>NC_050451.1:69321237-69997878 GCF_903995425.1 Onychomys torridus | reverse complement strand
TAGATAAGATCAAGCCAATCAACATTCCAGTATAGATGTGGGAAGGAGCACATGAATAGCCCACTCTTAACCAAGTAGCTCTTGATAGCTGATGGATGCTAAGGAGACAATTTTCATTGAGGGTGATTCCCCTTGCAGGATAACAATACTCCAGTGGATGTCCTGTTACCCATACATAGGTAGCAGGGCTAATTTGACTCTATGGGTAGAAATAGAAGGACATCAAGTTGGAGGAGACCTAGACTGTTCATAAAGATTGGAGGGAGGGATATATGGAGCTGAAGTTTTCATGTGTGTCCCACCCATTCTGCAGCTGCTCAGACCCAAGTAAACAAACAGAGGCTTATATTAATTATCATTGCTCTGCCATTAGCTCGGGCCTACCACTGACTAGCTCTTACACTTAAATTCAGCCCATTTTTGTTAAACTATTTGTCCCCATGTGTTCCATGGCTTTACCTGTGTGCCTTTACATGCTGTTCCCTGGACAATGGGCTGGCCTCTCCTCACTCAGGCTTCCTCTTCCCAGAATTCTCTTTGCCTGATTATTCCACCTATACTTTCTGCCTATACTACTGGCCAATCAGCATTTTATTAAACTAGTGTACAAAAGTATTATCCCACAGCAGATATATAATCACAATATATTAGCATCTTGAAGAATAAATTAAAATATTACAAAAAAGTCATTTTCTAATGAAATTACTTTTCTTTAACTTTCCTTACCATGGTTGTTAATTTTCTAGCTTTCTTAAGTACTTTTTAGAAATTTCTCATTATTCAGATATTAACATTCAATTTATATGCACACACACAAATACACACACACATACACACACACACACACACACACACACACACACACATATATATATATATATATACTTTTATAATTCTTTGTGATTTCACACCATGTAGCCCATTCCCACTCATCTCCCTACCCTTCCATATCCTCTCATCCTTGCAACTTCCCCCTGAAAAGAAATCAACCAACAAAAAAGAGGAGAATAAAGAAATCTCATGTTGGAAGTTGAGGTGTGTCACAGTGTGTCACATAGTGTACACTTTTGCCCAAACATCTTTACTTTCAACTGCTCATTGCAACAGGTTATTGGTCTGGCTCAAGACCTCTGGTTTCTGCTGTACTATCAATACTAAATCTTCACTGGTACTCCTCTCTGATATCCTTGTGTTGCCTTGTGTCATGGAGAGCATGCAGCTTTGGTTCTGTAGGACCATCCCTTTCACTCTTACAACAGATCATAAATGTGGTAGCTGTTCAGAGTGAGCCAACTCAAAGCCCTGGAACTAGGACTAAGTGGTAGCTGACGCCCGCCTGTTCTCCTATACCAGTGCCACCATTATAGAAGTGGAATCTTCCCATGATAATTCTGAGTCTGCTGATGTTTTCATATAAAACCTGTCTCAGAGGATGCACAGACACATGCACACATGTGCACATGACACATGAGAAGAAAAGATGAATTGAAACTTGGCATACAATGTAATGATAATAGTACTTAGGCATCGAGACATTTTCCTCAAAGCAGTTACTAGTCCAGTATGTAATACAGAAGGAGAAAGAGTCATTATACTGAGTAATGAGGGGAAAAGTATTGATCCAGAAGAGATAAGGGACACACAGAAGCTTGGTGTCCTAAGCAAATCCTCAGGGATGGCAATATTTTTCCCTCTCTTATCAGACATAAATTTTATTATTTTTTTTTACTGAAAATTGATTTTATATAACGTATTCTAATTATGTTTCCCCTCCAACAACTCATTGCAGATTGTCCTGACCTACCCACCTGCCCAAATCCATACTCTGCTTTTCTTGCTCTCTCTCATTAGAAAACAAACAGGCATCTAAAACAAACAAACAAACAAACAAGAGTGAGAAAATAAAGAGGTAGGTAATAAGATAAAATAAAAACAAACAGAAAAAAAGAGTCAAAGAAAAAGCTCAAAAAATATAGAGATGCAGACCCACACATACACATTTGCACACATAAAAATACCATGAAAACACAACAATGGAAGACATAATCTATAAACAAAAATTCTCTAAGATAAAAAACACTTTTAAAGAGCCCAGACAAGGTGTTATGAGAAAAAAGAGGAAGAAAGAGAGAGAGAGAGACAAAGGCAGAGAGACAGAGAGAACCCACAGACACAAATAAAATTTAAGTTGGCCATCGACTGCTCTGCATGGCACGGGCCGGGCCTTTAGTGCACCCTATGCACACAGTGAGACTCCATTGGGATAACTATTGTTTCCTTTCTGGGAAACAAACTGAAAGTAGCTTCTGGTTTAGGGAAAGAGCTTATTATGTCTATGTCCAGCCTCATTACTGGTCTCCATCTGTATTAGGTCTTAGCAGGCCTCATTCATGCTGGAGTATCTATATTTCAATTGATTTTCATAGGCTCTAAATAAATAAAATACTCACTCTTATAAAATAACAACTGATAAAGATACTTTAGAAACTTAAAAGCACCTGCTTTGCAAAACAAATAAAAAAATACTTGAAGATATTTTACAAATAGTAAGTGTAACACAAATCTTTTCAATAAAAGAAAATATTTGAATACTGTAATTCTCAACTAATAACCAATATTTTTTAAAATTAGGTAGAAAGGAATTTGTGTGAGAGGGCAAACTAAAGAGAGAGTCTATCAAGGAGTAAGCAATATCACTAATGACCAAAAAGAAATAACCACGCTTAATTCATATCAAGCAGAATGAAAAGTCAATTCAATGTTTCACCAGAAAGCACATAAACTTTTTTTTTTTTTTTAATGCAGCAGAAAAGTAATCAGAATTGTTGGTTCCCAAGAGCATTTAAGCATCACAGGTCTATAGAATGTGCAAACAATTGCAAAATGGGGAAGAAAGACTAAAATTGAGGGAATTACAAAAGCAGGGAAAAGCACTGAAAGCCATATCGCAGAAGGAGGCTGAGGCTGATTGCTAAAATTTGCCCCAAGTAATTGCTGTACTAGCACAATACATTTGAAACTTCAGAACTTATCAAATTATTTTTTTGAGAAGCAAATAGCGACAATTTTCTCTTAAATTAATTGGACGGCGAAGGCAAAAAGAAAATGCAATACAAATAATAGGACTGAAAATCATAGACTGTTGGATTTGAAGGAATCTTAAAGATAAATACTAACAAACAGGCTGAGAGTTGAAACATTTTTCTTTAAACATTGATGCAACCAAAGTAAGCGAAGTAAGGGCCCACATTTTGATGAGTTATTTATTTATTTTTTTATTTAAAACTGGGAAGCTGAAATTAGCAGAGATACAAAGGACCTTTCAGAAGAAACTTTCTTCATTCAAGTTTGAGCCTGTTACAAACTTGTTTTATTCCATGTATCTTCTGTGATTTTTATGCAGAAGACTTAATTTCCAGCTGCACGTGTTTAATAATGATGGAAAATTCTCTCATGTTTCCCAGCTTATTTATTTCAAAACATTTAGTGACTGCTGTAAATGTTCACCATCTTTAAATTGTTATTAATACTTTTCACTGTCACTATGGAAAACTGTACACTTTATACTGCTGTTAGCCTATCTTTATGACTTTTCTCTCTCCCTTTTGCCAAGAAATACTAGCATCTGGATCAATATAATCAGTGATATTATATATGAAAATAGAGTATATTGGAACTCAAAAATATGGTTCAAATAATGTATCAGAATTGGTACTAGCACATAGGATTTAAAATAAGTGTTTTGAAGTCAGGTCGCACTGGACTAGAAATGCTAGTGATTTTTAAGAGTAACTCTTAACATTTATCAATTTTTTTTACTCTATATTCATTGTTCTGTTTGTCTATTACATTCTACTAAAACCACTCAAACCTAATGGCTTCAAACAGCAGCAGTTGCTTTCTCCTTGCATCTATGTTCTAAGCACCATTCCTTAGGAGAAATAGTTTGTTGCTTCATATACTATCTGATACAACTAGAAGGTTAGGCAACTAGACTATGGGCAAGTTCATTGTGTACTCCTATGCCTGGAAGTAGATGCTGGCTGTAATCTGGTCTTTTGGAAAGAGGACCCTCAGGTAGAAAGGGACTTGTTGAAACTAAAGTTGGATTCTAAGTGCAAGCATCCAAAGAGAAACGAGTGGAAACCACATAAGCATGCATAAGCTGAGTCCAGAAGCAGGGTCAGGCATTAGAACAGACTTGGATGACATCCCTGGGATGCCTGCTCTTTTTAGGAGGGAAATGAAAGAGAGGTAGATGTGGGGGAGAGGGAAGACTGGTGGGGGAATGGGAGGAGTTGAGGGAGGGAAGGCTTCAGTCTGTTTGTATTGCATGGGAGAAGAATAAATAAAAAGTAAGAAGAAAGAACTCCAAATTCAAGAGAATGGGAAACAGGTTTTTGTGTTGTAGAGGTTACAATGTTCTAGAAGATCACTCATAGTAGGAGTGTCAGGTGTTCCACCTGCCACAGTCTGGCATAGTCGTTTGATCTATGAAACACATTTACTCATTGTCCCATGTCTCAAGCCTTATCCCATCACACATCAACAAAGACTCCAAAGCATTTTCTCTATACCTTGTACACTTCACCTGTGGAAGATGCTTCATTGGTGCAGTGACTCATCTATACTATGTTTGTTGCTGTTGCTTGCTTTATTTTTAAAAACAAGATCTTTCTATGTAACCCTCACTGAATGGGAACTTGATGTGTTCATCGGACTTGGCTATGTATACTTGAACTGAAGAATTGTGCACTGAATAAACAGGTTATCTGACTCCCAGTTTCCCGTTCAGCCTACCTGGTGGAATAAACTTTCCAAGATGAAGAATTGGGAAACACTGTGAACATGAAATCCATTTCAGCAATTCTGATTTCTTTCACTGGCACTCAGTCTTATTCTATTGTATGGCAGTATTCAATGGGTAATATTATGTCCTATCATTTATTTTTCATAAAAAAATAGTCACTTTATTTAGCCATGGTGACCAGCTTCCAATGACTTGCCAAAATGGCAAACACAAAGGGTCAAAGGAGAAGCACCACTATATATTTTTTGGGCCTTTAGAAAACACAGAAATTTCAAACCAGCTACAAACTCTTCTACCTACAAGTACCTCAAAAGTTAGTAAGTTTCCTATGAATTATACATTTTCCCTTTGGATAGAGTGTCCAGAATTTAAATACTTGGAGCTTTTTCTGTTTATTGTTATTTTCTTATAAAACATCCCCAAAATATGTTTGCTTATAAGAACAATGACATTTTTGGATTAATCTGAATTTGGAATCTGCCATAGCCAGTCAGATATTGGGGACTAACATCATCCTGTCTCCTCATACTCTTGATTTTTCTAGAGTCTGAGGATTTTGCTGGGACTGTCTGGCAAACAGTTACACTGTACTCACTCTTTAACTTGTCTTCCTTTATACTAAAGATAGTCTAGTTCCAACTTTGGGCCTCCTGAGTTAGAGTAGCACAAAATGACCATTTATAATCCATTTGAGAAAACTAAGCATCACTTTTTCTTTATTTTAAAAATGAATATCAAGATGTCAAGGTTCTAGATGAATTCATGGGCTAAGAATTACTGCTATTACCAGTTCTGTATAATGTAATCTGACACACCCAAAATTTATATGCAGTTTAATACTGTAATGAATTTTGAAATCTTTACTATCCCTGTATAATGGATGAGGCAGCTGATTATCAAACAGTGACTTACACAAGCTCATACAAATTTAGTAAACACCAACATCACAATACAAACCCTGTTTGTCTGAATCATGTGCCTGTAATTACTCCTTGGTGTGGTTCTATAACTACTGGTTGAATTGGCTAATTTCATCAAGTAAATTTAAGATTGATTTATCTCTTCTCTTTAACTTCTAAAATAAGAATAAATGTGATAAGTTGCAAGTATTAATAAGTTACCAACAGTGCCTATAACAGTAATATGTTAAGAAGAACAAGGATTTTGTTTTCCAATATTTGAGTGATGTGTTTCAAAACTCACCTTTGAAACACAGCAAAATGTGTATAAGTAATATTTATAAATTGTCTTTGATAGGGTTTGAAAATTATTGCAAAAGGAAAGGATAGGCAATTTTTTATGTATGTTGAAGAATATTAAGCAATCTGTAATCTAGATCTCATTGTAACTTCAGGTAGGTTGCTTTTTATTCAAAGGCAAAGTAAATGCTAAAATACCATGATGAAATATTCATGGATGAATCTGTATAAGTGTTTTCAGACTTTATTTTCAGTCATATTTAAAGGCAAATTCTGGGTAAGAGACTATCACTAGATTTAAGAGTAAGATTGCTCATAAAACACAGAAAAATATTACTGTTTGCAAAATAAAATAATGAATCATATCTGTCATTAATACTCATATTTTGAAGAGGCACCCCTAGTCAAATTCAATGATTTTGTGTACTGTTTTGCTGTAAGTATTTAAACAGCACTTTAATGTGATTAGGTGAATGTTCTTTTTTACTTCATTGTTTGGTTTCTTCCATTGTTTAATATGGACACAGGGGATTTGTATTTGTTTTCTCTTTGTGTCAATTTACTCTGCTTCTCAACCTCGCTGTGAACTCAGAACACTGACTCCAACAAACTGCACCACTGAACATGTGCTGCTTCAAATACAACTGAAATAAGCAACAGTATCACCAAGGATAAGCAGAAGGATAAAATCCTGTGCTCACTTCCTGTTGTGCCTTCTAGGGTGACTCTGTGTACTTAACATAACTTGCCATCGTCCATAAAGCTTGCCTTCCCAAAATGTTGTCTTCTTTAGAGTTTAGTGATTGTTCCTTCCCCTGATTTTTCTGGCCCACCAATGATTTATCTCTTATTGGTAATAGAGGACATTGCTATATTCTGTTAAATATGAAGGAAACTAATCTAATCTAATGTGGAAAACAGCAGAGAAGTTCCTAGCAATAATAACCTAATTTGTACACTAAAAGAGGAATGCATGGAATATTGAGGGGAAAGTGGTTTTCAAATGGTTCTTAAATCATTGGTGACATTAATAAATACTTTTAAAATCATCTTTTACTTGTTAAACTCTAGTAAGTATATCACATGGTAAACCTAGAATAACATCGAGCTGAGAGCAGAATATTAATAAGCCATGAAGTAAAGTATTCAAGCAAAGAAAAGTAACAATGTACAAGGATATTACTAATCTCTTAAAAAAAATGGTCTTGTAACAGCAGTGGAAAATCTTGTGAGATTTTGTGAAACTCAAAAGAATAACAGTAAAGATAAGGAATATTCTTATGGCCAACTTCTATTCTTTAGGTTAAAAATTTCATAAATATCCTGTGAAGATTTTGAGCTAAATCTTATGTTGCCATTAATGAAACTCTTCAATGCCAATCTCTTTTAATGTTTAGAAGGAGCAGTCATTTCAGTTTAGTGTACACTATATTGAATTTATTTGTTTATTTTATTTTTCCTTCTTTTTTAATTTTTTGTTATTTATTATACTTGTGTCTTAATTTTATACATCAGCCATGGGTTCCCCTGTCCTTCCCCCTCCCGTTCCCGCCCTCACCTTCCCCCCAGCCTCTCCCCTCCATTCCAGTCTCCTCCAGGACCAAGACTCCCCTGGGGATTCATTTTAATAGCCAGAACCTGGAAACAACCTATATGCCCTTCAACTGAAGAATGGATAAAGAAAACGTGGTACATATACACAATGGAGTACTACTCAGCAGAGAAAAACAATGACATCATGAGGTTTGCAGGCAAATGGATGGATCTAGAAAAAATCATCCTGAGTGAGGTAACCCAGACTCAGAAGGACAAACATGTTTCCTTCTTGAACTTTGTTTACAAAGTCAAATATATAATGAACTATATATTCCTATATTCAGTACCTTTAAAATAGTTTTAGACAGAGAACAGAAGCTCAATTAATATTTGGTAGAATAATTAGTTGTGGAAATATGTAGTAGTACTCACCTGTAATGCCAGTACTTGGAAGGCAGAGGCAGGAGGTTTGCCACATGTTATAGAAAGCCTGATTAGCATGGTGACTTTCCATTCAGCAGTACTCTGTATTTGTATATTCATTAGCTTAGCTATTCATTTGCCATGGTACTCTGATTGCTTTCCCCAGTGCTCCATCACATCTGCTAGGTTCATAAGGAATCTAGTCTGTCAAACTGTGATGCTGTTATGCATGGTCTTTGTTTTCTCTCTCTGGTATAATTAATTACTCTGATTTTGATCTTCAAGTTGCTTATGTGTTTTCTTTATACTTCATTTTTTTTATATCTGCTATTTAATTCATTAATTTATTAGATAACTGTTATTTATTACTTTTCTCTCAACTGAATATGTACCTTGGATTTTAGCTTCTTTTGATAGTATTCTCTCTCTCTCTCTCTCTCTCTCTCTCTCTCTCTCTCTCTCTCTCTCTCTCTCTCTCTCTCTGTGTGTGTGTGTGTGTGTGTGTGTGAGCTAAAAACTCCTGTGCCTGTGGGACTTCACACTTCCAATCCTTAACTTGATTTTTGTTGTTGTTGTTGTTGTTTTCAAGACAAGGTTTCTCTGTGTAGCTTTGGAGCCTGTCCTGGGACTTGCTCTGTAGCCCAGGCTGACCTCAAACTCACAGAGATCCCCCTGCTTCTGCCTCTCAAATGCTGAGATTAAAGGCATGCACCACCACCTCCCAGGCTTTAATTTGATTTTATAAACCATCTTAACCTCTTCATAAAACCTTCATAAAAATTACATACTACAAAACATTCTCATGAATCTTCCCTTCTTTAAATTAACCATGTAAAAATTGATTAAGATTGATGTTGGGTGACTTTTTTGATCCCAGAAAATAATAAATCCCTTGTCCTGGACATGATTTTCACTTTCCTCATGATTATGATCAAAACTCATCATTTTCATCTACTATCTGTTGCTAATACAAGGTAGCACAGTATCATTTAGGTCAAATATAAAAAAGGGAGTGTGGTAGGAACCCACTCAGCCTCCTCTTTTGCACAGTCTGGCCATCTATCTGTCTTGCTCTGACACTCCTCTCTGCACTCCCCCCCCACACTGTTTCTCCACAACCCTCTTGAGTGTGAAACTTTATTTGCATGTACCGTCAAGCTCAGCTGTTCATTTCCCTAGTTCTTAGAATGCTTCCCCCCATGTTTCAGATTGTCTGCTCCACATGCAAGAAATCTCAAATCTGTCAAAGCATGATTCAGTCATACATGGTACATGTTTTCTCTTTCTGGTGTCTTTTACATTGTTTTACATGTTTTTAAGTCATTTTGTTTCTTAAAAAGAGCAATTTTCTTGTTATCACTTTTTTCTTGGAACAAACTTTCAGTCTGGTGATTTGAATTTGCTTGTTAAGGCTCATTAGTTCTATTTAAATTTCTCTCTGATATGGACTCCATTTTTTTCCTGCTAATATATCAGTATGGCCTATATTGGATCATGTAAGCTATTCCACAAATCTACTAATCATATTTTTATTATCCTGAATATCCTATCTGCACAGAAATCTAAGTTATTTATGAAAAGTCTTCTAAGTTATTGTTTGAAGACACAAAACTGAGTGGATTTCATTTCAATGCTATATCTTATTGCTAAAATGTTTAGTTTAATAGTTCACTCTTACTTTTTAATGAATATATACTCAGGCTTATACATTTATTTGACTTTTTCAAATACTAATTAAAATTTCTATAATTCTAATTTTCATCCTCAACCCTAGAGGTTAAATAGATTAAGGGACTAAGGTAGGAGGGAATTATCTCTCTAGGAAGAGGACAAAGAATATATCTGTATGGCTGAACTTGGGAGGTGCTAGAATAGAAAGATTAAATGTAGGAGAGGGATGGTAGACCTAAGATAAAGATGAGAGGGATGGACAAATAAAACTATGTGCCATTTGAGGAGTAGAAAACTATAGCTGTCCAAAATATGTGCATGTATGGAGGTGATGGAAATGGAATCAGCAAATAACAACAGGAGAGAGAGAGAGATCTCCATCCGAACAAATGAATGGGATCCACAAACAACCTAGTTATTGCCAAGGCTACTGGTTGCTCTATCAAACTTATGGTAAGGGCCTATAATTGTTGGCAATACCTACACAACTCACTGAGCACGAAGAAGATGATCTTTTGCCTACTTATATAGTTTACCCCTACTGACAGGGTAATTGGAGATACCAGAGGAGAATGGTAAACACCACACCGGCTACAAACCCTTCGTTCTAAAATGATGATCTGTCTCCAGACACCAGACAATGGTCAGATAAAATTTAAGGCCCATTCCATGAATTGGAACCTGTACCTAACACTTCTAGGATGGTCAAGAACCTAAGATTATATAGGTCAGTTGCTTAGTGAAAAAGCAAATATTACTGTACTGCTAAAGGACAGTATCAATAAAATTTTGCAATAGATCAGCTTCTTCAGACATCATCAGAGTAGCTTCACACTTGCAGGAAATGAGAAAAAAAAAAAAAAACTACTGAGATCCACAGCTGGACAATGTGCTAGGAGAGACCTTGGGATATTTGGGACTAAATGAGTTATGTTCAAACTCTCCTTTCAAGGTTCAGGGAACTCTGCAAAAGAGGAAGCAGAAAGAACATAAAAGCCAGCAAGGATGGAAGATACCAAGGAAACAAGGCCATCTAGTCACAAGAGAGGACTGATCCAGTTGTGAACTCACAGAGACTGCAACACAATACACAGAACCAGCACACTTCTAAGTTCTAGTTCTCAGCGTGGAAGTGAACACATGTCCCTATCCCTATGCTAAATGCTATCTGACAAAATGAAAATATAGTTTTCTCCTTCATATTTGCACTGCGTTGTGGTGATATTGTGTTCCCCAGTATATTGTGCACCCTAATAAACTTATCTTTCAGAATTTACCCCAATAGCTGGCACTGAGTTTTATATTAATAAGACCATGTAAAATTTGTGTTACATTGAGATACAAGCCGTACTGTACGACAGGGCCCATACCCAGCAGAAGATGACCAACATGAAATAAACTCAATGGTATGTTTGACAATTTTCTTGATCTTACGATATTTTCTCTGGGCATTTTGTATTTCACCTTACTAATCTTTTGCTCATAAATCATGGTAATTCTTTCCTAGAATCACCAGCCTAGAGTCAGTGTCACTACTTGACAACTATGGGCACTTCCTGGACACTGTGAGTATCCACAAATACCCACAGGATGCTTGGATCAGTCCTTCTACAGGAGGCACCAGGTAATATTTCAGCACACAGGTTCTTATAAACATTAATTCCAGGGGAAATGATAGCAGACAATTTTAAAAGGGTTTTTGTTTGTTTAGAACTGGGAACATAGCTCACAAATAGCTTTATTTGTATACACACACACACACACACACACACACATATATATATATATATATATATATATACATATATATATGTATACACACACACACATATATACACATATATATGTATACACACACGGATATATATATATATATATATGGCATTTGTAAATCCTTGGGTTTGATATTTAGTGAAGAAAACAGAAAAACAAAGAAAACAGAAAAGGAGAAGGAAACAGAAAGAGAAAGTTAAACAAGAAAAAAGGTTTATTATTCACAACTTGGGAGACCCACATCCTGAGAAAGCTTGGTGATAGTTTATTGCCTGTGCAGAATGACAGGCTTGTTTCCCCAACTGTCTCCATCTTCTTTTTAAACTAGTGATCAGTAGAGCACACATGTCAAGTGTGCTTATTGCTCCTGTTTCTGTTCCACTTGCCTTTTATAAAAATATGTATCATGTTGAGCATGATTACACTGCTCTTATGACCTATTTTAATAGTTATAAGTTTTGACTGACATATAATTTTAGTTTATTATTGATGAAGTTATATGCATCCAATCAGAGGTATAGCACTTTTCTCTTCAAACAGTAAAATTAGTATATGTCTCTTCAAATTTCATAAAATATTACAATTATGGAGAAAAATAAATAACAAATTTCATCAAAACTTAATTGTTACTATTTCTATTTTATATTGTAATTGAGATGAAGCACATGTAAATAGAAATATGGAAAATATATATATGTATATATATGGATAAAGAGAGAGTCATTATATCTGTTTTCTTAGAATAAAGTGAGTGTTCACCTTGTGGTAGCCATACAATTTCACCATGTCAATAGTAAGAAATATTGAACTCATGGTCTAGAGTAACAGCAAAGGAATGGGGATCACTGAGCCTGTACTGAAAATGTCATAAATCTCAGAGCACAGTTACCTATGATTTCAATGGAAATGCTATTTTTTAAATACTAGTAGAAAAGCTAGTTACTGCATTAACATCCATACCTGCTTATAGCTTACAAATACACACACACACACACACACACACACACACACACACACACACACACACGAGTTCTTTTTTTTTTTTTTGCCTTTTCAGCTAATGCATAAAAGCATTTATTTCAGAAGAACAGCACTAATTATACAGATATTCAGTGACCTAATTAAAAATGTATTTTAATGACAATAGTAATAAAGTTGAAAAGATTAACCAAGTACATAGAACACATAATGTTATGATATATTGTTTCAGTTGACAGTCTTATTTCTATATTTTCTAAAACTGTCCCGAGAAATTGTTTTAATATTTTGGGACCTCCTTCATTTTCTTGTAGTTATGATTTTTTAGTATTTATCTTCTATGTGTATTGTTCCTTGAATCTAAAGTCATTAGCAACTACTCATTTGGCTTCCAGCCATACACTATAGGGGGTTTGTCGCACATCCTTTTTGAAGAGTAGAGACGTGACATTAACATGACTCTACTATCTTTGTGTTCTTGTTGCTTAATTTGTTCCAGGAGACACATTGTGATTTTGATGTTATCTACCTCCACCTCAAACCTCCCTGGCCAACCCTCCTACCTCCTATAATATTCACACTTTTTTCTGTAGTTAATATTATCCATGTAACATTGAAGGACAGCTTCTAAAGCACCAAAGCTCAAAATTGCTCACGACAAGACACAAAAAGGACTCAGAAATCCTCATCTTATTTTGAAATTCTCATCTGCTTGATTAAACAATGTCCATACTAGATGTGTGTGTGTGTGTGTGTGTGTGTGTGTGTGCACGCATGCATGCACGCACGTGTTCATACATGTGTATGTTTGAGTGTATGCAAAATGTGCAAGGATATTTTCTAATGCTGAACAAATTGATGATCTCCAAGTCTAAATACTCCTGACTATCACTGAAGAAATGAAGCTCAATATTGAACTTATTGTTGAAGTATCACCATTTGGCCCACACATACAATCCCTCCTACATTTTCTAAATTCATGCTGTACATAGCAATAGATTTTGCCAGCAAGATCAGCCATATTTACCCTGTTTCTTTGTTCAAGCCTTTTTTTTTTTTTTTTGCAACTAGGCTTAAGCCAACATTATTTAATATTTTTTCTCATCCTATTCATTTTTTCTGTATTGCACTGTTAATCAATATGTTATCCTGCATGCAAATTTAACACATGCTTTCTTCCTTTCTTTCTAATATTTCTTTCCAAATTCTGTTTGGTTTTTTAACTCTTTGACTTTGTAGGGGGCCTGCCACCCAGCCCCCAAATAAATCACACACCCCGGCTTTAGCTTGACTTGTTTCTAGTCAGCTTTACTTAACTTAAATTTTCCCATTTACTTTTTGCCTCTGGTCTTTTTCCTTCTCTTACTTCCATATGTCTTGCTTTCATTCTCACTCTGAGCTGGCTGTGTGGCTGTGTGGCTTGGTGGCTGGCCCCTAGCTGGCCCCTAGCTGGCCCCTAGCTGGCCCCTAGCGTCCTCCTTTCCTTCTTCTCCTGCTCTTCTATTCCTCCCAGATTTCTCCTATTTCTTCTCTTGGACTGCCAGCCCCTCCTATCCTCTCTCCTACCTTGCTGCTGGCTCCTCAGCTCTTTAATAGACTAATCGGGTCTTTCAAACAGCAAAGTAACCCAGCTTCACAGAGTTAAGCAAATGAAATAAAAAGGGATTCAACATATGTGTGCATCTTTAAACAAATGTTCCACAGCATAAACAAATTTAACACATTTTAAATCAATATTCGTTCTCTCTCATTGAGGTGAAAGGAGAAGTTGGAATTATAATACTTATGCCAGGTCTCTCTGGCTACATAGGCAATTTATCCCTGGTTCCTTGTACCACCAAACAAAATCTAGAAACTACTAGACTCACATACAAGGAGCAAGTTGTTTCTGCAGTCATACAAATCACCAGCCCAATTGAAACAAGATGATTACCATACTTCTGCTTTAGAAAATGAATCGCAAATAAAAAAGCCCTTCTATTTATGATTTCTCTAAGCACATCTCTGACTACCTTGTAAAAGAGATTATGTCAGTGTGTGCCATTTATCATCTGCATTTTTGGAATATTTTCCTAAGGCAGCTTTAACAAATAAGAACTAGTACAGAATTTTTAATAACGTAGCAAAATCTGGAATTATTCTTCACCCAAACACCCAAGTTTAGAAAAATACATTAAAATGTATTTATGCAGGACACCTGGAGCCATACTTTAAACTACAAAATATAGTAATAGGAACTTTCTCTCAGTATGTTATAAGTCATTATGTATGTTGAAAATGATTTGTTCAGTATATGAAATGTTGGATCTACATAAGGACTACAAATGCATCCTCACAAAAAAGCCTGACACAGGATGCCATTGCTGTGCTTATTCCTTAGGCAGAGGATCATGAGAATCAATTTTCTACTTTATGCATGTTGAAAATACAGAACAGGAAATGTACAAAACTAATATAAATTCTCATAAATATATGGAATTTTTTACTCAAATATATTTGGTATAAATTTATTGGTAATATACATTTTGAATGGATGTAATAATGTAAAGAAACATTTTCTATTACATTATCTGAGTTTCTTGAGTATTATCTTTCACTCATTAGCCTAATGTAAAAAAAAAAGAAAGAAAAACCTCATAAGTTACTCCATTAATTCTAAACTGATATATGTAATTCCTAACCCTGGCATATCTAGAAAATATATATTTCAGCAGAATGTTATGCTTGTCCTCATCATTATTTCACAGCACCAAAAGCTTCACATTCCTACTCCTATCCAGGTGTAAGTTTTGGTACCATTTCTGTTTAATTCACTAGAGAATAGAAGGAAGAGTGAGCAGAGTTCTTCCTTTATTTGGGGAAGTAATGAAATCTTTGTCTGTAATGTAACCAAAATGTGTGATACATTTAGAACCAAAACTTTTTAATGTGTTGGTGGTAACCTGAAAATTAAAAAAGTTTAAATCAACGCCAAGTGATGTTAAACTTATAAATCATATAAAATAGTGTTCATGTGCAAGCAGAAAAATTATACTGTGGCTTCCAAAAACATAAATATTTGTGAATAGTGCCACATGGAAAGTATCAGTGGAATGCATTGACCAGCATACTACATCTCCACTGTTTTAATATGTGTCATTTTCTCCCTACATTATTAAAATACTTTCTTAAAATTGTCTATGGAGTTAAGATAGAATCAGTCAATATAATTGTATGATACAAAGGAATTAGCAATATGCCTAGGAGGTAAATATCTTTCGCTGAGGTAAGTCCATGCTTTAAAAGTCTTTAGGTACTCTAGCAATTTTATCTAAATGTCATAGATAAGAGTAGGGAAAATAACTAATTATACTATATATATATATATATATATATATATATATATATATATATATATATAGTATATATATATATAATTAGTTATTATATTAGTGTTTTATATATATTCATGCTCTGAAGTTATAAAATTACTTGGCCACTTTTGGAAAGCATTTAAAGCACTTTCACTTTATGATCTAATTATGACTTCATTGACTATACACAAAATAGCACCAGAAAAATAAGAATAATAATAATCACCATGTCTAATTATAAATCATTCAATGTGATCTGAATGTGTAAGTTTAGACATATTGTGAACTTATATTTTAATACTTATACAGTTTGATATTAAAGCATGGCCTATAGATACCATCTCACCAAGTGTGCTAGAACTTTTTTATCTAAAATAAAAGGCACAACTTACAGAACAAGTGTGAGATTTAGTGATATGATTTCATGTTGAAGATGGTGACATAGAAAAACACCTAAGATCTAATATGAGCCTCTTCATATATTTGAACAAATAAAGAACTGTTGTGACTTTGAAATATTGAAATATTTTTAATTTCTGAGACATTTTATAGACACAACAGCTCCTATCTTAGATGACTGGTTAACATTTAGAAATTGTCTCTGAGTAAGTATAGAAGCATTTTGTTCCTATTAACGCAGGCTCTGAAATTCAAAATAGAAGTCCAAGTGAATATACGCAAATAAAACACATTAAAACTTCAGTTAAAACAGGCAATACATTCTGCTTAGTTTGAGGCTAATTTTTTTTTTAGAATGTTGTTGGGTGATAACAGGCAGTAGCATTGTGTGCATGCCTCTAAAGCCAGCACTTGGAAGGCAGAGCCAGGCAGATCTCTGTGAGTTCGAGGCTAGCCAGGTCTACAGAGTGAGATCCAGGACAGGCACCAAAACTACACAGAGAAACCCTGTCTCGAAAAAACAGAAAAAAAACAAACAAACAAACAACCCTAGAATTAAATCAATATTTAATCATCCTCCATCTCTTTCCCTTCTTTTTCCTCTCTCACCAAGTGCCTGTTCCACTCTTTTTCTGATGCTGGGAATCAAATCAAGGTCTACATTAATTTTTAGGGAAGCACTATAACCTAGAGCTATATAGAGACCTCTATTAATGACCTCCTTAACTATTTCTTTGTCTATGAAACAGTCACAAACTTCAGTGACAGTTCATTGCTCATGTGTATTAAGAAGACACACACCGTAATTTCCTTTATGTGACATTATATTATGTCGTGAATACTTTCTATTACTTCAAGATTTATAAACTACACTAGGAAACTAAAGAATTAATTAATAAAGTTGAGTAATTTAAAAATAGTTTTCCACTTAATGCACAAAAATATAGCTAAACATTAGAAAAACTCTTTGAAGTTTAACAATAAATGAGTTTTCTGAAATTCTAGGCAGTGCTACTTAAATGATGTGCAATTAATCTAATACATGACATTAATTGTTAAATATATTTCATAATAGACTAGCTGTCACAGCTTAATTATTATACTTTGGTAGTGCTATGTTCTTCAAATTAACTTCAGTGGATTTACTATGAACAGGAGATACTGCAAGCATAAATGATCAAATCATCGTCAAATTGTTTGCATGATTACTCTCTCTCAAGAATTAGCGAGTCTGTAAAATAAAACTTTTCAGAGTTTTAAAGAGGAAATGGCTGGAATCTATCTTTTACACTGTTCTTGTACCCAGTCTTTCTTCTCCTAGTCTTTTCTATCTTTGCCTTATACTCTTCTTATATCCACTCATTTTACTTGGGCTCTATGGGATATCTTATTCCTCCCTTTTCCCAAACCCTCTATAACAATACTACTACATATAAGAGCTAATATACCAATCTAAAAGAAATTATTAATGAATTTTATGTGTTAGAAAATTTCTGTTCTGTTTTTGGGAAATTTTCTCTTGTACGAGTGGAACCAGATATGCCAAACAGAAGGAAAAGGCATGTGAGGTGAAAAAGTCCATGCCAATTAAACAGTAGTCTTGCCAACTTTCACTTTTGAGCTGAGAACTCTTCTGATCTAATTTGAAAGTTACATTACTACATTATTCAGGTAATAAGCTAACTTAAAGAATGCATTTCCTGAAATTTAACAAACACCTACTTAGAGGTAATGATGTATGAATTCGGTCTCACTTTCAATTTTGTAAAAAACAAACAAAAAACTATACCAAAGACTGGTTGTGTGCATATAACTGGGTAATCAAATCCACAAAATATGTGAGTTTTTTTTTTTTATTTTTTTGTTTTTGTTTTTTTTTAATGTGTATGGGTGCTTTTTTTTTTTTCTTCATCTTTGTCTGAGCAGTACATGCATGCCTGACATTTGATCCCCTGAACCTGGAGTTATAGACATATTCTTCTGTTAAGTGGGTTCTTGGATTTAAAGTTAGGTCTTCTGAAAGGGCAGCCATTGCTCTTAACCACTAGGTTTCTCCCCACTCACATTATAATATGTGACATTTTAATTGATGTAGTTATATTGGGTGATGTTGGAAAAAGAGGCTTTGGAGACAAAGTTGAGCATTGCCTCGTGTTTGTCTATGTAGATTTCTGATCCAAAATGTTCTAGTCTTCAACTCTAATGGGTAGACAGACTAAATGTGTTTGTCTAGATGAGTAATTTAAATGACATATCTAACTTCACTTAAAAGGTAGTAATGTACTGTTCCTCCTACATAATAATGAATATTTATTCTGGTGCTGCTCTGATTTAAAAAGAACCTGAAAATGTTTAGCTCTATGTAATCATTTTAAAAAGCACATTTCAACTAGGTTGTGAAATATATTCCACATATTCATTTGTTAGGAACTGTTTTGCTGGACAAAGGGTCTTTGAGAAGTGATTGGCTCCTGAGTGACCTGAAATAATTAATAGATAAATCCTTTCACTAGTTCTTAATGGAATATAATCATTGGGGTTGGTGAAAGATGGAAAGTGGTATTTAGTTTGAGGAACTATGTTCACAGGATCCTAACATGGAAAAATCTATTTCATTCCTTACCATATACTTGGTTAACTACTTCCTATATAACATAAGCGACTTCCTTTACTGTGAACCCATGGTACCACAACAACCTAGTTTTTAATATGTCCCGGATCACACAGGCTCTGATTTCAGCCTGAATGCTCTGAAGTGCCCGAACTTCAAGTACTACTCACAATGGTGAAAAATAAATAAACAGACAAAATTTGTACCAGAGCAATAGAGTCATTGCTGGGGCATCTGGTAATGTTTAGAATTGCTTTGGTACTGAAATGTGAAGTAATTTGTGAACAATGGAAGAGGTAATCTAGAGAATCCCTAGAATTCTCCAAAGACAGCTTGATATGGCAATGCTCATAAGATCAGTATGGCACCAGGAATGTGGATAGAGAAGGCAAAGTTCATGGGTTTCACACAGAATGGAGACTATTGTTCATTATACTGGGTTCATATCCCTTTGTGCCAGTAATTTGTATCCATTTTGTCCACATGCTAGACTTCGTGAAAGGAGTATTTTAAGGCTGAGGGACTAATTGCCATGGTCCCACTGCAGCATGACTCATTTCCTGAGACAGGGAAGGTACAAGTGACTGGCCCCAAATAGCTACAGCCTTCTTTATTTAAATTTAAAAATGTGTTTCCCACCCTTCAGAATTAATCTCTGGAAAATAAAATTTAAACAAACAAACAAGCAAACAAACAAACAAACAAACAAACAAAAAAACATGGTTTAGCATTTTGTTAGCTTGGCTAAATATCAAGCCAGAAACACCTGTTTTTACAAAGCTAAAAGATGATACATGTAGGCCCACATTCTAAAGAACAACAATGTCATTCAAAAATCTGAGAAACATCAATGTTGCACAAATACTAATTGATCCTCTAATAAAAACCCAGAGCCAGATATTGGAGTAAATGCTGAAAGATCAGAGAAATAAAGAAACAAGCCACTAGAGAAATTTCTCACCACTACTGAATCCTTAGGTTGAAAGGGAGGCAAGATCCTATTTGTATGAATCCTCAGACAGAGTGCCTCTGAGTCCTCAGCTGAAAGGACTGAGTTCCTGTTTCCTCCTGCCTTCTATGCCTTTCTCCATATAACTTCCTATCTCAACCTTCCTAGTACTGGGATTAAAGGCATGTGACTCCCAAGTACTGGGATTAAAGATGTGAGTCATCACTGCCTGGCTCTGTTTCTCTATTAGACTGGATTAATCTCATGGAGGCCAAGGTGGCCTTGAACTCACAGAGATCCACACAGATCTCTGTCTCCCAAGTGCAGGATTAAAGAAAGGTGTGTTCTGCCACCAGCTGGCCTCTATGTTTAATCTAGTGGCCGGCTCTGTTCTCGGATCATCAGGCAAATTTTATTTGTTAGAGTACAAACAAAATATCACCATTCATCAGTTCCCATATAATCTTAGGGTGAAATATTGAAGGAAAAAAAAATGAAATTTCTGGGAATTATCACATCTGTCCCACTCATGACCAACAAAGAGACACTGAAAACTACCGAGACAATCATCAGTATTATGAGGGAGAAGAGAGTGAGAGCATCAATGCTACCTGGTCTCAGCAGTTCTCTGTGCTGTCCCGAGGTCGCCTGGTCCTTGCAAAGTGAGAGACCATAAACACTGTTCTTGCCTCTCTGAGACCTGTGGGACAAACATCCATTAGAGGATCTGAAACTAGGCCACATGGCCCCCAGCATCTAATTGCTATGAGAAAATGCCCTCTAAGGAAATTCAGGATTAGGGATGTGGCAGGATTTTATTTATTTGGTTCTTTGTTCACTTCTTTGTTTTTAGATACATTTGTTAATGAGAAGAACAAAATCACACTAGAAACATTCAAAAAACTTTTACACCCCACCCCTAAGAAGAGTATGCAAATTTGGGCAAGAAAATTATGTCCGTTGAGAAGATGTGTGCTATTAAGATTAGAAAAATGTTGGCATTAAGGAAGTTAATATATCATACCAATTGCTGGCTAGATTTAGGTTTAATTTACTTAGAAGACTACTTTGCTTTGAAGGGAAGGACATGGCATACTGTACGTACAAGCCTGCTAGGAAATACTGTTCTGTAACATGAATTGCTAAATGGTCTTGTTAATTAAAAACAAACAAAACAAAACAAAACAAAACAAATGGAGCCAGATACTGGAGTGAAAGCTGCTGAAAGATCAGAGAAACATAACAAGCCAGCCATGGTCTTA
Source organism: Onychomys torridus (assembly GCF_903995425.1). Classification (NCBI taxonomy): domain Eukaryota; kingdom Metazoa; phylum Chordata; class Mammalia; order Rodentia; family Cricetidae; genus Onychomys; species Onychomys torridus. The sequence continues at coordinate 69,976,914 of NC_050451.1, read as the reverse complement.
CCTTTACAGAATCCTCAGCCTCAAGAGCTAGGGTTCTGTTTCTCCATGCCTTCTATAACTTTCTGTGTCTTGCCATATTACTTCCTGGGATTAAAGCCATGTGTCCTTCCCAAGCAAAGACATAAGACCTCAAGTGTTGGGATCACAGGTGTGTGTATCCAATGCAATTGAATGAGATGTGCTTGGTTGTTAAATTAACAGCTGTATCTTTAATGGCTCATGCTGATAGTCTGCTTAATCAGATTGAGAGATCCCTAGTATGTTAGTAAAGCACATTTCATTGAGGTTCTACAAGAGTCCCAGAGAGAATCACTTAAAGGAGGAAGTACTGCCATGAACATGAGCCAACCACACAGTAGACCAGGAACCCAGATGGAATAAAAGGGAAGAGGAGAGAAGAGTGATAGCATAAGCTCATATTCTCTGCACTTTGCCTGCCATGACATTAATAGTTCTCTCTCCAAGGCTCTTCTGCTGTGGTGTATTCTCTTACCATTATTCCATAAGACAGAACAAGCCTACCCTAGCCTGGAGCCCTGAGCCTTTTCTAACTTGTCTTACTGGGTACTTGGCCACAGAAATAGAAAACTAATCCTGGGATAGCAAGAAATAAGGTCTTGCTTATTTTATTTTATCTTATTTTATTTGTTTTGTTATTTATAATTGTAGTGAGAGAAAAATAAATTTAGAAGATGCATATTCTATTTAGAATACCCTTGATCATTTATAAATAGCTGATCTTAGCCTTTGCGGTCACAGTTTATTGGCATGGAAAGCCTCTGGGTTGCCATGGTGCTTTAGTAGACCTGCAAGTGGCCTTCTAAGTATTCCTGCTGTGTTCAGGTCAGGAAATGTCAATACTTAAATAGGCCAAGGTTTGAGAAAAAGACTTACACTCCCCATATGCCATTGTAATTAGTTAATATGCTATAATTCCTAACACTAATTGCAACTCTAATTGATATTTATCTTTAGAAAATAATGAAATCAACTTTGGGATATAATATTTTTTAAAATGTTTATCAGAAAATAAAAAGTCCAAACACAAAAGGCCAACATTTGCAGAAGTTGTACTCCAAAAAGCAAGCTTTGGGTATGATACTCCCAGTCTCCCTTCTGGCCAATACATGGAACAGCAGTAATCAATCACAATTGTTTTATAGGATTGAGTTGCTGGTACCAGGTCACAACAAACTGATTAAACCCTCCCAGAAGAAATCACCAACATTATTAGGACTAACGATATCTAAGATCCTGAGTCAGAAAGCTGTTTTCATATACCCTTCATGGAAAAGTCCCAATTTTGAAAATAACAAATCTAATTCTATTTTTTCCCACAGTAAATTTATCAATTTGGTACATTATGCTTTATTTTTTATGCTTCAGTATATAAAAATAAGTTTCAGCTTTAGAACATAATAGATCAATTTCAAAATGTCTTATTATCTATATTTTATGACACATTTGCTTCATTTGTTTATACAATATAAAATTCTAGATTTAAAGAAATTAAAGTTCAATTTAAATTATAATTGATAATGGGTCTGGGCAGAAGACAGATACATTTGTGTAGGTAGTAAGAGAAAGTATCAGGGGACTACGACAAGCTACTCTCACATGTTCATGGGGAGAACAGACTGGGATTAAAAGAAAGACAAAGTGTAGAGGTGGAAAAGCCTGAAGCACTGTAGAAAATGAGCCATGGGGCCTAGAGTTTGGTATGGGAAAATCAAACTAGACAGACAGGAGGAAAGACATGGCTATAGGCCAATGATGGCAGGTATATATATATAACATATTGTCATTTCATATATCCTTACTTTTAGACCAACTGACTATAAGAGAATTATAGGTGAATGTGCAATCTAAAAAGAAGTTTCTATATAGAGTACTACTCCAAACACACTAGAGACAAGGAGCTAAGTATGGGATATCCAAGAAAGTCTACGTTTATATCTTGATAAATCTTTGGATGGTAAAAGCTAAAACCTGGTCATGTGAATGTGAAAACAGAATATAGTCTAACAACAAGAAAGACACTTGTAAATCTACAGAGTGCTAATACTAGCCCCATGACAAATAACTAGTAAATAGCCATGGCCAATAATTAACAACGCCACAGTCAGAGATGGACAGATAGAGGCTTCAACTACCCCTAAGTGCATAAGCAGTATGTGAACAGTGTCTTATCGCTCTCAATGTCCTGCATCAGTTGTTATGAGATTGTGATAAACAGAAATTTAAAGACAACATTAACAAAGTTATGTAGCTTATCTGATATTCTAAAGACAAAAAAAAATGCATGTAAAACATAATAAATATTCCTACCCTATTTTCTACTCAAAGTAATAAATATTCCTACCCTACTTTCTACTCAAAGTCTGTGGTATCCTACAGCAATAAATAGAATTAAATACTAAAAGTAATATCACATCATGTGAAATATCTCATATATATTACTAAACTGTAATTTTGCTGTGATGTTTATAATGATATTGTTGAAAGAAACTCTTACTTAGGAAACAGCTGGCCAATGATTCTACCTATATTAGAGAAAAGTTGTATGTTCAATAAATAATATTTATCATTTTAATCCAAATGGGAAATCTCCCCTGTAGGCCCATATATTTAAACATGAGATTGTTTCACAGCTAGCACTGCTTTTTGGAAGGTTGTGTGAACATAAGGAGGTGATGTTCCCTAGTGGAAGTATGTTACTGGGCACAGTCTTTAAGATTTCATAGGCTAGCCCCACTCCCTGTCCTGTCTCTGAAACCTGACATAGAACCTATGTGACCAACCAACAATCATGCTGCCATGCTTTCCCCATCTTGATGGACTATGTCCCCTCAAACTATAACAAAATATGCCCATCCTCCCTTATATTGCTACCTGTTGGATATATGGTGATAGTTGCAAGAAAATAGCCACTACACTGAGATGTAACTTGAAAATCACCCAAAGGAACCTTACAAAGATTATATCCTTGTTAAGAGATATGTGATTACGTATGAGTTTTTCAGCATTGTTTTACTCAATAATTTGGTGTCTAAAATTTATGATCATTAGCTAGAATTTGAAACATGGCTTTGTTGTATATTTTGAAGACATATATTTAATTTATAGGTACCACAATACATTGTATCAATAATTAAATTAAATTAAGTAAATGTTCTAAGGATCTCTCACTTTTTATATAGAGTTACCTACTGCTAAGGTTTATAAAACACAGTTTGTTTTTCTCTTTTCCTTTTTCCTATCTTTCTCTTCTTTCTTTCTTCTCTTTTATCTCTTTATTTCATTCTCTCTTTCTTTTTTGTCTCTTTCTTAACTGTTTAGAAAAACGACTCAAAGCTAACAGTAAGCATTAACATGTTTGTACAATGCTGTTGCCTATACATAACGCCTTGTGGGTTTTGAGGCATTTCTCGATACTGGGGCATGTGAAATGTAAGGTACATGCTTCTGTTGTGCAAATCTCTCAAGTGAATTAGGCAAATACTTCAAGTGAATAGAAGTAGGAAGAGATTGCGATGGCTCTGATTAGGTGTCAAATTGAATGCATATGAAATTAACTAAAACCAAATCAGACGGACACACCTGATATTTCTTGATTTGAACATTTGAAGTAGAAAGACCTACCCTAAATCTGAGTCATTTCAAGTCAGAACACTAACCCTAAAACTACATCATGCTGTCTGGTGTCAGCTTATTTAAAGGACATGGAACAAAAGAAGTTTTTGCTTTTTGCCTCCTTGCACTCACTCCAATTGGCCAGTTTGTCTATCTTGTTCCTCAGGCGTCCCTTCATTGGTATTAGAACCTACTTCTTTTTTACAATGATGACACAAGCATACACTGAAAAATTTAGATCAAATATAGTATACAAATTTCTCAAAGAACTAATGAAACCTAAAATTTGAAAGTGGTGCCTGTAGAATACAGAATGCTGACATAAATATTTGCTATCTATCTATCTGACAGAGTATTAACATTTATAGTACATAAAGAACTTTAAAAATGCTACCAAAAATCCTAATTGATAAATGGGCAAATAAGGGTCTAGAGAAGTGGCTTAGTGGTTGAGACTACTTATTCATCTTTCAGAGGACCCATAATCACTTTGCAGTACCCACACAGTGGCTCATAACTGCCTTTAGCACCAGTTTCTGAAGATATGCTCTCTTCTCACTTCCAGAAGTTCCAGGTCTATAAATAAAACACATATCTACAATTAGGCAAAACTCTCATAAAACAAAATGAAAATAAATAAATAAACCATTCATAAATGGCTTAATGAAATCCAAAGATTTTAAACGATGAAGGAAAACATATAGTAAATTGAAATATTACTTCACATCCTTAGTCATCAGGGGAATTCAAATTAAAATGACAGTGGCACTCTGCCTCATCCCATTCACAGTGTATATCATTCAGAGAAGACAAAATAAATATATAAATACATAAGATAGATACAAGTGTTTATGAAGGTAAAGAGATAACTGCCTTTATTCTTGCTGTGGGGATGAATATTAGTCCAACCATTGTGAAAATATATATAGAACTTTGAAAGAAACCCAAAAATATAATTACAGAATACCCTCTCCCACCCCTCCTAGTTTTGTGGCCAAAAGTTGTTTATTAAAATATAACTGACAATACCACAGTTGTTGAAGGAGTTTAGATGTCAGTCATAGATAGATGAACAAAACGTACGTAGGACATATATACTATGGAGTTTTGTTAAGCCATAAGAAGAATTAAATTTTATTTTCAGTAAAAATGATACAACTGGTGGTCTGGTTAACCAAAGCAACACAGACTCAGAAAGACAGACAACGTGTCAAATTTTAAGGAGATGCATAAAATTGTGTTCAAAAACTGTGATTCATAAAATATTTACATGCTGTAAAAATATATATGGAGTGGGCGCAGAAGTGAGAGAGAGTCTAGAGAAGTGGTTTTCAACCGGTGGGTGATGGCCCCTTTGTATTTCAGGATGTTTGATCATACTGTGAGGCCTGGGATTGTTATTTGCTACAAAAACCTGGTCTAGTTTGGTGGAGTCTTGTTTGAGACTGTACAGGAGAAAGATGCTTTCCTGGAATGCTGGCAGAGGAAGAAGTTCAGTTGGAGGCTTTCTCTGATGTTCTGACCTAGCAGACTTCTACCCCAGTATCTGGCTCTTAAGCATTTATTGGTCAAATTGAACAATTGAGATGTTTGATAAAAATAAGACCTCTGGTGGTTGTGGTTGCACTTCATAAGGACAGCCTAAGACCATCAGAAAACATACATATTTACATTATAATTCATAACTGTAGCAAAATTACAGTTAAGAAGGCACAAGAAAAATAATTTCATCGTTGTACTCACCACAATATGAGAGACTGCATTAAAGGGCCGCAACATTGGGAAAGTTGAGAACCACTGCACTAAAGAATCTATGAGTACTGAAGTGGGTGGGGAGTTGAGAAAGAATGGGATAAATATGATTGAATTACATGATAGACTTCAGTGAAATTTCTTTTTGAAGCACATTTGCACAACCATTTGTTCATTCACCTGACAAAACTAGTCTCAACGAGCTCAATATGGAGGCATCATGGAGCCTGTCATCCTGGAAGCCTTATGGAAGGAGAGCAGCAATTCTGAGGCAAGCCATATTCATAGATCCATGTGCTGACCTGGGCTATATCATGGGGCCTTGATTCAAAATAAGCAAATAAATAAATAAAAGCAAAGAAAAAAAATATTAGTTCTGAACCACCTGACAATAATGCTTAGGTAAATAAAGCATATGCATGGATGGCTGCCTTAACTGTCTCTGCCTTAGTGGGCACTTCTGATGTGCATAATCTTCGATTTGACATCATTTTAGGTTCCATAACCACATCTCTATTGATGACTATCCACAGTCTATTACCATGTTATCAGCCTATAGTGAAAAGCAAAACAAGACTGTTTCAGACAGACTTCTCATACTTTTGGCAGAATAATGTATAAAGGAGGCTTTTTTCCCAGATCCAAGAATTTATGTAACTGGACCTTCAGTCCAATTTGCATTTGTTAATATGCATCTCTCTAGCAAACAAAGCTAAAATGGCACACTTCCTTGATCTGTGCATTAAGGTCAGTTTTCATGCGTTGATGTCATTTAAATATGTTCTTAGTTTTAGCTCCTAATATTTAGGTTCTCTAAGAAGTAACAATTTGTAGCTCTGTCACTTATCTTTGGAATCCCCAGTTTTTCAGTTTTGTTAATCTAACCCATGACTTTCTTATAAGATTACGCCTCATATAGGAAACCAGAGTTGATATATGCCAATAACTTTGATCCTCTGTCCTCTTTTCTTCTTGCAGTAACTTTCCAATATATCATTACCGTTCACAGAGGAATTTCAGCAGCTCCAGGCTGTCTAGTAATGGTCTGTGTAAAGCCACACTTGCCTCTGTCATTAGTTTGTTCACTATTTGTCACTAGCTAGCTGCCCAACACCATTACTGATGATTAATACTTCTGGTAACAATGTCAGTAGTGTGCATAGACAGTGTTTTGATAGTCTTCTATAGATCAGAAAAGCTTCTTTGACCACTTTATCTTTAATCATTCTTTGACTACCCTTGAAATTCTGAAGAGATCACCAATTTCTTATCTCTCAGACATATACAATATGCTGATTACCATCACAGTCACTATAGATGTTCCCTTCTGCATTTTACCCAAAGTGAAAAGAAAAGTAATCCCAATATCTTGAATTAAGCTAAAGAATGATACATAAATGAGCATTTGTTGTGAGTATGCAATACTTTCTTTGAAATGTTGTTAAACTCACAGGTGGTACACTTAATTTTATATCCTCAGTTTATGTATATAATTGGTATCTCCTCAACTAGTGCATTTAATGTCTTTATAACAGAATATATGTGGATGAGTAATTTCTGTGGAAAAAGTCTCACAGTTCTGGTGATTGGAGGCACAAGATGGAGTGTTAGCAGGGTTAGTAGCCTGGAAAGAACCTTGTGCTCCAAAGAGTAGTAATAAAAGTAATGGAAGATGGAAGGTGGAAGGGCAAGGCTGCTGAGTGTTGTGCAGGGCCTTTTTATGTTAGGGTATTAATCTCATTCAAGGGAAACCAGCCTTCAGAACATAATCAACTCTGAGAAGCCCCACATGTACCATCACTCTGACAACTAATCTGCAACACTCAATATGAATGAAGTCCATCTATCACAGAGCAGTCAGTGATAATGACAGCAATCCTAATTCTAAAATAATAGTTCACACCATTTCATGCTATGCAGTGTTCTAAGCAGTAGACTAGTATTAACTAATTTAAACCTTACAACAAATGTGAAATATAACAGAAGAGCTCCTTTATACAGAAGAGGACATTATGAGATTTTACAATATCACATGTTGTCAGTGATAATTAATACAAGGTACGTCTGGTCAAACTGAAAAGAGTAATTGTCTTGCATTTGAAGAAATTTTTAATTGACTCAGAACCTAAAAGAATTCCACATCTAAGTTCCAGATGCTTTTTTATTCAGGGTAATTATCTGAGAAAAGAAAGACAGATTTACCTGAAAATCTTCAAATCACATCTTATAAATCTCCTCATACTTGACCTCCTTTAAGGGAGTTTCCATATTTTTAAATTGGAACCCAGGACAGTGAGGGCCAGTATTCCTCATATGGCACTTCAGATGTCTGAAACAATCTAACAAACACATCCTCAGAAGAACTCCTGAGGTCCAGCATGTACATCTTAGACTCTTCTTTATTCCATAATCTTCTACATTATAGGAATTTTCATTGTTTGTGGTCACGAGGACCATGATTTCCTGCATTTTTCTTCTATACACTCCTCTAAATGCAGATAGCAATCACCTTGAGAGATTGATTGCTAATGTTCAAATTGCCTTTTGTGTGAAGCTGACAAATTTAGGATTAAATTGCTGTTGGCCATGTTTTCAGAAAAGTAGATCTTAATAATGACTTTTAATTTTTCTTTTTGAACAAGTGAATGAGTTTCCAGACTGTTTCTACAAAGACAAAGTACTATGTAAATTTCACATGAAAGCAAGCCCTAATTCAAAAAAAAAAATACCCTAATGATGCCTAATTATTTCCTTGAGAATAAGCAGCAACCTAATTAGTCACCTTTATCTTCATATGCACCTGGAATTGCTATTGTGGATGCAGCAGAAAAAGTGCAGTCCATTTCTAAAACCATGCTGCAGAGTGGAGAACACTGAAAAAGTTTGGGTTAATAAGGCAAGACAATTTATGACAAATTTATATTTTGTAATAGTACTTGATCCATATTTTAGAAAATTAATAAAATAATGGAGTTCAGAAAACTTCTTATACCAAGCTACATGGAGTCATTAAAGGACTAAACATAAAAAATATGTCCTCAGAGAAGAGACTGCAGTTGGAGGAAATGATATCTGTGCATACTTACTATTGACTCCAAACACTGAACTTTTTTAGATATAATTTCACAGTTTCTTCACCATAAGATAGCAGAGTCTTCCCAGAGATATACCATAGATGCAACAGATTAACAAAACTGAAAAACACTTAGATGAGATGTCAGGTAGGCCTTAACAGCAAGACAGCACAAATAAAATATTGATCATCTTTACTTCTATTGTAGACCATGAGTCAAAAATTAGATCTAACGACTTAAGATAATCAGAAAGATAAGTAGCTTCCTGTACTACTATAGTCTATACTGTTTGTATTATTATACTATGTTTTTTCCCCCAGGGAAAATCAAAATGGACATTCTATCCATGAAAAAACACTAATGATTCATATTAAACTGAAAATGAGTTACTTTGGGAGTTTAGAACATTGTGGTTTTAATTACGCTTTAGATTTTCTTTGTTGTGATTTAATACCATTTACCACAGATCTTCGTGTTCAAAACAGTGTTTTCTTGTTTGTTTGTTTTCTTTCTTATTGTTGTTTATTTTTTTAGACTGTCATTTAATTATAATTTTCTCTTCCCTTTCCTCCATGTAAACCCTCCCATAAGCCAGCCTCTCCTAGCTCTCCTTCAAATTCATGGACTCCACTTTCATCCATTGTTATTACACACATATACACACTTGTATATGCCTATATTGCTACATATAACCTGTTGAGCCCGTATAATGCTATTTGGATATGTGCTTTTAGAGATGACCATTTACTACCAGAAATGCAAACAAAAGTGTGATGTATGGGATTTTACAGGAAAGAGAGAAAATACAATAGACAGATAACAGTAAGAAATAATTGGATTTTCTTAGCTATATTTCTTGATGGACAGAGAAGAATCTTGACACTGTAGACAGGTGATAACATCTGGAAAGAAATGTCTGAATCTTAAAAAGTGAGAAATGAATAGACAACCCAGAATATATAAATACATGTATGTTGAAAATGTTCCATTTTGATGTTTGTTTCCAGATTTGTTAATTGTCACTTTCTGTCTTTTTATTGGATTTTGCTTAGTACTATGACTTTCTAGCCTCACTAATAAATGCTAACCCAATAGTGCCTGAGAGACTTCTCAGAGATCGGTTGGAAACTGCTGATGATGCAGAAACAATAGAACAGAAATAATAGAAGTAGGCCATGACCATGCTGTCATAGTGTGGACTGCCCCGGGCATTATCCTGCTATCTCCAGGGCCTTCCACTCATAGAAGCAGAGATGTCAGGCAGGGGCACTGTATCAATCTTCTCATTTTCTTTAATGCTACTACACCATAATTTTAACCTTACAAAAGATATTTCATTAGGCTGCACTTTGTTTATAAGTTCAGCAGAAGTGAGAGTTAAGAATTGGGAAATGAATCTACTGAGTAGTTCCAGGTAGGAAAATATATATATATTGAGCCGGGCAGTGGTGGTACATGCCTGTAATCCCAGCACTCCAGAGGCAGAGGCAGGTGGATCTCTGTGAGTTCGAGGCCAGCCTGGTCTGCAAAGCAAGTTCCAGGAAAGGCGCAAAGCTACACAGAGAAACCATGCCTTGAAAAACTAACTAACTAACTAACTAACTAACTAACTAACTATATAATCAAATAATTAAATAATTAAAATAAAAATAAAAAAATATTGAAATTCCAGATGAGAAAAGTTCGATATAGTAACTTTGCATTCTATTGTAAATATGTAGACAAGTACTAAAGCATGTTATCTTCTGTCTCCATTATATAGGTATTACCAAGGGAGATGTTACATGACTTAAGCCAACTAACAACCTATGCATCCCTGGTTGCAGTATTCTGTACAACAGAGGGCAGAATATTTCATTAACCCTACTGAAGACTTTTTGTCTTCCAGACCGGCCCTTAGTTGTTAGCAACAGTCCACAAAGATACTTGGTACCTTATTAATATGAATTAGCTTGGTAACAAAGCCAATATTCCTAGCAGATGTTACCCTGGCTTTGCAGATGGAGAAATTAAGGTTTAAGTTAGAAAATCATGCTTCAGTAAACATAAATGAAATTTAAGAGTGATCTTTTTAAATTATCTTACCAAAAAAGTAAGTAATTAGGCTTAATTTTTGGCAGTTTTCAAGAAAATGAACTCAAAATCTATGAGAAGAATACATGCAACCTCCATCATAGAGTGGTTGCACTTTTTCTTTTCCAACCAATCCTTCTAAAAATCACATCTTACTCTCTCAATGTTCAGTTCTAGTTAAAGGGGACTTAGTGGTCATAGCAATTTCACTATTTACCACATTCTTGCCTACTTCCACTTTACATTTTTTGTAAATGTTGCCATTTCCTTTATCAAATTTCTTCTTTTAAAGAAAAAATATCTATAATTATTTCATTGTGAATTTCAAGACAAATGAATAACATCATTGATTAGGAAATAAAATTCAGTGTTTTTTTTTTTTTTACTATTTTCAGTTAAGACATTACTAAAATAATGTTCACTTGATTTTAAAAACATACAAGAGTTTATTTACATGTATTATGTATGCAAGATATGTGACGATGACAGGAAATCCAAAAAATATATCTTGCTGTCCAAGGTAGTCTTCTACTCTCAGCTGTTGTTTGCTCTACGTTATTTTTATGGACCACTGAAGAAGAACTTTGATGGTCAATCATGTTAGAATGGAGAGGATCTGATTTCTTTGTATAAATATGAGAATGGTGAACTTATCCACTTATCACAACAGTCATGAATTCACATTCGGTCATATTCTATTAACATATTTTTAATATCTAGAAAATATGCAAATATTTAAAATTAAGAATTGAAAGCTATCAGGTATCTTTACCGAAGGATGCCTGATGATTCCATCAATGAGACAGACAAGATTTTATATATAAAGAAAGAAATCTTTCAGTCCTATTCTTTGTTTCATGGATAGCATAACTACCTAAAAAATCAGAAATTAACTGTAGAGAGCTGCGTGCAGCCGCACCTTAAAGATGGCGCCGGCTTCTGCCTTCCACCTTCCCGACGGTGAGCGCTCTCTGTGATAAACAACTCCTTAATTGGCTAAGGCTGAGAATCTGGCTTGCTTCCGCATACCTGGACCTATTGGTAGTACCCATGTGGCATATCAGGGTTGGCTACTCAGTGATTACTTAAGGCTGTGAGCGGGTTTCCCCAGGGACAGAAGTCAGAAGATTGTTCAAGGTTCCTGAATAAACTGCTGAAAGAAGAGCCTGGTGTCGCGTCTTCCTTGCTGGTTGAGGCGGTCGCAGCAATTAACAATATCAAAATAATATGATTAAAGAACTAAGGCATAGAGAATGACAGTCTCAAATTGAAATTCACCTGTTTCAAAATTAATTCAGGAGAAAGTCTATGTCACCTATGATTCAGGAGGTAGAGCAAAATTTTTCCTCCAAATCACATCCAGGTTAATACATAAATGTCAAATGATATGATTAAAAATAAAAGGAGGTTCCATTTGCTTGTGGTATGTTGGCCATAGGCATCTCTCAGTGTTTTAGTGAATTTTATACATTCTTGGCAACAGATAACTGTTTGACAGCAGCAATACTCAAATTCATTATTCTACTTCTATAATTTTAGATGATCAGATAAAAACAGATTATCAAAATTCTTGTTTTATGAATCTCTTTTGGTAAATTATCACCAAGCATGTTACACAGAATAGGTATTGTATGCATTTATTGAAATTGTGAATGTGCTAAAATTAGTGAATTTTGGTAAGTGTGGTACAAAAGAGCATATAGTCAGGGAATTTCCTTTGGAATAAAAATAAGAAGTGTAAGTTTTGTGCATGGTGACAGATATGGAAAGATCATCCTGAGTGAGGTAACCCAGACTCAGAAAGACAAACATTGTATGTACTCACTCATAAGTGGATACTAGATGTAAAATAAAGTATAACCAGACTGCCACTCACAACTCCAGGGAAGCTACCCAATAAAGAGGACCCTAAGAAAGGATCATCCAATGACAGAGAAATGTATGAGATCTACATAAGCAAACTGGGGGTAAAAGGGTAATAGAGGGCAAGAGTTGGTGGAAAGAGAGCTTAGAGAAGCAGGAGGTCCCAGCTGGATCAAGAACCGAGTGGGAGATTAAGAAAGATACCATGATGAATGAAGACCCATGGGAATAGGAAGAAGCAGAGTGCTAGAGAGGTCCCCAGAAATCCACAAAGATACTTCTACTATAGACTACTGGCAATGGTCGAGAGAGTGTCTGAGCTAACCTACTCTGGTGATCACATGTCCGAACACCTTAACTGTCATGATAGAACTCTCATCCAATGACTGAAGGAAGCAGATGCAGAAATCCACAGCCAAGCCCCAGGAGTCCAATCAGTGAGAGAGAGGAGGGATTGTGTGAGCAAGAAATTGAGACCATGACTGGAAAAAGCACAGGGACAAATGGCCAAACTAGTAGAAATGCATGAACTTTGAACCAATGGCTGAGGAGCCCCCAAGGAACTGGATCAGTCCTTCTAGATAAGTGCGAGAGTTGATTAGATTGAACTGTTTAGGAGGCCCCCAGGCAGTGGAACTGGTACCTGTTCTTGGTGCATGAGCTGGCTTTTTGGAACCTAGGGCCTATGCTGAGATACTTTGCTCAGCCTGGGGAAGGAAGGAGGGGACTGGACCTACCTCAAGTGAATCTACCAATCTGGGCTGACTCCCCACAGGAGACCTTGCCTTGGGCGAGGTGGGAATGGGGGATGGACTTGGGGGGAAGGCTGGGTGGGAGGAGGGAGGACAGGGAAATCCATGGCTGATATGTAAAATTAAATTTATTATATAAAAAAAGCAAGAAGTTAATTTTAAAAGTTAAAATGGTGTGTATTTTTTCTACAAATGTGAATGTTAGGTAGTTATTTTCCATATAGTTAGTATATGTTCATGGACACAAATGTAGATAGATCAGGAACAGAATCAATATTATACCCACAAGCCAAATGTAAACTAATAACTCCTCAAAATAAGAGAAGTTAAAACACATTTTTATATGAAATTAAAACTAGAGAATTGAGACACAAAAATATATGCTAGAGAGGATATATGGGTAAAAATGTATACATAAAACAGTTTGCTTATATACACAGGTTCATAATATAGTCATCAAAGAATATGTGTGAAACATAAACATCAAAAGATTTTAAAGGTATATTGTTTTGCATGTGTAAAACACTGCACTGTGTTTAGGGAACACTGTGATGTACTAAATATTCCTAGTAATACTAGGAAGACAACTTAGCAAGTATCTGTAAACCAAAACAATTGGCAATTTTATGGTTTTTTTCCAGTGGAATACCATATCATAAAGAATACAGATGAGTTACTGATAAATATAACTTGCTTAAATTTGAAACACATAATGCCAAATTTAACTTAAAAAATTCTAGACATCAAAAAATGCTTTTGAACATAATAAAATTTAGAAAAAAAATCACCACTTCATTTATCTATGTGTACCTCTGTGTACATGGGAATCACATGGTATGTGTGTGTCTGTGTGTGTGTATGTCTCTCTCTTTGTGTGTGTGTGTGTGTGTGTGTGTGTGTGTGTGTGTGTGTGTGTGTGTTGCATTGTTTAAGTTAATGTTCTGGATGGTAGCTAACTCTATACTGGTTCACTTTGTAATTTGTTACTGCTACATTAGCTTTTTATGTACTTTTTATGTGTAATACATTTAATGATTAATAAAATCTTAAAGAGAGATACAAGATGATTAGCAAAAAAAATGTTCTTTATGTTCTTCTATGTGTGCTCAGTGAATTTAGAATATATTTAATTAGCTGTTGTTTTATTGACATACATATATTTAAAAGGAAATATAATTTTAAATGTAGAGTTGTGTTGATATTAAAGAAATAATACAAAACTTATAGCAGGAATCTTAAAGAATCTTGTTAATAAAAATCAAACCTGAGGCCAGTTATTGGGGTGAACGCTGGAAGATCAGAGAGACAGAACAAGCCACAGCTTCCTCACCTCACCAGTTCCTCAGCTGGTCTTATTTCCTCAGACTGGAAGCTTCTGAGTCCTCATCCACATGAATCTTAGCTGAACTGGGAAGCTCCAAAGCCTGAATGCTTAACCAGCCAAATGCTTCTAGTTTCTGGTCTTCATGCCTAATCTTTCTACATTCTCCCATCCCTCCCTGGGATTAAAGGCTGGATTTCTGGGATTAAAGGCATGTGTCACCATGCCTGGCTGTTTCTAATGTGGCCTTGAACTCAGAGATCCAGAGGGATTTCTGTCTCTGGAATGCTAGGTAAAAAATTTTAAAGGCGTGTGCTACCACTGCCTATCCTCACATTTAATATTGTGGCCCCAGATAAATTTACTAGCCTGCACAATATTTTGGGGAACACAATACCACCACAAAAACTTGTTCTCTTAGATTTTTGAGAAAACATTGGCCTTTTGAGTTTTTGTTTCTCCCACTACAAGCCCCCCACAGAATGAACTGTTTTTCATTCATTCACCATGATGGAATTTGAAACAATTTTTGTTACATCAGTTGTGTGTCAGGCATATCTATCCTTATTCATTGTATAAAATGTAAAGGTTTACATCTTAGGAGAAAAAATAAAGCCTAACCTCAAGTGTTTTTAATTATCTACATTTACATACAGCTTTATATTTTAACCACCTGTCACTGCATACACTAATAATATATTACCTCACTGAAAATAGCAAGTTGATCTAGCACCATAAGATGAATTAGCACAATAAATGGCATGAACTATTGTTTTGTTTGTTTTAATTTTATCTAAATTGCATTTCTTACTTTATTGGGAGAAAGCTACAGAACAATAAGCAGAAGGAATGTAGAAAATGAAAATTGTTACAAAAACATTATGCATTTAGCTGTGACCCAAGCAAGAGTTTGCTGCAATTGCACCACACATTTTGTGTGATTCTGAATGTGCTTTGTCTGCAGTGGAGAGGAGGACCCACCTCTTTCTTGGCAACTGAATTACTGCTTAGGGTGAGGTGGGAGGTAACTCAAATAGCTCTTATTCCTGTGTTCAGACTTCACAGATGTCTCCTGAAATCCAAAGTCTGTTTAAAATTTGTTTTATGGGAATGGCACACAGTACGTAATGATGAATAAGTTTTTGCTAGCAGTTCTGATCTTTTACAGAAATACTCCATGTGGCCTAACTCTTTTGAAAATAGTGTGCCTTGAAGAAATGCTATGGAAAAATGAATATATTAAAGTGGTGTTATCCACATCATAATACACTAGGAATCAAATCTTCAGCTATAATCTATGTATATATTTTCTGAAATATAACATTATATCTAGCTAATATTCTATGAACTCATGCAAAAATATAATAAAAATTCACTTATGCCTGTTTTAAATTAATATATGAGTAGTGATCTATTGTTATATCTCCCCATTAAGTTTAATTTCTAATATCATTTAAAGGAATTTGTCCAAATTATTAATATTTAATGATCTTTTACATGACACATAAGACATAAATCATAAACAGTATTAGTCCAGTTGGTCTAATTACTTTCAGAGGCAAATTTTGTAAACCAATCAGCAACACTCTAGGAAACCCATTAATTCTCCCTCTCTCTCCCTCTGTCTCCCTCTCTCCCTCTCTCCCTCTCTCCCTCTCTTCCTCTCTCCCTCTCTCTGAGGGATCTCTGTAGCAGGAATCTTAACAGGTCTTATTAATAAGAACAAACCTGAGGCAGGTATTGGGGTGAATGCTGGAAGATCAGAAAAGCAGAACAAGCCACAGCTACATCACCTTGCCAGTTCCTCAGCTGGTCTTATTTCCTCAGACTGGAAGCTTCTGTGTCCTCATCCCAATGGCTCTCAGCTGAACTGCTGCTCCAAAGCCTAAAAGCTTAACCAGCCAAATGCTGAACCAGCCAAATGCTTAACTAGCTCTGGTGCCTGGAGAGGTGAGAGGGGAGAGGGGGAAGAGGAGGGGAGAGTAGGGGAGAGGAGAAGAGAGGACAGGAGAAGAGAGGAGAGGAGAAGAGAGGAGAAGAGAAGAGAGGGAATTAGTTAACCTCCATGGTTAGTGTTATTGCTAGTTTCTGAATTTTTTGAAATGTTTTTAAATGGGATGTTTTACACTGAATTATTTCTCAGCGTGTTCTTCATAGGTAGGAAAGCAACTGATACAGTAAGTACTGCTTTGTGGAAAGTATTTTTCAGTTCTAAGAGTTTTCTGATGATGTATTTAGGGTCTCATATATATGACTATATTATCTGAAGATATTAATAATTTGATTTCTTTCTTACCCACTTGAATTATTTTATTTATTTGTCTTTTCTTAGTGTTCTGGCTAAGAATTCAAGTATTATATTAAATAATAATAAAAATTGAGCTCGTGTGTCTTATTGCTGATTTTAGAGCAAAGCTTTCTTTTATAACCCATGTTTAGTATAATAGTGGTAATAAGTTGTAAATGTCCTTCAAGCTTTTGTTCCTAATTTCTTTAAGAATTTATCAGGATGGACTTGCCAAGATTATTTTTAGTAATTGCAGGCTGATCATGCAATAATGTCTGTCTTTGTTTCCATTTGTGCCATGTTAAATTTATTAATTTACTCACATTACACAGTCTTTTGAGGCTACAGTGAGGCAAACTTAGTCAGAGGGAGTGATGTATTTAGTGTAAACGTGTTTGTAAATGGTATGTTGATGTTTTTTGTTTCATGTTTATACAGGAAATCAGCCTATATTTTTTCTTGTTTGCTGTGGATATCGCTCTGTATAAATAAAATGCTGTTTGGCCAGTGGCAAGGCAGGAAGTATAGGTGGGACAAGAGAGAAGAGAATTCTGGGAAGTGGAAGGCTGGGGGAGAGACACTGCCAGCTGCTGCAATCATAAGCTACATGTGAAGACACCAGTAAGCCACAAGCCATGTGGCAAAGTATAGACTAACTGAAATGGGTTAATTTAAGATAGAAGTAGATAACAAGAAGCCTACCATGGCCATACAGTTTGTAAGCAATATAAGTTTCTGTGTGTTTACCTGGTTAGTTCTGAGCGTCTATGGGCCTGGCCAGTGACAGATTTGTCCTGACTGTGGACCAGGCAGGAAAACTCTAACTACACCTGTTATATTATTATCTAGCTTTAATATATAATCAACATACAAATAACATTGGTTTCTCACTTTTTATTATTTGTGGAACTTCCACAATAATGATTATTATATAATGTAAATTTTCATCAAAAATATATAGACTTTCTTTTCTCTACATCTGATCACATGCTTGTTCTTGTTTATTTAATGATGTTTATTCCTACTAGTGTAAGAAGTTGGCACACTGTCCTTTGATTTTGTTTCCTGGGTGTTATTGATTTTGAACATTTTTGTATGCCTCTGAGCCTTCTGACAGTTTAGTCTTGTCACCTTAAAACATGACACAGTCACCTGTGAGGAGGAACATCAAGTCAGTAAATACCTCTATCCTGCTACTTATAGGCAAGTCCATAGGACATTTTACTTGATTTGTAATTGATTTGTGTGGGTCTAGGCTAATGTGGACAGTGCCAAACTTGGGGGTTTGTCCTGGGTTTATGAGAAAGCCATGGGGAGCAAACCTGCAAGCCATGTTCCTTTGTGTCATTTGCTTCAGTTCCTGCTTCCAGGTTCCTACTCTGAGTTCCTGATCCAACTTCCTTCAGTGCTGTAATGAAATCTGAGAGTTGTTACATGAAATAAGCCATTTTCCTGTTCATTTGTTTTTTGTCATCATAGTAATCACAGCAGTAGAAACCCTAATTAAGAAAAACCTGTTATTCATTCCTTCATTGATTTATTATTTGTGAAACTTCTATAATAATAAGTACAATAATGTGCATTTTCAAAAAGTGTATAAAGATTCTGTAATAGTATGAGCTACTATTATATTCTTAATAGTAACCCAGTGTCAGATGTTTGGTTTATTCAATATTTTACTGCATTCTGTAGGTTATTTCTTCACTGTTTTGACTAGTCCCATTATTATGCAAAGCTTTTCAGTTAGATATTACCTATTGTTGCTTTTATTTCCTGTGTTTGGGGATCTTGTCCAAATAACCAGGTTTTCACACTCCAATGTCCTGAAATGTTTCTCCTATGGTTTCTCCTAGTAGTTTCTTGGCTTTGCATCTTATCTTTAAGTGTGCATTCTATTTTTATTTGATTTTGTAAACCAGCAAGCTAATATCATTTTCCTGAAAGTAAATGTCAATTTTCAGAGTATCATTTATTGAAGGCTATTCTTCTCCAGAGTGTATTCTTGGAAAATTTGTTTGCTGTGTGTATGTGGTAAATATGGGGGGACTTAATTGAAAATAATATTTTTAAATAATACATTCTTATCATGGTTTCCTTTCTCTCATATCCTTCCCACCTCCAGAGGAGGAAGAAAGTAAGCATCTCACAAGCTACAAGCCTTTGATCGACCATGGTGACAAGCTAGCATGATACACTAGTGCAAAAGTGGTACAAAAGCTGTGGGTCCAGCTGACCACTCTCAGGTTGTATACAAGGCCCAGTCCATGAGTTGGGATTCATGCCTGACACTGCTTTGATGTATAAGAACCTGAGACTAGATAGGCCACAGACCTAGGAGAAACCCAAACACCACTGTTTGGTTAAATGTATATGGAAATAAAATGACTTCCAATGGCATTCTGATATTTCTATAGATCAGTGCCTCATAGCCACAGCCAGAGAGAATCCCTCCCTTGTGCAGTAGATGAGAGCAAACACAGGGACTCACAATTGGAAAATGTGCAGATCAATTGTTCCAAGATTCCTCCTCTGGTAGCACTGAGCATACCTTCCAGTCCAGTGAACACTAATTAGTAGGTATGAAGGCTCACTTAGGCAACAGCTTGACTTCTTGACTTCTCCATCTTTAATGAAAAATGTGGGTGTTGTCTTCAGCAATAAGACCTTACCACAAGTTTATGTAAGGCAACCAATAGCTTTGTAATGACCTGAGATATTTGGCATTTTTTTGGTTTTCTTCTGATTTTTTTTTGATGTTGTTGTTTTGTACTTGTTATTATGCCAATGTTTTGGTATATTTTTCTTTTGGTTTATTACTATGTATTTTAAATTTTATACATCAGCCATGGGTTCCCCTGTCCTCCCCCCTCCCGCCCTCAACCCCACCCTCCCTCCAGCCCCTCCCCTCCATTCCCATGTCCTCCAGGATCAAGGCATCCATAGGGATTCATTTAAACCTGGTGGATTCAGTACAGGCAGGTCCAGTCACCTCCTTCCAGACTGAGCAAAGTGTCCCTGTGTAAGCCCAAGGTTCCAAACAGCCAGCTCATGCACTAAGGACAGGTCCTCGTCCCACAGACTGGGTGCCTCCCAAGCAGATCAAGCTATTCAATTGTCTCACTTATCCAGAGGGCCTGATCCAGCTGTGGGCTCCACAGCCTTTGGTTCATAATTCATGTGCTTCCATTCATTTGGTTATTTGTCCCTGTGCTTTTTGCAATCTTGGATTCAACAATTCACACTCTTGTAGACCTTCCTTTTTCTTGACAGTTGGACACCTGGAGCTCCACCTGGGGACTGGCTGAGGATCTCTGCATCCACTTCCATCAGTTATTGGACTAGAGTTTCAGCATGACAGTTAGGGTGTTTAGCCATCTGATTACCAGACTAGGTCACATCAGGCTTTCTCTCGAGCATTGCCAGCAGTCTACAGAGGATGTATCATTGTGGATTTTGGGGGACCTCGTGAGCACTCTGACTATTCCTGTTCTCATGTGGTCTTCATTTATCATGGTCTGTTATTCCTCCTTTGCCCTTTCTGTTCTTGAACCAGCTGGGATCTCCTGCTCCCCTAAGCTTTCTTTCCCTCAAATCTTACCCTTCATTACTCCCACTGTTGTCCAGGTTGTTCATGTAGATCTCATCCATTTCTCTGTCATTGGGTGATCCCTGTGTCTTTCCTAGGGTCCCGTTTTCTAGGTAGCCTCCCTGGAGTTGTGTAGCAGTCTAGTCATCTATGTTTTACATCTAGTATCCTCCTATGAGTGAGTACATGCCATGTTTGTCCTTCTGAGTCTGGGTTACCTCACTTAGGATGATATTTTCTAGATCCATCCATTTGCCTGCAAACCTCATGATGTCATTGTTTTTCTCTGCTGAGTAGTACTACATTGTGTATATATACCATATTTTCTTTATCCATTCTTCAGTTGAAGGGCATCTAGGTTGTTTCCAGGTTCTGGCTATTACAAACAATGCTGATACAAACATAACTGAGCAGATGCCCTTGTGGTATGATTGAGCATTCCTTGGGCATATGCCCAAGAGTGCTACAGCTGGGTCACGGGGGAGATGGATTCCCTATTTTCTAAGGAAGCACCATATTGATTTCCAAAGTGGCTCTAAAAGCTTACATTCCCACAAGCAGTGGAGGAACTTCCTCTGTGGAGAATTCTCTGTTTAGTTCTATAGCCCATTTCTTAATTGGACTGTTGGGCATTTTGATGTCTAATTTCTTGAGTTCTTTATATATTCTGGATATCAGCCCTCTGTCAGATATGGGGTTGGTGCAGACCTTTTCCTATTCTGTAGGCTATCGCTTTGTCTTGTTGACTGTGTCCTTTGCTCTACAAAAGCTTCTCAGTTTCAGCAGGTCCCATTGATTGATTGTTTCTCTCAGTGTCTGTGCTACTGGTGTTATATTTAGAAAGTGATCTCTGGTGCCAATGCGTTCAAGAGTACTTCCTACTTTCTCTACTATCAGGTTCAGAGTAGCTGGATTTAAGTTGAGGTCTTTGATGCACTTGGATTTAAGTTTTGTGCACGGTGACAGATATGGATCTATTTGCAGCCTTCTACACATTGACATCCAGTTATGCAAGCACCATTTGTTGAAGATGCTTTCTTTTTTCCATTGTAAATTTTTGGCTTCTGCCGCAGGAAAACTCCAACTACAGGCTTCTTTGTCAAAAATTATATGTTCATAGGTGTGTGGGTTAACGTCAGGATCTTCAATTTGATTCCATTGGTCCACATGCCAGTACCAAGCCGTTTTTATTACATTAGCTCTATAGTAGAGCTTGAGGTCGGGGATTATGATGCCTCCAGAGGTTGTTTTATTGTACAGGATTCTTTTGGCTATCCTGGGTTTTTTGTTTTTCCATATGAAGTTGAGTATTATTCTTTCCAGATCTGTGAAGAATTGTGTTGGTAATTTGACGGGAATTGTGTTGAATCTATAGATTGCTTTTGGTAAGATCGCCATTTTTACTATGTTAATCCTGCCTATCCATGAGCATGGGAGATCATTCCATTTTCTGACATCTTCTTCAATTTCTTTTTTCAGGGACTTAAAGTTCTTGTCATATAGGTCCTTCACATGCTTAGTTAGTATAACCCCAAGGTATTTTATATCATTTCTGGCTATTGTAAAGGTGATGTATCTCTGATTTCCTTCTCAGCCTGTTTGTCTACTGTATATAGGAGGACTACTGGTTTTTTTTTTTTTTTTTTTTGAGTTAATCTTGTATCCTGCAATGTTGCTGAAGGTTTTTATTAGCTGTATCAGTTCCTTATTGAATTTTTTGGGTCACTCATGTATACTAACATGTCATCTGCAAATAGGGAGAGCTTGACTTCTTCCTTTCCAATTTGTATCCCCTAAATCTCCTTATTTGTCTTATTGCTCTGGCTAGAACTTCAAGTACTACACTGAATAAATATGGGGAGAGGGGACAGCCTTGCCTTGTTCCTGATTTTAGTGGTATTGCTTTGAGTTTCTCTCCATTTAATTTGATGTTGGCTGTTGGCTTGCTGTAGATTGCCTTTATTATGTTTAGGTATGTTCCCTGTATTCCTGATCGCTCCAAGACCTTTATCATGAAGGGGTGTTGGATTTTGTCAAATGCCTTTTCTGCATCGAGTGAGATGATCATGTGGTTTTATTCTTTGAGTTTGTTTCTATGGTGTCTTACATTGAAGGACTTTTGTATGTTGAACCAACCTTGCATCCCTGGGCTGAAGCCTACTTGATCATGGTGGATAATTGTTTTGATGTGTTCTTGGTGTCTGTTTGCCAGAATTTTATTGAGTATTTTTGCATCAATGTTCATGAGGGAGATCGGTCTGTAGTTCTCTGTCTTTGTTGCATCATTGTTTGGTTTAGGAGTCAGAGCAATTGTAGCCTCATAGAAGGAGTTTGGTAATATACCTTCTGCTTCTAATGTGTGGAACAATTTAAAGAGTATTGGTATTAAGTCTTCTTTGAAGATCTGGTAGAATTCTGCAGTGAAACCATCAGGTCCAGGGCATTTTTGGTTGGGAGACCTTTAATGACTGATTCTATTTCCTTAGGGGTTATTGGACTATTTAAATGGTTTATCTGGTCTTTAACTTAGGTATGTGGTACCTATCCAGAAAATTATCCATTTCTTTTAGATTTTCCAGTTTTGTGGAGTAGAGGTTTTTGAAGTATGACCTGATAATTCTCTGGATTTCCTCATTGACTGTTGTTTTGTCCCCCTTTTCATTTCTGATTTTGTTAATTTGGATGCTCTCTCTCTGTCTTTTGGTTAGTTTGGATAATGACTTGTCTATCTTGTTGATCTTCTCAAAGAACCAACTCTTTGTTTCATTAATCCTTTGTATTGTTCTCTTTATTTCTATTTTATTGATTTCAGCTCTCAATTTGATAATTTCCTGGCATCTGTTCCTCCTGGGAGACTTCGCTTATTCCTGTTCAAGGGCTTTCAGGTGTGCTGTCAAGTCACTAGCATGAGATTTCACCAGCTTCTTTATGTGGGCATTCAGTGCTATGAATTTCCCTCTTAGCACTGCTTTCATAGTGTCCCATAAGTTTGGGTATGTGGTATATTCATTTTCATTGATCTCTAGGAAGTCTTTAATTTCTTTCTTTATTTCTTCCTTAACCCATTGGTGATTCACTTGAGCATTATTCAGTTTCCATTAGATTGTAGGATTTCTGTAGTTTTTTTTTTGGTGTTGAAATCTAACTTTAAACCATGGCGGTCTGATAGAACACAGGAGGTTATCCCAATTGTTTTGTATCTGTTGAGATTTGCATTATGGCCAAGTATGTGGTCGATTTAAGAGAAGGTTCCATTGGGTGCTGAGAAAGTATATTCTTTTTGTCCGGGTGGAATGTTCTGTAGATATCGATTAAGTCCATTTAAGCCATAACATTAGTTAAGTCCATTATGTCTCCGTTAAGTTTCAATTTGGCTGATCTGCACAAAGGTGAAAGTGGGGTGTTGAACTCTCCCACTATTAATGTGTGGGGTTATATATGTGTTTTAAGCTTTAGTAATGTTTCTTTTACATATGTGGGTGCCCTTGTGTTTGGGGCATAAATGTTCAGAACTGAGACTTCATCTTGGTGAATCTTTCCTGTGATGAGTATGTAATGTACTTCACCATCTCTTTTGATTGATTTTAGTTTGAAGTCTATTTTGCTGGGTATTAGGATGGCTACACCAGCTTGCTTCTTAAGACCATTTGATTGGAAAGTCTTTTCCCAGCCTTTTATTCTTAGGAGGTGTCTGTCTTTGAATTTGAGGTGTGTTTCTTGTATGCAGCTGAAAGATGGGTCCTGTTTTCATATCCATTCTGTTAGTCTGTGTCTTTTTATAGGTGAATTAAGTCCATTAATATTAAGGGATATTAATGACCAGTGATTGTTCATTCCTGTTGTTATTTTTATTTTTTGGTGGTAGTGTGTGTGTACTTCTCTTCTTTGCCATTTGCTGCTGTGGTGTTATCTATTGCCTGTGTTTTCATGGGTGTATCTGCCTTCCTTAGGTTGGAATTTTCCTTCCAGTACTTTCTGTAGGGCTGGATTTGCGGATAAGTACTGTTTAAATCTGGTTTTGTCTTGGAAGGTCTTGTTCACTCCATCTATGATGATGGAAAGTTTTGCTGGGTATATTAGTCTAGGCTGGCATCCATGTCTCTTAGTGTCTGCATTATATCTGTCCAGGTCCTTCTGGCTTTCAATGTCTCCATCAATAAATTGGGTGTTATTCTGATGGGTTTGCCTTTATAAGTCACTTGGCCTTTTTCCTTTGCTGCCCTTAATATTCTTTCTTTATTCTTTATGTTTAGTTGTTTAATTATTATGTGGCGAGGGGACTTTTTTTTTGGGGGGGGGGAGGTCTAGTCTGTTTGGTGTTCTATAGGCTTCTTGTATCTTCATAGGCATTTCCTTCTTTAAGTTGGGAAAGTTTTCTTCTATGATCTTGTTAAATATATTTTCTGTGCCTTTCAGTTGGTATTCTTTTCCTTCCTCTATCCCTATTATTTGTAGGTTTTGTCTTTTCATGGTGTCCCAAGTTTCTTGGACATTTTGGGTCATGACTTTGTTGGTTTTAGTGTTTTCTTTGACTGATGAATCTATTTCTTCTACCGTATCTTCAAGACCAGAGATCCTCTCTTCCATCTCTTGCATTCTGTTGGTTATACTTGCCTCTGAAGTTCCTGTTTGATTACTCAGATTTTCTATTTCCAACATTCCTTCTGCTAGTGTCGTCTTCATTTTTTCTATTTCCCTCTTCTGGTCTTGGATTGTCTCCCTTGCTTTTTCATGATTTTCATTCAAGGACTTATTGTTTTCTTCTGCTTTAATTGTCCTTTCCTCTAGTTTTTTATAGCGTTCTTCCCATTTTTTGTTTGTCTGTTCCTCTACTTTATTTTTGAATTCTTCTATATAAGGCTCTAGCTTCTTCATGATGTTACTTATAAGGTTGTTTTCTTCTTCTTCTTCCATTTCGTGATGTTCAGGTCTAGCTGTTGGAGAAGGGCTAGGTTCTGGTGATGCTGTATTACTCTTTATTTTGTTGTATGTACTTCTGCCTTGATGTCTGCCATCTCCTCTTATGTTCATTCTTGGTCTTATCAGTGTACTTGGTCCAGAGAGAGTTGACAGATTTAGGGAGCCTCTCTCTGGTCCAGATGGAAGGTCTGGGCCAGATGGGAAGCACTGGTCCAGATGAGAGTGCTGGCTGGATAGGAGCTGGAGGGTTGGACTCTGAGTCTCGGAAAGTCCCTGGGGTCTCCTTATTTTGTCCAGATGGAAGCTCCTCTTGTCTAGATGGGAGTTCCTCTGGTCTCTGGTCCAGATGGGAGTTCCAGGGCAGGATGGAAGCCTGGGGCTAGTCTCTGAATCTCAGGAAGTGGCTGTGGTCTCTGGCAAATGGGTGTGGGGGCAGGGTGTGGAGTCTGCAATGTCTGCCTGCAGTCTTGGAAAAGAGGAGCCTTCTTGCAGGGCCTGCCGATTGGCAGGAAACTGGGGCCAAGTTGGTCAGGTCCTCCCGGGGTGGCCTGTGTCCAGTGGTGAGACCCAGGGGCAGTTGCCCCTCTGACTATAACCCAGGCACTCACCTCTGGTCCAGATGGGAGTTCCGGTGCGCATGGAAGCTGGGGGCTGGTCTGAATATTTTGGCATTTTACCAAGCCTTTTTAGTACATTTTGAAGTCAAGATAATATAAGTCTTCCCATTTTATTCATTTATTTTAATGAGCTTGACTATTTTATCATGGTATGGTTCCAATCAAATTTTAAGATGATTTCTTCTAATTTTGTTATTGGGGTTTGCATAGATATTTCATACACGCAACTATCTTAATTATTAAAGTAATACAGCAAAATTTAGTCAATCTCAAAACAAATAAATAAATAAATAACTGATAGCAGCCAGATTCTAATGTATTTTTCCAGATTTTATGTAAGGGAAGATACTTCACTTGCCTTGTAAGTAATAGGTAGTGGTGACTTTATAGTAACTTTTCATGTATTGCACTCAGTAACAAGACCTCTCTGTTACAAGTTGCACCTGCTGTGCAACACGTTAGAACAAACCACAATGACAGATTGGAATCCAGATATAATTAGAGAAAATAAGCTATTTCTTCATTTACACTTGCTCCCTGAAATATCCACATCCCTGTTTTCCTTCAGTTGAAACTGAAAGTGATCAATGGTTTGATACTTGTTTTCTCATAAAGTAATATTGAAAACTCTGGGGAATTTTTCTTCAATTCACTTAAAATTTGGAAAAAAATTATAGAGTTCTGTTTTTTTGGTTATTTTTGCCTACTCTTTCTCATTGAGAAACTCTGCTATTATTTTCATAGGCTCATCAAAATGCCTGCCTCTTCCACAGAGTCTGTAATGACTCCTTTTAGGAGCAAGTCTAGTCAACATTTGCTAACATCCAGTGTTGCACTGGTGCCATCAGTACCAAGTGCTATGCCTGATTAGATTGTTCACTGTTCAAGACTATTAATCTTGTCTCTGTTCATATCAGAGCCTAAGTTCAGTTCTCACAATCTTATTTCCTTAAATGTTCAGTGTTCTTATTTAACATTTAGTAGTTGTTTATGAAATTCCTCTCTTTTCTCTTGAACAGACTTTATCTAAGGGGCTATCACCCAGCAGCTCAGTCTTTATGCCTCATTTGAAAGTTGCATCTTCCAGTTGAAATTCTCTGATCTTTTTAATTCTTATGTCTCTTGCATGTGTGTGCTCAAGCTACTTTCTCTACTGCAACAAAAATCAAAACTGTTTAAAAGTGCACATGTGATCATCTGTATTTCTCACAAATTGTATGGAGGCAGAGACTGTGAGATATTTAGCACTTCTCATACAACATTTCACACTGTGGTAATAAAAAAAATCATTCTTAATTAACATATATTAATAAGTAAATTAATATTTTTAAGTTACTTAAGAGCAAAGATTAGAGACTAGTCCCTGAAGACTGTCCACACAGCACTTCATAGGAGTCTGGAAAATTTCAGAAGTCTTAAAACTTTAGTGATTCTCTTGGAGAATCCCAATGCCAGAATTTTTATAGACATCAAATATTAAATCTTCAATGTATTCCACTTTCCTGAGACCTCATAATCGGTGGTATTGATAGATCATACTTTCCCATGTTTTCAAATCACTTTGTAGCATCTGCTTTACTGTTTTGATATTGGCATTATAGGGCTCTTTATATCAGACAAGAACTTTGAGAGGTTAGGCAGTCAGAAATCACAATGTAATGCATATTTAGTTTAAGCCTGATGAATTGTAAACAGCAGTAGTGTTATGTTTCTTATTGAGAAACAGTTATGCTTTTCAGTTTGAAGAAAATATAAAAGTGTGAGTTTTGTTTAATGAATAATTTTACCAACAGTGTAGTTAATGGGTTGTTTTTTACACTGGGTAATTCATGAAAATTCAAATAAACACTGGCAGATATCTGAGCTCAACATTTTATGCTGACAGTTTCTCTAACCATATATTTAACTCTAGGATGCCTTTCTAACTGTTAGTTTGCATATCTGTTTATGCATGTATCAAAGTAATAATAAATACACTTTTTCAAAACGCCAATCATCTCCATCAAGATTAAATTAAATTGGAGAATGAGTGATGAAACCTCAGTACTAAAAGAAAGGTAAATTTAAAAAAAAAAAATATGTAGGGTAATTGTTAATTCTTTACTAACTCTTAATGAACTTGTGATAGTAAGGTTGGTATAATTAGAGCTGTCAATATTGAATTCCATATGTGCATTGCACTATGAATTTAATTTAATTTTTTCATCCCTGCATTTCCCTTCCCATCACCACTGGGAGAAACTGAGCCACTTGACTGCTGCTGTGGCAAATTGGATCCTAATAAGGATGATGCTTTAGTGCTTCTTGTTTTTGCTAAGATACAAGTGCAGCATTTCAGAAGAACTCACCTGGGCATTAATTCAACAAGAGATGTTGGTAGGAACGTTATATTTTCCACGTTCTAATATTTCAGTGAATGTGTTGCATATAAAGAAGAAGAGTGGCTGGATTGTTGCATTCACCAATGTGCTTGTCATTCGTACTTCAGGTGAGGCTGACTAATCCCTATGCATTTAGAAATGACAATTTCAGTGTGTCAAATTATTGTATATGGTAATTTTGAAAACAAAATGTCTGTCATAAAGTAATGAATAAATATGCTTCAATATGAAGAGTTGATATCAGAAGCTATCCTGAAAAAAACGGTAACAATGTGGATCCTTATAGAACTCAATTAAGTATTGTCTAAGAAATCATCAGCTACACTATAGACAATTAAAACTGGACATAATCAATAATACCCTTATAAAATTAAAAATACAAGTTCCAAAAGGGAAAACATCCTGAACATATAATAAATATGGAGAGATTTTGAAACTATATAAAATACATCAAGCACTTGAACATTAGAACTCACAGTCTGCTGAAAAATAAGTGATGTAACTACTTTCGGTTAGTTTAATGGTATCTATTAAATCTGATTGCTTCTGTAATTATAACACACACACACACACACACACACACACACACACACACACACAGAGTTTGTTTTCCTCAGAGTGACAGCGTTAGTGTAAAGAATTCAAACTACAAATAACACACATATGCATCAATAATAGAAGAGATAATAAAGTTGCATTATAGACCCGAAAAAAAAAAAAAAAAAAAAACAGAAGTGGGAATGAACAACTGACACCTGGAAATTTTAACTAATTTCTCAATCATTGTTCTGAATAAAAGAAACCATGAGAAATGAATTCTCTATCACAGTTAATTCAGAAGAGCAAACTCAAATATAATAGAGAGCTCAAACACAGTGACTGTGGGGGAGCTTCTATAAATGCTGATCAAGTTTTACTTCCAAATATTACAGACATAATTCTCTTTTATAAAATGCCTCTTGATGTTCATTTTAATTTTACACTGTGTGTGTGTGTGTGTACATGTGTGCATGTGTGTGTGTGTATAGAATTACAATTTAAAAAAAAAAACCAAAAACAAAACCTTTTTAACCAAAGACTGTTTCAGAGGTTAATCCTCTTAGAGAGGATCCATATCTTACCCTTAGCACTACATCTTAGGGAATTAACATCTGTAACTTCAGTTCCAGGGGGTTCAACATCATCTTTGAGCACCAGGCATGTATGTATGTGGTGCACACAGACTATCATGCAAGCAAAATCAATATACATAAAATAAAAACAAAGATTTTTTGTGTTATTTAAATGGGAAGTGGGAAATAAAATATAATATATAATACACCTAGGAAGAAATAAAACTGCAATTTCTAATTCTTAAAAATCCATGATATTATTGATAGCTTTGTTACATTACATAGCATAATTATATTTTTTACGTCATTAAATCATAAAAGAAGTAAATCAGAAAGATACATTCCAATTATAGTAAAACAAATATCTGTGGAGGTACTGTTTACATTTTATGCTTTCTCATGAAAAAAAATTAAACTACTACTTGTTGAGTGCTTGTTGTGTGCCAATATTGCTATTAATTATTTGTGCACCAAGGTAAGTTTACCAGAATTGTACAAAACATTTGGTAGTAGTGGAAATATGATTGAAATAGGCTTCCAAAGTTCATTTCTGAACTCTTATAAAGAAAAAAAATTAAGATTATAATATCACCTGCTTAGCAAATAAAAGCTCAGTATATGTCTACTACAGACTCATTGAAAAAGGTTTGGGTAACTTGTGTGGAAGCACAGAGAAAATTATAGCAACCTTTTGTTTTCAAAGCACTGGCTAGTCATCCAATAGGCAGATAATTGCATCATTTAGGAAGTCTCAACTGTCAGAAACTCCACTTGGTAGAAAAGACAGCCTCTAGGAAAATCATCATAGCTGCTGTATGTTTTATCAAGGAAGTACATTGAATTGATTAACATGCATGATAGAATACAAGGTGTGCTGGAGAAACAATGAGACCAGTGTGACAGAACTAAAGCAGCCAGGACATATCTAGTGTGAAAGGAAGACAGGAAGAAGGCAGGGACACAATTGATTTATAGAACAGTAGAAACTGCCAGAATCCAATTATTTGACAAAGAATTCGGATGAATGTTGTGTTTAAAGAAAGCTTTGGTTATCTTGAGTAAATGTGGCGTAATGCTATAAGAAATAACAAAGTTATCCTAAAAACAAACAAACAAACAAAAATAAAAGAAGGTTGCATATGACAGAGACATAAGAGGTATAGGAAACAAAGTCACAGATGCTGAAGCTGTCATTCTGCTTGAGTAGCAGATTTTAAAGTTTTGCAAACACATTGTTTCTGCATTCATAAAAAATGGTGAAATATACAGTCCTGTAGTTTTCCTCCATCTGTGAGTCATGTGATCATTCAGTATCAGTGGTAGCTCTATACTCTGGTCATTCAACAAATCCTTGAAGCAAGAGTGTTCAATGACTGTTATTTCCACTGACCATGTGAAGAGTCAGTAGTGACTGAGAGGTTATAGGATTGATGCTGCTGGCATTCTGAAAACATCTCTCTCCTTAAGCTCCTGAAGACATTGACACTGCCTTTATACCATCTTGACATTCATCGCTTTTTCTCATATCTCTATAATAAAAATGCCCAGTGCCTGAGAACCTGACACACATCAGCCTCCAGTCATCTTTGGAGGACTCACAACCACCTTAGAGAATCCAGAGTGACATGGTGTGGTTTAACACCTTGTGCTGCAATTACAGCAGTGACAAGCTAAGGAGACTCTGAGTTTTGTGCTCATTTAAACTTCATTAATTTGGGTAAGAAAATGTTTAAAAGCAACAGATGAAAAATTGACATTTATAAATATATATTTATCAAACAAATCAAATTCATTTCAAATTAACCTATGCTCTATATGCTTTCCATAGCCATTGGAAAAGAAACAGAAGCAGTAGGTGTGACAGACAGGCAACTTTTGTGGGAATATGCTAAGAGTGGAGTAGAAATATGTTGTACAATCTCATAAAATTGTGGCATCATGGTCCTACAGTGGATCCTTAGAGCCAGGCAGGAAGATGCTGATAGGGAAGTTATAAACTGGATGTCTCCATGGAGTAAGAGTCTGATTATTTATTAAAACCAAACTCTTCAAGATTTCAAATGATAATTGTTACTATTGAGCACTTAATCTTTGTTGGCTTCATTCTAAGTAAATGGCAAAAGTTCCCAATTCAATAGTCCCGGCAAACATACTTACACTATGGTAATGACTCCCATTGAAAAAGGACCTAAGGCTTCAAGGAAGTTAGTGGGCTCACATTAATCAAAGCTGGGTCTTAAAACAGTTGTTCACCCTTTCATGAGATGACTCAATGGAAAAGACATGTCCATATTCATATGAAGTGCATGGGAGAATGTGGACAATTAAGAAGGCCTCCTCAGACTCTGTAGAGTCAGTTCCTTAGAAACAAAGTTGCCATACTGTGTCTAATTTTATGTTTTCCTTTATCTGGTTTATAACAACTATTGAAGTTACATGGTTTCAGTAAATGGGATGAAATAATTTTGTAATAATGGGAGCCTCAGAAGCAGCTTAAACCAACAGTCTAGAGATTTGATCAATGATTATATGTGAGAAAGACACAGGTACCCTGGGCTTCCCTTTATCTAATGTCATTATGTAGGAAAAACACTATTTGCAATGTCATTTGTAAATATATAAAAGAAAACAATACTATCTCTGCAAAAACTTGTAATTTTGCATCTATATATATATATATTTTATCTTAATTACAATGTGAAAAGTATTTCAAAGATGTTGACTCCAAAAAGATTTTAAAATAGTAGCCTATTCTAATATTAATATATTTTCATGGGTTCATTTATTTTGAACTTTCTTCTTATGTTTTTGATGAGAAACTTTAGTATGTGTATGTAAAAAATATACATACAAATCCATAGAAATACATTTTTTGAAAAGTAACAGTTGGTCAGAATTCCTTAAAAAGTCACAAGAAAGTCTGAGAATTTCCCCAGAGAAAAGCTCACTCATGCTGCCCTGTTTCTTACAGGGAATTCACTTTAGACCACTTGTGAATGGTTTTCCAAACATTGGTCACATAAATATTTTTGGAAGCTTCCTTCTATTCACCATTCAGTCAGGTATTTCTCAAAGACCATGGAGTTTAGTTTTCTAATAGAAATATAACCAGAGGGGAAATAGAGTTCCTGTTTTTCACTCTCTAAGAAGGTAGCGGCCTAGCTGAGGGTATAAGGGACACAGAAATATATACAAGTTTTAAAACTACCTCTGGCATAAAAATAAGAAAAGTTTACTTATTTATTTAATATGAAGTAAAAACAAAACAAAAGAAAACAAATAAAAATGAAACAATAAATGCTATTGCACTTCCTCCCAATCCTAGCACTTCATACTCTAAAATTGTTTTCTTTGTAGGAGTTCAGCTTGACCCCTGTGTTCTATTAAAGCAGTCTGAGTATCTTCCTTGCCTCTTTAGTTTTGGCAAGTGCAAGTTTTGCTTTGGCAGTAAGTGGCAGTAGATACAAAGAGACTGATTGGATGTCACTAACCAATCATGTTATTTCAGTAGCAAAGAGCAAAAATACTAAAGCAGACATCAGTGTAATATGTAGTCTAGCATGCCAGTAAAGATGTACTGTAGCTAAAAGTTGCCCTGTGCCTGCCCAGCTCCCATGGCCCCGTGGTCCCTCTCAGACCCAAGTAAACACACAGATTCCTTCAGTTAAAACTGTCCAGCCATTTGCTCAGGCTTACTACTGGCTAGATCTTGTACGTAAACTCAGCCCATTTCTGTTAATCTGTATGTCACCATGTGTTCCATGTGTTTACCTGTGAGCTGCTCCCTGGACAGCGGGATGGTGTCTCCTCACTCAGCCTTCCTCTTCCCAGAATTCTCCTTGTCTGCTTATCCTGCTATATTTCCTGCCTGGTTACTGGCCAATCAGCATTTTATTAAAGCAGTGTACAAAAGCATTATGCCACAGGAGAGTACAACAATATACAGTGGACAACAGAGAGGGATTTGGAGGCAGATGGAGAATTCTAATCATTCCATTAAAGGAAAAGCTGAAGTATGCTACCAGTTTGTAGCTTTGAAGGTGATCTCAAAATCTGCTGAGTATATCCAGCATAACTTAAGGAAGATTGTGAATGATAGAAATGCACCATCAATTAATTGAATGGACTATAAATAGTGGTAGAATGGGCTTTAACATAATAATTCAACTACTGTTTATACTGAGTTAATAAATATCACAGAACCCTCAAGTCCCTATAATGAGCCATCAGTAGACTGTGGTTTCAAATTTAATAGAAGAGAAATCACCAAGCCTGGAGTAACTCCTTTATTCTGTCCTATTTTCTTTATTTCAGTGTTGATATATAAATGCATTTCGCTCAATAAATCTCAGTATTAAACTATTTTGTCTATTATTTGTACCAAATTACAAAGTCAAATGTAATGTTTACATTAAACTGAAGGAATCTGTATGAAAAAGATATCATAAAAGCTGAGAGTAGAGAGGTCAGGGGCCCTAGGGGAAAACTTACTTCCATTAATTTGCTAAAGAGACATAGAATCAAAATGACTGTCAATGATGTACTGTGATACTCAGATTAGAGTATTGCCTCTTTAGAGATTCTTCTTACAGTAGGTATGAATTATCACAGAGACCCAAACCTGGAGATGTAAAGAGTGAGAAGCTTTGGAGCACTTTACTCTAATTGGGATGTCTTTTATCAAACCCTCACTTCAAGGCTCAGTGACCTATGAAAAAGAGGAGACAGAAAGACTGTAAGAGCCAGATGTAGAGGGTGATGCTAAGGGAATAACAGCTTCCAGATGCAAGACTGCTCAATACATATGACCTAACAGAGATTGTGAGAACACACATGAGACCTACATAGATTCAACAAACAAAGAACCAGCACAGAGAAGGAAGAGTAGACATAAACCCTGTTCAGTCCCAAACAGCTATTTGCAATTGATACCTGCTGGGAAAGGGGGGGGGGATCAGTTTTCTCCAGTGGAGTGTCAATGCCTATATCAAACACAGTCCAGGTCAGTTTTAAGGCCCAAGAGTATTTGGTCAACACACAACAGACTTCATGCTTTTTGTTTGTTTGCTCATTTTGTTTTGTTTGCTTGTTTTGATTTTTGTTTGTTTGTTTGTGAGGTTTTTGCTTTGTTTTTTTTGATACATTTGACTAATTTGTATCTTTTTAAGTTTGTTCGGATTTTCATTTTTATTCTATTTTCATATTCTTTTTCTTTTCCACAAAAGAGAGGACATGAAGTCTAAGTTATGGAGGCGCAGAGGATGTGAGAGAAATTGGAAAGAGAAAGAATATGAACGAAATACATTGCAAGAAAAAAAATCAGAAAAAGTATTACTAAAACAATTGAAAATATTTTTTCGAAAATCATGCAGATTTGTCTTTATATGTAGGCAACCCCCCATGAAATATTCCAGACAAAGAAAGATTAGGAAAAAGAGAGCTGATGGCTATCGAGCTTCCAGGAAAGTGTCCACAGTAATGCGGGGTCCTGCTGCTGTCAGTGGTAGGCAGTGGGCCACCCTCAGGCTACACCTTTGATGTATGTTTGTAAATACTTACTAACATTATAGACTCTGCGAAACAAAACAGAAACATAGCAGATGTTTTGAAAATTTTTTTTAAAAAGTGAATGAGTAAATAAATACACACGGAGTGGGGTGAAATGTATGTGACATTCATTCTTCCTCAGTAATCTCATATACTTCTCTAAATCCTATTTTGACCAACAAAATACCCTTGCCCAAGTGCGTGCTTACTCATTTTTTAATCATAGTTGATAAATTAGACTAATATTTTATCCCTCCATGCATTTTTGGGAGATTTCCATTATTTTAAGTAGTGTATCTTTTGTTTTGTTCTTTTTTTATTTTGTTTTCTATTAATGTCAACTAATTATTTGACAAGGGTTTGTAAGTCCAAATTAAATTGTCCATTTTAATTGCTTTATGTTTCTAGTCAGGCAATTTGGTGTTGCAATAAGACAAGTGACTCGTGTGCTACCACTGAGGTGTTTGGGACGATGTTTCTGAAAGCTAGACAATTTCATTGACAAATACAGGGTTTTAAAAATACACTAAAGATGCTTTCTAAGTTCCTGTAAATTTTTCACTATGGAAAATAATTTCACTATGACTGAAGCATACACAAATTAATGCAAGTCATGTTGTGTTGAATTTTAAGTAAAGTTTTTCTGATAGTTTGTATATTGTGACTCAATGTAATTTACTAAAATGATTACCTTCCTATATTTTACAATACTCTTTAGTTTTATATATGCTATGTATTTTAAAATATTTATATTTTCAAAATAAATATACAATGCCCAGAAAAGATAGATGCCAAGTTACAAGAGAAATTGAAAATATTTCCATAATCAGAAGACTACATTCTCATGTCACTCTAAAACATTTATCAGTAGTGTCTGAATTATTCTTTGTTACATAATATGACAAGGTTATTTCAAAGCATGGACGTCCCCTCTATTGGCCGTCATTACATTCTCTTGCACCCAATGTATTTCTGAGTTAAGTGTTCTAAGCCAGACCAGTGAATTCTGCCATCCACTTGGATCATGAATTCTTTTCATCTCCGACAACTTTTCAGATTTTTGCTGCATTTTCTTTCATTTGATTCTTGTATCCATAAGAATCCCCCATCCTCTTGAAGTTTATTTTGTGCTTTAAAGAAGAAAAACCTCCCTTGGGAGCCATCTGCAACCCTGAAGCCCACAGAAGTTCTGAGGAAATATTTGTAATGCTGCCATCTACCTGAGTGGCATGAGAGATCTGAAGCTGCTTGAAACATATGAAACACCATCCAACAAGTAGGTATTCTGAAACACAACAGCTTGCATGTAGAAAAGTTGTTAATCCTGGAACACCAGGTTCTATGAACCATGAGTTATGAGCAGATTTCAAATATTGAATTGTAATCACTAAAAACATTAAACTTGATAATAACAAGGTAAACTTTTATTCCTTTTTACAAATAAAAATATGTGTCAAAATGTCCTTGAAAAATTAAAATATACATTCCAAATCTCAAAAATAATTTAATTTGTCTGAGAAATTTAATATCTGTATATATTTCAAACAAAATCATGGGAAAAATAACTAAAATATTGTTATTTTCTTTGAGAAATCAATTAACAGTTCCTTGAAACAGATAAGGGTCATGATAATGTGTTGCCTCACTAAAACGACCAAGCTTATGAAGTCAAACAGCCAAAAATATGTTTTAAAAAAAACATAAGATAGTTCAGCTGTTCACAACATTAATTAAAGGAATAGTAGTCACTGCCTTTTTCAAATGTCAGATACCTTTGAAGGTCAATGTAACTGAACTGACTTATAGTGCTTTGTATTGGCTTGGATCATGATGAAAAAGAGATCAGTCTCTTATTAGATAATATATAGAAGAAAGTTAAATATTAGATGTTATGAAAAAAACCAATGACATAGAGACAATATATAGTTGGTATGTGCAAGTGCTTATAATCCTTCGATGGCTACATAAGGACACGGAAGCCTGAAATAAACACAGGAAGCTCCTGACTGCATTCTTCCAGATTAAATATAAAGAAAAATGAACTTGTCATTGTTAGTTTCAAACATAGGTGATACATAAGACATGTAAAGTGCTAATAGACTTATTTATGTGTGCTAGACTTTATTAAGAACATCATTCAGAACTGCATTATAATGATTTTAATTTGCAATTGTCATGTATAAATATTAAGAAGATTTTTAGACTTTTTCTTCTTCTTTTTGGGGGGAGAAACAAGTCACAAGCATATGGGAACAGACCAGGGAGGACAGGGAAGTGAGTGTGCTTGGGATTCATGAAAAGAAATTCCCAAATAACCAATAAAAACATTATGAAAAAAGTATTCTTGAATAAATTTTTCTATCCCTGACATTATTGGAGAAAAAAGCTGAAAGGCTATGAAGCCAAAAAAATAAAAATAAAAAAGACAAGATCTGAATATGTACTAATTCTGTTCAATCTAGTTACACGTTTGCTTATTTCATTTAAATTATATGTATTGAATTGTACAAGCTGTTTCAAAGGGCAATCTGTTCCAAAGATGCTGAAAAGTGATGAAAGATG
This sequence comes from Onychomys torridus, assembly GCF_903995425.1. NCBI lineage: Eukaryota > Metazoa > Chordata > Mammalia > Rodentia > Cricetidae > Onychomys > Onychomys torridus. Next base: position 69,939,434 of record NC_050451.1, on the reverse strand, counting down.
TAGAATGAGACAAATATATGTAGCAACAGTCTTGAATAATGTTGATGTGAAAAGCCAAGGAAATACGTTTTGAAATCTGACACGTTAGTTTGCAGCCTCTTTGAAGATGATAGCATATTTTCTCTCTTTGTTTCTTAATAATTCCTCTAACATTGCAAAAAGTAAAATTCCTATAGTTGGAAGATGCTCAGTGTTGTATTGCATTGTTCTTGAATACACTTCTAGATTCTGAATTATGTTCTGTATCAGATATTTGCATTGTTTCTTGTATTTTAATGTTATTTTTGATGTCTGTTTTTGTGTGCAGTTTTCATTATTCATTCTTCATAATGTTTCCCTTGCTTTTCTAAACTTGATTATGATATTTTTTCTTTTGCATGTGTTGTGCTAATAAAGAAATCTTTAAAATTACTGTTTTTAATGGAAATTCTGAATTTCTTGATGATATTTCCTAAACTTGATGCACTGGGGATTAGGGATTTTTTTTTATTTTTATTTATTTATTTATTTATTTTTAAAATTGGGCTGGGATTTTTTTGTCCTGTTATGTTCTTATGTGTTTTACATAACCTAAGATATTGGAACATGTTTTATAATTATATTTATTGAACTTTATTTTTCATTACAAATTTTTATTTTGTAGAATAAGATACTATACATCTCTAATTTTGTAGTTATTTTTCCTATATGATTTTGTGCAGTTTCTTATTTTGTTAATGTCACTGTGTTATTAATATCCTTTACTATCATAATGTGATCAAAGATCTTTAATTATTCTTAGTGAAAAGTTTCATTATGGATGAGGACTATGCCAAAGATATCCTTCCTTTCCTTTGGAACTAGTTGGAATAAATTGGTACTGGCAGAAGGGAGGCCATTTTGTTCAGTAGTATGGCCACTGTTCAGTTGTACTTGCTATAACAGAGAGCCTCCTGGCCATACTTGTACCAGAAACTCTGGTTAAACTCAGGCACACATAGAAAAGCATGTGGCTAGAAGGGGAATTTGTTGGAAAGAACAGATTTAGTAACAAAGGAATTTTAACTGGAAAGGAGCTGTTGGCATGAAAATGACTAACACTCATTAGAAATGGATGAAACTATCAAAACTTCGTAATGTTATACAGTTTTACAAATTTATCACAGTTTGAAAAGTAGTTGTTTTGTTTTTTAACTTTGTTTTAATCTTGTATTTATTTTGATTTGCTGTGATTATGTTATTCCATTTATGTTTTTGACCTATACATTTATTGTACTTTGTTCCATTTTTAATTTTGTCTTATAATTTTTCTACCATTATTTTTATTCTAAAAGCCTATGTATTTTCTGTTTTTATTATAACTGATATAAAATTTGTCACAATTTTGTTTCAATAACTGTTTATATTAAGAATTTGTATAAGTAAATTTTAAAGTTTTAGATTTGCTTGATACTTTAAATGTTTTAGGTAGAAGCGAGTAGTAAAATGTTCGCTGCAAATCTTGCTCACAAAATAATTTATTTTCATTTTAGATAAATATAAGTAAATATATTTTCCAATATTATCTCACTATGTAATTTATATGCCATGGATTCTTCAGCATCTCAATTTCTTCAAAAGCTATAGATTGTACTTTAAATACAAATTAGTTTGTCAAATACACTATGATAATTGTAATCAGTGGTTGTTTATCACACATCATGCATACACACAATTTAGTGAATTTTGATCTTCCATAGTAACCATAACACATTTGTTTCCTGAGAAATACCATCATATTTAGAGTCAGATTCCTCATCAATTTCACTTATGTCAACAAGCTAATTGAGCAGGATAAATTGAGCTTGAACACTAGTGAATTAAGGATTGTTTAGAGGAGAAAGAAAGATTATGCTGAATTTTAATAAAATGCTAAAAAAATATATAGTCGTTTGTTCTGCTAAATAATATGTGCACTTTGTTCTGTACATTCAAAGCTGGGTGGTTTTCTATTTCTAATCATTCTGACATTTTTTTTATGGCAGAAACAGAATAAAATCAAATTGAGTTTATCCAGGTTGGCAGTTTAAGTGAATAAAAATACATGTGAAGGCTTAGACTAATTATGAAATATAATAAGGTATAGGGTGAATCAAAGTGTCCACCTGACAATGAAGATAAGCAAATTGAGTGATTCCAAAATTTTATCACTAGGGAAAAGAAAGTCAGGTGTAGTTGGAGGTTTTCCTGTGTCCCAGTCTACTGGCAGTTGGGACCTATTACTCCCTCTCACATCCCCCAGGTAAACACACACAGAGGCTTATATCAATTATAACTGTTTGGCCACTTGCTCAGGCTTATTACTGAATAGCTCTTACACTTAAATTAATCCATAATTCTTATTTATGTTTAGCCATGTGGCTTAGTAATTTTTCTCAGTTCTGCCTTGACATCTTGCTTTCTCTGTGTCTGGCTGGTGACTCCTGACTCAGCTCTTCATCTTCCTAGAATTCTCCTAATCTGCTTATTCCACCTATACCTCTTGCCTAGCTACTGGCCAATGAGCATTTTATTTATCAACCAATCAGAAAAACACATATTCACAGATTACATACTAGGGACCAACCTCAGCAATTTCAAGGGTCTTGAAGGCCAGGGATGTCTGGCAGGCACAAGAAAAGACTGGGACACAGGAGTTGGTGCAAGCTAACGAGTCTTGTCAGATCTAGAGATGTGCATTTTCTCTGTCTTCTGATCTGACTCAACCTCAATCTTTTATTGTAATAATACAAGGAAATGGGGGATGAGAAAGTTAAACAGATGATTGAGCTCTTCACAATAGTTTCAAAAGTTCTTTTTGTAAATAAGAAAAGTGTACCCATGCCCCTTGATTGCACACAGAAGTTCTCAGGAAGAAAGCCAAAGCATAGAAGTTTATTCTTTTGCATGTTAATAATTATCAGAACATCTGAGGTAGTCACCCCAGAGGCCATCTACTTGCAGTTTCTAAGAAAGTACAGAAATACAAACAATGGTTTAAAGTACCAGACTATCAGCTTCCTCTCAGCCTACATACTTCTTCATCACTCTGTAATTCGTCAAGTTGTCGGCTAATTACTTATGAACAACTCTTGTCTTTTATCCAATCTATATGTCACTCCATCTACAGTTTTCTCCCACTAGCCTTCGGGGTTTTTCCCATGATCTGTAGAACAGCTTTAACTCCTGCCATTGTCACAATCTCAATATCCCTTCTAATGTCATGGAAACCACCACAAGAGAAAGAAAATCATAAACAACAAATGCCCCAGCATATGTTTCCAATAAAATGAGACAGTTCTTTGCTTATTACAATATAAAGCATGTTACAGGTATACCACACAATCTCACAGGCCAAGCACTCATAGAAAGATCAAATTGAACTTTAAAGGATATGCTAAATAAAAAGTAACAGGTAATAATGACTCCTAGAAATAGATTACATAGTGCTTTATTAACCTTCAATTTTCTCGGTGCCGATAAGAAAGAAACAACAGCTGTGGAGAGACATTGGACAACAGACAAAACTCCTGAGCTAAACCAACTGGTTTATTTCAAAGATGTGTTGACCTCAGAATGGAAACCTAGATATGTCCCACGTTGGGGAAGGGGTTTTGCTTTTGTTTCCACAGGAGAAGAAAAGCTATGGATACCAACAAAATTAATATGTGGAGTGTATCCCATATGTAACTACTGCTTCCTTTATATTTTTAAAGTCCTTTGTTGAAATTGCTTGTAATGTATATGTCGTATATGGCTCGGGGTATGTGTCATCTGCTGGCTTCTCATGGATGATAACAGGATAAGCCATTCATTGTATGAGAGCCATTTGGAGATGTTACAACCTGTATGGTCTTGCCCTTCTGTTTACTAGATCCCTTGTCATGTTTATTGAGAGTTTCCTCCAAGGCTTGTAAATGAGCACCTAGGGTCTGTTCCAGGGAGTAAACCTTCTCTCTTGTAAGGGATTCCAGATTTTTCATGGAATCATGGAAGTTTTTATGTTCTTCTGAAACACATGATTCCATGGACCTTATCTTATCAAGTATTGATAATTTTTCTTCCTTATATAGTGTCTGAGTAGCTACAACTTCACTCTGGAGAGTTAGTGTTCTATCCATATAAAAACTCATATTTATTTTCAATAAAAGCAATATTGGATACAAGCTTGTTTTGTAAATTCTGGTTAGCAGATTCCAGAGAGAGAATATTTTTACCTAAGTCCTGATTAGCAGATTCCAGAGAAAGAATCTTTTTCTGTAAGTCCTGGTCAGCAGATTCCAGAGAAAGAATCTTTTTCTGTAAGCCTTCATTGCTAACTTTTAAAGCCTGTATCAGTCCCAATAATGATTCATCTTTGTTCTTATTATTAAATCAGTGTTTGAACACTGTGTGAATTATTACAATGAATGTCAAAATGGTACAGGCCAGATATGTCTTAGGGAGGTTGTATATTTCCAGGAAAATGTCACTCATCATATAGGCAAAAAGGTTTTTAAATTCTTGTGAGGTAATGTTGTCAGCCATATTACAAGAATTACTCAAAATTTGTTAGTCAGTTTTAAGGTGTAAAATTATCAAGTACTTTTACTTGAAAGAAGCTTACCTTTCCGTGGTTTTGGGGGGTGCAGTAGCACTTTTCAGCTAGCAGGAGGCGTTGGTATAGCTCCAAAGCAGGGCCTGCTGGTGACCTTGGCTGGTGGCAGCTGAAGGCAGGAGCCAAGATGGCGGGGAGCTGGCACTCAGGGAAGAGTGGGAACACCTCACTCACAGCGGTTTTCTCTGGTCTAGGGGCTAAGCTAGGGAACTGAGACCAGACTAGCTGTTCCCTTTTTTGGGAATGGAACCGTGTAGGTGTCCCCTGGTTAAATGGAACTTTGCAGGCGGGTTTAGGTACCCGCCAGCCAGCCGGGGAGGAGGCTGAGGGAGGGAGCTGTCTAGCCCATTGGAATTTGCCCCACCTGAGTGCCAGATATTGGTGAAATTATTAAAAGGGAGGTTTATTTTGTGGGGTAACTTACAAATGAAGGGGTAGGTTGTAGGGTCTGGCAAAGGTATGGCACAGTCTGGCGGTGTTCTCTGGAGAACTCTGCTCAGTCTACCTCCTGCATCCAGCATCCCAGAACCAAGAGAGCGAGCCCTCCTCTCTATCTTGGGTCTTCTGCTTCCTCCTCTGCCCCGCCTTGTGGGTGTGACCATTATTGAAGCCTCAATGGGGGTTGGAACTTCCAGGCCAATGCTGGGATGGCTAGCCACTACAATATTGTACACATATTTTTACTCTTATTTTAAATATTCATATATTGATACAAATGTAAATTTATATCTGTTATACTGTATGTATGTTCTACTTCTGTTTAAGATATTCTATATACTGATATATATTTAGGATTATTGTCATATTGCATATTGCACTATACATTCCTATCTCTGTTAAAGATATTTTGTGTATTGTCACAATTTTAAAGTCATTGTCCTTTTACTGTACATTTGCTTACAGACTGTTTACGTTGTTTACATGAAGCCTTAGTCCTTAGGTTGTTTAGGTAGATAAGACTTATAGATTTATAGTCACCTTTGCTTGTAATCTCTATAGTTATGTTAGTTAGGTTATCCAGATTTATAGATACATAGGTCAGATGGACAGGTAATCTTCAAACACTTCATGGACCTAGAGAATATGGCATTTAAAAAACTTAGAATTCTGTTGACATGAGACACAATTGCTCCTGGCAACACCAATTTAATCCTGAGAGAATGTTGGGCTTCTAAGACATTTCCATTTGGAAGTTTGTCTTCTTGGCACAAAAATGGCCTATGGGCAAAGAACTGCCCTTGCCTCAACTGCTGACAGTACAAATACTGTCCTTTCTGGACAAGCAGGACACAAGGAAAGTGACAACTGTATTCTGCCAAGCCAGGATAAGATGGTCTTTCAGAATTCCTGCTTCTGAAAATGGTCTGTCAGATACTCTAGGCCTGTAGCCAATTTGAATGCACCAATGATGCTGAGAAACATTAGGTGACTATCCAGGCTGCCAGCTGTCTCTATCTACTCTTGCAAGACTCCCAAAAGTTGCTTGCATCCTTCTCCCATTTCTCAGGTATTATTATATTCCTTCTCAGGTCTTTGATGAGATTGAAGGCTAGCAGTTATAGTTACAACTTTATATATATATTCTTAGATAGAATATATTAAGTATTAGACTCAGGTTCTTTAGGATAGGACACCTTTTGGAATGATCTTTGTAACATGCCATTTACCCATGCTCTAGACTTCTCTGGATTTTAGTATGTATTTCTTGCTTGATATTGTTCTCATTGATTGTAGTTCCATCTTATATAGGTCATTATCCCTCATTACTCCTGGACATTATTTGGTAACCATCCCTTTATATATAGTCTTGTATTAGGTTAGAATCTTCTTATTTAGACAAAAGGGGGAGATGTAATGGTTAGCCATTCCAGCTACGACATGGAAGTTCCAACTCCCACTGAGGCTTCAGTAATAGCCACACCTACAAGGTGGGGCTGAGAGAGGACTTGAAGACCTGAGTCCCGGGTGCCAGGGCTCTCTTGGTGCCCAGTCCCTGGATGCTAGATGTAGACCCAGTAGAGCTCTCCAGAGAACACTGCCAGACTGTGCTATACCTTTCCCAGACCCTATAACCTACCTATCCCTTCCTTTGTAAATTACCCCAAAAAATAAACCTCCCTTTTAACTATGTGGAGTGGCCTTAATAATGTCACCAATAAACAAATGGAGTAGGAGGATTATAAAAACCAGTAACAGTTGGATGGGTGAGAACATGACATGCATGCACCATGAAGTCTGCCCTTGGGACAAAAGGGTTGTTTTCTTGCTGGTCCCCAGAAGGCAGGCTTAGTAGAATATCCAGTAGGACAGGCTCAGAGGGATTGATGTCCTCATTCTTGGGTACCTCCAGCATAGATTCCACTGGAAACATGTCAGACTTTTCATATGCCATCTCCAGCAAATACAGGGAGATGTCTCACAGCATTTCCCCTTTTCTGTCTAATCAAAAAAAAAAGATTTTTAACTTTAACATAATAAAATTATATATTTTATTATATATATATACATATATGTGTGTGTGTGTGTGTGTGTGTGTGTGTGTGTGTGTTTGTGTGTGTGTGTGTTATCAAGCAAGAATTACAGTTACAGTATCTAGTCAATTTGTATTTGGTGAAATTAAAGAAAATATTCTACCTATCCTATATTTGTGAGTCTAAGATTTCATATTTAATTTCTCTTTTATCATAAATAAGGAAAATTATAACTATCTAGTCTTCAACTACATTAAAGACCCCAGAAGGATAAAATATTACCTAAGTAAACAGGAAGAACATTATTAGCAACTTCCAAAAATCTAGAATGTCAGAGACAGCTGGCTACCTGGACAGTCACCCAAAGTTCCTCTGCAATGTTGGGGCATCCATCTTCAGCCTGTAGATCTAGAGTTTCTTAGTCATTTTTTCCTGTGTCCAGTAGAATGTCTGGCAGTGTCTTCTGTGAAGCAGGAACCTGAAGGACCATCTTCACAGCAGTCAAGGAACTGAGAGTTTTGGGGGATATTTGCAGATATTTTGAATAAAGGAATTTTGCAACATTTTCTTATGATCTCTGAATCAGAAGAGTTATTAAACATGAGAAGAAACTAACTGTATAGCAGACACAACCCAGAGGCCACCAAGGAGAGTACTTGTTGTGTGATGTAATGGTTATAACAAAGAAACAGACACTGCTTGAGTGAGCAAGTAAACCAGTGTCTTTAAGAGGCAGCCCTGATTTTGTCTGAGCTAAAGTTGAAGTGGATTCTGAGAAGATTTTTCAGAATAGTATATGTTTTAATAGTGATAAATCGGGCAATTCAGCATGTTGTATGGGCTTAAGGAGGTAAGGAGATAAAATATGTTGAATCAAGGGGATGATTGTAAGACTTTCATGCAAACAGAATGATGGGACTCCCAGTAGACATAGCAGCACAGACAATAACACAAGCTTTCCTTTGTGTTCTTCAGAAACGTAAGAATGAGAGGCACACACTTTAGGCATTCAAATATGTCATCTGAAAAATGAGATTGAGAAAATGAATGGTTGGATATGTAGTGTCAATGACTAGTATTTCAGTCTCTTGGCCATAATTGAAGATAATCAGAATGGTATAAGAATCAAATGATTTTTTTTTCCAAGACGAAGAACAATTTTGTCTGAAATAAAGGTTGCCTGAACATTGAAACAGTGTTATAAGAAATATAATTGAAGGAGGAGAAAATAGCTATTTTATGTTCTAAAACCTGATATTAAAGAAGGCAGAAAATATGATGTTAGAGAAAGTTTAAGAACACAAAGTGACCAATTTATAACAAGAGAGGAAATCACAGGCTGAAATGAAATAAGATCTTTTGACTCATGCTGTGCATAGTGAGTACTCCTGATATTATTAATATATATAACATAAGAATATGTACAGAAAATATGTTATATACATAAACCCAAAAGGAAATAGGTGACATCACATTACCTTCAAAATTCAGATCTTGGTTGTAATAGTAGCAATCATCGTTATCATTATAGTAGAGAGAGAGTGTGTGCTGTTTGTGTGAAAATATTGATTTATATATAAGAAATTTATATAGAAGTCTCAGAAACACATTTTAGGAAGAACAAGTAGAGAAAAGGAAGAACACAAGAATCATCAGTGTGGGAAAATGAGAAACTACAATGAGTTTGACTATAATGCTTCTGAGACAAATATCCAGAGTCATATTTATAATAGTATGAAGTAATTATTCAGTCAGGTGATGCTTTATCTCATGAAACACTCTGAGTCTATCCTTTTTAGAAACCTTGCTTGTAATTGCCACCCTAAGTTTTAAAATACTATTTTCCTTCCCAGGGGAAAAAAAAATATATTTTACATATATATATAAATAAATATATATATAAAATAAATATATATATATTTAAAAGTGGTTAAAATCTCACTAGAAAATTTGTCTACTTTCCTTTATAATTCATTTTCTAATAAAAAAAATATGGGTGGTTTGAACTTGACATTGTGAAAAGGGGACTAAAGGTAGGAAAATCTTTAAGAGATCAAAGCTAAGTGAAGTCAGTTTACCTGAGTTACATGTCATTCAAAGGCAACAACATTAATAGTTTGTCTTTTACAAAAGATTACTAAACAAACTTTTACATGTATGTGAGATACTGGAGTAAACTGTGTATTGAAATGGGTGTGGCCATTGGTATGATTCTTAGGCCTACATATGGACAGGTCTAACTGGATGTAGGGAGCTACCAAAAAAAAAAAGAAGAGGAGAAGAAGAAGAAGAAGAAGAAGAAGAAGAAGAAAAAGAAGAAGAAGAAGAAGAAGAAGAAAACATCAAATTAAGAGCATTTAGAGGGTCAGTGTAAGGGGGACATTGGATAATTGAAGGGATGAATAATGGGCACCTATGATATTAAAAATTCTATAAATGGATAAAATTATCCAAAAATTTAAAATCATGTATCATTATTTCATGGCAATAGCTTACTCTCAATCAAATTAGCAACACATTCTGGTGTTTTACTAAATAATAATTTCATAGTTGTTACTCAAAACATGGGGAATTATGGGTAATAGCCAATAAATTACAAGATAATGTGTTATTATTTTGATGTGTTGTATATGAGATGGTTATCGCACAAGCATTAATTTATTCTATGGTACTTTAACAATGAAAATATAATTCTCCCCTTGATATTGAGCTTGTTTTGGTACTATGGTGAGGAAAATAGACTTCTGAACCTTAACTTATTCCCAGATATGTAGTTTGATGGATGAGATGCTAACAGATGTTGTTAACACGAAAATATATTTTTGTTAAAGTCAACATTTAACCTTTGCCACTCTTATGAAAAAATTATATAGGTTATTTAGAATACAGAACATAGCATTTGCTTCTCTTTTTTTGCTATTAATAAAACATTCCCATACTATTCATCAATTCTGGTCATAGACTCATCAATATTTGGAGTACACTAGAAACCACATCCAGTTTTGAGTGTCAACTTAAAAAGACCAAAGTTTACTAGCACAGTCTTAATTGATTTATAGGAGAGAACAAATGGAATTTTAGCATATTTTATCCATAATAACCATGAATAATAGAGAGAGACATGCCTGGAAGTGGTGGCACACACCTTTAATCCCAGCATTTGGGAGGCCGAGCAAGGTGGATCTCTATGAGTTTGAGGCCAGCCTGGGCTACCAAGTGAGTTCCAGGAAAAGGCACAAAGCTACACAAAGAATCCCTGTCTTGAAACCCCTCCCCAAATATATATATATATAGTGAGACATAAGTAGTAACCTTAAAAATGGAGAGATGTTTTATGATATTTTGTTTGTGTTCTGACAAATAAAGCTTGCCTGGAGATAGCCACTAGTTAACCATAGAGGACAAGCAGTGGTGGTACATACCTTTAGTCCCAGCACTTGGGAGGCTCACTCTTTTGATCCAAACATTTTGTAGGCTCACGTGTTTGATTTCAGCACTATCAGGAGGAGACAGGAATATAAGGCTGGTGGAGACAGGATCTCTGGTCCTTTCAGTCTGAGGATCTAGAGACACAAGAAGTGACTAGTGGCTGCTCCTTTGCTTCTCTGATCTTTCAGTTTATTATTCTGATATTTGACTACTTTTTATTTTTAATCGACAAGACTAGTTAAAGAAACAGTTCAGAGAGAATGATACAAGATGGAACAAAAATATCAGAATGGCTAATTCACAGTATGAGCAAAAATTTAATTAATACACTTAATTTAACTTAGATACATATAATTTCTTAAATTTAGATGTATGTGTGTTCTTCTTTATCACATTATAAAATATAGGTGAGGCAGAGGTGGCACATGCCTTTAATCCCAGCACTTGAGAGGCAGAGCCAGGCAGATCTCTGTGAGTTCAAGGCCAGCGTGGTCTACAGAGCAAGATCCAGGAGGAGCCACTAAAACTACACAGAGAAACCCTGTCTTGAAAAACCAAAAAATATAATAATAATTGTAGCTGGAGAGCTTTTCTCCATGTCCCACTAAGCTCCAGCAGTCCGGTAGCCCACTTATAAAATGAACACACAGGCACTTATATTATTTAAACTGCTTGGCCATTAGTTCAGGCTTACCATTGTCTAGCTCTTACTCTTATATTTAGCCCATATCTATTAATCTATACTTTGCCATGTAGCTCGTGGCTTACCAGTACCTTATATCTTTCTTGTCATGGTGGCAGCTGACAGTGTCTCTCCACCCAGCCTTCCACTTCCCACAGTTCTCCTCCTCCTTGTCCCACTAACCCTATCCTTCCTGCCCGGCTACTGGCCAATCAGCACTTTATTTATTTTAACCAATCAGAGCAACACATTTGACATACAGAACATCCCACAGCAAATAATGAAATAAATAAATAAATAAATAAATAAATAAATAAATAAATAAATAAATCTTATTGTGGTTAAGAATTTTTAGAAGAATAGAAAATGGTTGACTGAGATGAATTCCTGAATTATGCTACAGTGCTGCCATTAATCCCGCATATTTACCATATCTAGGCATAAAATGCATATTCATTCATTGTTTGAATCACTACAACCAGTGGGAGCAAATACTGCTCTAAAGATTCAACACTAGAAAACATTTCACTTTTTGATTCCCATAAGAAAGAGAATAACTCAATGGAAACTAACATAAGTCAGCAGGGCAGCAAGACCTCTAAAACCATTAACTGTTTTATAGATAACATCAGTGGAAATATGCATCACAGGTGAAGAGCAGAATAGACTAGGTCCATTCCACCCCAGGTCAAATCACAAGTGGCCTATTTCATTCAAATCAGCACACTAAAATATTTATAAGTTAAACTATCTGCTTTGTACCAAAAGTGTTTGTGGATTGGCTTTTTAAAAAACGATAGGTAGAAGGTCATAAATAACAAGAAATGTTGTACTATAATAGGGACTCTCAGTGGGAAAGTACAAGAAGATAGTGTCTTCTTGGAAGGTGGCTAGGACTTCCAATGTAAGGTGATTGAATACCATGGTATAACTGGCTTAGTACAATGCTTCCTTGTGTTGGATGATCAGTGTAATGGAGTGTTAAAACCAAACAGCCTGTCCTAATAGAGAGTCATTAGCATTTCTTCTTTTAGTTTGATGGGGAAACTTTCCTTGGGTGATGGAATTAGAAGGTATTTTATTTATAGTTCTAAAGGGGAAGAATAAACAGTAGGAATGTAAGAAAAGGAAGGGAAGACAAGTGGGAAACACTATTCACCAACATAATAAAAAAGAAGTGTAGGTTAACCAGCACAGAAGGAAGCAGATGACCTGAGAACTAAGTTAAACACTTCCCAAGGGAGGGTTAGAGAACAGAACAGGATCATGAAGTGTAACAAATCAGGAAGACCTCAGCACAGAGAGCGGTGGTGTACAGTTCTTACTAAACAATGGCAGGATTCTAACAGAACAGGAGGTTCAGAATTTGATAAATGTTTACAGCAGGTCAGAACATCAAAATCCTCTAAAAATTTCAGTCTGTCTATGGAATAGTACTGCCACTGCAGAAAACCATACATGGGCTCCTCATTAAAAAATAAATAAATAAATAAAAAGGCTACAAAACAGCAGTAAAATTACATATACCAGGACACACTTTTCTCACTGCTGTGAATATAGCTGAAAAGGACTCAGAATCTGCATGTTGAGGAGACAACTCTGCACCCTTACTAGTACAACAGTATTCATAATCACCAAAATTGGAAACAACCTAAATGTCCATCAACTGGCCAGTGAAAAGAAAAATTTGGAACATATGCACAGTGGAGTGATATTTGGCTATGTAAAAATGGAATGCTAACAGTTACAGAAATGTGAACAGAACAGAGACCACTGCATTTGTAGGGATAAACCAGGCACAGAAACAGACATACAATCTTACTCATGTATAGGATATGGAAACATTGATATTATAGACTTCAACAGTCTGGAAATGAAGAGGCGAATGAGGGATGATGATTGATGAGTACTAAATTAAAATAAGGAACAAGAAGGTTTGCTATGTTACTACACAGCTATGTAACTGATTATAGTGATAGCATATTGTAATTTTAAGAAATGAAGACAATGATTGCTTTTATCATAAAAATGAAGAGATAGCTTTAATGTAGCTTGTTCATTTAAACATACACATGTATCAAAATATATGTGTACATGTATCATAAACATACAGATTGATGTATCAATTAAAAATTTAAAACTGGCTGGGCGGTGGTGGTGCACGCCTTTAATCCCAGCACTCAGGAGGCAGAGCCAGGAGGATCTTTGTGAGTTTGAGGCCAGCCTGGTCTACAGAGTGAGATCCAGGAAAGGTGCGAAGCTATACAAAGAAACCCTGTCTCAAAAAAACAAAAACAAACAAAAAACAGCATCTTGTGGTCCATATATGTCCAGGTTCTCATGAAATTCCACACCAATTTCCAAAGTGACTGTATGATGTGTACTCCCACCAGTAATAGTGAAGTGTTCCCCTTTCTCCATGTTCACATCAGTATTTATTGACATTTAGTTTTTATTCTCATTTTAACGTATCAATTCCAATGGGAGTGAAATAAAATCATAAAAGGTTTTTATTTGTGTTACCCAAATGGCTAAGAACATTAAAGATTTATAAAATATTCTTGGCCAGGTACCCAAAGGATTCTATCTCCTACCACAGAGATACCTGCTCATCTATGTTCATTGCTGCTCTATTCACAAGAACAAGGAAATAGAAACAGGCTAGATATCTACCAACTGATAAATGAATCATGAATTGTAGCATATCTATACAATGGAATATCACTAGCTCAGTGGTAAAGAAAAACGAAATTATGCAATTTGCATAGAACAGTATGGAGCTGATAACAATCGTTCTGAGGGAGGTAACTCAAATACCAACAGACAACTGTTACTTTTTTATATACTATTTAATTAAGTTTGTGAATATTTTCTTAAGAATTTTGCATCTGTGTTCATCAGGTTCTCCTTTTTTGTAGTGCTTTTGTCTGGTGTAAGTAGTAAGGTAATACTGGCATCATAAAAAGAATTTAGAAGCCTTTTTTACTTTTCTGCTTCATGGGATACATTTGAGTTGCACTGAAATCAGATTTTTTTTTTTTGAAGTTCTTGTAAAATTCTTTAATGAATCCATCTAGTGCTGATAGTCTTAAGTTGTGAATCTTTTTTTTTTTAACTGCTTCAGTCTCATTGGTGGTTAGCAGTTCTGTTTTATTTTATCTTGATTTACTTTTTATTTTATGTATCTAAAAAACATGAGTTTCTTTAGCCTTTTCTAACTTAATGGAATAAAGAATTTTATTTTAGAGAATTCATTTTCTTTTATTTTAATTATAATATGATAATATAATTTCCCTTCTTTTTTCCCTCCCACCCTTCCTATGCACTGACTTTCTATGTCTCTCTAATAAATGGCTTCCTCATCTGTAACTGCTGTTGTGTTTCTGTGTCTCTCTGCCTCTCTGTGTCTCTCTCTCTGTCTCCCTCTCTTTCTCTGTCTCTAACTCTCTGTCTCTGTCTCTGTCTCTCTCTCCCATCCTTTCCCTCTCTTGTAAACATTGGTCTCTATGTTCCTTGTGCACACATTTTCAGGGCTGATCACTTTGTGTTTGATAACAGATCAGAGAGTCTACCCTGGGAAACATCGTTTCTCCTGGTCTCAGCTCTCCTCAGTTGTCCACAGTTCTCTGCCTAAGGCCCAGTTTCTGTAAGCTTTGCCCCTTCCATGAGAGCATGGCCATTGTTGTCACTGAAGAGGGATTTTTCTGAACTTCATTCTTATCTGTACAGTCTCCATTTGCTTTTCTAATTTCATAACTTTGCATTTTCTGACTTTCTTTTGGTTAGTTTGGCTAATCTTTTGTCTCATTAATATTTTCAAGAAATCAACTTTTCATTGAATTGCTTCTTTGTATTATTTTATTTGTTTTGTTCATTTCTATTTCATCTCTGATTTGGGGTATTATTTATTTTATGTTAAAGCTTTCAGGTACCTCTATAGTTTATTATTTTAGATTTCCTTTGTATTTGTTTTTTAATGTACATACATAATGCAATAAACTCTTTTCCTAGGACTTCCTACATTGGGCCCAATGGACTTTTTTATGCTGTGTTTTCATTAAAACTTAATTAAGAGTTTTTTCTTTTCCTTTATGACTTTCTCGGTGACTAAATTATCAATCATTAGTGGTTTGTTCAGTGTTTATGAGTACTTTCTGTAACTTGTAAAGACAATGATGGGTACTTTATTCCATTGTGGTCAGATAAAGTACAAGCTGTTACTTCAATTTTCTTGCATTTGTTGAGATTCAATCTGTGTACTAATATGTGGTCAATTTTGGTAAAATTTACACAAGCTGCTGAGAAGAATGACTTTTGGTTTGTTTTTTTTTTAGTGTTTGTGTGGAATTTTATAAAAATGTCTGGTAGGTGTACTTCATGTATAATCATTTCACTCCAACGTCATTTCCCTTCAGCTTTTTCTTCAATAATTCTAACCTTTATTGCATCTTTAATATCATATTCTGGCATCATTATTTCATTCAGTTTGTATGACTTTTTGCAGTATATTCATGTCCTCTTTTAGTTGTTTGAATACTTCCTTTTAATTATTTGACTGGAATTTTTTCCAAGTAATTCTCACTGGGAGACTTATTAAAGAATTTGCATTTTTTTGTTTCTTTTATTTTTGTGATTATAATATAATTAAATCATTTCACCATTTCTCTTTCTGCCTATGAAACTTGCCCAGATAGACCTACTTGTTCTCTTTCCAATGAATGGCCTTTTCCCTTTAACTGCTGTTGCATACATGTATATGTATGTATGTACATGTAAATTTAACTATACCTGTGTACTCCTAAATAAATAAATAAATACAATTGTGTATTTTGTTGTTTTGTTTGTTTGTTTCTGGGAGGGGACTTGTACAGTTGGATTTTTGTTTTGTTTTGTTTTCTTTATTTTATTTGTTATTTTATCCATTCTTTTGGTGGAAATGTTTACATTGTTCCAGAAGGACTAAGTCTTAATGTGTTTGAGATATTTTTATCCTCTCTGGGAGGCCAAGACTTCTGTCAATAGCCTTTGTCTGAGAGTCAACTTCTGCCTCCTGCATATAAGTAGGTTCCTAAAATATTGCCTGTGGATCCTGGCACAAGCAACTCTATTTCCTGGTATGTGGAAAGAGTGTCCAGGACCACATATGTGGAGCTCACCAGAGGAGGCTGAAGCTGCTGATTTTGGTTCTGGAGAACAGGTGAGATGAGCTTCTAGAACAAAATCTCCCAGCCTTGTGAGTGAGCCTGTTGTAGAAGGCTACCTAATATCAGTGCATATTCAATATTTAAATCTCTATACGATTTAGGCCTTTATTATATTTGCCTTTTAAGATGTAGAAATATACCATGTTTGTCTTTCTGGGTTTGGGTTACCTCACTCAGGATGATTTTTTTCTAGTTCAAGCCATTGGCCTGCAAATTTCATGCTGTTATTGTTTTTCTCTGCTGAGTAGTATTCCATTGTGTGTTGTACCACATTGCCTTAATCCATTCTTCAGGTTATGGGCATCTAGGTTGTTTCCAGGTTCTGGCTATTACAAATAATGTTGCTATGAACATAGTTGAGCATGTATCTTTGTAGTATGGTTGAGCATCCCTTGGGTATATGCCCAAGAGTGGTATGGCTGGGTCTTGAGGTAGTTTGATTCCCAATTTTCTGAGAAACTGCCATATTTGACTTCCACAGTGGTTGTATTTTTTTTTTTTTATATTTTGTTCCTGGAGTTGTGCCCATGCCAATGGATACCCACATGCTCCAGAAGAGAATTTGACATCGCTGCTGCCATTGTTGCAGTTATAACAGTGACGACCACCACTACTACTGTTTCTGGGATTGCCATTTCATAATTAGTTACTACAGCTAGCACAGTGGAGACATTGGCAGCAAAAGTAGTTACCAAGGTTAATTAATCTTTCATTCTATCGGGCATGACAAGTTTAAATCAATAGTTATATACATTTTGATTGGCTTTGAAAGTTATAAATTTACAAACTCAAGTTCCATTTGCTCTCAGGATACCATCTTACAAGGACTCCAGTTTGCAGTAAGGCTTGTTAAGGAAGAGAATGGCTCAGTTGCCTTTAGCCTACCCGCTATGGGTGGGTTAAGACTTCTGTTGGTCTTTTCTGTGTCAAACACACAGATTGCAAGCCCAGCGCCACTTAGAGATCATTGGCAACAGTTAACTCTGAAGCTCTCAGATTGAGCCTGTATGCTAATTAGTATTCAGAGATAGGTAATGTCTGGGGGGCGTGCACCAACCAAAGACAGAATGCCTGTGTGGCCTGGATAGGTATCTCCATGACGGGTAAGGTGACCTGCTGACCTCCCATGCAACCTAAGTCAGAAGCTCATTTTTTAGTAAAAGGGAGGACCTGTAGGTCTCTGGCCCCCATTTTGGGTAACTGATGCCTTGCTTGCTGACCTTGACCTTGATATCCTCCCTGTGCTAATTCCCTGTAAGATTCCAACTTCCTGAATGCTTAAGGGAAGCTCCTTGTCTGTGTATCCAGCATATTGGGTGTTAACAGCTTAGATGCAAGATTGTAAAATATAAGAAGCATGGTTGGGGATTTAGCTCAGTGGTAAAGCACTTGCCGAGCAAGCACAAGGTCCTGGGTTCGATCCTCAGCTAAAAAAAAATCAGAAGCGAACTTCTGCTCTCCAGGGTTCTCCCATTGTGCTGTAAGCCTGTATTTAAGACCTCCTCCCTCCTCCCTCAAAAAAGAGGGGGGGGGGGGAGAAATTGAAGACAGCAATGTTCTACAAAAGGAAGTAGTGAGAATGTCATGGGCCTATGAGGATGCTGGACTAAAGTCTATCAAATTGTGCAAACAGGAAAATTGTATACTATGTGAATTATCTGTCAATAAAGATCTTATATTTTAAAAAAGATGTAGAAATATATAGCATAAAATTCAGATCATTGCGGTTCTGGTTAATGTGGAAGTGTGAGTTTAAAATGACAGAGGGTCATTTTATTTTGATAGTTACTAATCTGTTATTTGCCTTGAACAATGAGTATTTTACTGGAAATGTTTTAATAATTTCACATGAGGCAATTGCTACAGTTCTTCTCAGAGCTTTGTGGGAGTTAATCATCATCATGGAACTAGAGTTAGCCTTAGAGATCATTCACTATAACTGAAATCAAGTGCCACCCATTCTCAGAAACGTCCATATGTCTTCTGCTTGAATAGTGTAAGTGATCACATTGTAATCAATATTCACTGCTCCATGATTATATTGATGCCATTTATTTTTTAATTTTATAAATAACTATCATTTAAAACAAATCTGCATAGTTTAGCTAATGCAATCTGAGGTGTCACTAAATTATATCCCAACAGAAAATAAAATCAATGTACTTGACTAATAACTGAAAATTGTAATTTCCTTTCTGTGCTTGTCATTCTGAATGTATTGTACTCCCAAAGGGCATTGTTCTACACAGTATTCTGAAAATGAGAATAGTCCTTCAAAACAGTGGTTCTTGATAATTTTAAGGGTTTGGGTGCCATTAAAACCCTAATTTTTCTAATCTGTAAAATGGCAAAAATAAAGGCTTTTATCATGGAAAAGAAAAAGGACCATGACATGGCTTACATACTCTGTCATGAAATTTTTTCTATAGTATATCTGTTTTGGCAGAAAGACTGGCAGGTTATAGTGGCACACATCTTTAATTCTAATACTTGGGAAGTAGAAATTGCTGAATCTCTGGGAGTTAGTTCAAGACTAGCATTGTCTATTTAGATCTATATTGATGTATGTCTGTGTTGCCCATCTCTAACTTCTTTCTTCATGTCATCTCTGTGATCTCTTTGGTACTTCATGATAGTACTCATTTTCATTGGTAAGGCCACATGGCAGTCTGATAGTCTTATTCATCCTAGATTACTGTCATAAAATGTAGATACAATAGAATTTCTTTCTTTCTCTTAATATAAAAACAATCAGGAATCAAATTTATGACAGAATCAAGTCAAAAGTAAGTATTATTCAGATGTAAATATATAACTCCCATGAATTGTTGATCAGTAATTATACTCACTAAAACTTAACAGGAAAACAAGCATTCTTGTGAAAGAAATAGGTGGATTATCTGAATAGACATCTCAAAAAAATGCACAGAACTAATGAACTAAAATAGGTCTTGATTTTTTGATACATCAAGGACAAGCATGTGGAATCTACAATGGCAAACCAAATTCTTTCAGGTAGACTATCTGTTCTAGGAAAAAAATAAGAGAGAAAGTAATATATGCAGTGAGGAAGTAGAGGGAAGGAAGCTTTTGCATGTCACTGAGAGCGATTTAAATAATAACTATTATTCAGAATATTTTTTAAAGTCCTCACAAAGATAAGTTATATCTACTAAAGACCTAGCATTCCAGTTTTAAGTTATATTTGTAAATGAAAAGTAATCAACCAAGAGAGACTCTCAAAATGATGTTTATTATGCCACTATTTATAAGAGATATATGTGGAAGAAAGAAAGTAATGGACAAGGGAAAAAATGGCAAACGTATACAAAGGAGTATTATTCATCCAAAAATAAGAATGAAATATGTTATATGAACCAAAGTAGTTGGTCTGGAAACATATCTGTGATCATGTGAGTAAGCCAGAAACAAAGAGGCAAATATTACATGTTGTCTGACAAATTTTTGTGGCTATGGTTTGGTTTTTGTTACAGCAATTAGGAAAGTGATTAACACAGAGGCTAAAAAATGTTTACCTGAAAGTAGAGGAATGATTAGTAGATATTGATTTTAAGAGTGGGTGTAAGTAGATGGAAAATGGGCAGGTTAGAATTTTTTCTGTGCAGACCATGTTTGTATGAAAATACTATAATCATCCTCATTAATATGTATGATCAATGTGGTGAAGATATAATGAAGTGAATATAAAAATTTAAAAGAAAAAAAAGACTGCAAAATGTTGTGGGATGTCTTTCTGTACGCTGTGAATATGTGTTGCTCTGATTGGATGATAAATAAAGCTGCATTGGCCTGTGGTAAGGCAGCTTAGAGGCAGGCAAGGAATCCCAGCAGATATATGGAAAGAAGAAAGGCACAGGCAAAGAGACTTGAGCCAGCTACTAAAGGAGCAATAAGATGCCAGAAGACCGGTAACACCACAGCCATGTGGCAATATATAGATTTATAGAAATGAGTTAATTTATGATGGAAGAGTTAGTTAGCCAGAAGCTGAAGCCATAGGCCATACAATTCATAATTAATATAAGCCTTGGAGTGATGGTTTTATAAGCATCTGCAGGACCATGGGGCTGGGTGGAACTAAGAAACATTCCAGCTGCATTTGGCACCCAATTTGGGGCTGACTAATTCTTGCTCGATAACTGTTTATTATATACAATTTTATTATATTAAAGCTAAAACCTTCCTTTTGGATTACATAGAAAAGGGGAAGTGATGTGGAATATCTTTCTGTATGCTCTGAATATGTGTTGCTCTGATTGGTTGATTAAATAAAGCTGTATTGGCCTGTTGCAAGGTAGCTCAGAGGCAGGCAGGAAGTCCAAGCAGATATACAGAGAGAAGAAAGGAGAGAGAGGAGAGATGCCAGATGAGCAACAAGATGCCAGCAGACCAGTAACACCACAGCCACGTGGCAATATATAGATTTATAGAAATAGGTAATGTAAGATGGAAGAGTTAGCTAGCCAGAAGCTGAAGCCATAGGCCATGCAGTTCATAATTAATATAAACCTTGGGGTGATTATTTTATAAGCGTCTGTGGGACCACAGGGCTGGGCAGAACCGAGAAACATTCCAGCTACAACAAAAGAATCTGATTGCAAGCTTTTTTCCACTTAAAGTGAAAATGGTCATAAAATTAGGGTCAAAGGTTGAGAATACATGATTTTGAGTGCCCATCCATATATGGGACATCTTTATTATAGCAGAAGAGGTGGTAATCAAATTGTAAGAGCAAGAGGAGAGGAAGGAGTGCTATTAAACCCTGTCTTCTGGACATACCCTGGTCATTGCAATTGTGATCTCACAACTATGTTGCCTATATGAGACTTACAGGGAATAAATCACCCTACATTTCAGCAAGGACTGAGGAGATACTCTTGCAGATTCACTCTTCTCTGAGGAGCAATTACCAGTTGACAACTGCTTCAGGAGGGAGAGTCATTCCATGGGAGTGTTGTTACATGTGGGTAGCTTTCTTTATTTGTTTTAATTATCAGCTTGATACAACTTAGAAATAGAAAACCCCAATTGAAGAAGTAACTCGATAAAATATTCAGATTGGCCTGTGAACATGTGTATGAGATATTTTATTGATTGCTAATGGATATAGGAGGTATCAACCACTATCTGCAGTATCATCTCTAGGCACAGGGTCCTTGGGCCATTTCAAGCTACCTGTGCCAAGACAAAAATAAAAATAAACACAAAACAAACAAACAAACAAACAAAAAACCCAGCCAATAAGGAGAAGTGCTCCATGCTTCCTGATTATGTTCCTGCCCTAACTTCCTTCCATGTTGGATTGGAACCTGCAAGTGTAACCAGATAAACCCTTCCCTCCCCTAAGTTGCTTTTAATCAGAATGCATTATCACAGCAACAGGATGAAAGTAGGAGAGTTGCCCATGTTCAAGTGGGTGGCCATGCCCATATGTGTAGCACTAATTGACCTTGGTGGCTTATATTAAAATGAAGAAGGAAAGCATATGAAATTTGGAGGGGATGTATAGACAAGGATCTAGGGAAAGTGGCAGAGGTTCAATGTGTTACATCTCAGATGGAAAGGAATCCTGGCAGTTGAGAGACAAGGAATTAACACAAAGTCATACCATACAACAAACCTCACATGAGAGCTATATTGGGAGGGGAAAAAACAAAGGGGTGGCTGCTCATCTGCTCAGATGAGAAACAGTGGAGAACTGAACAGAAGATAGGGTTTATATAGCTTTTCTCAAGGGGTGGGGTGGGACAGAGTTTTTCTGGGTGAAACTTTCCAGGGCAGGGATTCTTGGGAATTCAAGTCCAGAGCTTGGACTTTTTACTCTAGAGGGTGGTGGCAGCATCCAGCCCTTAGGGCTTTTAGAGTGTTCTGTGGGTGGAATATGGCAGGTGGAGGTCTTCAAGGGAGAGACCTGGCCACTTGTGTGCTTTGAGGGGCTTACATTAAGAATGTGGATGGATATGATAATTTCATTTTATATATGCGTGAATTTCCCAAAAAAATAAATTTTAAAAATTAAAATTAAAAAAAGAGTTGAGATCAATAAATAAACTCATTTACAGATACAAGCAGCTGTGTAGCTGTAGCTGCCCATGCTCTTTAGAAGAGATCATGTACTCTCTTCTTTACAGAAAGAGCGTGGAAGGGTTGAGAACCCAAGCCAGCAAATATACAAAAAGATACTAGTCTGTTTTGATTTGTTAAGTTCAAATGCTGAGAATCCTAGATCTTAAGAGTTGGCTATAGGACTAGCTGAATGTTTTTCTATATGATGGGGAAGTTTGTTTTCATCATCTCCTTTTGTTTGGGGAGTGCTGAAGGTCAAAGACAAGGAAAAGAAA
The DNA here is from genome assembly GCF_903995425.1 of Onychomys torridus. NCBI lineage: Eukaryota > Metazoa > Chordata > Mammalia > Rodentia > Cricetidae > Onychomys > Onychomys torridus. The sequence continues at coordinate 69,916,692 of NC_050451.1, read as the reverse complement.
GGCAATAAAAGCAGAGAGGATTGTGTAACACAGCGCAAGTAAACAGAAAGGGTTTACAAGCTTAGAAGCAAAATGTGAGTCAAGTACCCCATTGTGAGTTGCTCCTGAGACTGCGCTATGAACTTCCTTCACCTCTCCAAAGCCTGCTATAAATGGTGCTTTATAACATAAAGAACAAATGGGAGGCTGATCTATCTGGGTTTACAGATTTCAAACAGCAGAGAACAGTTGTTAAGAATGGAGTAAACTTAAAAGAACTTCATAGAAACCGTAACTTGACAGAGAGGGAATGATCACGAGAAAGTCAGGAGTGGAAAATACATAAAATCAGAAAGAACGGAGTTAGTATAGATGCTGCCTACTCTTAGTAGTTAGCTGCAAACAAATAGAAACATCTATATGGTATCAAATCATGGTAACTATGCCATTTTCTAATACATTAACTGTCAACATAATTGTCCAATACAATGTACAATTTCAACCTCTTTATTTAAAAAAAATTAATTGAATAATTTGTCTGAAATTATAAAATAGGTTCTTATTTAAACTCTACCAACAAAATACAGAAACAACATTCAGAAAAAAGGTTTCATTTCACTTTAAAGATTATAACTAATATTTCATAAGAAGGACATGTGCAGTTAGGTATTTCAGAGATGTCTATCTATATATACATGCATACATTCTAGAACTATTGACTGCACAATGTTAAGAATATTCTGGAAATATCTTGTATGGGATAGGCTGTTTGCCTAGTATTTTAATATTTTATCATTTTATTTAAATTTAAAGTATGTTTGATGTATCATTATTTCTTTTATATGAAAGAATAGAAATTGTTTGTAAAGGACAGAGAATTTATTTTGGAATTATGTACATATTTTGAAACTAAACAATATTCTGAAACTGGATGTTAGGCCATGAATCTACTAAAAATATTTATATCTAAACTTCAATGGGAGAATTCCATGGCATATAAATCATATTTCAGAAGGGTTAGGACAATATAAACACCAGGGCAATGAAAGGAAAGTGAAATGCTGTATGCCTTTAGCATTGATTCAATCAGAGCACAGATTACATTATCATTGAATATTATTGTGGCTACAAATTTGCTTAAATGAATCCATCAGCTATTAAATAATTGTCCTTCATATTTTAAGCTAGCAGGCTACAATAGTGAAAAAAGATGTATAACAACAGGATGAAAAGCTGAAAAGCTAATACTTTTAAAGGTTTGGCCTTGAAAGTTGTTTAGAATATAAATTTTTCAAGTTTAAATTAGTCTATGTAAACTGCAAATAGTTCAGCATAAAACTGGCTTGAACTGCTTAACAAGTTCATAAATGTGTGGACATCTGGTAATGTAATGCATGTACTAGCCTGATGGTCTAATCATATATTTAGCTCAGTAGTCTACAAGGTAAATATATAAAATATGCATTCAGAATGAATGGTGTTTTCAAGTGATTAGAAACATAAACAAAACATTTTGTGTACACATATTTATATATACATATACATTTATGCATACATATTCAAGCATGTTATCTTCTACATAATATAATCTAAGTATTAACATTGGTGTATTGTCCTCACATTTTTGGCGCAATAGTGATTTTTTTTAAATAAGATAAAACAAAATCCATCACATCATAATTGGAGAAGGCAAACTAACAGAAGGAAAGGAACCCTAAGAGAAGGCACAAGAATCAGAGACACACTGTTCATACACTCAGGAATCCCATAAATGTACTAAACTGAAAGCAATAATATATACTATGCAGAGGACCAGGCACAGACAAGTGTAGGTCTGTGCTTGCTCCTTCAGTCTCCAGGAGTTCATATGAGTTTTGCTGGGTTGATTTAGAGGGCCTTGTTCCATTGATGTTTTTATTTTTTTAGGATTAAAAAAGGTGGGAGTTTGAGAATTTATATATAAGTTCTACATTTACATTATTCTCACTGATTGCTCTTATCTTCTCCCTCCAAAAGTATTTAACTATTCTTCTTTGTTACATGTGTATATATTGACACATAAGTGTATATACAACTTACTGAGTCCATTTATTACTTGTTATATGTACATGTGTCCAGAGTTAACCACTTGGAATTGGACAATTTTGTGGGAGCATATCCACAAAATGAAAACAAAAACCAAATTTTCCTATTCTCAACAGTCCTTAATCTAGAGTTGGGACTTTATGGAATATATACCTTCCAGAGTGACTTGTCAATTGAGACAACATTTCCATGAATTTGGGCTACAAAAAGCATTTTCTAAGTACAGAACTCTTTCTCTGTATTACTGGCTTCTAAATTCATGAACTGTGGTCCAGGATACATTAGTTTTTCTAGAATCATCCAAAATATAATTACTTTTGGCTAATATGGATATCTAATATTAAAAAATATCTACTAGTACAATTATTTCATTTTAAGGTAAGATCAATTTTTTTTATTTGTAGAGGTGGAGAAGTAAGTTGACAAGAATTCTAGTACATGACCTTGAATTCTCAATGTATTCAAAGATGACTTTCAGTTCCAGATCCTCCTATCTCTACATTCTAAGTACTCAAACTATAATAAGTATGTGCAAACCATATTAATGTCATTAGTTTCCCTGAAAACTGCAGTTATGATGTTATAAAGGTAGAGAAATATTGATTTGATTTCTTAAACATTGAAGTCAATATAAAACATAATACACAGCTTTGCTTAAGAGCCTTTTTAGCATGTGTACTCGATGCATATTGCCTTTTTTTATTGTCGGTACATTTTGACTTATTGTATTCATCTTCAAAGCCAATCATCTTGGGGCTAGAGAGATGTCTCAGTAGTTGAGTGCTGCTACTGCTCTTTCAGAGCACTTTTGTTTCATTACCAGCACTAGCATGATAGCTTACAACTGTCTCTAACTCCAATTCCAGGACCTTATTCTGGCATCCTTCAGTACCAAACATTCTGTGAAGCGCACATATGTACATTCGTACACATAAAACAAACAAATACTCTAAAAGACAGTCAGCTTTATGAAAATATCTTGCTAAATCTGAAACAAAACCCCACACACTAATTGAAAGTGTCCTTGTTTGATCACTAATAGTGTCTTCATGTACAATTAAACACATATAAGGCTGTAATTATTCTAATTATTTCACCATTAAGCATGAGGCATAGAACTGTTTCTCAGCAATTTCCTTGTCAATGTGTCTGTGTAACTTTGCATTATCTTTTGAAATGTAAAATACTAATAGCCACTATTAGTAACAAACCTGAAATATGTAGAGTATTTTCTAATTTTTATATTCTCACTGGTGACTAAATATTGAATATGATAATTTAGAAATAAACTATTAATGACCTTAAGAAATGTTATGCTTTATTAGTACTTTGTTTTAACTATTTTCTTCATTAGAGATCATGGTGGATTTGCACTATATGCTTTGGTAATGCTTTTCTTGCATAAATTCTCAAAATGTTTTCTTAAAACATAACTAGTAAATTTTGTATAAAAAAGGAATTGGAGACTTAAAAGTCACAGGTTAGTACCATTTTATGACTTTGGTTCTATTTCTACTCAATTTTTATGAGATGTGGATAGATAATTTATCTAAAATCTACAATTCTAGAAATCTCTATGGTATATGCAATCCTGCTTTTCAAGTACAAATCAGGCAGCAGCTGCAGGAATTGTCGGTCCTGGGCACCATTTTTTCCTCTAACTGTAGTGCTTTTCTGCATAATCCATCTGGTCTATTGGATGTAATTTACTGTAGTCTCATTGCATACTCACATGCCTGAACATACTTTTTGTTTGTTTGTTTTTTCGGAGACAGGGTTTCTCTGTGTAGCTTTGCACCTTTCCTGGAACTCACTCTCTGTAGACCAGTCTGTCCTTGAACTCACAGAGATCTGCCTGCCTCTGACTCCCAAGTGCTGGGATTAAAGGAGTGTGCCACCAACGCCTCGCACATTTATACACACACACACACACACACACACACACATTCTTCAGTAAACTAGACAGAGAACCATCTTATCTGAAATTAGTCATAGTTTATTAAACTGTAAGTCTCAGAACTCAGAATGAAAGAAACCAGGGGGTCTGAGGAAGGACACTGTTAGACATTTCTTGAGGATGTATTGATTTCTTTCAGGTGCCAACTTTCCTGTGTGCTTTATCATTGATGGATCATAAAGCTTTGCAAATATGAAGCCTATATTTTTTCAACAGATTAATGCTAAGTGACCTATGTGGTATTATTTATGTTAATAATGGGATTTGAACATAACTTGGTATTTGTGTTATGTGTGTGGTGTACACATGTGTGCATGTGTGTATGTGCATAGCTGGTGGCCCAGGTAGGTTATTTGTGGTGGTAACAATTCAGGAGACTTCCTCAATTCCTCCAGTTTATATTTGGACATAAGTCTTTCACTAAACCTGGAGCTCACTGATTATCTATAAACCAGGTAGCCAGTAAGCTCAAGAAATCTGTCTTATTCCATCTCCCATTACTGGTGTTTCAGATAATCATTTGTCTGCATGCCCAGATTTTTTAACCCAGTTTTCTTTAACTAACTTACAGTCATCTTTCGAAAGGACAAAGTTATCCCTGACCAGCTATTAAGTGAGGCTATATTTCAACATTTTCACTAGCATAAACAAACAAATATCACTTTATTTAGCTCATGTGCAGACATTTTAATGTGTTTCCATGAAACTGATCTCCTGTTATATTCACTCCTGAACAACCCTTTACTCCACAGTGTAGATGGAGATTAGGGATTTGCTTTTTACCATTTCACCAATGATAGATCATAATATTACATATGAGTCAATGTAGTATACCATCTAGTTTTGTACTCCTTGTTAGCTCTGTAGGATAATTCCGTGATGACCAAATCTGGGAGGAAATATATTTGATCAGTAATTTAGATGAGATTGTACACAGACTATTCCACTTTAGCCTCCACATGAGAATCCAGTTTTGTCTGCCATCTTAATTGCAAATTCAAGGCTATGAGATTAGACTCCACAGTCATGGAAAATATGTAATACTAAGTGGGTCATGTACAAACAATAAATTATTTTTAATTTTCTAGACAGTATAGAAAATAAATGAAGGAAGTTTGATGTGGATTTTATCATATATTAATTCCTTCAAAGCATTATTTTTTAATAAATTTATTAAATATGCATGCACATTTATTATTTACATTCTTGCATTGCATTTCAATACATGTTTAAAAGAACATGAACACATACAGTGCTTTTTTTCTCCAGTAATAATCCAAAATCTATTAATAAGACTTCAATTTTGCCTCAAAACATAGATAAAACTCCTTGTACTGCTCTGAAAATTATTTCCCTGTCCTATATTTTGTTGGGAGTCATTTTCATTTTTGGAAACTATGTAAATCAAACCAAATTAATGTTCAGTGTGTTCTTATCGTTCTTTGGATACAGATTTCACTTCTGGCTTCACAAGATCTGTCAGGTCTTGCTTCGGTCAAGAACTTGCTCTTGTTTCTGAACATCTGTGTGGGTGAGTTCCACCCATCCTGTCCATCATTGGTTAGCTCCAAGCGCTCTGGCCATCATTACACTTCCAAACACTGCCTTCTCTGTGGAGCTCTCTGCACAACAGCTGCCCAGTTGTTCTCGGCAAGATGAACCTAATCTTTCATCTTAAAAAAAAAATGCATACATTAATTTTCTATCAAATTTGTCACGAATACCTTCTAATTGTTTTCCTTCTATGTCATTCCTGTTCGCATTGATGCTACCCAGCACACCGTCAGTTCCATGAGTGTGGCATCCAGTGTGTGTTTGGATGCTAGTCTATGTTCAGTCCTACCTCACTGTCTCAGTGTTGTCCTCATAAAGACAAGGCACTCATCTGCTTCTTTCCATTTCCTCCAACTGCCTCAAAATTTTCTGCTTCTGATCTTTCAACCTTCTTTCAAAATATTTTTATCTGATTAATTCAGGCGTGCCCAGAAACATCTCTGGTTATTTTAACGTGGGCAGACTAGGTCAAATAGTTGCAGCTGAAACCCCTTCCACCTATTCTGAGTAATATTTCATAGGGATGGACTGCTATTTTACCCAAGCTCAAGCGGGTCTGAGCAGCCTTTATACACAGTTTAAAAGTTATGGGAGAGCCACATTATAATTTTGCCTTCTACAAATATTGGCACTCCCTTTCTGACCCTGTAAGAGAATATTTTTTCTTTTTTTCACAGATATGCTACCATTGTGTATCGATTAAATATTAGATTTCTTTTAGGCAAGTTAAGGAGTGAAATACATTAACAACTGAAATTCAAGTTAAAAAAAGACATGCGTAGCTTTAATATGTGTGTCAGGGATGAAGTAACTAAGAAAGCGAAGTGTGGTGGTTTGAAAGAAAATGGCCCTCCAAAAATGTCACTGTAGGAGCTGTGGCATTATGAGAATTGATGTGGCCTAGTTGGAGGAAGTGTGTCACTAAGGAGGCAGGCTTTGAGTTCTCCTATACACTCACACCACATGCGGGGTGATAGTTCACTTCTTGTTACTTGCACAAGATGTAGAACCCTCAGCTACCTCAGCTAACAAGAAAAAAATACATTATATTCTTCAAATATACTGTCCTACTAGTCTCTGGCTCTTCTGTTGTGACTATGTATAGCTTATGGGGAATTCCAGAGACATCCCTCAGGTAGTCTGTGGTTTCATAGTATCTTCTGTGCAGGTAGAACATACCACTAACTAAAACTTGTGTGAAAACTATCTTTGCCATGCTGTATGTCACAGCGATACCAGTGTCCTCTTGAGTGTATTACCAAATGTTAAAACTGGCAAAAAGCCATTGAATATCACAACAGCAAAAGAAGAGTTATAACATTTTGATTTCCAGTTTTTATGTTTAGATATTTAGGTATTTTGTTTGTGTTTGTGTATATACTTGTACATTTCTCAGGTTTTTTCTTTGTTTTTTTTTTTTTTTATTTTTTGTTCTGGTTTGCTTGTTTTGTCTGTCTGACTCCTTTCTAGAGAGAATGAGAAAGAAAGCATGAAACGGAGTGGATGGGGAGTGGTAAAGGTATGGGAGGAGTCAGGAGAGGATAAACCTTGACATAATACAATGAAAAAACTCAGTTAAAAAAAGAAAGTATGTGTGCAACAGAAAGATGGGTCCTGTTTTCTTATCTATCCTGTTAGTCTGTGTCTGAATTGCTCAACATCCCTAATTATCTGGGAAATGCAAATCAAAACGACTCTGAGATACCACCTTACACCTGTCAGAATGGCTAAGATCAAAAGCATAGAAGACAGCTTATGCTGGAGAGGATGTGGAGCAAGGGGAACTCTCCTCCACTGCTGGTGGGAATGCAAGCTTGTACAGCCACTTTGGAAACCAATATGGCGCTTCCTTAGAAAACTGGGAATCCACCTCCCCCAAGACCCAGCTGTAGCACTCTTGGGCATATACCCAAGGAATGCTCAATCATACCACAAGGGCATTTGCTCAGCTATGTTTATATCAGCATTGTTTGTAATAGCCAGAACCTGGAAACAACCTAGATGCCCTTCAACTGAAGAATGGATAAAGAAAATATGGTACATATAATATACACAATGGAATACTACTCAGCAGAGAAAAACAATGACATCATGAGGTTTGCAGGCAAATGGATGGATCTAGAGAAGATCATCCTGAGTGAGGGTTGTAACCCAGACTCAGATGGACAAACATGGTATGTACTCACTCATAGGAGGTTACTAGATGTAAAACAAAGATGACTAGAGTGCTACACAACTCCAGTGAGGCTACCTAGAGGGCAGCGGGACCCTGGGATGGACACAGGGATCGCCCAATGATGGAAAGATGTATGAGATCTACATGGACAGCCTGGATGACAATGGGAGTAATGAAGGGCAAGGTTTGAGGGAAGGAGGGCTTAGGGGAGCAGGAGATCCCAGCTCGATCAAGAGCAGAGGGGGAGAACAGGGAATAATAGACCATGATAAATGAAGACCACATGAGAACAGGAATAAGCAGAGTGCTGGAGAGGTCCCCAGAAATCCACAATGATACATTCACTGTAGACTGCTGGCAATGGTGGAGAGAAGGCCTGATATGACATGGTCTGGTGATCAGATGGCCAAGTGCCCTGATGGTCGTGCTGGAACTCTCATCCAATGACTGATGGAGGTAGATGCAGATATCCTCAGCCAGGCCCCAGGTGGAGCTCCAGGAGTCCAATTGTCAAGAAAGAGGAGGGACTGTAAGAGCATGAATTGTTGAGACCAAGATTGGAAAAGCACAGGGACAAATAGCCAAGCGAATGGAAGCACATGAAATGAATCAAAGGCTGTGGAACCCCCAGCTGGATCAGGCCCTCTGGATAAGTGAGACAACTGAATACCTTGAACTGTTTGGGAGGCACCCAGGCTGTGGGACCGGGACCTGTCCTTAGTGCATGAGCTGGCTGTTTGGAACCTTGGGCTTACACAGGGACACTTTGCTCAGCCTGGAAGGAGGGGACTGGACCTGCTGTACTGAATCCAGGTTTAAATGAATCCCCAGGGGAGTCTTGGCCCTGGAGGAGATGGGAATGGAGGGGAGGGGATGGGGGAAAGGTGGGGGTGGGAGTGGAGGGGGGAGGACAGGGGAACCCATGGCTGATGTGTAAAATTATAACACAAATATAATAAATAACAAAAAAAATTAAATAAAAATAAAAAATAAAGTATGAATTTACCATCTGACAGGCAATATATTCCACCTGTTTAAAGCTGCCATGTCTTTAATCTTGCCACTCCTTTCATCTGGGATTCTCTCAATTAATTAATATATTGGAGCATCATTCAAATCCATTAAACTCAATGAAAGACTCCCATTATTACTTTTTATTTTCTTTGAACCATTCAGGTACTATTCAAACTAGTGTATATATGACAATTTTGGCTCCATTGTTACTTTAGATACTAAATTTCCCAACTACTTGTTTATACTTTCTGTTAATAAACAAGGTCTTACATATTCCAGGCCATCCTAAGACAAACTATGTTTTTGAGATGGCCTTGAATGTCTGATCCTCCTGTGCTCCTTCCAGAGCATTGAGATTACTGGCATGAAATTACTGTCATGTACCACCACACCTGGTTTATGTTGGTACTGATGCTCAATCTCTGGGCTTCCCATGTGCTATGCACTCTATCACTGGGGCTACATTCCCAGCCCTGCTTTCTTCTGTTTCTTGTTTACTAATTTGCTCTTTATGGCTTTAATTATTCTTTCACTTTTTTTCCCATTTCAATAGCATCATTTTACAATTTTTCTCCTCCCTTCAAACTCTCCCATGTTTATTCCCTTCAAGTGGATCTCTGAAATTCATGACCTCTTTTTCTTTCATTCTTATTATTACATACATGTAATGTCTGAGTACAACCTGCTGGTTCTATCTAATGTTGCTCTTAAGGATGTTTTTAAGGCTTAGATATAGGATAATCAATAGTGAGATACACCCCAGAGGAAAACTAATTCTCCCTCTTCCAGTAGTTATTGTCTGTAGCTCTTCATCAGACAGTGAGGACTTGTAAGATTTTCTCCAACACACTGGCCTGCTAACTAGTGATGTCACTGTTCAGGTTATTGTTAGGAAGCAATATTGTTGAAATTTCAATATACAACTTCCCTATCACGTCGAGAAGACACTGTCTTGTATCAAACTTCCTGCACCTCTAATATTTACAATACTTTTTTATTTGTTATTCCAGTTTATTATCAATATTCTTGAAAGTTTGTAAGGATTCCCCTTTTACTCTGGATTTTTGACAGGGTGTATAACTGAATTACACTGCTTTTGCAAGGAGAAAAGCATCATTTTCATGAGAAAATTGTCTACCAGACTTTTATAAATCACACCTACTTTTCAATCAATGTAGGTCAAAGTTAGAATCCATACATATATCAACAGATATTATGATCCATACTTATAAACGAGAACCGTCATTATTCATTGGATTAACATTTTTGTGCCCAACACTTCAACTTTTAGGCCTGAATGATTTAAGAAAAACAAGACTGGAGAAATCTATCTTTTTGAAATATATTTGTTATTTTACTTCAGAAAAAAATTGTCATAGCAATACAGTCAAACAATTGACATTAAATATTTAAAATGGTAGTAATTATGTAGGTTATAGTTTACAAAATGTTTATCAAGGAAAAGATAACTCTGTGTCATAAAATGGAAATGACATAGCCAGAACCAAGTCAATAATATTCCAGCACCTCTGAAACAATGGATAGAGTCACCAGAGTGAAAATGTAAAACTACCCAGTACTTGAACCCTGGAAATCGGCTCCAACAAAGCTTTCAAGAGCCTTGTAGGTCTTTGTAGAGTTTAATTTTCCTCAAGATCTTTCCATCATTTCTTATGATTTGGTTTATTCTCTTAAAAATCAAATAGATACAGAACAATAATGGAAAACGAAGAAATCAGAAATTCTTATCTGTGCCAAGGAGACAGGTGGACATTTTGCAAATACCTGGGGGATATATTAAGAACAGAAAGAATGCCAGATGTAACATGTCAACTCCTGTGAGTACTGGAAGCAAAGACTGTGGAAAATATTTAGTGAAAATATGAGACAAACAGAGACACATATCACAAACACTTGCACACACACACACACACACACACACACACACACACACACACACACCATGTTTAAATGAAGACAGAATCACTCAAACAAAAATATACTACACATTCAACACAAAAGCAAATCCCTCATACCACATGTCATACACTACTCAGTTCCAAAGTGGTCAAGGGACAGAAGTCCAAATATGTTGTTCCTCCCAGCTATAAATGAAAAGAGCTGTTTGTAAAATCAAAATCATCTTAATTAAAAAGTGTATTATTTCTCTTTAATAGAACATAAACTTTATCTTCTATATCTGCATATTAAAGAGTGATACACTGTTAATAGCTTTCTTCATCCTTATGATTTTAAAATATGTCTTTAGCCTCAGTATGTGGATCAATAGATGGAGACACTTTAAAATGCCCTATAGAGGCTTTCGGTAAGTCAGAAAAATGAAATCTTATTAAACAGATAAATAGCATATAGCATGCATTTGTGGCTGAAGGATTTTAAAAGCTGATAGGTCAAGAAGAAATTTAAGCTGAAACTCTGACATAAAAAGTTATTTTGTAATATATCTTAAAGGAAAAAATAGTTAATAGGACTCCCAGAGAATTATTTAGGTGCTAAAAGAAATTGCTTTGGCCAAAGATTTCTTAGGTGTTAGACAAGGAGGCAGCTTTTAATCTGCTCAATGACAGCCTTCTACTTACCAGAACAGTAGCACGCAAGCACATACTGACCCAGACAACTGTGTTAGCTGCCTGCAATCAGGAACCTCATGTCCACAGTCATATTCTGTCTTCCCAGAACTTGCTAAACTAACCTAGGTAAAAGTCATTTTGAACACTTGTAGCAATGTAGAAGGTGAATACAGCAAGTTCTTCAGTGGAACTGCTTCATGTGCTCTGGTTGATGCTGGAACTGTCTGTAGATGTCTTTGTGACAAGTGTCCAAGATAATTCTTAAGACTGGACAAGTCTGAGTACATAAAATACAAATAATGTGGTGAGGTTTAAATCGGACTATGATATTAACACATTTTCTGAGATTACAGTCCTGGTCTGTCCTCCTTATTCTTCCTCTCATTTAAAGTACGTCGACAACTAGAGGATCTGGAAGACACTTTAAAATAAATGATGAAGGCAGGCACTCAAGAAGTAAATGGAGTCTCATTTAAAATACTTCACTCATTTTCTACAAGGCCTTTCAATGTTTGTCAGACTGGTAATTGATCTGCTAAGTTGTCAATAACTTCTAAGATGCACAGTTCCAAGTAAATCAGCTGGAAGTTTGGTACTGCCTCATGAAACCAATAAACTCCCACTCAGGTTCATTCTGTGAAGATGTAGGGGCAAAGTGATGCAAGGAGGGCTGTAAAGGTTGGCCAGTAGAGGTATGCAGATCGCTGTTTGTCTGCCAGCTTCTGAGTACTCACGTTTGAGAAATTGCTTACCTTACCAGATAGAGCTTTGCTTTAATAGAAATAATATTGTCTTGGTTTCTAGTTTCTGTTCCTAGGGTCCAGAGAAATAAAGAAAAAAATAAACTGGAAATGCCCCATCTTATATAGCCACTAAAATTAAGGTTGCAATGATACGATACTTGAGTGGTGTATCTTCCCTTCATAAGCATCACAAACAGAAGTCTTAATAGTAATACCCATGTAGAATTTCTGTTGGACAGTTTTCCAACCTGTGTGCTAAGAAATTAGTAGGGACACTGAGAAAAATGAATGTCAAATCTTACTAATGTAGTTTTTTTAAGATTTATTTTATTTTTAATGATGAATGTATTCAGATATGAGTCTTTCCTGGGAAACAAGTTTCAAATCTAATTAGAAAATGGTTGTTTGCTCATGAGTCTTTCCATTATTGTACTGGTGGGAAAATCTTGCCTGGCATATCTCTATTATAACTTACAGGGTCTAGTACTAGGTAAGATCACTGAGACTTTTCTTCTCACACAACACTGAAATCTAGCCAGCAGGGAGAATATTTCCAGGTCAGTTTGATATTATTTTCTTTATGAAGTCACCAGCATATATAGAGTCCTCAGTGATAAGATCTTATTATTTAGTTATGGTAGAGAACCAAGAGAGCAATAACAATATTTGCATTGTGCACCCATGCATGACACCTCTATTCAAACTCTATCTGCAAATATTATACATTGAAAAGAGCTTACAATTTGGCAGATTAACTTTTAATACATGCTTATTTGTGTTGACATTCCCCTCTTCTCTCCCATGCCATCACACCCATCTCCACTAATTTAAACTTTTATCCCCCTGTGATACCTTCTTTTTATTTCTTTTCACATACAATGTACAAATGCCAATTATATTTTATTGGAATACTTTATTGAGTTTGAAATAATGCATGGTCGTGTGGCTTTTTTGTAACTTTCCTTTTACATTAACCCGCTCCTTGTAATCCTTTTACATTAATCCTTTCGACTCCTAGTATGCCACCCCCTTCCTCTTACTTCACCTGTAATCTACTATCCCACTTCCTTTAATGAATTCTCTACAGCAATAGTCTCTAATTTCTTGTCTTCTACTTGTGTTCCAAGATAACTACAGAAAAGAAATTAAGATCTGCATATAAGAGAATATATATGACATTTATCTTTTGTGATTTGAGTTTCCTGACTCACTATAATAGTTCCCCCTATTAACCCACAAACTGCATAATTTAATTTTTCTTTTAAGTTGAGTAGCATTCAATTGTATATATGTATTCCATTTTGCATATCTATTTATCTGATAGTGACCATCTGTGTTGATTGCATTTCCTAGCTATTGTGGATTGAATATTAATAAGGGCTATGGAATAAGCCTTTCGTATACTTTGAAGATATGTTACTCACATTGTTAAAGATTTGACTGGCCAACAGCTAGACAGGAAGAAGTTAGGTGGGAGACCCAAAAATGAGAGAACTCAGGAAAGAAGGAGGGCAAAGTCTCTCTAGTGAGAAGCAGAGGAAGCAGAAGATGAATATGCCATCCTGAAAAAAGGTACTGCCACATGGCAGAGCATAGATAAATGTATGGTTTAATTTAAGTTGTAAGAGGTAGTCAGTTACAAGCCTAAGCTATGGGATGAACATTTATAATTAATAATAAGTTTCTGTGTGGTTATTTGGGGAGTCTGCAGTCTCAACCAAACACTCCACCTACAAACAAACATGGCAGTATAAGTATTGCTATACTAGTACATAAACTTTGGATATACAGCTTGTTCTAGTTCTAGTGTTTGAGAGACCACAAAACTATTTTCCAAAGTCACTACAAGATTTTCCTTCTCATCAACAGTGCATAAATGTTCCTCATTCACATCATTCAGTCTAGTATTTACTCTCATTTTTATTCCTAATGACTGATATTCTATGATGAGATGGAATCATATAGTTTTAATATTCTATTCCCTCATTACTAAGGATGGCAAACACCTTTTGAAGTTTCTGCTAGCCATGTGTATTTATTATTCTTTTAAGAAGTTTCTGGAGCTGGGCAGTGGTGGCTCATGCCTCTAATCCCAGCCCTTGGAGGCAGAGACAGGCGGATGTCATTGAGTTTGAGACCAGCCTGCTCTACAGAGCAAGTTCCAGGACAGGCTCTGAAGCTACACAGAGAAACCCTGTGTTGAAAAAAAACTAAAAAATGAACACAAAAAACCACCCCAATTTTCTGTTCAGTTCCATAGCCCATTTGTTTTATCTTTTTACTGCTTCAGAATTTCATGCTTGCATAATGAACTATTTTTATTCAGTCTACAATCTCACTGCCTCTCTTCCAATAACCCTTCAGTGTTCCCACCCCATTCTTTGCCTATTTAATGTGCCCTGATTTTTAAACTCATTGAGTTCACTTAGTGCTATTGGTATGTGTACAGATTTAGAGACATCTACTGGGGTCATGGGTTCTTCTCACTGGCTGAATTCTTGAAGAAAATTAACTCTACCATCTCACAGAAGTCATCAGTTCCCATCCCATCAGATAAGAAATGGAGTATATAACCATCATCCCCACCTTACTGATTTGTTTTCCTATCTTGACCATGCTCATGTCTTCTGCATGTTGTCAGCATTGCTGTGATCTCATATATGAATATATACTGTTGTGTCCTAAAAAACAGTTTCACCATATTTATCTGATAGCCTATAGCTCTTTTAATATTTCTGCTTCCTATTCAGCAGTGATCCCTGGACATAGGTAGGAGATGTTGCATTTAGAAATGAACACATCACAGTCTCCTATTCTTTGAACACTAGCCAATAGTGCGAGACTATGTTAATCATCATTTAGTGCAAAACAAATTCTGTCTGGTGAGGATTAAGAGGTGCATTGATCTGAGGATATAATGATATGTTTTAATGGATAAGTTATAGACAATGTCCATCTCCAGATAAGTTATATATTATGTCCACCTAATAGGATAATAGTAATACGTTCTTCCTAAGGACTAGGACCCACCTAGCCATGGGATCTTGGCCCTATGAATAGTTTACAGAAGACGTTTAGTTTTGAGTTCCATCAGACAATTGTTGGTCTTATTTTCTGTGCTATTGGAGTCTATTAAAAAAGTTATTGGCTTTTCTTAGTCTTTTGCATTTTCATAAGAGATTTGTGTTTTTTTCTTCATCTATAAAGCAGTGATTGATGATTTCTCATTGTAGTTGTATTGAATCTGTAAACTGATTTTTAAAGGATGGTCATTTTCACAAGATGATTTCTTTTGGATTTATGAATATTGATTAAAAATAAACAAACAAAAAAAAAACTTATCCAGAGTTAGTTTTTCTCAATTCTTTTTGGTATCTTAAATTTTCCATTGTAGCATTCTTTCATGTCCAAATGTGGGTTTGTTCTTGGGTATTTACTTTTTGATTGTAATGAGATTTAATTCCTTAGTGTCTTTTCTAGTATATTTATCATTGATATATAGGGAGGCCATTGATTGTTTTGCTTGTTTTCCTTTTTGTTTTGGGAGAGAATTTATTAGAGAAGTCATATTTGTGTGTTCATTTTGTAAACTAACACTTGGCTTGAAGAGGTATTAGATCCCTTGAGAAAAAAAAATTATAAAATTTTGTCAACTATGATATTAAATTATCTTTTACATGCCACCATTTTTATTCTTCCTATAACTTAACAGTAATTATATGGCTTAATCTTTCAAAAATTCATTTTGGTATTCACAGACATTCTGAGCCTATTCTAGTGTGAATGCACACATAATTTGCAAACATGTGAGTTCAACTCATTTTTTTAAAATTACTATTATTGGAATATACTTCTCTCTGAGCACTTTCTACTTTATATTCTACTAAATTCTTTGAAATTATGCTTTTAAGAAGGCTTTCTAGCCAAAAGAAATGACCTGATGATATTAGTTATTCATTGTTCATTCTCCTATTTCCTTGATTACCAGATAAATATTGGTTCCTGTCTTCTTGGAGCACCTTTCATCCTATGCAGTATAATTTTATGTTAAGGTTTAGAGACACCACAATTGAATTGCATAAATCTACTCATTATATCACTTAAGCTTTGACTTTATAGTGTAGCCTCTAGGAAGGAAGGCCTTTCCCCATTCTGCAGTCTACATGTAAAATCTAGAAATCTGACCAGATGTTCTCATTAAGCATTAAATGAATACCATGCATGGATATCATTTCATTCTTGCACATAAAATGCCTTGCTATTTTAGTTTTAATTAAATATGGATTTTCTTTTCTACTTAGCTCATTCTCTAGATAGCTACACTAACTATAATAATATTCTTAGTATTCTCCAATGCCATTGAATTTTTATAGAGTCAGTGTCTCACTGTGAAAGCTCAGCTAGAAACTTACGACATTTATGATCTTTCTACATAAAGTTGAGAGCTCCTAAAATAAAATATTCCTTTCAAAATGGAACATTTCAAGTAATCCTAGCATGGGGAAATTGTATAAGATTTATAAAATGTATATTCTATGATTCAAACCAAAGTGGAGAATTTGCCATTGCTTCATCAGTACTCTAAAATTTGATATAGTATAACAATAATGGCAAAAATGTGTCCGTACTTCAACATTATCCTTCAAAATCCATAGAAAATGAACATTGATCCAAGATACCACTAGTCATCAATTCATTACATAATTATACAGTGTCAATCACATGGTTGATATCATGCTGGGATTTTAACTATGAAAATTCAAGTTCATATTTATTAAGCTCTAGTCTTCACAGAGGAAAATATCTATATAACAAAGGAAGAGAATCCTTGTTAAAGGAGTTGCATATGAGATGCTCAAAAAATATTTCAAAAGGAAGGTTTTAATAAAGCTGGTATCATAAAAAATTCGCTGTGCAGACATGACTAAGCCAATGATGAAAATTTATACTCAGTAGAAAATTGCATTTCAGCAGCTAAGGTAGTAGCTAAGGAGCAAATATGTACCACATGTGTTAGGTTTAGATACAGCTCTAGAATGGCCCAAGCCCAAACTTGCTAACTGTTAAGTACCCTCTACATGCTAGAGTTTTCTTATTTTTATGATGGGGTAATAATGGTAACAATTAAGTTGTTTCCAGGTTCTGGTTATTACACATAATGCTGCTATGAACATAGTTGACCATGTGTCCTTGTGGTATGATTGAGCATTCCTTGGGAATATGCCCAAGAGTGGAATATCTGGCTCTTGAGGGAGGTTGATTTCCAATTTTCTAAGAAAGCACCATATTGATGATTTTATGGAGCTCCACATTTTAGTCCTCTTTCCAGGTTAAAATAAAAATGCAGGCATGAGAGTGGCATGCTTTTGTGGGTTGACTCACGTGCTCTTAGGAATATCCAGGGGGCTTCACTAACTTTAGATGCACTAAAACAATCACCTTGGCCTTGGCTAAAATCTTCATTAAGGACATCACAAAATGTTTAAGGGAAAATAGCCACAGTTTTTATCATATTAAATTTGTATATAGTTATTTCTACATCAATGCACAACCTCATTAGAATAAGATCACATTTTCTTTCTATACATATACCTTTACTTTATGAGAAAACAAAAATAACATAATTAATAGTGTTTCTATTGGGGTACTGTAACATGATAAGGTGGGTCTTGTGAGTAAGGGAAATGATGTGGGTCTTAAAAAAATCAATGTGAGTAATAATAGAGGAGTAATTAAAAGAAATTTAAAATTAAAAGATTTACTTCAGAAATGGTTTTTGGAGAGAATCACTTGAACATTTAAAATCCTGTGTGTTGGGGGGGTATGTGTGTGTGTCCCTCATTTTTTCTGTCTCTGTCTCTGTGGGGCTTTTACCCACCAACCCCACAGATCCCCAGAGTTTTTTTGTTTTTTTGTTTTTTTTTAAGTGAGCAGCAGGAAATGTTAGATAGGATTTATAGTGTGAAGAAAAACAGATAGAAAATAAAGGACAGCCTCGAGAGGGTCTGGAACCTATTCCAAAAGGCCCTGACTGTCTCTGCCCCAGGGTATTTATAGAGATGCCAAGGGGTGGAGCAAAAGACCTTCTCCACCAGCACAGCCAAGTGCAGACTATTTCAGACACCTGCACTAAGGCCTGTGGCCCTAATCATCCTCTATGCATCCTCTATCCTTTACTGCTGGGTAAAGCCAGGAGGAAACCGAAAATGGGCTCCCACAGGTTCACCTTTCCTAATATATAAAAAATAACTTATTAATAGCTTACAGCAATCTCCATAGCTGTTATACCTCCCAGTAAGGGAGTAGAGGATGATAAAGATGGCATTTCTCTTTTGGATTAGGTCCAAAGTGACTACAGCAGTCTTAGCTGCCTCAAGCCCTTTCTAAACCAAAAACTTAATGCAATCGCAAACGTAAAGAATCCCTTAACTTCATCTCCATTAACAGGTTAACATAAATATTGCTATACATAGTCACAATTCTCCCAATCTTACAACTCAAAGCAAACTCTTAACAGAGGCATTTGAATTAGCATATATGGTGCTATATATAGATAACAATTTTCTCAGTCTTGCAACTATAACTCTTAATAGAACCATTTGAATTTTTTTGCTAACAGAACATAGGAAAAACTGTTGTGGATATCGCTCTGTGTAAATAAAGTTCTGATTGGCCAGTGGCCAGGCAGGAAGTATAGGCGGGACAAGAGAGAAGAGAATTCTGGGAAGTAGAAGGCTGGGGAGAGACACTGCCACCACTGCCATGAGAAGCAACATGTAAAGACACCGGTAAGCCACAGGCCATGTGGCAAAGTATAGACTAACAGAAACGGGTTAATTTAAGATAGAAGAAGTAGATGACAAGAAGCCTGACACGGCCATACAGTTTGTAAGCAATATAAGTTTTTGTGTGCTTTTTTGGTTGGATCTGAGCGACTGTGGGACTGGCGGGTAAGAGAGATTTGGCCTGACTGGGCCAGGCAGGAAAACTCTAACTACAAAAAACTTCTGATGTATTCACATCAAACTTAAATATTTCCTTACTCCACAAAACCGGGGTGCATTAATACCAATAGGTTAAACATAATTTCTGCAAACATAATTCAACCTTAATTCACTCATAACTCCTCCTTTTCTTTATAATTTTTTTTTAAACAAAATCTCAAACCTGGTTAGAAAAAAACCCAAACTCATATAATCCCTACAAGCCCATATTGAAAAGCAATATTCTCAATCTAACCATCCACACTTTGAAAACTTTTAGCAAAACATCCAAAAGCAGTTTCTTAAAACTTTTTACACTTTAAAAGTAGTCTCTTAATATATCCCATTTGCATTTCTTACTAAAACATGACATTAATCCACTCAAACAATATTTTTTAAATTAAATAGACTAAGGAATATTAATTTTCCCTTTTCTTTATAATTTTTTAAGCAAAGTCTCAAGCCTAGTTAGAAAACCCAAACTTTTCCATTTAAACAGTTCTGTTTGCAACACAAAAACCAGTTCCAAAAGTAATTCTATTTACATAAACAGTTCCATAAAACAATTCATGAATCACCAGTTAATAAAGCATATATGCATGCACAAAATTGTATTCTGACTCTAGGTAGAAACAATAAATTTCTTCATTTAAACAGTTCTATTTTTAACACAAGTAACTCTAAAAAACAGTTCCTAGGTCATTACTATAAGTAAACTCAATTATCCCATTGCAATGAAAACACTATTCATTTCATTTCTTAAGTCTCCAAATTCAAATGATAAATTCTGGTACTAGCCTTCCAAATATAAATAAATCCATAACAAAAAAAATTGTAATGAAGAATTTTAGTTCAAACAAGTGTCTCTGCAATTTTTGTTCTCACAGAGATCTTTTTAGTATTCTAAACCGCACTGTTTTGATGTTAGCTCAGGTTTTTCTGTGTTGCATTGATTTTCCATGGATTTCAGCTGTGGATGCCTTGTTGTGCTGGTTCTGGTGTCCGCCATTCTTAGCTTCTTAGTGGCTTCTGGAGCTTTTGAAACCATTCAGACTGCCTGCTTTGCAGTCTACTAGGACACTACCTTCTGTGTCTCAGGTTCTTTCACCATATACATTAAGCATAGATTCACATTCAATATTTACACTTTTACATATAACATGTGCTTAAGCATAAACTCACACTCAACATTTACACATTTTTTTTTAAAAAAAGCATTTTCAGGATTTAGTATTTTCACTTCATTAACTTTGACTCCTAATATTAGCACCTGTGATATTTAGCATTTTTGATTTCTTATAAGGAACTTTCAGGCAAAGCCACTCTTTTGTAAGACAGCTAGATTTTCTGAAGTTTGTTTCCAGTCTATAAAGCAGTCATTTTTTGAATGCCTGTTTCCTTGTCTCTCTTATTAGATTTGCAAAGGAATTACTCATTGCAGGCTGTTTGTTCAAAAGGCAAAGAACTTTTTTAATTTCAACATGTTTCTTCACAGCTAAGACAAAGTTCAGTGTGTAAACTGCTTTCACTTGTTTTAAGGATTTTAAAATGGCTTATTTGCTCTTATAGGTAGCTTTTTATCTGATTTGAGTTCTTGAGAGGTAATATTAAGCATTCTAGCATTGCTTTGAGAAGAAACTTCATTCTGGGCTGAAGAGTTTTTGGACAGTATTGCCATCTTTAGCTGAAATACTACATTTCCCAGAATTCATTTCTCTTTATCAGCTCACTCCTAGAGCTAACTTATGGACTCCATTTTCCATAGTTCTTTTTTTTTTTTTTCTTTCTTTTTTTTTTTTATTATTCCTTGAGCTGAGGATCGAACCCAGGGCCTTGTGCTTGCTAGCAAGTGCTCTACCACTGAGCTAAATCCCCAACCCCCATAGTTCTTTTGGGGTCCCTGAGTCAACTTCATGTACTTTTTACTGGACTTGCTTACAAATTCTTGCCCAGGAGTTTTGAACCAAGTTTTTTGCTTTTGAAATGGGAGATTTGAACAAGCATTTTACATTTTCAATTTTGGGACATTGGGGATTTCTGGTCTCTCCTCAGCTGGCTTTAACAGGTGTGCCTCGTTAGTGCGCATTGAGGCCGGCATTCCTGATAGCAACTTTCTTGGGGGCTAGTGTTTGCCTTAGCCAGTCAGTGAAAAACATTTACAACAGAGCTTTTCCATGGCTCCTTTAGAGAGATTTTTCTCCCACTGATTTTATTCTCATTTTGCTTGTTCCTCTTCCCCCTGATGCAGAACTTCAGCTGTCTTAGGCTGCTCTGTTCCTCTGCTAGCTGCCTGTGGAGGTAGGGGCTTTCTTTCCCCCATCTGCCTCCCACTCTTAGCAGCTTTCACAGGCCATGCATTTTCTGGGGAGGAATATATCCCTTCTTCGTTTCTTCAGAGTTTTTCTCCCTGACAGTTCCCAGTTTGGTCTCCATGTATTCCCCCTACCCCAGAAACAGTTTCCTAAGTGGCAGCTATCCCTGGTACTGAAGGCAGAGGCTTTTTGTCCGTTTCTGTTTCCGGGGTCTGTGTGGTTTGTGTACAGACTGAAAATGGAAGAAGGGAGGCTTTTTGCCATTTCAGCGTTTTCCCTCATCAGGTCTTCACCTGGTCCACTCCCCCAGTGGGTTGTGTTTGTCTGGGTGCTCAAGGACAGAGCTTATGCCAGAGGCAGTCACCCCTTAGAACTACACTCCCTCATCTCACCAGGAGTCAGTTGAAATAAGGCTTTTCTTGGACAGAAAAGAAAGCTATACTCCTGGATAGTTGTGTTCTGCCCTGGCTGGGCTCTTTCCCCAGATAGTGTTCTGACTCAGCAACACAACTGCTTCGGACACACTTCAAGCTTTCCTGCTTTCCCAGAAGGGTCTTTTCTTTGATAGGAAAGCTTTTCTCAGATTTCTTTTTGCTACTGTGGACCTATCAACCCTGGGCTTGTAGGAAAGCAGACAATTGTGCCGTTCCCACCGGCTTTAGCTTTGTTTGTTCATTAGCAATCTTCCCCTGGGTCTCGCACCTTCCTGCCTCAGCTGTGCACTACAGGAAGTTTGCAGCTGCAGGAATCCTGGTATCCCCAAAATGCACTCCAACTCAGAGATGCTGGCCAGTCACCTCTGGGTTTTTGCTCAGAAGCTAGGATACAATGTTAACCGTTTGTATCACTTCAGGGGATCTGTTTTGTTAGGGCAATTAGGAGCACCTTTTCCTTCTGAAATGCTCACTCAGAAACAAAACCCGGGATGCCTCAGCTCGGCTGTAACTGAAAAGCTTGGCATTTTTGTTTTTCCCAGTAACAGTTTCCTGTCCTATTGGGCTCTCTTTGTGGTTCTTCACCCTTACTCTCCTAAGAGCTTCCCTCAGGGGACTTTGACCCACTGTCTTTTCTAGCTTAGGAGAGGTTTTTAGGAACTTATCCTTGCCTCCTGCATAGCAGGGAGGATTTTTAAAGCTTGAAAGAGAACTTAGGTTTTGCTATCTTAAGAGGTTTGTTATTTTCCCTTAGAACTAATCACAGGTGATTCCCATACAAATATCTTCAGGTGAGTCTAACTTGTCCTTTTGAGAAAGTTAAAGGCTTTAGTTTTTAAGTTTAAGAGAGAATTATTAAGGCTTTTTTTAGAGAAATTTTCCCCAAAAAAATTTCAAGAAAAGCTTTTTAGTTTAAGAGATTTTTTCCCCAGGAGAGAAAGACCAATTTTTCCCCAAACTTCCCAACTTTAATTTTTGGCTTTTTACACCCGCATTTTTGCCTCAGTTAGAAATCACTTTCTCCTGTCCCTTGGACTTAGCATTTCAGCTGTCCTCATGTCAAAAATTTCCATAGGAACCCTTTTCTTACCCATGAGCTCAAAGAAGAGCTTTTTTTACTACTTGTAAAGCCCAAAGAAAGATTTTTTCCCCCATTTTGCTTTCATAGCCCCCAAAGTTAGAAAATTGAAGAGTTTTTCTGTCTAGTTGCCTTACTTATTTTTTCTACAGTCTTACACATCTAAGTTTTTCCTACACTATATTACTATGCTATACCTTATACTTATTTTTCACAGAAATTGAGAACGGGATATAATAGAAAATTTTGACAAAAGAGAATTTTGTGCTGAAGCATCGGACATCTACATCCTTCCAGTCCATTTTCCTTTTCTCTCAAGGATAAAAGCCCCTACCCCTCAATATCTATATATATAGTATATTTTTTCCTAACACTGGCATGCCACTTTCCACTGGCAGGGCTGACTCACACTTTCACCAAAAACTCTGTAATAAAACTATTATTTTCCTTTTTCTTTACTCCCTATTACTTTGTCTTTAGTCCCTGTTCATTTGTCTTTAGTCCCCCCTTTTTTTCTTTCCCCTTTTTTTATCTTTAGTCCCTGTTCATGGCGCCATTCTGTGGGGCGTTTAGCCACCAACCCCACAGTTCCCCAGAGTTTTCTTGAATGTGAGCAGCAGGAAATATTAGATAGAAGGATTTATATTGCCAAGATAAACAGATAGAAAAAAAAAAAAAAGGATATCCTCGAGAGAGCCTGGAACCATTTCCAATGGCCCGACTGACTGTCTCTGCCCCAGGGTATTTAAAGAGACACCAAGGGGTGGAGCAAAAGACCTCCTCCCCCAGCACAGCCAAGTGCAGACCATCTCAGATACCTGCACTCAGGCCCAGGGCTCTAATCATCCTCTATGGGGACCTGCTGGGTAAAGCCAGGAGGAAAACAAAAATGGGCTACCACGTCTCTCTCTCTCTGTCCCTGTCTGTCTTCTCTCTCTCTCTCTCTCTCTCTCTCTCTCTCTCTCTCCACCCCTGTGTGTGTGAATCAATTATCTTGAAGGACTTAAATTCTGAGTGTTTCTATGATATCCCCTTAAGTAAGAAAAGTCACAAAGTGGTTTTAAATTTTTCTGTGGTACACCACCACCCTGAAACTGAACAAAATAAGAACAGGGAAAGGAAAGGAAAGGAAAGGAACACTGGGAAACAGCATCCTGTGCTGAAGATTCCAGTATCATACCCAAAATCACTGAGGATAATGTAGGAAGTGTTCTATCTAATTTACAATTTTATTTTGACTAAGACTAGTTATTATAACTCATTTAATATTTCAGTGTCACACACACACACACACACACACACACACACACACACACACACACACACACACTCATGTGTGCTCACAACACACACACACTCCAAACATTCTATAAACTCTTTCTTTTGGGACAAACTGACACTTCATAGATGTTTTCAAAAGTGTAGTGTACTCATACATCCCAATATACTGATGTCTCCAACTACCACAGATTCCCACTTAAAAAGCTATCACAGCCAGGCATGGTGTCTCACACCTATAATCTCAACACTCAGAAAACCAAAGCTAAAAAGATCAAGACTTTAATGATCACCTCACCTAAATAGAGACTTGGAAGCCAGTCTACACTATATTAGTTCTTTACTCAAAACCAAGAAATTATGTACCATTTGCTTGCAGAGAGTGTGTAGGTAAGTAGACAGACAGATACATTTAGATAGATGATACATAGATACAGGTAGATGGTAGACATAGATAACAGATAGAGACAGATAGATAATATATATACATATATATATATATATATATAATATTTTTTGTGAATTTATATTTTACAAGATAGCATTTATCTATTTAGAAAAGCATCTTGAAGAATAACTACTGCATTGATGGTGAGTTCACAGCTATTGAGGATCAGCCTCTGAAAAGCTTTACATAAAATACATAACTGTCGACTCAGAGAGGCAAAGGTAACAGCTCTCTATGGCCCCTCTCAGGGCCAGATTCTATCACAGAATGTGTAAATGGAGCAGTATTTCAGACTCTGGAGAATCAGCAAGCGGTGAATGTGGATAGGATAACTGCACAACCTGTGAAGACCAACTCACCTCTGTGTGTGCCGAAATTACACGTAAGTCACAGCTGCATCTCAGCAAAGCCTACACTGACAAAAGTCAAGAGAGAATCCATAGCACTTCCACCATCCTTAATACCAGGTTGATATTTTTTAAGTAAATATGTTTATTTTTTGCCTCAGATCTTCAGATTGTTTTGAGACTCCGTAGATTATTATATATAAAGTCTCTCTTTTCTACCCAGGTTGAGATAACAACAGAAAAAAATGTGGTATCTCAAGGCATTTGTACCTACACATTTCAATTACCTAGACTTTTCATTCTGAAGCAATATTATAAAACCATAGGCTGCTCCAGGGCACAGGGATGTGACATGGCACATTAATTAAGAGATAATTTGGGGTAACAAAAGCAAAGTTTTGCGTACGTGGTTTTGTGTATGTGTGTGTGTGTGTGTGTGTGTGTGTGTGTGTGTGTGTGTGCATGTATGTATCTATGTATGTATGTTTGCATGTGTGTATCTACATGCATGTGTGAAAGAGACTTAGACAAAGATGTAGGCACAGAAATGGACAGAAAGATTGGTAGATAGTATGACATGCACGAGTAACTTAATAAAACTTATCCATCAAATATATAACTTCTTTCATGTACAAGACCTCAATATAGATTCAAACCATTTTCTTCATGCGTGCAAACATGAGAAATGAAGAAACATTTTTCTACCATACAAAAAAGTCAAACTAATGTGACATGAGTCTTACCACCAGTCACATTCAGAGGGGCTTGAATGGCTTGTCCTTCTGCGTCTCCAATTGTGGCTTTTATAGTATGGTCTGCCATGTACTCAAAGACAAACAAAGATGAGAGGTCGCTGATTCCTTTCTCACTTCAGTGTTTCCTATTTCTATTTCATTCCTATATCCACCACGTCAGAGACACAAGTCTCACTGAGGCCACAGGTGAACTGATTATTGCTAAACTTAAGAGATGACAGGTTTCCCTTTTGCATTTCAGTACTCTATAGAATATGGTACTGTTACTTCCTCTCCTTCAAACTTCTTCTCCTTGAGGCTTTAGGACATGAGAATTTGCCCTTTTCATGTACTAGCATGCATACAACTAATTGGTCTCTTTTATTTACTCTCCTTTCATTCTCTGTTCATGTAAATCTGGGGTTCATTATCAAGCCTAATGAAAGATAAATTATGACCTGTATGTTTATGGCTGCCTTATTTAAGAGTATAAGCCTTATTCTTAAATAAGAGCCTTTACAGAACTTTTAAAGAAACAAATAAACATACTATGTTATAGTATCCTATGGAATTCACAGAAAGAGTACAACTTCACATTATTACAGATATTCTGTTATTGTCTTTCAAAATCTTCTTTCCATTCCTCTACTTATATTTCTATCTGAGTTAGTAAAAACATCAGCCATGTGTCTGCCTAAATAAGATTTTTAGAGAATCCTTGTTATCCGCTTACCAAGTGTCTCCCCTGTGGGTTGTTCATTTCTGGCCTCTCAGATTTTACATGAGGAACTGCTAAGGCAGGTCCATTTTTACATAAGAGATTTTTTTTTCTAGAATCCTTGTTAGAAATGTAACAGCTTTGTGGTAGAATATGTGAAGAAACATGTTTCTGCCTTTCAGACAATTGCTGACTAGAAAACACCTTCCAGAGAAAGCAATTTTGGAAAGGAGTCTATGCTAACTAAAGGTGAAATTATCTACATTGGTTTGTATCTAGGTTGGATGAAAATTATGACCAAAATTGGGAGGCAAAAAGTAAAGTCCAAATCTGAATTCATTGAAGGATTTCCATAGTTTTGATATTGAAGAAGTGGATTGATAGGCAGTGAACCAAAATTCCAAACAAACAGAAAACATTTAAAATATATTTTGTGCCACTCAGAATGTTATTCAAACAGAAAATCTTTGTAAAAATTGTCTTATCAAAGAAAGGTGTAATTACTACAGAAATTATCTTCATTTTTAAATTTGTGAAAGAAAGTAGTGCATTGATTTAAGTGTTTGATACACTGCATGGTTTTACAAACAAATAAGTAGTATTTATTTTGAAAAATAAATAATGCTTTGGATATAAAGTCTCCTATACTTCAGGATCTACAACCTTGGAACTTACTCACTTCCATCTGATATCACTGTAACAGAATTGCAAAGGCAGCTCTTTAGACTACTTTCTCATCCTTATATCTGAAATTCCAAAATAGTTATTCAACAAGACAAATTTGACATCAAACATTCTACCTCACTCAAAAGAATTGTGAGTTTAAGCAAAGTCAGACAGTTAAATTATGTTCTTGTAGTGCTTTACAATGAGGCCCCAGCTCAGTGAAGTAACATTTATGTTACTTAAAGGCGATGGCACAGTAAATCCTACTTCATTGCTAATAAACTGAAGATCAAAACAATCAACCAAGCTCCACTGGTAATAAATTGAAAGTCAGTGGAGCACAAAATGTATTACTGTTAGAATTAATTTTGGCACAAAATGGGTTGTTGAGTTTTCCCTTTCTCTTAAAGCAAATCAAACCCAAAGCAAATAGTTAATAAGCTGTTGAAAAGCAAATCCAATCTGGTAGTAGTATTCTAATGGAATTTGAATTTCATATTTTTTAAGTACAATGTAATAATTTGGACTCTAGCTTATAAGTATTTTGGTAAAGTTTTTTGTTGTTTTTTTTTTTAATAAAATAGAGATTCCTGATTAAATTGCATCTTGAAAACTTTATTGAATTACATGTGATTTTTTTTTTTATTTATTTACTAAAATTTTCTCTTAGGGTGCAGCAATTATTCAAATTATTGTTTATAATAAGCTAGACTGGTATTTTATGGAATTCAGTGGAATATGGAAGTATGTCAAAAAAGTTTTTTGAATGCTGTGAGGATTTATAGTTATATAAATCAGTACCAAACGAAGGAAGCTGACCTGTTCTAAGGATACTCCCTAAGTGTAGATAAAAAGACAAATAATGGTAAACACTACAGAGAAGTACAATGCTGTGTAAAAGCAACAGCAAATCACTCAAATGTATGAGTGTAACTGTTATAAGTTGTTAAGATTCTAATTGCAATCCTTCCTCCTTCTCTCTCCATTTTCTTCCTCTACACAGCAATAGCAAATCACTCAAATGTATGAGTGTAACTGTTATAAGTTGTTAAGATTCTAATTGCAATCCTTCCTCCTTCTCTCTCCATTTTCTTCCTCTACACACTTTTGAATAATATTTGAATAATATTACTTTAATTTTGTTTTCTAATACTGGAAATTGAACCCAGGACCTAGTACTGCCTAGGTCAATCTCAAGCCCTAGCTACATGCTTTGCCATGAGCAATGATGACTTACTACTTAATATTTACCATTGAGAAAAGTTATTCATTCTTGAAGTGGTTTCTACCCATATTTATTTAGATGTAGTCAAGTCCTTCAGTATCTGGAAGAGTAGACAGCACTTTTTGCTGTGTTTGTTTATTTTTTGTTTTTGAGACAGAGTCTCACTGTGTAGCAAGACTGGTCTGGAACACAGTGTAGCAGCCTGGCCCCAAACTAATAGAAATACACTTGTCAATCCCTCTGAAGTATGAGTGCTGAGATTAAAAATTTGTGCCATCATATCCACCAAAACAATTGTATTTATCTCTTTATTTTCTTCCTGTGCTGAAAACTGAACCCATGCCCTTGAGCATTCTAGGCAAGTACTCTACCAATAAGGGACAATTTGTTGATAGATGTATTTTCACACACAGGGTTCTACATATAAAAGCTACAGGATAGGATATGCTAGACAGAACTTAGAAAATCTGATTCCATAGTCCATAGAGGAGGTGTTTTTCTGTTTCCTTTTGAAACTATCTGGCCATATATTTTTCAAAGGATTCTGTAAATGTAAACGTTTTAAAGTATATGTGTCAGTTCTTCATTAAAACCATGTTCCATCAGTCAATGAGAAACAGGTAAGAAGTATGCTATGTTTTAAAGTTCACAAAAGCATCAAAAGTGCCATAAATATCTCTGAACAAGTCAATGAACCCAATGGTAGAATCTGTGTTGCAAGATATTATACCTGCTAGGCTAGTAATTTCACCAATGTATTTCAGAAAGAGCTGAAGAAAGACACTTGATATATATATATATATATATATATATACTCAAAAAACTAGACATTAATAAAATAAATAACCTAATTTAAAAATGGGGTACAATGTAAACAGAATTCTCAAAAGAGGAAACACAAAGAGCTGAGAAGCACATAAAGAAATATTCAACATCCTTAGTCAACAGGAAAATGTAAATCAAAACTACTTTGAGATTTCATCTCACACCAGTCAGAATGGTTGAGATTGATAAAAGAAATGATAGCTCACACTTGCTGGTGAAGATATGGAGTGAAGGGAATGCTCATCCATTGCTGGTGGGAAGGCAAACTTGTACAGCCACTAAATAAATTAGTGTGACAATTCCTCATGAGGCTGGGAATTTATCTGCCTGAAGATCAAGCTTTGTGACTCTTGCACATATATTTAAAAGGTGTTTCATCCTATCACTGAAACACTTGTTCAGCCATGTTCCTTGCTACTCTAGACTTCATAATAGCCAGAAATTAGAAACAGACAATATGTTCATCATAAAGAAAAATGTGGTACATTTATACAATGGACTATTACTCAGCCAAAACCCAAAATATGAAATCATGAAATTTGTAAGAAAATGGATGTAACCAGGAAAAATCCTCATGAATGATATAACCCAAACCCAGGAAGACAAATACAATATATATTCACTTACAGATTGTTATTAGCTATTATGCCTTCCACAAGAACCCTACAAGGTATATATCCACAAAGTTTAGACATAAAGTAAGCAAGTAAGACCATGGGATAAATCTCCTTAGGAAGGAAAAGTAAAATAGGTTGTTATGGTTGGACATGGTGTGGGCAGTGTCTAGACAGGGAGAGTGGGAGAGCAGTATGAGGGAGGAAAAACCTAAAACTATGGGACACTTAATGGCTCATATGGAACCATAATACAGTTTTAGCTTCCTATAATATATAAATTTTTGGAGGTAAGCTAAATGAAATAGCCAAATAATGGAGGATACAGAGCCACAATTGGACACCTCTTGACATCAAATGAAACGTCCAGTACCAGGAATGTTTACATATAATTGAGTTGTTGTTCGAAGGAAGGGGCCATGGGAACTCTCAAACAACAAAAGCTATTAACAAAGCTATTGATTGCTTGCCACAAACTAATAGTAATGACCTATTCTGAAGATGGCAACTACTCAACTTATTGAACATGAGGAAGTCAAGCTGTTGCCTACCCAGAGCCTTCACCCTTATGGATACTAGTCCATAGGTACTATAAGGAACTTTCCATGATACCAAAATGAAACTAATCAAGCTACAAAACCTTTGATCTAAAGTGATGACCTACCTCCATGATGCACTAGTACAACAGTGGCACAAACATTGTGGGAGAAACCAACCATTATCTGATTGGATTTAAGATCCACTTCATAAGATGGAAAACATCCCAAACACTACTGAGGTTGCCAAGAACCTGAGACTAGGTATTCCAGTGACCTAGGGACAAAATACTACTCTTTTGCTGAAGAAATCTAGCATAGTGATAAAATGACTCCTAAATACATTGTACTATAGTCATAGACCAGTCCCTTGCTCAGTCATTATCAGAGAAGCTTCTATGTACAGGGTATAGGAAAATATACAGAGACCCACACCCAGGATAAGTGCACACAATGAAAAATCTTGACATATTCATTCTTAACTGGGATGTCTCATCACATCCCTCTCATAGGGTCTCAGAAAACCTTGCAGAAGAGGAGTCAGAAAGATTTTAAGATCCAGAAGGGCTGGAGCACACCAAGGAAACATGTCCTTCTAAACAAATATGTACACGTATACATGTACATAAAAAGTCATAGGGACTCTGGCAGCATACACAGGGCCTGCAACAGTCTACATTAAATGGGGTCCCAAAGCTGAGAGAATAAGTGGACACAAGTCCCATCCCTAACCCAGAAGCTATCTCCAATTAATAAACAGTAAGAAATGAAAAATTAGTTTTCTCCAATGGCATCTCAATGGTATACAAACCATTCTTAAGGGCAGGCCCTATTTCTATCAATGATGTCCAACATGAAAAGGACTCAACTGGATATTTGAAGGTGTTTTGTCTCATAATCTTTAGTCAGGGAATTTATTAATTTTTATTTTATTTTATACCTTATTTGTCATTAGCATATATATTATGTCTTCCAATTTGTGTTTTTATAGGATTCCTTCATGTGGGAACAATTATGTTTCCATATCTATATGTGTTTATTGTGCTTTTTCTTTGACAGTTTTCCTTGTGTTTTTGTTTTATCTTACTATATTTTTATTATTATTATTATTTAGTATTTGTTTGTTTTCTAAGGAGAGACAGAATGACAGTTAATGGATACTGACGAGGAGGAGAGGATCTCAGAGGGGTTGGGTGAGGGAAAATTATAATTGTGTTTTTCCTGTTTTGAGCGTCCTGCCACCCAGCCTTGTGAATAACTCACACATGGAGGCTTATTTTTAGTTTTGAATGACCAGCCTTAGCTTGGCTTATTTCTGCCAGCTTTCCTTAACTTTAAATTATTCCAGCTATCCTTTGCCTCTGGCCTTTTATCTTTCTTTTACTTCTGTATATCTTACTTTTACTCTTACTGTATAGTTGGCTGTGTAGTTGAGTGGCTGGGTGGTTGACCCCTAGTGCCCTCCACTTCTTGTTCTCTCTTCTTCCTCCCCAAGTTTTTCCTATTTATTCTCTCTGTCTGCCAGCCCCACCTATTCTTTCTTCTGCCTCGCTATTGGCTATTCAGCTCTTTATTAGACCACCATGTGTTTTAGACAGCCAAAGAGTCACAGCTTCACAGAGTTAAACCAATGCACCTATAAAAGAATGCAACACATCTTTGCATCATTAAACAAATTTCCACAGCATAAGCAAATTTAACACATCTTAAAATACTATTCTACAAAACTTAATCATTATGTATTATATGAAATGGGAGTCGTGTAGTGGGTAGCTGTTCCAGCTTTGTCCTGGAAGTACTACCCTCATTGAGACTTCAGGTAACTGTCACACCTACAAGGCAGGGCCAGGACAGGAGTGCTTAAGGCATGAAATCCAGAAGGGCTGGCTATCTTGGTTCCTGGAATCTGGATGCTGGAGGGAGACTCAGCAGAGTTCTCCAGAGAACAATGCTGGACTGCACTTCACCTTTCCCAGACCCTATAACCTATCCCTTCATTGTAAGTGACCCCACAAAATAAACCTCCCTTTTGACTAGGTGAAGTTGCCTTAATATTTCAACCAATAGAGTTGTTTTAAATTAACAAAAAGAAGAAGAGAGGAAAACAACAAACATCTTTCTATTGTTTGCAACTAGAAGGGCAAATTTAGCATTAATCATTTTGAAATATTGTGTTACAACCACTTTTCAGTCCTGCAGTCTTTACTATGCTATGTGTGCCTCAAGTTTGATCTCTCAATCATAAAAATTAAAACCCTGGAACTTTCCACAAATAAGGAGCCATGAACTTCCAAAGAAAAGATTTTTTAAGTTTTTTTTGTTAATCACTTTTAGAACATTAAGACAGTGATTAACAAAATAAAACTTTCAAAATATCGTGTTTAGTGTTGTTTCTACTGAAGTACATTTAAGTCTGAGGTCATAGAGGATCTGCCACCTGATATCTAAGAATTCCATAAATTACTCAATATCATATGGTTTTAGGGTCAGAATTTTGGCTCAAATCTCACAATTTACACAAACACTTTTAAATTAATAAATATTTTCCTGCTGCCACTTTCCTTATTAATGTATTGGGAAGCCCTTAGTTGCATTTGACTTTTCATACTAAAGATCCAGAGCATATATAATTATTCAAACTCATACTTATCCTTGTAAACTAAAACTAAGTATATTATATATGAATCTTTTTAAAGCAAAGGAGATTATTATTAATATTCATCCATTTTGTGATTCATTTTGTCTGTATCTAAGAAGTTACAGGAGTCCCTTAACTTTCCTGTGGGGTTAACACATACAGATTTGCCAGGAGATAGTTTAGTTATAAAACCATATTATATTAGATATATAGAGAAAGGTTTATCCACTGATAATGATATCAAAGTCTCTCACAAATAATGCTTTCCAATGGAATTATAATGCTGAATTTTAAAAAAAAATTGAGTTTTATGATGGTATAGAATATGTAAATAAGCTCTGATATCTGGACCTACTGGGTGTGAGCTTAGCAGTAATAAGAGAATTGGCTGACAATAATTGCAGTTGCTTAAAATTACTGAAAACATTGGTAAGCAGTAATTATTTGTAATCATTGACACTGCACAGCATTATTAGTTTATCAATTTTGACAAAATAGTTCATAAGATATATCTAATGTAAGGGTACATTTTTTTAAAGTAGTGTTTTTGCATTGTTACTATATAATCAAACTTTAAGTGAGGTAAAATGTGAATAAAAGGAACATAAACTTAACCATTAATCATGCAAATAAATCTAACACACACACACACACACACACACACACACACACACTCACACACATACACACACACAAGATATAAAAATTGGTGAAAGGTCCTTAGAGAAATAGTTTTTTTTATCTTACTTATTTAAAACTTAATAGATAAGATTAGGCAAATGTCCTCTCTTTTGTAGATTACAACTTGTAGTAAATGTTTAGTATTGACCAGCTTATCATCACATGTATGATTGCCAGAGAATAAAACCCAAATTCAAATTTTATTCTCCAATTTGTATTTCTGGAGTTGGTAGCAAAATCTAATCTCATTAGATAGCAATAGAGGTATTTTCTATACCAGACTCAAAATGTTTACTCTATTTGTTTTGTTTTCTGTATGCAAGATTTATTAATAGAAGTAATAATAAACATCATTTTTTTATTGTACAAAGTTAAACCATATAAACAATTGCAGTTTCTAGTACTTAATTACCCAGTTCATCTACTACAGCTTCCTAAAAGTTCTTATTTTATAAGATCAATGACTGATCAGGATGCTGTAGATTAATTATAGGTTGTAACTATGCAGAAAAGGACCCAACTGAGACAGAATATCACATGGCACTGAAAGGAATAAGGTGGAAAGACCAAAATGTTCAGGAATTTTTTTTAGTTTATTTGGAAATAAATATTTACCATTTTGTAAAGAGTAACTGAACACCTATATAAATTTGCCAGCTTTATTTCTGTTTTGAGAATCGTGAGAGAGAATTAAAGCAGTACTTTATTCGTTCTATAGTCTAACATTAAATTACTTTTAGCTTAGCTAACAAATAAATTAAAAGTTAGAAAATTGCCCAACCTCAACTGGGAAGTGAATATGGGATATGAAAATCATGTACCCTAAGGTCCCTAACATCTCTTTAGAGTCCATAATAATAATGAACTTCAGATATAACTTCCTTTAACCAGTAAATAGGATTGGATTCTGAACTTCTTTTAAATTTATTTTTCTATAAATATTGTGTGTTTCACTAAAAACTGTATAAGCACAGTGTTGAGCTTAAAATGAAAGCAGTATTTTACCGTGATGTGTACCTGTAATATTCAGTTTAAAATGTCTGAGGCATCCAGCATGTGATTTGTTTGGATAATAGAAAGCACCCTTACAGCAATAAAATGTATATCTGAACTGAACAACTTTGTTATTGGCTTTATAGAGTTACAGATGCTAGAATACATATCTCGGCTGAATAACTCTTGTTCATATTAAGCAAGGGGGTGGAGCTGGCTTCAGTATAGCAATTGCTTGTGTTCTTAATGTTGCATTCACATGTTTAAAACATCACTGATAATCTATACAATCTTGTTAAACTAGTGAAAACCCTAAGTATCATTATTTACTGAAAGGTGAAGACAGACTTATAAGACAGTTTAAAAGACAAAAGCAAATGTTGTTTCTCATCTCAAATATTTTTCCTCTAAATAGAAATTCATCTACAGTTTGTAAAAGGATGAAGAGCTGTCATCACTGCTCTCTTGACATTCCTTTGAGGGGCTAAAATTCATGCTAAGAGGCAAGTAAGTTTCCCACAATTTCTAATTTCAACATTTGGATAACCATATAGCTTTAGTGGAACTCCGCTTTTTTTTTTTTTTTTTAACCATTTCCATCTTCAATGTTAATCACAGTTCTGGGACACTTATCAGTTAAACATGCCAACCTCTATCAGTTTGGGACGTAATTTTAAATAGAAACAAAGAAAGTTTCTCAGAAGATGAATTGGAATTTTCTTAAAAACAAAAAACAAAACTTTGTCAAATTAACATAGGTTGAAGATAAGACACCCACCCCAAGCAAAATTGTGCAAACATAGATGATATTTAAATTTTTATGGAATAGTAATACACAGATTACTATCCTAAAACATGTATGTCCAACCAAACTAGTCAAGATGAATGACGAAATGTTATGTTTCTGTAGGAATTACAATCACATTTGAAGCTTCTTCACAGTTAAAATTTTTGTGTTTTTCAAGTTGGAAATGTTGTTATATATTTCTAACGTCAAGTAGAATATATTGTTTTTGTTTTTTACTTATGTATTGATATTATTTAATTAAACTGGCCTTATTAAATTAAAACTGTTAAGTTCGGACACATTTCACTGAAACTTCTGATGTATTACATCATTCCTTCCTGTTTTTATCATGGGATTCTATTACCAATTCATGATGAAAGTTCATGCTTACAGTTCCATCCCAGAGTTCCAAGAAAGCATAGACCATGCACGAGACAATTTGAAAACTTTCAGAATTAAACAGAGAAGTAGATTTCCCCAGGTGGTGCATGTGTCCCAAAACTGTTCCAAATAGATGGAAGCAGTAGCTAGCAGCACAAACCTGTCTGGGAAACTATGAGTTAAATAAAAGTTTAAAAGGAGAAAACTGTGCCAACAGCATCATTTCTACCAAGGGTAGAGATTTGTTTAACCTTCAACTTTTATAAACATGGATATAACAGTGGATTTGGAGAAAATAGTTTTCTGGTTTGGAGAAACTCTGTACTTTGGCAAACAAAGGAAAGAGTAAACTGAAAAATTTATATCTAAATGACCTGGTTTTACTATAACATGACCTAGTAAGGAAAAATGTTGTTTGAGGTCTTTCTATCTCAAACTTTTTCCAATGGGATTTATTAGAAAAATACCAGGAAAAATTCAGTCATAACATTTTCTAACCTACAGCAAACTAGTGTGGTTCTGACCATGTTATACATACCCCAATGTCCAATTGTTTACACAAGTATAAATAAATTCAGACATAAACAAAGGAAGATACATTTCAAAAACTGTCTACAGAAGCAGATGGAATATAATCATTGACTGATACCTTAACTAACTAGTCATAAAGTGTTTTAATTGCTGTGAACATTACTAAAAGTAAAAAGCCTAATGAAGATTCTGATAAAAAACATTCTTTGCTTTTATTGAAAATAGATTCTTCTCTCATATAAGACATCCCAACCACACCTTCCCATCCCTCCACTTCTCCCAGTTTCCCTCCACCTCCCTTCTTCCACAGATCTACTCCCCTTCCATTTCCAATTCAGAAAGGAGCAGACTTCCAAGAGACAACAACCAAATACAAAGAAAGATTGATGCTACATGGAATAAAGGAAGGTAGGCCCCAAAGGAAAGACCCCACCCAACTAAGCTTCTAACATATGAAAAGGAATTAAAATGTGGCTGAGGCAGTGGAAGAAACCATTCACAGCAGAAAGCTGATACAGACACAGTTGAGGAAGGAGGCCAGATTCCAGCCCCAGAAAGCAGCAGAACGTGGCAGCTTCAACCACATGGTCCTGGCTTTAGAGTCAAACAGATGTGGCTTTGTTGTAGGCAATGTGTCACTAACAGTGGAATTTGAGGTTTAAGAATCTATGCCAGGCCTGGAATCTCTCTCCCTCCCTCCTTTATCTCTTTGTGGGTCAGGATGTAGCCCTCAGTTACTTCTCCTTAACCACTCTGCTTGCCTGCCAACCATGCTCTCTGACATGATGATTGGTCTCTGAAACTGTAAGCATACCCTACATAAATGTTTTCTTTTATAATAGTTGGCTTGGCATGGTCATGGTTTCTTGACAACAATAGAATAAGACATTGCCATTCCCTAAATATTTAAAAATAATGCCCATTTATTTGTTATAAACTGAAACACTGAACGCATAAGAGTTATAAAGTGCAACAGAAGAAGAAAGGGATCATTATTTAGGATCAGATATTCTCATTGTTTCAAGCAAGAAAAGTAGAAAAATGTCTATTTAAATCAATAGATAGCATGAAGTCAACATGTCAGCGTTATGCAGTTGTTCTGTTAATCCCAAGAAGAAGACATTTTACCATACAAAATGATATTTACTAAAATAAAATGCTGTCGTTTGCAAACATGTAGATTTTTATGCCAAGTAAAACGAATAAAGCATAGAAAATCTCATAGGAGCTATCTCATGTAGTGTGCAGAAAAATTAATGTCATGAAATAGTCACACAATGGGCTGGCAAGGGCAGTAGAAAATTAAAGAGATAGGTAGACAAATGGATATTTGATTACAGCTATAATGGCATAAGCAGGCTGGTTCTACTATACCCCAGTAAACTTGATATAAATTATGTTAGTGCCTGTATTTCAAAAAGTTCAAACCAGTTTAGGGGGAGGGCTCAGACTGTGAAGTGTTTGCTAGGCTAGATTAAGGACCTGTGTTCAGACCACCAACATTGATTTAAATAAAAAACAAAACAAGAGGTTGGGGATTTAGCTCAGTGGTGGACCGCTTGCCTAGCAAGGCCCTGGGTTTGATCCTCAGCTCTGGCCAAAAAACAAAAACAAACAAACAAAAAAAAAAAAACCCTGAGCATAGGGATGCTACCTGTAATTCCAGCTCTGGTGGGAAGCTGATATATGTATCTACAGAGTATGCAG
The DNA here is from genome assembly GCF_903995425.1 of Onychomys torridus. Taxonomy (NCBI): domain Eukaryota; kingdom Metazoa; phylum Chordata; class Mammalia; order Rodentia; family Cricetidae; genus Onychomys; species Onychomys torridus. The sequence goes on along the minus strand of NC_050451.1, from coordinate 69,878,677 downwards.
TCTAGCCAAAACAGCAAGTCAATGAAGACCAGGTCCAGCACCAAAACCTGTCTCAAAATATGGTGGGGAACAATGGTAGTAGGCAGCTGAATTGTGCCTCTGGCCTTCACATAACTGTATATACAATCAATTATGCACAAGTGTAGTAGAATATATAAAGGTGTGTTACTTTTAATTATGTTGCATTTGCTTAACTCTGTGAAGCTGTGTTACTTTGCCTGTGTGACAAACACCTCATGGTCTAATAAAGAAGTGGCCAATAGCAAGGCAAGAGAAAGGATAGGCTGGGCTGGCAGGCAGAGAGAATAAATAGGAGAAATCTAGAAAGGGAGAGAGATCTAGCATCCAGAGAAGGAGGGCACCAGGGGTCAGCCACCCAGCTACACAACCAGCAAACCAGGGCATAAGAGTAAGATTTACAGTAGTAACAGGAAATGCCCCGAGGCTAAAGTTAGATGGGATAATTTAAAGTTAAGGAAAGCTGGCTAGAAAATGAGCCAACCTAACACTGGGCATTTATAAGTAATAATAAGCCTCTGTGTGTGATTTATTTTGCAGCTGGGTGGTAAGTCCCCCACAAAAGAGACAAAAACCACAACATACAAGCACACAAATAAACACATACCTTATACACAAATAGTAGGCTCAAGAAAAAGACTTGAAACTCAGAAGATTCTGTAGGGCAAAGAACATGGTAAATAAGACAAAAATGACAGCCTACAGAGTAAGAAAAGATCTTCACCAACCCCACATCTGACAGAGGGCTTATCTCCAAAATATATAAAGAACTCAGGAAATTAGACATCAAAATACCAAATAATTCAATTAAAAAATGGGCTACAGAGCTAAACAGAGAATTTGCAACAGAAGATTCTCAACTGGCAAAAAGACATTTAAGGAATTGCTCACATCCATAGTCATCAGGGAAATGCAAATCAAAATGACTCTGAGATACCATCTGTCACCTGTCAGAATGGCTAAGAACAAACACACTGATGATAGCTTATGTTGGGGAAGATATGGTACAAGGGGAACACACCTCCACTGTTGTTGGGAGTGCAAACTTGCACAGACACTTTTGGAAATCAGTATGATGGTTTCTCAGAAAATTAGGAATCAATCTACTTCAAGACCCAATGATACCACTCTTGGGCATATACCCAAGGGATGCTCAATCATATCACAAGGACACTTGCTCAACTATTTTCATAGCAAAATTATAGCTAGAACCTGGAAACAACCTAGATGCCCCTCAATTGAAGAATGAATAAAGAAAATATGGTACATATACACAATGGAGTACTACTCAGCAGTGAAAAACAATGACACCATGAGGTTTGCAGGCAAATTGAAGGATCTAGAAAATATCATCCTGAGTAGGTAACCGAGACTCAGAAAGACAAGCATGGTATGTACTCATTCATAAGTGGATACTAGATGTAAAGCAAAGGATAACCAGACTACAACCCACAGCTCCAGAGAAGCCAGCTAACAAGGAGGACTCTAAGAGAGATGCATGGATTACCCTGGGAAGGAGAAATAAATGAGATCTCCTGAGTAAACTGGGGGTGAGAGTGCAAGAGAGGGGAGGGGAGGGGCGATGAGAACATTAGGGAATGGGATAGTCAAACTGGAACAGGGACAGAATGGGAAAGACATGAAAGAGGTACCTTGATAGAGGGAGACATCATAGGGATAAGGATACACCTGATGCTAGGGAAGTTCCCAGGAATTCACAAGGATGGCCCCATCTTAGACTACTAGCAACAATGGAGAGGGTGCCTGATCTGGCCTACCCTGGTAATCAGATTGCAGAATAGAGAAGGGGATGCAGAGATCCACAGCCAGGCACCAGGCTGTGTTCCAGAAGCCCAGTCAAAGAGAGGAGGAGGGATTCTATGAACTAGGGTCATCAAGATTATGATGAGGAAATCTACAGAGATAACCAAACCAAGCAAGTGGAAACTCATGAACTTGAGGCCAACAGCTGTAGAGCCTCCACGGGACTGGACTAGGCCCTCTGCATAATCAAGACAGTTGTGTAGCTTGATCTGCTTAAGCAGCCACCCGCAGTGGGATCAGGATCTATCCCTGGTGCATGAGCTGAACTTTTTGGAGCCCATTACCTGTGGTGGGACACCTTGCACAGCCTTGATGCAGTGGGGAAGGACTTGGAACTGCCTCTTCTGAATGTACCAGGCTTTGCTGACTACCCATGGGAGGCCCTTCCTTTTCAGAGGAAAAGATGGGAGGTGGGTTGGGGAGGAAATGCTGGGTGAAGCAGGAGGAGGGATGAGAGGGGGATTTGTGGTTAGTATGTAAAATGAATAAAAGAATCTTAATAAAGAAAAAAAACCTACACAGATTGTTCTGGAGAAGGAAAAGGAAATTAATACTAACTGGAAGATAGTAACATTTCTCTGTTTAATGCTGGTGAATTTAAGAGGAAAAATAAAATCAAGGAAAACCCTTAAAGAAAAAAAAGTAAAACATTTTAGTGTTTTCACTATTAGAAGTGACAAGATACACGTTTTAACTTAAATTTTAACTGATTTAACTTGTATACATCACATACTTTTTACAGTATAACATACAACCTCATAAGTATGCATAGTTCTTATGTTTCAGTTGGAATAAATTTAATTTAAAATTAAAAAGTTATTTTCTTTTCTTGCTTTTAAGCAATGACAGATATCATTAAATTTTGTGTCTTAGTTTTACTTGGTTATTCTTAGTTGTGTAACTAGACCACATCCTTATCATATTAGAAGTTGGTGCTTAATTTCAAATTCTGATTCTATGAAAAAAAGTAATTATTACTTTCCTATTCTCTATATTTTACTTTTTTTGTACTTTTTGAATAAGTGAGTACAAATCTGGTATATTTTATTTGCAAGAGTTTCCATGGCTCTATTACAGAAATTGTTATATATTGACTTCTATTACTAAGATTTTTGGATTGAATGAATAAATTTGCAGGTATTTTTCATGTATTTTATACCTGAGATGCTACCAGATGGTCCTGTGGTATTCTCAGGTTGATCACTGTGTGAGAAGCCTGGGCTCACAGCCAGACCAGTCACACCATTGACAGTAAAAGCAATGCAAGGCTGAATGAAACCTTTGCAAAAATCACCAGGGGTACATTTCACTTTAAATAGATATCTGCTTTTTCATGGCATGTTTATCATGTCTGTGAAATATGACATAATATATATATGATGAAGATATTATTTTATATGTTATAATATAGTTTATATTCTATTACTCTATTTAATATATTTTTTTATTTTATTGGGGGGGTTGCAAGGGCAGAGAGTATATAGGAAGGGACAGGGAGATGAGTGGGATCAAGATGCATGATGTGATAGTCACAAAAGGTAAATAAAAAGTGTTTTAAAAGACTATATGTTGTTGTAACATAACATGTATATTTAGATACTTCTATCACTGTTCCTATATTTTCATCCTAAGCCTGAACTGATAATTCTCACGGGTTATGTTACTTGGAAAATTCTCCACACCTTCAACTTAACAAAGTCACCACCTAGGCACTGGCATGGCTAAAGACTCTTCTTTCTGTCCAAAGAGCCCTGCAATTGCATCAGAAACTTTTACAGACACAACTTATCATTTGAACCTAAAATGAAGTACACAGAAATTTCTTGGGAGGCTCCATTTATCCTCTCTTTTACTTAGCACATCCATATTCATTGCTTTAGACATATTCTTAGTAGCCTCTCCAATTGCTTTTTATTTAAATATTTTCAAATTTTTAGTATTATATATGTGTGTGCTATATTTACATAATTTTCACAACCCCCTCATCCACCACTAATATCTCTTCTGATACTCACTCTCAAATTTGTAATATCTTTTTATTTAATTATTATTATTGCATATATATGCATACAGTTAGTGTTGCTTGTGTGTGTGTGTGTGTGTGTGTGTGTGTGTGTGTGTGTGTGTGTATCTTTAAGGCTGACCACTTGTGATATTGACCAGTCTACCAAAGGCTTATCCCTAGAGAAACTGATTCCCCTTCTCTCAGCAGCCATTGTTTTACTTTAGCTTCTCACATAGGAGTAGGACCTTGTAGAGTTTCTTCTATCTGTGTTAAAGTCTTATGTGGTGGTTTAAGTATAAATGTGACCCCCCCCCATCACCATAGGGTCATATGTTTAAATGCTAGATCCTCATTTAGTGAAATTCTTTGGGAAAGATTTGGAGATACGGCCTTGCTGAGATAGGTGGGACCTTGGTTAAGTAGGTGTGTCACTGTTGGTGAACTTTGAGTTTCAAAAGCCCATGCTAGACTCAGTTTCTCTCTCTGCCTGGTGCCTGCAATATGGGATGTAAAGCTCCTTGCCTCTTTTCCAGCACCAAGTCTGCCTGAATACATGTGACCACACTTTCCAAACTGATGATAACAGCTCAACCCTCTGAAACATGAAGCAATCCCCAGTTAAATGCTTTCTTCTGTGCTTTGGTTTGGTCATAGTGTCTGTACACAGCAATAACACAGAAACTGAGTCTTAGATAGGCAATTATATTGTTGAGATCTCATAGGTATGGTAGTCCTGTCAGCTCTAGAATGTCCTATAGCAGACAGCTTGCTCTTAGGATTTTCTCTCCCTCTCTTCCACAATTTAAGTGAAGGGTTTGTGTTGTAAAGGTATTGATTGATTTTGGTGTTATATACTCACTGATTCACTGAACTTTGATCAGTTGTGGATTTCCTTTATGATCTTTTCTTGCAGCAAAAATAAGCTAATTGATGAGGGTGATATTTAAATATATAGGTGGGTATAAAATAAATAAAAATTTAGAATGCAGTTAGAAAACACACTGGATTGGAAAAGTGACTGTTATATGTTCTTCTCTTGGTTCCAGAATCTCACCAGCTATGGGTATGCTTACAGCAGCAGGCTGGAAATTCCTTCTTTTGAACAGGGCTTGAATCCAGTTAGAAAGCTTTTGACAGCCCCCAAAACATAATTGTTACTGTTGTATCCTTGTGGATACATACATCTTTGTGCTGGTCATTATGGGTAACTGGCTTTACAATTGGGTGGTGGTGGTGGTGTGAATCAGAATGGGCTACATAGATTCATATATTTGAATGCCTAGTCATCAGGGAGTGGCACTAATTGAAAAGGATTAGGAGATGTGGACTTTTTCAAGTAGATGTGGCCTTGTTAAAAGAAGTATATCACAGGGAATGATGGGTCTGATGTATCAAGGGACCAAGCCAGGCCCAGTATTGTGCTTGGTATTGTGTTCCCTGAAATATTGTGTGTTCCCTGAAATAAACATATCTGGGGTCAGAGAGCAGACAGCCACTAGAACAAAGTGAAAAATGGTGGCTAGAAAATGGGAAGAGTAAGCCATAGCAGAAGTTGGGAGGTGGTGGTGCACGCCTTTAATGCCAGCACTTGGGAGGCAGAGCCAGGTGGATCTCTGAGTTCAAGGCCACTTTAGAAACAGCTAAACATGGTGAGCCACGCCTTTAATCCCAGAAACCCAACCTTTAATCACAGGGAGTGGGGGCAGAAAGAGAAATGTACATAAGGCATGAGGACCAGGAACAGGAGGAGAAAAAGCATGCAGTTAGTTAAGCATTTGGTTGGTTTAGCGTTCAGGCTTTGGAGCAACACAGTTCAACTGAGAGCCTTTGGGATGAGGACTCAGAAGCCTCCAGTCTGAGGAAACAGATCACCTGAGGAACTAGCAAGGTGAGATATCCGTGGCTTGTTCTGCTTCTCTGATCTTCCAGCATTCACCCCAATAACTGGCCTCAGGTTTGATTTCATTAATAAGAACCTTTAAGATTCCTGCTACACAGTATCACTCTCTATTCCTGGCTGCTTGAACATCCAGATGTAGAATTCTCATGTGTACTTGTGTGCCACCATGAAAATGAACTAAATCTTTGAAACTGGAAGCAAGCCCCAATTAAATGCTTTAATTTATAAGAGTTTTCAGGGTCAATGTGTCTCCTCACAGAAATAGAACACTAAGACAGTAGTACTGTCGATTATTTTTCTTCCTGGTTAGCTTGTACATCACCTTCCAATACAATGAGAATATATTCTCAAAAAGGAGGTTTTCAGGTTCAAATCATGTGGTATCCTTTAGCCATGTGGTCTTATCTTCCTGTTCTGGGAGGCAATCAGGGACAATGGCAAGAAACTCTATTGTTTTCAGAGTCTCTTGGATGCCCACCTATGAACAACACAAAGGGAGGGTTCCCATGCCCACTGTGATTTTTGTCAGTTTATGGCACCTGGAGGAACAATTATTATAATGTGTGCTCTAACTCTATTTAAATATTTGTATGTGTGTATGCATATATTTTATATGTGCACATATTAGTATATACACATAAAATATAAATGATTCTTTTATTTTAAAGATTTTTAATTAAAATGAAATTGCTGAATTGCCCCCTTTCTTTGCTTTCCTCCCTCCTTCCCCTCCTATGTAATCATCCTTCTCTCTCAAAATTCACAGTCTTTTCTTTTTTAATCATTGTTATAGCATATACATATAAATGAATCAGTTTATCAATAGAACCTGGTAAATCCATTTGGTGTTGCCTGCCTGTATATGTTCATAAGACTGTCCAGTTTATATTGGGAAACCCTTCCATCATTGTGGGTTGTTCTATTTGTTATGCCAGTCTTTTAGTTCACACGTGGAAATACCCCAAACTGGTTTGGTTGTTTCTTTTTATTTGTACACTGTCTGAATATGTATGTACATGTATGCATATGAGTATATGTATGGAAGTACAGGATACAGATGAGAAGTAATATGTACAACAAAAGATGTACATCTTTGTGTATATACATCTTGTCATCCCTTCATATCCTGGTCTTTCAAGCATTCAACCATTAATAATACCTTTCAGAACAGTTAGTGATTTAGATGATAAACACATATGTTTAATGCTCATTGGAGATATTTAACAAGAAGTGTATGTTTTTAGGCTTATTTTAATTAACTCTTTATGTAGTGCTTCTTTTACTATTTTGATAGTTTTTGATATTATATTTTAATTACATTTCTCCCTTTCCTTTCCTCCCTCCACACTTTCCTATAAGACAGCTATCCTTGCTTCTCTTCAAATGTATGCCTCTTTTTTCATCAATTTATGTCATGCATCTATCTATATATGTACATACATATAAAATTTATAAAACATTTATACATTCACAAATATAACACATTAGTCCATATAATATTATCTCTACATATGCTTTCAAGGCTGGCCATTTGGCATCAAGTGGTGTGCTCTTCCTGGGAGAGGTCTAGCTGTCACACTCCCAGCTTTGTTAAGTTGACTGTGGTCCTTTGTGTAGAGTTAAGGCCTCATGAGCTTTTTCCTACTCTGTTTGGCATCTTCTATGGTGTCCTCTTTGTTCAGCTCATGTTTGGATGATCATGTGGCTGAGACTTTACAAGTATAGCTTTTGATGTTACTTGGAGACACAACTTCATGTCAAATTCTCTGATCCTCAGTCTCTCACAGTCTTTCCACCCTTTTCTCCATAATATTTCCTGAGCCTTGGGTGCATGAGTGTGTAATAATTTTACCAGTTGGGGCTGGGCTTCACAAGTCTGCACATTGATTGAATGTGGTTTTCTGTAACAGTGTTCATCTGTTGCAAAGAGAAGGTTTCTTGATGAGAGGTGAAAATTACGCTTATCTGTGGGTAGAAAGATGATTATATATTTCTGTTAATGATTATATTTGTTTAGCAAAATTTTGATTGTACATTCTTCTCCAATAAGCATGATTTCAGTAGCCCTAAATAGTTTAGTATGTTTCCAGTACCAGGAATGGCTTTTCTCTTGTTGAACAGTTGTTAAGTCCAAATAGAGAACTCCTGGTTACCTAAAAAAATATATGTGATATTACTGTACCCTTAGAGTTATCATGCCATGCTGGTAATTGCTTTAGTTCAAAGGTATCATAGATGTGTGGTACTATTAGTTACTTTTCTCCTTTGGAAGGCTTGATTGAGTAGCACTTTCAGGTACCATGAAAGCTGGTTCTCATGGATGGGACATTCAGTTCAGTTCCAGTTCAAGGGCCTCTATTCCCTCTTTTTGAAGTGCATGGTATCTTCAGCAATAAATAGATGCTTAGCTACCACCTCTATGGGATAACGAAGAGCAACAGTAAAAGGTTGTATGGTCTAGGAGTCTCACAGAGAACCCTAGCTGAAAACTCAAAATAAGAATTCTCATTCCTGGTTTGGGTTACTGCTTAGGTGGTTTTGGGCTCTTGGAGGGGCACTCAGCCAAGATAAGAAAAGTTTCTTAAATCTACTTTTGTATATTCATGCACAGAATTATGTGCACGAATTTTTTTTTTCATTGAACAACTTGGAAGATTTAATTGCTCTCGTGAAATTACCTGAAAACATTCAAAGCCCAGATAGCAATTGAGGTGTAAACATGAACTGAACTAATATCTGAATGTAAACCTCTTCAGATGTTACATAACGGTAATTCTGCTGGATTTCCCCTATTTCTCTTTTCAGTAAAGTAGCTAGATATCTTCCTGTCTCCAGAAAAGGAATGAAATAATGTTTATGTGCTTTATCTTTCCACAAGCATCCTTTAAACACATATATACATGCAAAACTTGTAAATGACAATGACTGAAAAAAGTACATATTCTGTCTGAAAATCTGCTCATAACCACAAAAAAAAAAATCTGAGTTTCTGTAGTGATGTGAATAGTGCACGAATTTTTAAGTAACTAGAAATGTGATTTCCTGTGACTTTTCCAGCCACAAATATTGTTATGTAACTGGCCTCCCCCCTCCTCCTTCTGTATTGTTCTCCCTCTCTCTTCCCTAAGGAATCTCTCTTTTTCCTTTTCCCCATCAGATCAAATACATCCTGCTGCTTCCCTTTACTAGTTTTTGGTACTAGCCTTCCTCCCTAAGAGGGCTTCTTTAATTATATTTTTAATAAAATACTGTGTAAATGAAATAGTTAACTGGTAAGACTTAAACTTCTCAAGTGCACATATTTTAATTTACTTCTTAATGTTCAGTTTCACTATTAGATAAAATTTTGAAAAAAAAATAATACTGGAGCTTTACATTGGGCACAAAATTAATTGGTAGCAATAAAGATTTACTGTTTACGTGGCACAACTGAATAGCGCAATTAATTGTTGAGTAAGCCTGAACCATTCAAAAACAATTATGCTTATGTGGTCTGAATGTAAGTGAAAATAAGCTATGCTATCCATCCTCCACAATCCTTCCCTTTGGATAATTTAAACCAAAAGTTGTGTTAGATATTGTTCATATAATATATGTATACTATATAAATTATGTGTAAACTATACTATGAGCAAAGTATGCATAGTTGTTTCTCTATGAATTTGGATATTTATCACAATTATAAAATTATAAAACTACATAAAAGTAGGTAAGTTTTTAAATTGTATATTTTGAATAGAATGTTAATCATACACAGGGTACTTTTTAAAAAGAATTATAAAAAAGTTCACATTGTCCGGAGAACTGCCATATGTTTTATTTAAGGCAACAGTAGGAAATTAATTGAAATTTTTCATTGAAAAATTATATTAACTTCAAGATATAAAATTAGAATAGTTGAACTTAAATATCAAAAATAGAATCAGCCATCTTCTTAAGATTATTTAAGAAACAAGTTCTGCTAACTTAAATGCTTGCAATAGAACTTTAGGAGCACTTTGGGTTAATTAGAAACACTATTGCATCCTTACTTGCAAATCATTAAATAAATGATTAATTTATTGTTAAAAGTTTAAAACTTATAAATACAGCTGTTCAATATATGTTTCAAATAGACAAATATGTTGAAAATTCCAGTAGTTTTACTCTACATGAAATCTTTCTTAACAAGAAAAATATAAGAAAAAAATGGATGCTACATTGTATGAGAAGTAATAAATGTCAAAAGCTGAACTGCAAAGGCCATGGTCACTGTATGAAACCATAGTTAGCAAGTGAGATGGCTGTTTGTAGAACACCGGTTGTTCATTCTTCTTTCTTCCAAATCCAGACTTCTTTTTGACTTTCCATGGACATTTATAGATTTTTACCTGAATTTATAAGTAATCCCTAAAAACTACTTATTCTATTTTTAAAGCAACATAGCATCTATGTTCTAAAAATTTAGTCACAAAGCCATTCAAATACTCCCTTAGATCAAAATATGTGCTGTTTGAGAGACTTCAGTATCATACACTGTCAAGATAATTTTAGTGACTTGTCAAGTTCACACTCTCAACTTATGATGTTATGCAATTTCCTCACTCTCAAATACATACAAAGGAAGTAATTTAGTGCCTCAATTAAGTGTTTTAAGCTCTACAACATCTGTTTAATAGAACCTGATCAATGTATCTTATGGAATGTAGAAGATAAAATCATAAAACATTTTATCACTATATTAATAAAATTATATGTAATAAGAACACTTCAAATAAACACACACACACACACACACACACACACACACACACACACACACACACACAAATGCACAAGCTCACTAACACACAGACACATACACCCAAGGGACAAGAAAAATAAGGCAGCTCTCCATACACATTTCACATTATCAGAGGTCTTTTTAAAAAGTCTGCAGTGGCTGGGCAGTGGTGGCGTACGCCTGTAATCCCCGCACTCGGGAGGCAGAGGCAGGCAGATCTCTGTGAGTTTGAGGCCAGCCTCAAAACAAGCGAGTTCCGCAAAGCTACACAAAGAAACCCTGTTTCGAAAAACTAAAAATAAATAAATAAATAAATAAATAAATAAATAAATAAATAAATAAATTTAAAAATTTTTTAAAAGTCTGCAGAAATCAAATAGAGATGGAAATTAAAATGAGTCAGATCACTCATCTCTTATTGTTCTATCTACAAAATTTTAGTTCTGGTTAACTCGTAGATTCAAAGTAATTCAGAGAGATGAGAAAACATAACTAATTGCACAAATCTATGTGTGTTTCCATATAAACTCAATGCATTTTATAGGTAATATATATCCTAACCACATAGCTAGAGAGATCAGAAGTCCATGAGGAAAAATATCAGAGTCATATTGATATAAGTGAGTCCCCTCCCATGACTTACCAGCTTCCTGATTCTTGGTGCCTACTTCATTCTCCATAATGCTCAGTTTTCTTAAATTCGAGTTATCCCTGCTGTTAACATAACTACTTTTTGCCTCTCACTCTCATTCTTTCTAAACCAAGATGTGAGGCAATGCTGAAGAAGTTTCTGCTATTTCAAATATATGAGTTGTATTGATAAGATTCAACATCAAACAATAGCAAAAAAAGCCATATTCTCATCTAAATTACTTTAACAATGGTCTAATCTCTAATAATCTCTACCTTTATTTTTTTCTTAAGAAATATAGAACTTTCTGAAAGAAAAAATGAATTGACTTTTAAATATTATTTCTTCACTTTATGTTAAAAAATAGAAAAATTTGAATGTATCACTCAATTTCAGATTTCAGATTAGCTCTCAAACACTGTAATTAGTAGCAAAATCATAAATGCTAACTAAGGAGTCCAAGGATAAACATAATAAAATGATGGAAAATCATGGGAATACACTTGATTTAAGGAAATAGTAGAATTGCATGTGAAATTAAACTTGCTATAAGAACAAACATAAACATTGTCCTTGTATTTTTAGTTTGCTAATGAATATGAATGGTAAGCATCAGCAGTTAGTGGAAATCAGATGTCCTTGTTTTATTCTATGAGTATGAATGAAGAACAGTTAACAGTGTCAAAGTTGAATATAATAAAACACAAATCTCAATTAAAAAGGGAGTAACAATACAAAGTCATCCCCCAAACAACTAGATTCAAATATTTTCAGGGTTTATTATTGTTATTATTCTTCCAAAGGCTATTTTAATATTAACGTGTTCCTTAGAGTAATAGAAAAAAAAAGAATTTTAAAGGTGGCATGTAAAATATTTTACCATGAGTTTAAATAAATTTCTGAGAGGTCAACAAGGTTGCCAATTTAGCTACTGAAAGAGCCAGTGTGGCTAGACATAAAGAACAAATTCAGAGTACTTTTTCCATATGACAACATTTCTGTCTAATTAAGTTTTTTTAATAACAAAAATTCAATTTCAATGAATAATCATCTCTAATAATCTCTATTTTTATATTTTTAAGACAGAGAACTTTCTGAAAGAAAAATGAATTAACTATTACATAATTTTTTATGTAAAAAATGCAGGAATTGAATTAACTATTACATAATTTTTTATGTAAAAAATGCAGGAATTTGAATGTATCATTTGATTTCAGAGTTAAATTTGGCTCCCAAATATTGTAATTAATAGCAAAATCATAAAAGCTGGCTATGGAGTCCAAGGATAAACATCATAAAAGGAAGGCTATCAGTATATGCTTCTGAAGTCTTTCCATGATCATATTTTTTCACTATATCTAAAAAATCTAGGAGAGGCAATGTTAATTCAATGGGATGACATCATTCTACTGTGTTGGAGGAGGAAGACCCAGAACAAGAGGATGAGCAGAAAAAAATTAGATGATAAAGGAAAAATTGAAGGTTATGGTGGCAAGGAACCCATAACTTGATCAACATGTAAAATCCAACAGAATGAAAAATGATGAATTCCAGAAGTTGATTAAATTGAAGCCGGCTACATGGCCATCATTTATATTTAGAACAGATTGCAATTAAAATAAATGGAGTTAAAAATAAATTTAGATAATGTAATCAAAATTCTGAATTCAGTGTATCTTACTCAAATATTCATAGCATAATAAAATAGAAAAATAATTATTAGTGTAAGTTATAGTAACATCATCTCAGGACAAGCAAAGTTTTAGATGTGGGATGATATAAACTATGTACAAGGAAAAGTGTTGAACTTGGGATGGGATTACAAGAATAGACTTGAATATCCATGAGCACTGGGAAGTATACCTAGACCAGAGCATATACAGGATTTATACAGGCAGAAACAAAAACAAGGTCAGTTTATTGAAGTCAAATGAGTTCATAACATTCTGGTTTAACCAGCTACAGTTCTGGAAGACACCCAGTTTCTCATCTAGACCAATATATTTAACTGAAAATTAATTACTATCATGTCTGACTAACTGGACAGAAGTAAATTCCTTTAAAGGCTCTAAATTACTACTTTAGTTATAGAAAAAAAAAATGGCATGAAAGAAAACAGTGCAAAGTGTGGAGTTAAAAAAATAGAACCCATCCCCTTTTTATTTTCTTAACACAGAGATACACAAAATCAGATGAAGATAATGATCATCACAGGAGGGAGAAATGTGTACTAAAGCATTCTTACACATTTTAGAGACAGTTTCTTTGAAAATGACAGTATTTTACTCATCTACTGGAATCTATCAAAAAATTGTTTTCTATCCATTTATAGTAACTGTGTAAAGAAAGAAAATTTTAGAGTGACTCATAGTTATGAGAAAGAGACTCATCTTAGTAATGGTATCATTATTATAGAATTGTGAGGCTACAATAGGAAAATGACATTACATCTATTTTGTGGTGCAGTAGTGTAGAAAATTCATATAAAAATCTCAAGGTATTAATGTGTATATAGAATTGAATAAATATAACTCTAATGGAAAATAGCAGGCATACATACATCACTTGGAAATCTATTCATCACATACTATTAGAGAAAGGTACTTATAGAAATATGTACTTACCTGAAATATAAAGCCTGATCTTTTGAGCATAGATTCATTTCTTTTCATATACTAACTTTGATCCAACAGCTACTTATAACTAAGATTTTCAATATGGTGCACTTTACAAAAACCCAATAAGTGTGCCTAATTTTTCTGTTCTCATGATGTACTTTGTGTACAGATGGTAAATATTCAGTTGCATTTACAATAAGGACTTTGAGTGATTTTTAAAGATAACCAGAAAGACATGTCTCTATGATTCTGAGCATAGAAATGAAAAATTATTCAATCCATGTTCTGAGTAAATCACAAATTACTATATTATTTTCCACTCTTATCTGACATTTACCAAAAATCCAATATTCTGGGACCAAACATTTATTTTAGAATACTTCATGTATATCACATTTTGTGAAGCAATATCATAAAAGTCAAACTTGATGCTGAAATAAATTTACATGTGACCAACACAAAAGAATACTCAACTACAGTAGATTGATTTTCTGGGTAATAGGTTTTAACTTTGAAAAGATAAATTAAAGCTTTACAATTTCAAAGAACTTGATGGAGAAGCAAATTAAAGTAAAAGTTGTTCATACAAACCCTACAAGAAAAGACACTAATTTCACTTGATACTTGAAGAATTTTGATACAATTAATGTCTATTTGTCTCTAAAGGATATAATAGGGACTCAAAGATACTCACAGGGATACTTTTATGAGAATTACACAAATGACGTATTTGAAAGGTAAACATGATAGAATAGCACTATACAGGTCCAGTCCAAGGAGGAAGAACATTCTACTCATAGAAAACATTGTAAAAATGATTGTAAATTATATTAAAGCATTAAAATTGAATATAATAGTTAACTTGAAATATCAGCTTGTCATTTGACTAAATTAATTAGTTACTTAGAATAGGTACACAAGAGCCTGGAGGGATGGCTGAGAGGTTAAAGAGTACTTGCTGCTCTTCTGGAGTATCTGGGTTTGATTTGCAGCACCAACATGTAGGCTTACAACTCTCTGTTATTGCAACTCCAAAGAATCAAACATCCTCTTCTGGCCTCCATGGGAACTGCATGCATATACATATATGTTAAGTTCAATCCACATGAGTCTATAAATGGTTATTAGGGATTTATAAAGATACAAATTGAAGAAATACACTCATGAATACAGAACCAAGTAAGCACCTGAAGTTGTCTTCTGTTGTGTATGGGAGAGAAAGCAGCTGGCTGTCCAGTCACACCAGGAAGAAGGAAGGAAGGAAGGGCCCAAATGACAACACTGCCTTTCAAGATGTAATGTAGGAAGGCAAAAAGCACAACCTCTTTTGGGCCATATAGTCCAAGGTCATGGCTGGAGCAAATACTACTACATTTCCCCTTTTTGTCTAAATCGGAAAGTCCTAACCTAATACAAACCAATATAAAAGAGGAATAATTGTCAAGTATTGTCCAGGAGGTGGGAAAGGTAATAACAAACAAAATAGAAATACAACCAATAAGAATAACACCCAACAAGAGACACACACTAAATATCCAGAAAGATCCAGGCCACAGGTTAATGCCCTGTTATATAGTTTACTCCAATAGCTGTCCCATTCTGAAGCATCTAACTTTAGTACCTAAAATGTTCTTAACTAAGATATGAGAGGATTATAACTATAACTATCTAGTCTTAAACCCCATCAAAGACCTAAGAAGGAAAATAATATTATCTAAGAAAACAGAAATTGCAAGAATAGACAGAGACAGTTGGCAGCCTGGACAGTCACCTAATGTTTCTCAGCACCATTGGGACATTTATCTTTGGCCTCCAGGTCTAGAATATCTGATAGACTTATCTGTGAAACAGGGTTTTCTGAAGGGATGTTCTACCTTGATTTGGCAAAGTTCGGCAGTCCTTAATTTTGTGTCCTGCTTGTCCCTTTGGGACAACATAATGTCAGCAGTTGAGGTAAAGGTGCTTTCTTGCCTAGTAGCTAACTTTTGCCACAAAGTAAGTAAACTCCACATGGACTTTCTTCAGTGCTCATGATCTTCTCTGAAATAGATTGGTGCTGTCAGGAGTAGACATATCTCATTGTCATAAAAAAAAACATACTTTATTAAAACATCTTAAATGCCATATTCTGTAGATCTCTGAAGTCTTTGAAAATAATGTGTCTATCTAAAATATATCTCTGTTTGACCTTGAAAGCATACCTACCATGACTACAAGTTAGATTGTAATAGGTGACTAACTACTAACCTGCATTTCTTTATTATCCTAAATAGTTTGTAATAATATCTTTCAAGGACTAACTGATAAGTTTTAGGCCTCCTGAAGGCCACTCTGCCAATTCAGCAAATCCAAATCATACTGAATCAAGAAAAGCCCAGGTTTAATGGGTAAAGTGCTCCTAGGCAATTCCCCAGCCCTGCAGAGAGGATACATGAGACCAGAAGAACCACTAGTCTGTTTTCTGGGATGCCACTTATATATCTCGTATGGGAGTCATCCTGAGCTTCTCTGGGGGAGAAGCTGTGTTTGGCAGGCTTTGAAAGGTGGGTTTAGGGAAAGAGATGGGGAAGGGAGCCCAGGTGGATCTTCCACCAGACTCCTTCCAAACACTAACAATTTGCATTACATTGGTAAATGAGTTGTACAGGTACAATACCTAGAACAAGTGATGCACTAAGTATACACACACACACACACACACACACACACACACACACACACACACACACACACACACACACACACACAAAGTTTTATGGGGTTACTATTACCCATATATAATTATTCTTAAATCCATGTTTTCAAATTTCTTATGACAAATTTTGTCTCCAAAATGTTCTTTTTAATTATCTGTTTTGTATAACCAGACAAAGGATAAAAGAGTGTTAAGGAAATAAATGATAAATCTAGTACTGTTTTAGAGCAGTGGAAATAGAAACATATTCAAATCAGTTCCAATACATAATTATTTCTATTTCAGTGGGTTTGTTTTTATGCTTTTGTTTTATGATGCATGCCAGGTTGGCTTCATAATTGAGGTCCTTCTTCTCTTCCTTCTGCCTCACTCACCCTAGTGCTCGAATTACAGGCTTAGTTGCTATGTTTCATTCTGGAACACATAATTCTACCTCCCTCTTCCATTATCTATCATAGCCTATACTACCTCCATATAATTTTTTTCAGAATTTTTTCTGTTTAGGAAATTAAAATTAAATTAAAATACAATTTAAATAATTAAACAGATATCACTTTATTTTGTCTTTATGTTTAAAGAACAAAGTTAAAGGGTGTAACAACATTTATTGTGAAGGTTTTTATTTACTCAAACAGGATTTGTAGTAGATATTAGGTATGGATAATAGATATAAATGTTGCATATATTAGAACACAATAGCAATTCCAGTTCTTATTTCAAGCTCCATACCAACTATGAATACTTTCCTACTGGAAGGCCTCATTCTCAAATGGTTATATTCATATGCTAACGCAGATCAGAATATAATTCCAAACACAAGAGAAAAGGCAAACTAACTTTAAGTTAACTTTTCATAAGGACACTTAAACTTCCTTAAATATTCTTCTAAGAAATAAAACAATGAATCTATTTTGTCTTGACAAGTACCTCATTATTTTTAGGAATATTTTTAGAATGTTTTTGACTGGGGAAAGATGGTTTAAAAAATATGTATAACAAATTAAAAATAAAAATAAAAGAAGAGCAATTAAAGAAAATGAATGAACTCACCAACTGCCAGGGAGTTGTCTTATAGTTTGAGGAGCTTATGTCTCTCACGAGTGCTGTGCTAGCTTTGTCTACTATGGTCCCAGAAAGAGCCCTGATTCTCCCCATTAACCAGTTAAGAGACCTTCGACAAGCATCTCACTCCCTGTGGGCTTCAGCTCTCTCAGCTGTGTCTAAAAGGACCTAGTTACCAAAATGTCTAAGACTGTTTTTTATCTTTATACATTTACCAATTCAACTATCACGTAAAACCATATCAATCAATCAATCAATAAATAAATAAATTCATTGATTTCATTAGACTTACCTCAAGTAATTAGACATGTTTAACTGTGGCAGTAATATTTTCTACTAACTGAATAATAGAAATTACAACTTTAAGAATATTAGTTTTCCATTTTGAATGTAATGTTTAGCTTAAAAAACATGTCTCAAATAGCAGATGCAGAGGCCCACAGCTAAAATTAGGTGGAACTTGGAGAATCCTGAGGAAGAGTGGAAGGAAGGATTGTAGGAGCCAAAAGAGTGAAGTTCACCACAAGAAAACCCACAGAAACAGCTGATTAGGACTCATGGGGCCTGGCAGAGATCAGGAAGCCTGTATGAGTCTGACCTAGATCCCCTACATAGATGTTAGTTATAGTTGTGCAACTTGGTGTTTTATTGGGACTCAAAACAGTGGGATCGGGGGCTGTCTCTGACTCTTTTGACTGTTTGGGGGATCCTTTTCCTCCTACTGGTTTGCCTCCTTGTCCAATCTTAATATGAAGGTAGGTGCCTAATCTTATTGTAACTTGATTTGTTGTGTCTAGTTGATATCCTTTGGAGTCCTGCCCTATTCTGAAGGGAAACAGAGGAGGCATGGATCTGGGGAAGAAAAGAGGTAGCAGGAGGAACTGGGAGGAAAAGAGGAAGGAGAAACTTCACTCAGGATATAATAATATGAGAGAAGAATAAATAAATAAATAAATAAATAAATAGAGAAACAAATAGGTTACTATCAGAGAATATAAATGAATACCTACAAATCTCAGTTTCTTGATGCAGTTGGAGCACTGGTGGGTATAGACGGGTAGATAAAATAGTTCATCTCAGGATGAGAGCTAGATATTCGCTAGAACTTTATTTGTAACTGTGGAGGGTTAACTCTATATTAAGGTAGAAGTCCATGGAAGGTTTTTGTTGTTGTTGGTGGTGGTTTTGTTTTTTTGTTTTTTTTTTTACAAGTAATGTCATGAGATTTATGGTTTTGTTTTTGTTTTTGTTTTTGTTTTTGTATGTGGGGAGACTATCCTTGCAGAAGTTCTTATATCAATCAGTTTACCAAATTGTCAAGACATTACAAGCTATAGTGTCTTCAAATATTAATATGAGAATATATATATTAGGCATTTACTAAAATTTCCTGTGATAAATATCTGAATTTTCCAAGGTTACATTTGGAACCAATTTTTGAGACATTAAATACTTTAGAATATTCAATATTCAATAGTTTTTGAGGCTTACATTTTTTTTTGCTAAATCTTTATTGTTTTTTGAAGGAGAATTTTCAAACATATTTTAGGAATCATCTGTCCTAGCTTTAACACATTTAAACAAGGGCTAAAAATTATTTTCTTTCATCTTTGTGATTAAATGATAGGTATGGATTCTGAAGGAATGTTGATAGGTTGGCTCTAGATGAAGCTACCATTCTAGCCAACCCTAGAGAGGCTTCATGTGATTGGCATTCATGTGGATTCCATCTGTTTTATAATTCAAGAACTCTAAAGTACTGCATTCATAGAAACATGAAAAAATACAAATTTGGCACTGGTGAATCATTCATTAGCAAAGTTATGACATACTGTTAATTCAGTGTTGCTTCAGAATTTTTTTTCATGATTATTGTCATAGTTAGGGTTACTATTACTGTGACCAAAGGTAACTTGAGGAGGAAAAGAATTATTTTATATAGAGCAGTTCATCATCAAAAGCAGCAAGACCAGGAACTCAAGCAGGACCCGAACTTGGAGGCAGGAACTGATACAGAAACCACGAAAGGGTACTGCTTACTGGCTTCTTTGCCATGGCTTGCTCAGCCTGCTTTCTTACAGAACTCAGGACCACAGCCTAGGAATGGCCCCACCCACAATGGATTGGGCTTAACCGCATCACTCACTAATTAAGAAAATACCCTACAGTCTTTCCAAAGGCCAGATTTTATAGTGGAATTTTTTTTTCAATTGAAGTTCCCTTCTCTCTGATGACTATAACTTGTGTCTTCTAATAGACATAAAACTTGCCAGTATATGTATAATTGCATATATATATATGGAATTAAGATACTACCATGACAAAATTTGTATGGGTTTTGTGTAGGATAATGTCAGAAGGTAAACTATTGAGGAGCCTGGTTATAAGTATAGATGGCTTGAAAAACATTATATATATCATATATAAATTCTGGTGGTTTACATAAAAGTGACCCCCATAGATTCATAAGGGGTGGCACTATTTGAAAGGATTATGAGGTATTCCCTTGTTGGAGAAAGTGTGTCACTAGGGGGTGAGCTTGAGTAATCAAAAAGGCCCATTCCAATTCCAGAATCTCTCTCTTCCTGCTGCCTCCAGATTCAAATGTAGAACTCTCAGACGCCTCTCCAGCAGCAAGCAGGTCTCTGTCCCACCATGCTCCAGGCCATGATGAGAATGAACTAAGTCTCTGGAACTATAAGCAAGTCCCAATTAAGTGCTTCCTTTTTAAAACTTGGCATGGTCATAGTGTCTCTTCACAGCAAGAGAATTCTGACTAAGACACAAATACACACACACATATGCAAACACATAATACATACACACACACATTTTATATATATATATATATAAAACTCCTGATAACACTCATAAATTCGTTCTGGGTAAAGGAAGGGTTATATATATCAGCCCTATCTCTGGTCTCCAGCCCCTTGTATTTATTTACTTTTATTCTGAGGCACTGTCTTCAAAAATTACTAAGGCTATATTACTTAGGGTTCTCTAAAATAACAACATTAATTATATATATCCCTCAAGACCTCCAACCGGCAGGTTCCATTCACTGAACACCACTCTAAAAGCTGAACCCAGCCCCAGTCCTACAGAGTAAAAAGCCCAAAATGTGCACCTGAAATCCACCAATCCCCATTCTAGAAAGCTTCACACTGGGAAGTTCTGCCCCACTGCACCACCCAGAAAAGCTATATAAACCCTATCTTCTGCTGAGTTTTCTTCTGTTTCTTGCCAAGCAGAGGCCGCCACCCTCCTGGGTTTTTTTTTTCCCCTCCCAATAAATCTCTTGTGTGAAATTTGTTGTGTGGTGTGACTTTTTGATATCCCTTGACCTCTGACTGCCAGGCGACTTTTGAACCCCAACTGTAACACTTATTTTTGGTGCCAAAACCCAGGATAGCCAATCCTAGAGCCTCCATTTCCCTTTGTGGGCCTAAGCTGCACTGGGACCTTATACCTCAACTCCAGTCCACCTGCAACAGACTCACAGTCTGGCCACCAATCGCTCAACACCTCATCCACCAGCAGCAATTAGGTAAGTGTCCACTTTGTTTAGTGTAAACATTTCCCTGAGTCTGAGCAAGCAACTATTGGGTGTCTAGCATCACTCTGGTACTCTTGGAGGCAGTGGTATCCCCAGCCATGATATTTGAGGCTATGGCTGGCCCTCTTCCCCTGACTCCATCCCCACCACCTTTGGAATTGCAATCCTGCAGTTTCCCAAGCAGGTCATTGCAGCCCTTCCTGACCGTTTCTCCTACTTTCCCTTCAGAGCTGGCTGTAATACCACAGCTCATCTAGGCCCTCATGGCTTTTGTAACTCCATCTTTCAACCTTTTCCTATGGATGACACCCCTCTCTTTTCATCCTTGCCTTCTGGCTTCTATGAAAGCCCTGGTACCGGGCCCTGAGTCTCTCCTCTGGCTTAGCCAGGTTTAGCCTCTGATCTCCATTGAGTGTGGTGATGACCCACTAAATAGCTTCGTCCTTGTTCAGTCCTCCCTGAGTCCTGGGCATGTCCATGACTAGAGGTTGCAGTGATATTTTCCTTCTCTGCCACTCATGGGAATGGTGTCTTCAATACCCTTGCATTACCCCTTTGGGTGCCTCTTAGAAAACATCCAGACTCTCCACCTGATACCTGACCTAAAGGAACCTAAATCCATTCACTTTTGCAAGTGAATTTGGCCTGCATACCCCTTAGATAATCAGTACAAAGGACCACCTAATGGCACCTTATATCCTAATATTGTTGAGGACCTTTATGAATACTGTGAGTGATTGGAGAAATGGAAGAGATTCCCCAGTCCCTGTTTCTCTTTTCTCTGCTCCAAGCCCTGTTGGTTTTTGTCTAGCCCCTCCCCCTCCTTAGTGTAAATGTTGATGGATCTGTAAGTTTATTGCAAACTGGGAGGCATGGGTAGGGCATAGCAAGAGAGGGAGGAAGCAAAGGAATAAGCCAGAATGCACACACTGCACACTCTTCTCTGGCTGATGCATCATCTCTCAGCTCCCTCCTGCAGTACCCACTCTCTATAGTTAGAGCTCAAAAATGTCCTATCTCTATACTCTCTTTGTTCTCAGCTTACTGGATTCAGTTTTACAGGGGTTTTGGTGTCTTTTAGGTACGAGTCATTAGACTGTTGTTTTATGCTGTCCCACTTCAATTAAAAACTGGCTCTGGAGTTGGGGTATGACTCTGCCTCCTCTAGATGCAAGCACACTTGTTTAAAGTTTGTTTTTTTTTTTCCCCATACCAGGTGATCGACCTGCCTATGTGACAGAGAAGGAAGAGCAAAACAAAATAAAGGGACAGATTGTTCCCAATAGGGACTACTGCTATTTATCTTATATTCGTACTCTCATACTTTGGTTTCGGTTCAAGTTTCTAACATCTTTGCAAAGTACAAATCTCATCTCAAAATTTGTAAAACTATCACATAAACTTTCTGCAACTCAAAATTTGTAAACCTATCAGGTATGATTAAAACCCGGTAAAATCTCTAACAAAGGGGTTAATTTAAAACTCAGAACACCTGGGTTGATAATTAAACATCTATACACAGGTAATCTCAAAGGAAACATGTGGCTAGCTGCCACTTTAGCTGCTGTCCCTCATCAGGATGAGGCAACAATATGGTTGACGGGCATCTTTGCTATGGTTAAAAAGGATGGACTTGACCATGTGACTTCACTCCCATCTTGATTAAAAGTGACCATGTGGCATGACCCAATCAAGAAAAAACAACTCCTCCTAATTCTGAGGCTCCCCAAACCAGATGATTCTTCCACTATTTTGAGCCATACTGACAAGCCTCTCCCACATCTGCCTCAACCCACAGCCCCTTCTCTTCCTCTCCAGCCTCTCTGATTTGCCTTTTTCCCCCTCAGCAACAGGCCCCCTACCCAGTCAGGACTAAGGTGTTCCCCAACCACAATCCTGAATGGAATTACAATACACTAAGCAACTGGATTTGTAACTTGCCTCCTGGTTGATCTTTATAAGGCCCACTCTTGAAGCAGTAGATTAGGAGAAAATCTAAGAAGTCAGCTAGGACAAACAAGATATTCCATTTCAATTACTAGACTGCCTCACAAAGGCCCTCTTACAATATAACAACCCCAGATGGAAAACAACCCCTTATAACCCACTTCTCCTAGAGTTTCTATGATATTAATGCCAAACTTAAACATCTAGGGAGAGGACCTCCAACTCCACAGGCAGAAGACTTATCTGTGGCCTTCATAGTATATCATAGGAGAAATGAAAGATCCCCCCCCCAAAAAAAAATACTTGATGGTGACTTAGACCTCCTAGCTGACCAAAGCAAAAGCCTAGGCTCCTTAGCCTCCCAAAGCTCAAGAACCTCCACATCCTAGTTTCAAATGTAGTCAGGAGTGTCACTGGGTCTGGGCCTGTCTGCACCCTTGTAAACAACCCAGACCATGTCCAAAGTACCTTCAAAAAGGGCATTAAGGTATTGGCTGCCCCATGTCCCTTGAGGCATGGGTACATTAAGCCTAGATCTTCCTTCCACCAAACTCTTAGATGCAGCCATGTGGTTCCCAAAATATTGTGCACCCTCATAACCTTATCTGGGGTCAGAGAACAAAACAGCCACTAGATACAGAAGCTAGAAATTGATAGCTCTCACACCTTTAATCCTAACATTCCAGAGGCAGAAATCCATCTGGATCTCTGTGAGTTCAAGGCCACATTGGAAACAGCCAGGCATGGTGACACATGCCTTTAATCCCAAGAAGTGAGCCTTTGATTCCAGGAAGTGAGGGCACAAAGCAGAAAGATATATGAGGCCTAAAAACCAGGAACTAGAGGCTGGTTAAGTTTTTAGGCTTTTGAGCAGCAGTTCAGCTGGTATCCATTTGGATGAAGACTCAGAGACTTCCAACCTGAAGAAACAGGATCAGCTGAAGAATTGGCAAGGTGAGGTGGCTGTGGCTTGTTCTGCTTCTCTGATCTTCTAGCATTCACCCCAATACCTGGCTTCAGGCTTGTTTTTATTAATAAGTACCTTTAAGATTCATGCTAAAAGCCATGAATGATTGAAGAGGCCTGGAAACCTTGGCCTGACCACTGCCATCTCTGACAGGGAGCCTCAGGGGTAGATAACACATTATCAAACCAATCTCTCTCTGTCCTACTGGAAATAGGAGGCACGAGACTAAGGTTTAGGGACCCACATCTTCTTGTCCCCTACTGTCAGGATAGGAGGACAGCTTTAATAGCCTCACTACATCTCACTAAACCCAGGTTTAATACTTACTCTGTCTCCACAGCCCTAGGGCACTTAACCCTCTTATCTCTGATCCCTAAGAAAAAATGTATTGCACCCCATTTCTTCCCCTTTAATCATTCCATGCTTATGATAAAAATAAATATAAGACAATGGAACCTACCGCTTGGTTTAGGGTCTCTGACCTACTAAATGTGGTTCTCCTTCACCCCAGAGTTTGCAATGCCTGTACCCCCTTCTGTACCATCCCCTCAGAGACCTCCTGTTTCTCTGTCCTAGACCTCAAAGATGCCTTCTTTTCCATACCTCTCAGTCAACAGTCACAAAATATCTTTGCCTTTGTTTGGACTGACCCAGATATGCATCTTTCCACCCAACTCTTCTGGACTATCCTATCCCAGGGATTCTGGGATATCCCACTTATATTTAACCAGGCCCTGGCCACTGACTTAATCTCTCTGTCTCTTCCTAAATCCATGCTTATACAATACACAGCTGATCTTCTCCTTTGTAGCCCATCCCTTCAAATTAGCCATGCCCATACCTCTACCTTATTAAACTTTCTGTCCTGCCAGGGTGTTGTGACCGCCTGGACCAGCAAGGATGACACAACACCGGAGCTCTTCTTTAAGCAGTTTATTCAGGACCTTGTTAGTAGTGATGTCTCTCCCCGGGCAAGCCTCTCCCAGCCCTTAAGTAGGTCTGGGCTACCAACCCCAGACAGCCACGTGGGCACTATCGCATATGCAAGCGGCACACAAATCCAGCCATAGCCAAATAAGGAGCTGTTTACCACAAAGAGTACTTGCCATCAGGAAGGCAGAGGGTGGAAGCCAGTGCCATCTTTAAGGTGCGGCTACACGCAGCTCTCTACAGTTCCCCCTTTTTGTTTTGCAGAGCAACAGGCAAGAGTAGAGGTCTGATCTCTGCTAAAATGGAACATGTACTAATGTTTGTCCAGGCGTCGTCCACACAGAGAACACTAGACCCATCCGATACCCTTTTCACAGAGGTGGGAGTTAGGGTACCAACCCACATGCAATCAGACTTGCTCTTCTTGAGGTTAGCGTATCTTAGCCTCAAGTGCAGTGTGCAGGCCTCGAATCCTGTGCCTAAATATCTTTTAAAGTAGCCAGCCAGGCTTGGGGGGACTGTCCTGCTTCAATGGCCATAAAGGCTTGGATAATCATGGCCGCATGGCGACGCTGTGAGATCCTAATTCGACAAATGCACCACAAGCATACTAGGGAGGTGAGCACCAGTAAGCCTACTAGGGCTCCTATTCCCGCCCACTCCTTCAGGTGATCCATGGCTGTAGCAATCCAGGAAGATAATCCCTCCGCCAGTCCGGTATCCATTCAGGTCGAATTCACCGTGACAACAGCCACCCTCAGCTGGTCCATCAGGTTATCAAAGTCTCCAGTCCAATTGCCTAAAAGATAACTAGACAACCTTTTAGATAAATCTGCAGCATGGGTAAAATTATTATATTGGACACTAGTCACACATAACCCTTCATACTTCCATTGGCAGCTGAGTTGGGCAATCTGCCAGAGGGTATCAATTTGCTCTTGAACCAGGTCAATTCTCTGGTTGACCACCATCAATCCTCCTCGTATTTGAGCAATGATGCCCTTTTGCATCCAGAGCATGTGCCACATTGGCAGAAAGATTATTCAAGGTCTGTGCCATCTGTACAGTATGACTCATGGCAATGGCAGCTGTAGCGGCTCCAACAGCCACCAAGGAAACAGCTGTAACAATGGCGGCTGTAATGCCAAAAATCTCTTTTTTGTCTAAATAGGGTCATAGCATTAGGAGCATCAACTGGCATAGGCACCCAGCGAGGCATATGGGTAATTATGGCATAATCATATTTAGAAGCATTCCAGCATTGAGTATAAAAACAGGTATTATTATGGCAAGATACAGGCCTCCCTTTGCTCACTATAAACAAGAATGGAGGATACACACAAACTGGAGTAGGATTATAAGTAATATTAGCCAGTGGCTCAACTCCGTCATACACACAGCCTGCATCAGTTCTGGCAGTGATGTCTGTGGATAACAGGCTAGGCACAGAATCCCAGGAGCCCCAAGGCTTGGAGCTACTCCATGAAAACTGACTAATCCCATGCATTCCCCCAGCAATCATAACTAGGGGCTCTAAATTCATGCAACTTCCATTAACGCCACACAATAGCCAATTATCAAAAGGATTAGAAATATACAACTGAGAAGGATTTTGCTCACTATAATTACTACCTGCAAAAGTCTGATTAAAGTCTGTGCTTATTCCAGGAGAAAAAGTGAAACTCTTCCCTTGATTGGCCCAGATCACAGTATGAGACTGACAACCTGTCCAGGGCCAGACGTTCCCTCCATCTTGACCCCAACAAAAGGGGGCCCATTTTGGTTGACTAGGTGTATCATTTTCCAACACTTTAGCAGGCCACCATCCAGACACCCAAGAGGCATTGGCTGAAAGACAAGGGCCTGGTCCAGGCAAATCAAACCATCCAGCCGTGTGGTTATATATCAAAACACATGGGGAAACATTTGATCTGTTTCTGACAATTTGGAAACAAAGAGTTCCGTTTAAATCAAAAGACCTATTTTCTCCTATAGGAGCTTCCTCTGGGTCCATAAGGAGGTATGGAACATCCATACTTTTATTACTACTGAATAGCCATGGCAATAATATTGCATCATGACGGACTGGCATTGGTCTCAGGAACACTGACAGTATCCCCCATCTTAGGTCCGTCATTCCCAGCCGAATCATCATTAGCGCAAACAGAGAGATCACTGTCTGCACAGACATGTTCTTCTTGGCAATGGACTCTTCTCACGAGGCGCTCAGGAACCCACACCGGGTCTTGCTGATCCTGTGGGAAAACACAAAGAACCTCATGCCCATGTCAGCACGGGATCGGGTCCATGCCAAACACCTGTCAAGGCATCTTTCCATTTCATCATTCCTTTAGAAGGACTGTGCTGACAATGATGCCTGTCCGCAGCAGAACAATTGGAAGCATCCAAATTCAAAAAATTCAGGGTAAATAATGCAACGAGAGAGTCTGTCCTTAGGGGTACGGCCATAGCCTATTCCCCCTTTTTGTTTTTGAAGCAATTCCTTCAAGGAGCGATGAGCACGCTCCACAATGCCTTGACCTTGTGGATTATATGGTAGGCCATGTTCAAGTTGCACATTCATCTGTTGACAGAAGGAAGCGAACTTCTGTCTGGTATATGCAGGACCATTGTCTGTTTTTAACTATTGAGGCTTACCCCATGCTGCCCAAGCTTCTAAGCAATGAGCAATAACATGAGAGGCTTTCTCTCCTGCCATTGGGGTGGCGTGAATGATTCCAGAGCAGGTATCAACAGATACATGTACGTATTTGACACGTCCAAATTCAGAGATGTGTGTAACATCCATTTGCCATATTTTTAGGGGGAGCAGACCACAAGGGTTAACTCCTAATCCAGAAGGATGATGCAAAATGACACATTGGGGACAATCTAGTACCACCTTTCGTGCATCAGCATGTGAGATAGAAAACTTTTGTTGTAATGTCCTTGCATTAACATGAAATTCTTTGTGGAAAGCATGTGCTCGTTGTATGGCAGAAGCCACAAACATCCATTCCTGTCTAGTACACTGGTCCACTATATCATTGCCTTTAGCCAATGGACCTGGCAGACTAGTATGTGCATGGATGTGTTGCACAAAAAAGGGATTCTTACATTGCCAGATCAGTTTCTGTAATTGACCAAACAATGAGCTAACAGGGCTAGAAGATTTGATGGGCCCTGCCCATTCAAGGTTTTTCAAGTCATTAACAACATAACTAGAATCTGACACTAAATTAAATGCAAATGGGCAAGCCCTAAAAACTTCAAGAACTATTGAAAGCTCCACCTATTGGGGTGCACCTGGCAAGAATTGATGCTTTACGGGTTCAGTAGAATCCACCATATGAGCACCACTGCCTGTCTTAGACCCATCTGTAAATATAACACTGGCTCCTGAAATGGGCTGGGAAGCAGTTACCTTAGGGAAAACTACAGGATGTTCTTTAAAGAAAGTTAATAGTGGATGTTTAGGATAATGGCAATCTATGTGTCCTGGATAGGTACAACGCAGTATTGCCCAATCATCTATGGCAGCACATAATATCTTGACTTGAGTAGAATCATAAGGAACAACTAGCATTTGTGGTGATGTTCCAAAATATTGTAAACACTGCTGAATACTCTGCTGTGCAAGTAATGCTACAGCAGTAGGATAATACTCAATTGATTTTGCAGGTGAGATTTTAGCATAAATCCATAATAAGGGTCCTTTTGCCATAAAATCCCCGTAGGTTGTAACTGGGTAGGCAGAATGCACAGGGTAATATCATCATTATTTTGCACTCTTTGAAAAAAAGCCTTTTGTAACCTATCCTCTAATTTTGTTAAGGCTTCTCAGGCTTCATTGGTTAGTTGCCTCAGTGAATCCAAGGCTGCATCTCCAATTAGAATATCATATAATGGTTTTAATTCATAATTGGCCATTCCTAAATTTCCTCTTATCCAATTTATATCTCCTAATAATTTCTGAAAATCATTCAATGTGCAAAGATGATCCTTCCTTAATTCTACCTTTTGTGGCATGATATGATAGTTATTTTAGAGCCAAGATAATTGACAGCTTTGCTCTGTTGCACCTTCTCAGGGGCGATACAGAGTCCCTTTTGCTTTAGCAGTTCCACAAGTGAGCTATATGCTGCTTGAAGAATGCTCTCCTCCTTAGCTGCTAACAGTACATCATCTATATAATGGAGGCATCTCAGGCCAGGAAAACATGCTCTCAAGGGTTCTAAAGCAGTTGCTACAAACAGTTGACACATAGTAGGACTATTGGTCATGCCTTGTGGCAATACAACCCATTGATATCTTTTATCAGGTTCCTCATTATTAATGCACAGTAAAGTGAAAGCGAATCTCTCACTGTCGTTGCTATTCAGTGGAATGGAAAAGAAGCAGTCCTTAATATCTACCACAATAATAGGCCAATTTTCAGGCAAGGCTGACAGCAATGGAAGACCCCACGTTGTACGGGTCCCATAATTCTCATTTGCTCATTTATAGCTCTAAGATCATGTAACAATCTCCATTTTCCTGATTTCTTCTTGATGACAAATATGGGTGTATTCCAGGGAGAAAGGGAGGGTTTAATGTGCCCTTCCTCCAATTGCTCTTTCACTAATTGATATGCAGCATGTAATTTCTCAGAGCAGAGTAGCCACTGAGGAACCCACACTGGCTCCTCCATTATCCAGGATATGGGAATACCCCCCTCAGCGGCCCCTAGGAAAAACCCAATCCTTGTTTGGGCTTCCTAGGTACTGCTTGTATCGGCTCCTTTCTGCCTTGAAAAGTTTTCCCAAGCCAAAATTAGGATGACACCCCATATTTTTCATGATTTTTTAGATTCTTTGGAATATTCATTACTCAATTGAAAGCCCATGGATTTCATAAGATCCCTCCCCACAAAGGGACACTGGAAGTTCAAGAACATAGGGTTGTATAATGCCAGAGTGAGCTTCTGAATCTTGCCAATTCAACAAATTTGCACTGATATTAGGAGCACTGGCATAACCCAATCTCTGCACTGTTTGTGAGGAAGCCTGTATAGGCCAACCTTGAGGCCAATCTTTGCTAGCTATGATACTGCGATCTGCCCCAGTATCCAAAAGTCCCATTATCTTGGTGCCATTAATGGTTAACTGTAATGTGGGTCTCTGATCTAAGTCTAAAGATAAAAATGTTAAATCTGTGCCTGAGGATCTGAATCTGTTACTTCCTCTTTCTTTGTCATAGGCTGGGTGAGAATCATGTAAGCTGGGTAACTGGATAAGTTGTGCAATTCTGTCTCCTGGGGAAATGGCAGTGATTCCTTTTGGTGATTCAACCATGATTTTAACTATACCTGTATAATCTGAGTCAATTTTCCCAGGATGGATTCGCAATCCCCTTAATGTAGTAGATGATCTCCCTATTAACAATCCCACTGTCCCAGGGTCAAGGGGGCCTTGAAAATCAGACTCCACTACTTGCACCCCCATTTGTGGGGTTAATATGAGTCTGGTGGCGGCACGGAGGTCCAATCCTGCTGAACCTGCAGTGGCTCGCCGCGGTGTTTGGGATGTCTGAGGGTCGGCCACTGCTCTTGATTCCCTTCCTGTCTCTGATTCTCCATTGCCCCATATATTTGCGGGCCCTGAGGCTGGGGGCCCCACTGTCCATTTTTTGGAGGAGTATTATTCCTCAGAGGCTGTCCATTAATGTCCTTGATTGACCTGCATTCCCTCGCCCAATGTTTTCCTTTCTTACACTTACGACACAGTCCTGGGACAGGGTGTTGGTCACCCCCTGGTCTCTGGTTACTTTCCCCTTGATTGCTTCCTCCTTGAGGGCAGCTGCGTCTCATATGCCTCATTTTACCACATTGGAAGCAAGTCCCAGTGCCGCCTGCCTTCTTCTGACTAATTTGTAAAACTGCAGCAGCCAGCCCAGCATTGGTTAGTGGTCCCCCTAATTCCCTGCACACTTTCATCCAAACCTCCAATCCTTTAGTTTTATAAGATGTAATGGCAGCTCTACATTCCTTAGTGCACTGCTCATAAACCAACTGCTTAATTAATGGCATGGCTGTATCAGGATCACCAAATATCTTTCCAGCTGCATCCACTAGGCGAGCTACGAAGTCTGAGAAGGGTTCCATGGGTCCTTGGACAATTTTAGTGAGATTACCACTAACTTCTCCTCTATTGGGTAATGCCTTCCAAGCTCTGGTAGCAATGTTGTTAATTTGCTCATAAACCTGGATAGGATACCCATTTTGCTGATTTGCAAATCTACCTTGCCCAAGCAACATATCCATATCCCAAGCAGCTTGGCCTCCACCAGCAGCCCTGTTAGCTGCAGCCTGTTCACTAGCGAACTCTATCAGAAAGGCTTTCCAATCTAAATACTGACCAGAACTTAAACAGGCTCGTGCAAGGTTCATCCAGTCTGATGGAGTCATAGCATATCTATGCAGAGCTTCCAACTGAGCTACTGTAAAGGAAGCTGTAATACCATATGTCCGGACAGATTCTGCTAATGATTTAATAATCTTGAAATCTAGAGGTTCATGATATCTCTGGTTCTGAGGATTCTGAAATACTGGGAATGCAACTTGCATTTCTGTTCTAACTTCTCTCCATACTCTAGGATTAAAAGACACGCCGCCCTCTGCCCCCATTGCTCCAGGATACGGAGGGGGAGCAGAAGGGACCACGCTCTCATGGCCCTTTTCTAACTGTTTGGATCCTCTTCTCTCTTTTCTTTTCTTTCTAACCTTCACTCGTTGCAATGACTCACAAACGGATTCAACATCTTCATCATCCAAGACAGAATCGGAGAGATTGGAAGCACACGAGTCTTCCAACTCAGAAAGGCTAGGATATAATCTTGTATGTTTTTTCTCACCTTTTGCTTCTTTATCTTCTATTTGCTCTGTCTTTTCAGGTACTGCTTTCTCTGAGGTTGCCTTTTCTGATCTTTCTTCCTGCAGTATTTCCAGAGCAGTTTGGCCATTCTCAACCGCCTCACTGCATCTCTGATCTTCTAAACATCCTCTTATTAGTTTCCAGACTGGTCTAACCCCATGCTTAAGTGTGCCTTGCTCTGCGGCGAAGTCTAGGTCTCTTCCCAATTTCTCCCAGGAAGACACTGTAAGACTTCCTGAAATTGCAAACCAAGGAGCAACAACATCACACTCTTCCAGAAATCTTTCTAGGGTGCTTTTCCTTATCTTCAATTTCTTAGAGAGAAGCAGCTCATTAAGAGCCAAAAAAAAATTGGGTGCGAGGAGGAAGTGCCCATCTTAGTATACCCTTTCTTCCTCAATTTGAGAGGTTTCTTGGAGCCTTTACCGAACAGCCCCAGCCTTCCAGTTTCACTTGCTTATTTTGTTTTTCTGATTACCCGTCTGCTATGGTCGGGGCTCTACTGTCCCGCTCCCCCTTTATCTACAGGTGAGAGCAAAAAACCCACTTTTGTCGTGGATCCCCAATTTATCTGAGGACTTACCAGTATACCCCCTGACTGTAGAAAGTTCTGAGCCCCACGGAGAGACGTGGTAGTTCCCCGTACGGGCCACCACTTGTTGTGACCGCCTCAACCAGCAAGGATGACGCAACATCGGAGCTTTTCTTTAAGCAGTTTATTCAGGACCTCGTTAGTAGTGATGTCTCTCCCCGGGCAAGCCTCTCCCAGCCCCTAAGTAGGTCTGGGCTACCAACCCCAGACAGCCACGTAGGCACTATCCATAGGTCCACGCATATGCAAGCGGCACACAAATCCAGCCATAGCCAAATAAGGAGCTGTTTACCACAAAGAGTACTTGCCATTGGGAAGGCAGAGGGTGGAAGCCAGCGCCATCTTTAAGGTGCGGCTACATGCAGCTCTCTACACCAGGGAAATAGAATCTCAGCCATCCACCCCTCAGGTTACTTATCTAGGATAGATATCACTCCAACTCACAAGTCCATTACCCTGGATAGAAAACACTTAATTCAGTGACTCACACTTACCACCACCAAGGATGAAATTCTGTCCATCCTAAGGATGGCCAGCTCCATCCCAGGAGTCTCACAGATTTGCTATGCCCTCCTGGGCTTCTCACTTGCCTCTCAGCTCCTATTTGCATCTCATAAAAACTCGGTCCAGTGGATTTCATTTTATGACCCTCCCTGTCTTCCTCCATGGACTCAGATTTTATTAAAGCTTCAGTCTGTTATAACAAACAGGTTGACCTCAGAAGATTTTGGTGGCCTAAATTGGCATGCTCATTTCTCAATGGTTGTTTATCATTCAAGAGACCCCCTACTTTTAACCAACAGGGTTGGGAAATTGTTATACATCAGGCTGTCAAGGGCTGATTCAGTCCACTATAATTCCTTTATCCGTCTGTCCTTCACTGGGACTTAACCCCAAGCCTGTTTTCTTTCTTTTTTTTTATGATAATTCCTGTCTAAAAACAAAAAACATAAAACAGGGATTTTTATAAGACTTTTTTAATTGCTTGCTTAATAAGGTATTAAAGCTGCATCTCCATGGACTCATAAAATAATTACATAACATTGGTAGCTGAACTTTGTAATATAAGAGTCACTTAGGTGGTACTAGTTTTAAAAAGACATGAAGGGATCATAAAGAGAAACTGAGACTTGACACTGTGTGGCAGGTGGAAGTTTCTAAAGAGAGCCCAGGAGAGAGCATCTGTGAAAACACAAGCACCTTGTTTCAATGAAAGCCTAAGAAGATGTTAAGGAAGGTCTGAGATTTCGAAAGCTTCAGTAAGTTCCCAGGTTCTAAGAGCATAAACACCCAAGGATATGAAATCTTAAGAAAATTCTGAAGGTATAAGAAAAAGATTGAAAGTAATGAAAAAATGTACAGATTTCCCCCCTTTATGCTATTGTTATATTAAGATTCCAAAGGTTCAGGAAACCAATATTTAATGAAACCTATACTTAACTGATTAAATTCAGACAACTCGCATTGTGGGGTCTGGAGACTGCAACCAACAGGTGGCCAAAATGAGATATTTGTCCCTATAACACTTAAATCATCTCTAAAATACCTGCCCCCTGTGGTTGCTTTCTCTATGATCAAACTAGAGATTACTGTTGACATTGGTCAGAGACTTATTGAGGCTGCCCTTTTTGGTCCTGTAGAAGACATGATGCATATTCAGAAAGACTTTCTAACTTTTATTCAAAATGACTGATCTTTTATAGTCTAACTGATGACCCATGGAACCCCAGATGGGAGATGAGGATCATTGGTAAACTTTACTATATCATTTAACACAACTGCCAATCAGGCACAATCAAAATACAGAAGATACACTCCCAACTCATTCAGTTCTTAAGAATAGGCACAGTGGAAGTTGTCCAAAGCTCCTCGAAGATATTACATCCCTAATATCACCTTTTGTTATAATATTGTCCTACATTCCTGTCACCCCATCTATTGTTTCGAACATCAGTCTCTACATATCAGCTATTGCATAACACTTTGCCTGATTGCCTTGGAGAATGCTGGTTGTATGTCTTTCCTGGACCAAACTCACAACCACCATTTGTGGCCTTGCCTATTGTCTTGTTAGACTCTCTCATCTTGCCTCTTGTTAACTACTCTAAGCAAAATATTACTACCACCTCTTATCTCTCCCACACCTTTCTCTTTGGTATCACAAACCATTTTAACTCCTCAGAAAAATGCTTTGTGGGCACACTGTGTTAAAGGTGTGTCTTCCTCCCTCAAAGATCGAGATTAGGTTGAGATCTTCCCACTTCAAATTAATCAGAAAACCTCACAGGTGTGGCCTTCTTTTTGGGTTTTAGTTAATTCCATATTTTGTCAAGTTGAAAACCGACAATAACCATAACATTGTGAGACCTTGAACTCATCTACAATCCAGCTTGTTTTGATGACATAATTGTTCTGTCTCAGCCCCATGAGTAGCTGGGATCATAGTCATGTACCACCAAAGACTACCAAAAACCTTGACAGTTTATTACAAGATTTAACTTGAAAATATTAAAGCTGTCTAATGAACATTTTAATACAGTTAAATGATTTCTGAGCAAAAAAAAAAAAAGAAAAGAAAAGAAAAAGAAAAAAGAAAACAAAAGACCCAAAATGATGCCACCAGGCTTCATTCATCTGTTTTTAATAAAATGACATAAATGAGAAATTGATTAAATAATCAACTTTTAAGGAATTCAGACTAGGTAGTAAACAGAAGTAGCTTAACAGAGTCCTTCTAACTATGAAGTAGTTCTCAAAAGAGAATACAGTCTTGTTGTAGGATCCTGTGAGGTTCCCTTGTGGGAGGGGGTGAGTAGGTGCAGAGTCCACAATATAGGCCCTCGGAGTCAGGATGAAAACAACAAGCTCAGTTTATTCAGGAAGAGGGAAGCCTTAAATAGTGTCCACCCCACCCCAGGAAAATGTCTCATGAATATGCATCTGCTAATGTGGCATGGCTGCCTCTCATTGGCCCAGGTCATCTCAGATCAGAGCTCAGCTGCTGTTGCTAAGGCCCTTAGGCAGACTGGAGTTGGCTCCCAAGAAGTATCTTATGCACAGGATCTCATTACCAGTTTGGGCTGGCCAGCCCCTAGGCCTGTTTGGGCTGAGTCATTCCACAAAGTCTTCGTGTGATGAGCACATCTCAGATACTGTGGGTAGAACAAGGCAAAGCCGTGCTGTCCAGAGGAGATTTGTCAAGACCACAGAAGGATGGAGTATCTCTCTTACTCTTCCAATGACAAAGAACAAAAGGGCCTTCTGCATTCATGCAAATGGAAGCTGCTGGGTGGCAGTAGAATAGAATAGTGATTTACATTCAAGAAGCTCAAGAAGATTTTAAGGGAAACATATCTGAAGAGTCATAGACAATGAAGAATATTTCCCAAGGTCACCTATTCCCCAACATGTAAAGGAGAAAGCAATCTCTGAAAGTTAAATTTCTAGAATAGTCTACTCTACATAGAAAAAGAAATTGGGAGAGAGCAAGACTAAAACTGGGAGTCATATAGAACAAACACAGTAGCACCACTGGGGTCAATGGTGGCAAAAGTGAACATGAAGGACAGACTTAAGAGGTGTTGAAGGACAGGTAGGCTTCTGAGTTTCCCCAACACATTATGGTGCAGGATGCTTTCTGTAGTTATTGTGTCTGGCTTGTCGGTGGATGTTGGGAGATTTGGAAAGTCATACGTCTTTCTTTCCTTAACTTTACTCTTAGACAATTCTACACACGCATAAACATAACACTTACCAAATATTCTAACCTCCCACCCTCTCCCATCTCGCTGTTACCCTGGTCTACCTACCCCTTCAATCTCTTTCTACAAATTTATCTCACACATTCATGACTATTATTTGTTTTATGACTGACTGAATTTAACCAGGTTCATCTTTGTAGGCAAATTTTGGAGCTATCCTTTGGAGCTAGTGGGCTCAGGCACAGTTCTTCAAACTAAAATTATCATATACGAGGAGTAGAAGCCACAGAACTCTGTCTATAGTTAGATTTGGTTTAGGAGTTGGGCACCCTGGAATGGAAAACTGAGCCACATGTCAGTTTAAAAAAAGATCACTCATTTTCTTTCACAGTGGAAGAATGTCTGTGTATTGTGATATAAACAGTAGTTGCTGTATGTGTGGCAATCAATTGGAAAGTTATTTTATGCATAGTTACAGCTATACAGATCTACTTTAGAATGTACATTATTAAAACTGATTCAACCATTATAATATGCCAGAACTGCTGCAACATTATAAAAAGCAATACATCTTTTATATTCAGTGGTACAGATACTGTTACTAGTTTTTAGAGACTGACATACTAAAGAGGCCATAATTTAGCATTGTGATGACAATTCTGAGTTCAGGCTTTCATATATTTCGGCCAAGCTACAAAGATGACCCTGGTTAAATTTAGTCAGTCACAAAACAAATAATAGTCATGAATGTATGAGATAAATTTGTAGAAAGCGATTGAAGGGGTAGGTAGACCAGAGTAACAGGGAGGTGGGAGAGGGTGGGGGGTTAGAATATTTCAGCTCATGTATATGAGTATTGTTTCTCTTCTCTAGGCAAGACTCAGAGAAAGAATGACTCTCATCAAGTTAGCTCAATCCTGCACATGGACAGCAAAAGCCATCTAGCAAAGCTCTGCTAGACATCTACATGCACAAAAAGTGTGAAATGCATGAGAACAGCTATATATATGGTCTCATATAATACATGACTGTGGTCATTTGCCCCATAGTCATCTTAGAATATCAAATTCCTTCCAAAATCAAAATCGTTAATGGTTTAAGTGAGGAGAAGAAGCAAGGAAATGCTGTAGACAAACTCTCACAAATTTGAAGGGGGATTACTGAAGGAAAAAAGGGGGGGTAAGTTCTCCTTTCTTATTTCATCACATGCCAATGGACTAAAAGTAGATTATACAAAAAGTATGTCTGGAAAGCTATGAAAGTCTTTGTTAGTACAATCTTCTATTCCTTTCTTTTATCAGATTATCTTCCATATTTAACATGGCTGGAATCTTCCCACACAGGGATATAGTAAATACAAATATACTACAATTCTTTGGAGAACTTAGATGTATTATGCATTTGATGGACATAGAAGTTTTGCCTTATTTATCTGCCATCTTCCAATCAAATCAGTTATGAATGTCAGTAGAAACACATTTCAGACTGCTTCTCTACCTCAGAGAACCCAGGAGGTCCAGTATCCAGAAGGATTCTGCTGAGGCATACCTGGAAGTACCAATTCAGCAATCAGCATTTCCAGACAAATAAATCAGTTTACTCCATTCTTCCCTGTGTTAACATTCCCTTCATGGGTTTTTACTATCAGAATAAACCACACCTGGATTCTACATCAGGCACTAGATTCTCTTTCTCTCACCAGAATGCCTTGTTGAATCCTGGTTTGGACGTCTGTGCATCTCCTTATTTACCCGGACATTTAGTACCATTATTCTTGAGAATATATGCTTCAGTCTACCTTGAAATTATAATCTGTGAGGTAGAAATTATGCTACTTCTTCCCAATTTTTTAACCTTCCTATAATTCTCTCTAGAATCTTCAAGTTGGCATTAACTTGAGTCAACTTAGTTTTTTGTTTGCTTTTGTTGTTGTTTAGCTAGTACATTTTTTTATTGTTTTCTTCATCATCATCATTATTATTAATTTTATTTTTCTCACATACATTGCATCCTAATTACAGTTCCCTTCTCTCCCTTTGCCCAGTCTCTCCCCTTCACCTCCTCTCTCTCTCCCAGATCCACCTCCATCTGTATACCCTCAGAGAACTGCAGCCCTCCACCCCAAGTGACATCAATTAAATATGGCATAATGTGCTACTAAAATACCAGGCAGATATTGTCATATCAAGACTGGCTGAGGTGATCCAGTAGGAAGAAGGGTCCCACAAACAAGTAAAAGAGTCAGAGGAAACCCCAGCTCCCAATGACTCGTACACAAAAGACATCCAAATCCCAGCTTCTCTCAGTTGCTGGATGAAGTCTCTCTGGTCTCTTTGATGATGATTCTTCTGGACTCTAGTCCCAAAACACTCTGCAAGCAGGAGAAACCTAGGTCAAATATATGTGGCTAGATTGGTATCCGAATCCCTCCACGTGAGGCCATACCTGGTTACAGAAGATGGCCATTTAAGGCTCTGTGTTCCCCACTAAGAGTCTTTGCCAGGATTACTCTCATAGATTCCATGGAGTTTTTATTGCACCAGGTTTCTACATTGCTCCTGAAATGCCCCCTCCCCAATTCTAGTCATTTCTCCCAGTATTTTCTCCTCTCTCCCACAACTTGATTCCTTCTGTTCCCAATCCCAACCGCCCCAGTCACCCCTCAAAATCTATCCTATTATGCCTTCTCAGGATGATCATTGTGCCCCCCCCTTAATTTATACAGTCACAGACACAGAGGTGCTAATTAACTTAGTTTTTATTGACTGCACAGATTAGATTTCCTGACAAGAGTGTGATGCTTCTCTGTCAGTTTGTATGTCTGAATTCCTGTATGTTTTGCTTCATTGCTGCCTAGTCCTCACCATTATATTCTCTGGAATAAGTCCTGTCTGGGTTTTTATAATGTGACTTTTCATTATTTTCTAAAAGCTGACTTGATCTCCCAGATTTGTTTTAGCTTCCCAAATATTCAATTTGGTTTGTTTATGCCACAGCCAGGTCAAAGGAAAACAACATGTATATGATTGCAAATAAGGCAATGGTATCTCTTTAAGAAATAGAAGTATAGGATTCATGAGATAGCCTAGTGGGTAAAGTACTTGCCTCAAAAGCACAAGGATGTGAATTTAGATCTTAGGAACCCACATGAAAATCAACTGTGGTGATATTCATCTATATTCCTTGTGCTGGA
Organism: Onychomys torridus; assembly: GCF_903995425.1. Taxonomy (NCBI): domain Eukaryota; kingdom Metazoa; phylum Chordata; class Mammalia; order Rodentia; family Cricetidae; genus Onychomys; species Onychomys torridus. The sequence continues at coordinate 69,839,362 of NC_050451.1, read as the reverse complement.
GAGACAGAGACAGGTGGATCCATGAGATTTATCAACAACCAGACTAGATGAATTGATGAAATCCAGGTTCACTGAAGGATCAGGTTTGTCATAAACATGCAGAATGCTTTAGGAAGAGCTATAGTAAAACTTTTATCTTCTACATCACACACACACACACACACACACACACACACACACACACACACAGCTTTATATACTCATTCACATACTCACATCAAGACACACATACACACAAAAATAAACAAATAAAAATATATCATAAATCAGTTGTGCCACTGTTTTTCAAATGTCTCTCTTCATATATTTAAGTCTAACATATTATGTGCTTCATTTCTAATCTTTCATAGAATAATAACTAAATACCATAGTCTGACAAACTAAATCATAGTGTCTTTAATGTGTACATAGTTACAAAATATCTGACTTTAGAATCACATACTACTCAAATGATAGTGCTTATTTTTGTTTCCTTTTGAATAATAGCATCGTAGTTCTTATATAATTCAAATATAATTTAAATACTTCCAAACGAACTAGCTTTACCTATAAAGCATTAAGGAAAAGAGTATTAACTTGAAGTATTTGATAGATTTCTCCTTTTGAAAAAAATGTTTATTAATTCTAAGCCAGATTACTGGTCAATGATTTAACAGCAGTCACAAAATATGCATGCCAGCTACTGTTATCCTTTACAAATTTACAAATAAAGTTACAAATATTTAGAATGAAGTTCATACATTATATGGTCATAACATTTGTCTGGGGCCAAATCAGGAGAGAGACATGTATTAATATAAGTAGAGACATTTTAATGTAACCAAAGATTACTATACTGTCAGAGAATTGTATCTATAATGGAAATAAGGAAAAGCATTAAAATATGCTCTAATGCAACTTTGACTTTGATAATAATATATATTACTTATAAAAGAGTATAATGTGGGATTGGAGTGATCTTTCAGTGGTTAAGAATACTCACTCAATATTCTTCCAGAGGACCCAGGTTCAATTCTCACTACAAAAATGGTGGTTTACAACCATCTGTAACTCCATTTCCAGGGGATCTGATATTCTCTCATGGACTTCCCAGGAACCAAGCATGCATGTCCGGCACAGACATACATACAGTCATAATAGGTATATACATTAAGGAAAACATAATTTTGAATTAAAATTAAAGGGTGACTATAACTAACCTTCTCCCCTAGCGTTACCCCTATATTCCTATAGCCTAAACCAGGATAGGATGTATTCCTACTTAGGCAGGATACCATGATACTTTGTGTCCTGGGTGCCTAGAGTAGGCCGACACATGTCCCATACAACTGCTCTTTGCTAGAAATAGAAAAACAAAACAAGGAAGGGCCAAGTATCATATACCCTAACCAGGACAGTGCTGCCCTTCCCATTTGCAACCTATCTTCAGAGCCTGTGGCTGACAGCGCTGATTGTGCTTTTTATAAAACAGGGTGTTCTTGAAGAGCGATTGACCAGAGTTGGCACACTGGAGAACAAATTTGATTTGAAGCAATGCATTGATGATTGCTGCATTCATCATGTGGTCACCTCACTATACTATATGCACATATTAAACACTAAAAAGACCTTATTCTGACATGGACATTCTGACATCCCACATTTTCACAACTAACATGCAATTCAAAAAGTTATATATTAACATTTTAAAAGGGTTAGAAGAATAGAATTTATAGTCTATAGATATTTTAATGACTCCCCTCTATAAATTTGAAATGACATAATCTTTGCTCTAGAAAGCTTTTTCTGCCCTGACAGAAATGGACCACAAATCCATCTTTATGTTTGACATTTACTATATATATATATAAAGTTTTCTGTGCCTTTTGTTTTAGTCTCTGGAAGTCTTCAAATGCATGTCAGTAGCAAAAATCCACTCATATAAATACCATGTTATGATATAACTTAAAGCAAATCCCAGTCTGTCAACTAATCCTGATGCCATAACCAACGTTTTGACCTGCAGTGGGTAGAATCAAATATAATAATTTTATTCTCTGCATTAAATATATTTTCCATTCTACCATTAGCCAATGAGGACCAGACTAGAGAGTGGACATTTGTTGTACAATTAAACACACACACACACACACACACACACACACACACACACACACACGCGCACACGCACACGCACACACACACACACACGCACACACACACACACACACACACACATACACAAAGAACAACAACAAAAATCCCAACCAACTTCACATAATTGCGAATTTTTGATTCACTACCGATTTTATAAAATCATACTGAGCAAGAGAATGATATCCTGCTGGAAGAGTGCTGCAATGCTTTGTACCAACCACTTCTTCTTACATTAAGGGCAGTGCAAGGGCTAATCTAATGTAACTTTTGTCTCACCAAGTGTTAAGGAGCTGTGATCATAATTAATATAATGGCATTTAAAAATCAAAACTTGCTTCTTAGTGCTTTAATCTCCCAGGAGTAATTGAAAGTCATTCTGGAATTAGAATGTGCACTTTATGTGCAAGTAAAGGAAGTGTTTCTCTTATAAAGTCACTCACATGGTTAGTCTAACCTATTGAGTAGAGATGTGTGGTCTGAAGAAAAGAATAACAAGTTCTACATTTGAGTTTCAAGTTTGTTCAATGATTCATTCTTCCAATTAATATTAGGTAAGGTATTGTGAGGCATGATGAGAAGAAAGAAATGAGCAAGCTGAACCCAGTTCTGCCCATGGAAACCATGTTCTAATTCAGAGTGAGTTCCTATAATAGATAGACAGCTACCATGGTACTTGAAACTATTTGCACTACTTTGTACAGGGATATGGAACAATATGAAAAAGAGAATGAAGGCTATTCTTTTGTATTTTCTAGGGAAAAAATTGTCAGGAGAAATTACATATGACTTCAGCTCTGAAGAGTAACTAGGAAGAAGCAAGGTAGGACTTGTAGAGTTGGGCGTCTTTTCCAGGTGGAGGGAGAAAGCTCTAAGCTGAGAGAAACATATAGCAGAGGGGTGCAGCACGAATCTTAAAAGGTCTTATTCATAAAAGAAAAACCTGGAGCCAAGTATTGGGGTAAATTCTGGAAGATCAGAGAAGCAGAACAAGCCACAGCTACCTCATCTTGCCAGTTCCTCAGCTGATTCTGTTTCCTCAGACTGGAAGCCTCTGAGTCCTCATCCGAATGGATCTCAGCTGAACTGCTTCTAGAAACCTAAAAGCTTAACCTGCTCTACTTCCTGGTTTTCACGCCTTATATACCATTCCGGTTTCTGCCATCACTTCCTGAGATTAAAGGCTCACTTCCTGGGATTAAAGTCTCACTTCCTGGGATTAAAGGTGTGAGTCACCATGCCTGGCTGTTTCCAGTGTGGCTTTGAAATCACAGAGATCCAGATCTGTGTCTGTCTAGTGGCTGTTCTATTCTCTGACCCAGGTAAATTTATTAGGGTTCACAATATATTGGGGGACATAATATCACCACAGAGTGGGGTCCATGGTGGTATCATACAAGGGATCTAACCATATGAGGAAATAAGATTGCAAACACCATGGAGATTGATTTCATCAACCTGGATCAGACTTCAGGAAGTCTAATAACAGGTAGTTAATTTCCAATGTGTTTAAGCCCAGTTTAGTTGGAAAAATAGTTTCCTAGTATAATAAATTTTTGCTGTACAAGAAAGAAAGTATAATTACATTGAAACTGAACTCAGCGTACTTGTCATTTCTTCCAAGAAGATGGGTTCTACTTGTATTAGCTTAAGAGTCTAAGAGTCTGGCCCAATCTCTGGTATACAGCTAGCATAGAGTTCATTTGGACTATTTGCCACCTCTGTTCCTGGTTGTGGGAACTTGGGAGAGTCCCTAGCTATAAGGGTATGTAGTGGATAGCCATCCCAGCATTGGCTGGGAAGTTCCAACCCCCATTGAGGCTTCGGTAATGGTCGCGCCCACAAGGCAGGGCGGAGAAGGAAACAGAAGACGGAGGATCGGAAGGGGAGGCACACTTGGTTCCGGGACCCTGGACGCTGGAGGGAGATGGAGCAGAGTTCTCCAGAGAACACCACTGGACTGCACTATACCTTTGCCAGACCCTGCAACCTACCCCTTCATTGTAAGTTACCCCACAAAATAAATCTCCCTTTTAACTAAATGGAGTGGCCTAAATAATTTCTTCAATAAGGGTAATTTAGATTACTAGCCACCTCTAGTCCTGGTTGTAGAAGCTTGATATGGCCTGGCCCAACAGTAGGGCAGATCACCAGGCTGGTTCATTCCTCAGCTTTCTGAGTGGAAGAACAGGCTTTTCATCATTCACATTGGCAAGACAGTCCTATGTGCTGAACATTCCTGGTTTGTCTGAAAATTTGCAGGCACAAAGACCTACATGCTATGCTCCCAATGTTGAAATTCAGACTTGCCTCTTGAAATCCCACCCCTTAGGGTTGCCCTGTGTCTGGATGTGAAAGCCATATTTTAAGGAAAAACTATTCCCCCCCCTCTCTCTCTCTCCATTCCCACAAGGTATACACACCTCTGCTTTCTCTTCATTCTTTTTCTTCCTTGTCTCCCTCTTACCTTTCTCTTCATCTCTCTATAATAAACTCTCCATGAGGATGTAGCGCCTAGGTGTGAATCACTTTCTATGCACTGCTGCTCCCCTACTGCATCTACCCAGCATGGTTTTGTTTGTTTTTTGAGACATGTAGCTTTTTAAAAATATTTTTTAAGATTTATTTATTTATTATGTATACAGAAGAGGGCACCAGATCCCATTACAGATGGTTGTGAGTCACCATGTGGTTGCTGAGAATTGAACTCAGGACCTCTGGAAGAGTAGTTGGTGGTCTAAACCTCTGAGCCACCTCTCCAGTCCCCGAGATGTGTAGCTTTACACCTTCCAGGAACTCACTCTGTATCCCAGGCTGGCCTCAAACTCATAGAGATCCACCTGCCTCTGCCTCCTGAGTGCTGGGATTAAAGGCATGTGACACCACTGCCGGCTACCCAGTATGTTTTCCCTCATGCATGGGATACCCTGGCCTGGCCAGCTGGGGGTTCCATGCTTCTGCAAATTCATAACACCCAACATGTAGTAACAAAGCATAAATAAAAGAAGACATTTTAGCCTAATTTTACCCAAGTTCTTCACTATTCAATATTTACTATTATTTGTAAAATTGCTGGATGCAAGAATCAACATTGTCTGGCTGTGTGGCTGGGCGAGTGACCCCTAGAAACATCCTCTCCTTGTTCTTTCTCCTTCTTCTTTTCCTCCCAGATTTTTCCCTCTACATATTCTCTCTGCCTACCAGCTCCACCTATCCTTTCTGCTGCCTTGCTATTGGCCATTTAGCTCTTTATTAGACCATCAGGTATTTTAGACAGGCATAGTAACACAGCTTCATAGAGTTAAAAGAATGCAACATAAAAGAATGTAACACATCTTTGCATTATTAAACAAATATTCTACATTTTAAAATAATATTCTACAGAAAACAATAATTAAGTTCATAAATATAGATCACACAATGCTTTAATAACTGTAATTCTTTAAATCTAATGAAAAGGGAATGACAGATGTGAAGAGACATTGGATAGTAGAAAAAAATTGCTGAATTAAATCAGCCTATGTATTTTAAAGATGTATTGACTTCAGAATGGAAACCAGGATATGTGATACATTGGAGAAGAGGTTTTGCTTTTGTTTCCACTGGAGAAGAAAAGCTATGGATAGCCTGAAGAATGAAAAATATTGGATTGAAACAGGAGAGACCCACTGAATAGGAGAGATGATAATTAATCAGACAGCTTGGTCATTCAATCCAAAGTAACTTACAAAGATTAACAAATGCCTTTCACTTGATCAGAATTAAAAAATAAAAATAATATTTTTGAATAATAAGTTTACCGAAGTCACACTTACCTTACTGGTATGAAAAGAAAAATGGATTTTCTTAAACACATATCTTAATTCCATGTTAGAAAATTAGACTGCAGATTGCCATATGGCCCTAACATCTTAGACATCAACTTTTGAGTTTTCTTCTTATATAAAAAGGATATTTTTGTTGTTTGGTATTAAAAACACAATTAAGATATTTAAAATGGTTTAAGTACATTCAAAGGGTTACTCCAGTTCAAGCTTGTTTTCTAAATCTTTAAGAATTACAGTGATTTGGAGCTGAGATAAAGTTCTTAAGTAGGGTGGTGGTTGCCCATGCCCATGCCTTTAATCCCAGCAGAAAGAGACAGGTGACTCTCTATATGTTAGTTTTCTAAATTCTAGAGTTGAAGTGAACAAAGTGGTGGTGATACACACCTTTAATATCACCACTCAGGGACAAAATTCAGATATAGCTCCTAATTGGTATGTTTGCATACTAGAGAAATCACATACCACATGTACAGATTATTATAAAAACCCTCTACAGGATTACCAGAAAGACAGGCTGAAATTCAAAGTGAACACCCCTTTTTTTTTCCTAAAAATAAATACATTTAAACCTTGAATTTGTGTATACATAAAGAGAAAGGGGACTATAGTTATATTTATCCACACATACTAATGTATATTTACTTTCAAATTTTCAAAAAGAAATTTAAGTGGAAGAGAATGTCTTTTCTGCTGTCAAAATAACATTTTCCCTAGCAAAATATATAAAGGCCCAAAACAGAACTACTCAAATTTAGGTGTGGGTCAGGGTTTTGTTTTTATTCTGTTTCCAGAAGAATAAAGCATCCAACTAAGGAATCTGGAGACCACTGGTCAAATGAGACATCTGAAGAAGGACAGATCATCAAGAGAAAATGTTCCAGGAATAAGAGTAAATTGGCCAAGTCGTATTGCCCAACTCTAGCCTCTGTTGCTACCAGGTTCTGTGCAAACATTAAACACATTTCAGGTCTCCAAGAAGAGGGAGCCTTGCAATGACAAATCCACTTGGATTGCGGCAATGCCACTAAGCTGACAAACACCACAAAAAGATCAGCTGTAGACTACAAACTGATCAGGACATTCAAGTCACTGCCTTCATTGAAGACTGACATGAACATTTTATAGAAATTTAAATTCAGAGATACTTAATCCTATACTAGCCAAATACAAACATGCTGGACATTGTAGAAAGCTTGACAAAAATAGCTTCATTATTTTAAATAGTTTTACTGTGTTAGCATTAAAACATTTTTCTTTTTATTTAGTTAAAATGGGAGACATATTGCAGGGTATTTGATCACACAGTGAATCCTGAGATTGTATTATTCAAATAAAATCAATCACAGGACAAGAGGCAGAGCAAGCAAACAGTTGATTGGAAGTAACCACAGATAGTGAGGGGAAGTTAGGAAGTCAGAGAGAGAGAGAGAGAGAGAGAGAGAGAGAGAGAGAGAGAGAGGGAGAGAGAAAAAGAGAAAGAGGCACAGAAAGTAGAAGGGAGGGACATCCATTTAGAGGAGTTTTGTTTCAGAGGAGAGAGCCCTCTTCCTGAGATGACATCAGAGGAGGAAAGTCAGCTGGCTACTTTCTGTGCTGTTCTGAGCTTGCAGGCTTTCACCCTGGCATGTGAATCTCAAGTCTTTATTGGTAAAATAAAAAAAAAAAAAAAGATAGAGACTGCATTCATTCCTAAAGACATGTAGCACAGGGGTTGACCTGCCATGCCCTGGAACATCATCAGGAGCATCTGTAATTATCAACCCAAACAAACCATTCTATTTTTATTTGTAATTCACTACAGAAAAAATCATTATAATGATATAAAGCTTCCTTAACAAATAACACAAATGATCAAATAATTTAAAGATTTCTCTAATTTAAAGAATGGCTGTCTTTAGGATCTTTATAGTTGACATACTCCTAGTTCCCCCTGCCCCCTGTAAACTTGGGAAATACTATATGAACTTGTTTTTTGTTCTTCCTCATGGAACTAGCAAATATTGCTTGAGTTTAATGTGCTTTCCAATATTCAAATAAATGATTCTTGGCATGTAATGAACAACAGTGTTCCTTCTTGTATCTCCTTTAGAACAATACATCTCTTATAAAGTACAGCATAAGATGCCCTCATTTTCAAAAGGAGCTAGAACAGTACAGATTGGGTGCCAAAGTGTTCCATAGTTTACTCTGTTATTTAATGTTCCCAAATTTAGCCTTGAAACATGTATACTGTTATTCACTTTTACATTTTTTAAAACTGAAACACAGAAAATTTTCTAAAACGCCAATTGTTTTACCTTCATAATTTTTGAAGGCTTCTTTTTTTTAAACCTCTGTGGCCATTTCAAATGGCATGTTAAAAGTCTCTATATCTATCTACCTCTCTGTGTCTTCCTCTGTCCCTAATTCATATTTATCCTGTAGAAATGCTTTGAAGCTCTGCTTTACACAAGAATATGACATCTCTAGCCTTGCCAAAATAATGCAGTGTCTGTTTGTTTTGTTTTGTTTTTCTGATGAAAATACTCACCAAGTGAATAATTGACCTAGATTTTCCCTCTTCCCCTTTGCTGTTTTCTGGATGTAAATGTGTAAATGATGCTTTCTTTTCTCTAACAACCTAGAAGAAATGTGTACATAAAAGTTTGAAAAAAAAAATCAGCAGGCTGAAAACCTGCTGCTCTTATTCCAGTCTGGGCCACTGTGATGTTCTAAGCTTTAGTGTTTCATCACCACCCCAAATATAGACACACACACACACACACACACACACACACACACACACACACATCCCCTGTCCTCCAAGATAAATGAAAGACAAAACACCACAATTATGTATTAGGATTTAACAAGCAGAATCATTCAAAGAAAATGATTCAAAATTATCCTCAGATGAGCAATATTAGTAGAGCTAGCAGCACCAGCACAGGCAGCCATGATTAGGATTTAACTTCCAAAAGTGTTAGAAGAGGTAAAGCATCACAGCCATAGGCATGCATAATTGGTCCTTCCTGGAAGTGGAGAAACTTTCCTTCAAATCCCATGATAAAAGGAGAATTAGGACTTCTGAAGGGCAAGGCAGACCGTACACTTCAGAGAATTAAAAAAGGTTCTTGACCATATAGTTTTCCAATGTAAATATAGGGGTTGCAAGTTCCATACTACGGGGTATGGCCTTACCTGACCTACATGTAAGAAGTCAGGAAACCACTGGGAAGAACCAGGTTTCATTCTAGTTTGTGTTTGGTCTAGGGATGAGAGGAGGGGAAGGCTAGGCTTGTACACAGCTGCAAGTGGAGGGAAAGTAATACATGACACTTCCTTATCAACTTGTGGCCACTGATACAAAGCTGAAGGATCCCTGGCCTAATTTCTGGGAGAGGGAAAAAAAAACATTGAGAGGGTCTGTGATATAGCATGTCATCAATGTTTTTAGGGATATCAGCATTAATTAATCATGTGTACATTTGGGGATTAATCTAATTATGCAGAAGACCAAAGAAGCAGATAATAAGAAATCATTTGCATTGTTACCATATATCTTAATTTTAGTTCTTGAGTGAAGTACATAGGAAGCTCAACAGGGTTGAGCAGGAAAACAATTACCTTCTGACACACTGAAGTAAACTTGCCATGAGCGTGTCATCATTGTCTCATTTCAGAAAACTATCACTTACTTAGTTTGCCTTTCTTGCTTTCTTTTTCATTCCCTTCATTTGAGACAAGGTCTCACTATATAATTCTTAGATAGATAAACTAGATAGATAGATAGATAGATAGATAGATAGATAGATAGATAGATAGATAGATAGATAGATGATACATACATACATACAAACATATAAAGATGCAAAGACATAGATAAACAATAGGTAGACAGATAAAAGAGATCAGATGTTCTGAATATAAGACCGTACTTGGAATATTTTCCTTCTCCTCTGTCCTTAACCTTCCTTTTCCCTTACTCCATTGTTTAGACATATTTTTCCTTCATTGGAGTCTATTTTGTTACTATGTCATATGTATTTTTAAAATTCTAGATTCCGCATATGAGAGAAACCATGTCATACTTGTCTTTCTGAGCCTAGTTTAGTTTTTAGATAATATCATGACCTTACTTCCATCCCTTTTCTTTATAATTCCTATCTTATGCATCTGGGAGCCATCTGTTTGAAACAAAGGCATTCAGGGATACAACACTACAAATCGCAGTTTCAATGGGAGAGTGTAGCAGGAGAGCTAAGCTAAAGTTTGGCCAGTATTATGGTCAAACTTTAAAAAAAAATTATGTTCTCTCCTGAGGATATGGTATAAAAGATAAATACTACACCACCCAAACCAAACCCAAACAAAGAAACAAAACATGGGGCATGGAACTAAACAGATTCCTTCTCAAATGATGAAATCCAAATGATTGAGATATATTTAAAAAGTATTCAACATCCTTAGCCATCAGGGAAGTAAAAATACTTTAAGATTTCGTGTTATATTGGTCAGAATGGTTGAGATCATGAAAACAAAAGATAAAATATGCTTGTATGGATATGGGGAAAGTGAAAGACATGTTTATTGCTGTAGGAGTACAAACAAATGCAGCAACTATGGAAATCAGTGTGAAGGTTCCTAAAGTGTGTGTGTGTGTGTGTGTGTGTGTGTGTGTGTGTGTGTGTGTGTGTGCCAATCATATGATCCATCTATATCACTCTTGGGGTCATAACAAAATGTCTCCACATTCTACTATAGAGATAACTGCTCATACACATTAATTTGTGCTTTATTCATAATAGCCACTAAATGGACCAGCCTATCAACTGATAAATTGATCATGAAAATTCAATAAATTTACAAAGCAGTGTACTATTCAGCTGTTTAACAATGAAATTATAGGGAGTGCAAACTTGTACAGCCACTTTAGAAATCTGTATGGCAACTTCTCAGAAAATTGGGAATCAATCTACCTCAAGACCCAAGGATACCACTCTTGGGCATATAATCAAGGAATGCTCAATCACACCACAAGGACACTTGCTCAATTATGTTCATAGCAGCATTATTCGTAATAGCCATAACCTGGAAACCATCTAGTTGTCCCTTAACTGAAAAATGGATAAAGAAAATGTGATCCATATACACAATGGAGTACTATGCAGCTGTAAAAAAACAATAACATCATGAAATTTGCAGGCAAATGGATGGAACTAGAAAATACCATCCTGAGTGAGGTAACCCAGACTCAGAAAGACAAACATGGTATGTACTCACTCATAAGTAGATACTAAATATAAAGCAAAGGATAATTAGACTACAACTTATAGTTCCAGAGAAGCCAGGAAAGAAAGAGAACACTTAGAAGGATGCATAGATCACCTTGGGAAGGGGAAGCAGAGATCTCCTTGAGTAAACTGGGGGTGGGGGGAACAATAGAGGGATGGGATGGGGGATGATCAAGCTTGGGAGGGGCATAGTAGGAGAACAATGAAAGAGATACCTTGATAGAGGGAGATATTGTGGCATAAGGGAGAAACCTGGTGCTAGGGAAATTCCCATGAATCCACAAGGATGATCCCAGATTAGACTACTAGCAATAGTGGAGAAGGTGCCTGAACTGGCCTAACCTGGTAGTTGAATTCTCTAATTGTCATCGTAGACCCCTCATTCAGTAACTGCGGGGAAACACATGCAGAGATCCACAACCAAGCACCAGGCTGAGCTCTGAGAGTCCAGTCAAAGAGAGGGAAGAGGGATTATGAGCAAGGGAAGTCAAGATCATGATGGGGAAATCTACAGAGACAACTGAACCAAGCTTGTAGGAACTCATGAATTTTAGACCAACAACTGTGGAACCTGCATAGGACTGGACTAGACCCTCCACATTCAGGGGAAACAGTTGTGTAGCTGGGTCTGTTTGAGGGGCCCCTGGCACTGTGATCAGGATCTATCCCTGGTGCATGAGCTGACATTCTGGATCCCATTACCTATCATCAGACACCTTGCTTATCCTTAATGCAGTGGGGAGGACTTGGCCATGCCTCAACTGAATGTACCAGGTTTTGCTCTCCCCACAGGGGAAGACTTAGCTTTTGGGTAGAGAGTATGGGTGTAGTATGGAGGGTAAGGTGGGGGAGTGGGAGGCCACATGAGAGGGGCATCTGTGGTTGGTATATAAAATGAATAAAAATTTTTTAAACAACAAAATAAGTAAAAATGAAATTGTGGAAGCTGGGAGGTATTGGTGCATATCTTTAATCCCAGCTCTCTGGATGCACAGGTGGGTGTATCACTGAATTTGAGGCCAGTCTGTTCTACAAAGTGATTTCTAGGATAGTCTGGGCTAAACAAACACTGTATCAATTTTTTTATAAAAATTAAATTATGAATTTTTTAAGTATATGGATAGACTTCAAAACAAAAATACAGAGAAAACACAGACTTAGAACAAATGTTGTATGTTGTCTGTCATATGTGGATGTTGGCTTTGAATCTTTAGATATATGTGCTTCATCTGGAGGTCTCAACATTACTACTGTGTGATGAAAAGGGGCTGTCTAGAGAGTGGAGGGAGAATGGAGTGGCCCGTGATTTTAAATCAATGATTTCAACACTGTTCTTATGACATGACATTTGTAGTTAGATTTTCAAGGTTGCAGATTGATGGTGGGTTCCTTCAAATTGTTGGATTTGCATTTGTGATGCTTTGAATGAGAATAGGCCCCAAAGGCTAAAATGTTTGAATGTTTGGTCCTTACTCTGCAGAACTGTTGTGTAAGCATTAGGGAAATATAGCCTTTTTGGAGTAGGTGTGGCCTTGTTCAACACAGTATATCACTGGTGATGGATGGGCTTTGATGTTTCAAAGACACATGCCAAGCCCAGTACCAACCCTCTTCTGCAGATCAGGATGTAATGCTCTCAGCTATTGCTCCAGCACTGTCTATCTATCACTATGCTTTCCACCACAATGATAATGGATAATTGACTAACCCTTTGTAAGCAAGCCAACCATTGATTGTTTTATTCTCTAAGATCCCTTGGTTATTGAGTCTCTTCATAGCAGGAGAACAGTAAGACAGAATTCATTTATTTGACTTTCTTTTTAATCATCACACTAATATATAGAAATTATTTAATTCAATCAAATAAAAAAAACATATGGCATGGTAACATTAACAAGTTGAAGTAATGATTGTCAGTAGCAACACGAGTCCTTTTAGCCTGTCCCTTACAGTCACTAGTACTTCTAAGGCTATGTAGTTGACTGAACGCTTATGCCCACACAATAAATAAATATGTCAAAATCCTATACACTGATAATATAAAATCATGAGATGAGATGGGATTTCTATGGGGTGTTTAGGTCATGAGGATAGAGTAAATATGATTAGTGTCCTTTAAAAAGAGACTCTGTAGAATTCCCTCGTCCTTCCATAATGTGAATATATAACATAAAAATAAACTTGAAACTTAGCCCTCACCAGGTACCAAATCTCCTGAACCTTTCCTGCAACTTTTAAACATTCATCATTGTGAGAAATAGGCTTCTGCTGCGCATAAAACATTCTGGGGGTGGTCTTCTGATATAGGAACCTGACTGGGTTAACGCAGGCAAGGAGAACCCACCACAGCAGTCAACTGTACCCTCATCACATTAAGAGTTTTTCAGAGTTAGGAAGCAGTGAAGGCCTGTTCAGTGTTCATGGAGACAGCAGGGGTTCATTATCTTTACATCATACTCACTTAAATATTTCCTAACATTATTTACATTGAAAATTGAATTGTATTTAAATATTTAAATGTGTATGAAATTGTTTTCATCGAACCAATTTTCTGTGATTGAGCCTTATTCATAGGAATAGTCAAATGTCATACATTTGTTGATTTAGAGGAAAGAGCATGATGATATAAAAAACAGTGTAGATGTATGCAAGTATGATAAACTGCAAAGAAAATATGATGTCTAGTTAGAGTACATGAGATGTACCTTTTTCCTTGTTGCCTCTTCCTGACTGAACTCCTACAAGGTAGTGTCATGTTTCTATCGAGAGGACATGTGCATCCTCCTTGCCCCAGGTTGAATTATAAATCTTCTGATGTAGATGCCTATAGTACAGTATGCTTTTATGTGATCTACACAGTTCCTTTACTATTGAAGAATATGAGAGAGGATAGATTTGTTTAGATTTTAACATTTATTGTTGAGCCTATTGACTAGGGTTTCAGACTGTGTCAGGATGACAATAGTAGTGGGGAAAAGTTGCACTTCGGAAGTTTTCATTATAGTGAAGGAAGAAAATTAGGTACTAAGTAAACGAGCCTGTCTGTAAGATTGTATCTGCATTTTATTTCAATTGATATTAGTAAACAGAATATATTCATATAAACTATACAGTGTTTTCATATACATTTATATGAAGAGAGATTTTCACTTGTCTGAGAATATTGAGTCCCATAGTAGTCACTATTAATTTGTAATTGAGAACTGAGAAAGGGAGACTACCAGAGATGGTCTTCATACTGCTCTGAAAAAACAGGACAGGGCACATTTCCATCATGCTTTTGATGTTATAGAGACAATTTAAAATCAAAATTAATTAATAATATTAGGCTTAACATTTAGTTCTATGAAGTACATTCAGACAAAATTTCTTTTTTTAAGCTAAAAAGAATGGACAAGTCTAAGTTTCCATGATAGACTAAGGAGGTAAATAGGCAAGCAGCCATAGCAATATTTCTATTTCATCACTATCAATGTCTTACAGGAAATTATATAATGACTTTAATCGGGAAAGTGACCAAAATTTAATGGCAATCTTTATTTTCTTTAAGGAGCTCTCCATTGCATGCTGGCAAGTAAAGCAATAATATCTCAGAACAAATCTTTGAGAATTTAGCATGCTCACATTGAACAAACCCTTTCACTTTTATTAATATCATGTGAGATGTGTTGCCAATCATTCATTTTGTTCTATGTTTGGTATTCTGAAATTTAAGAATGATCTTGATGCCTCGTTCTCAACAAAATATTCAAGAAAATTGATGATTACTAACAATTGTTCCCTGAGACTCTGGCTTAAGCACAATCCCCAACCAAACAACAATTTCTAATAGTGACGTTACAGAATTCTTAATACCTTACAATAAATAACACAGTAATTACATAAATAATTAAGATTAAAGCATTGTCTTCTACTAACTCTGAGCTATTAAAAAAAAAGACATGTCATATGTCATACATATGACAACAATATATCAAGACAGCTCACTGGAGATCTGATCTATGGTTTGATATTAGCTGACAACAGGTATAGAGGAAGTCTATTGAATGTATTATATTGGATATAATAAGTAGTTTTATTTACGGCTTACTGCATCATACAAATTAGACATAAGGAGAGTTTGTTGGTTACTGCCACTATACATTAATGAAGGCTTAGCAGCTTCTATTGTAAGTTGTATCTGTTGTTTTTAATTTGTTTTCTTAGAGAAATTTGTGGACTGAGAAAATATTACTTTTCTTAGTAACACAGAAATAAATCAAGCCCATTAAATAGTAGATATTAATTATGTTGGCAGAACATAACATAATTATATTAGAAGAAACTAAGTGAATCATTGCTCATATCCTGCATTCCTAGAGCTCATGAAGTTGAAGTGGGAAGATCAAGAGCTGGTGATCAACCTAGGCTACACAGTGATTTCAAGTCCAGGTGAGGTACATAATGGGAGTTTCTCTGAAAAATATTACAAAAAAGAGGACACACACACACAGAGTTTGGGTAACCATACAATACCAAAGTAGATATTTGAAAGAGACATTAAAGAAGCAAACCTTTAAAATATCGCCTTGAACTGGACATTGTGGTACACTTTTGATGGCTCATTATTTCAGAGGTGGAGGCAGGAGATTCAAGATTTCAAGTCCATCCTGTGCTACACAAAACACTGTCAAAGGCCACCTCCAGAGATATTCCTTCTCCAACAAGACCCCCCCCCACACACACACACACAAACACACACACACGTACCCTAGGCACGTATACACACACAAACATATATTGTGAAAAAATATTGTGGCTGGTAACATAGGTTTAGCTTATCAACACAGATATAATCATTAAGACTTTGGCATCAAGAAAGTTCTGAAAGGAGAGTAATATGAAGCAAAAGACACTAGGGAACTTTGAGAACTATGAGTGCCATGTTAATTGTTGTGACGAGACATCAGAAGGCCCATTATTTTATGAATTGTTGAGCCAAAAAGGTATATTAAATAAATATTTTCAATAGACTGGTGGAATGAAACTTTATTTTAACTGACTTTTTCTGGTTTGGTCCATCACTTAGAGAAAATGTCAAGTGATTCTGAAGACCACCTGGAGTTTCTTTAACTTCAATCCCCCCAAGAACCTCAAAAGGTCAAGTATCAGCTCTCCCTGCTTCTCAGATGCCTTCGCCCCACACTGCGTTCCCAGCTAATCTTCCTCATGCCTGCTCTTGATAGAAATCATACACACGCTTTCAATTTCAGAAACTCAGCTTTCCTGTAGACTCAGGGGGATCATCCTTCATTTAAAGATAGAATTTAAAATGTTGAAAGCAGGAATGATAAAAAGATTAGAAGAGCCCTTAAAATACCCTAGAAACATATTATACAGTAATAATGTACATTGTTTTAGAAAGTATGCGAATTAAATTGAAATATACTGTATGGAATTATTTGAAGGAATGTAATATATATTACAACACACATAAAATGCCACACATACATGAGTGTGTACACAGTAATCTAAATTCAGCAATATATAAGTACTGTATGCATTAATTATACATAACCTATTCATAAAATTAGTCCAAAGCTTCAGCAGTAGTGAAAAAATCTCATAAACTCTTTTCTTTTGTCCAGATACTAAATGGGTCAGGTGATGCCTACTTCTATTAGAGAAGACACTCTTTTTCCCTAGGCTGCTGATTCAATTGCTGGTCCAGAAACACCCACAGACACTCCCTGAAGCAATCTTTAATGTAGGCACTTCTTGAGTTGTCAAGTTAACAGGTAAAATTAATAAGTGCACCAAGAAGGACAAGGCTTGCTTCTCTAATGAATGAGCAGCATGTAAGAGAGACCTATAAACAGGTAAGCATTCTGCTATTCATTTATTCATAGAAATTCCAGTGAGAAAATATGTTAAATGGTGGCTCCCAATAGAGGAGAACAAATGTTAACTTTAACCAGAGGTGGCATGATGAGGTGCAATGGCACAATAAGGAAGGAAAATGAGAACTTAAAACAACTGAAGGATGTAAGAGGCCATGATCCTTGCCTTTAATCCTAGGACCTGGAAGGCAGGTATGTTCAAGGTCAGCCTCATCAACCTAGAAAGTCCCAGGGCAGCCAGAACTACATAGTCAAACCCTGTCACAGCACAATAAATTAAATTACAGCAGATGTCGATTGAGAGTCACTATCTAAAAAATCCAGGGTGGGCAGTGTCTGAACAAGAATATCTGAGACTGTCCTCTGTCCTCCAAACTCACAGGATACACACATACACTTTCAGCACTCTATGTCACACACTTGAACATGCAAACATATAGGTACCTGCAGCTACAAACTAAACCATATACAAAAACACATGCATAAAAAAGAAAGGGGCATTTGAGATAGTACAAGCATACACACCAGAAACAATGCTGGTGAACTTGTGAGTGAAGACCACCTGTATGTGGTTATGTTCTTTTGACCAGCCAAGAGATGTTGAAGAGAGGAGACTGAAGAACACTTGGATCACATCAACTTTTTATAATAAATTATAAAAATGTTTATAAATTCCTTAACCCATGACCACTGTACATTTTATTGACTTGAAGCTGGGGGCACGTGTAGTGGGACTTTTTTCCTCAAATTTGTCTATTGTATCACCAGTGGAAGCTCAAGAACTTACTGCCTGGTGGAGGATATGTGTGACTGTGCACACTTTGGAGTTTCATGTACTCTACTCAGATGATTCTAAAGGACACAGCATTTGAGGAAGCAGTCAAGCCCCTCTTCTTGACTAGATGGAGGACTGCTATTTTACCTTGATGTCATGAATTGTTTGTTAATTATACTTAACCCTGTGCTCCTTCTTGGTTTCTTATGCAGGACTGAGAAACCAGAGAAAATTGAGGAGTTTTGAAAACAATTTTATTTTATATCCACAGAGTTTCCTGCTTGCATTGAGAAGTTGCCTTATAAGTGAGGAATGTGATCTTTCATTTCTTATGCCAGCAGGAGATGGCAAGAAACTTCCTCTGCAGTGGAGAAGACCATATGGTTGTTTACTTCTTCAAAATCTCAAGTTTGTGGAGGAGATATAGACTCCATATTTTAATCTGCTAATGGACACTGTCCTGAGAGAGGACACAATCGGGATGAAGCAGGCTCTAGAGCTCGTCATTGTGTCAGAACTTAGTTGCTTTGATTAGAATTCTCTCTGGCTAAAATAAGACTCTTATCTTTCTGCATGCTACCTTGGATGAGCATAAAATTTCCTTTGCAAAGAAAGAAACAGTTTGATCCCCAATCTGATCTCTGCAGGGTGAGCCAGTTTATCACTGATAATGTTCTTATGGAGAGAGATTGTATTGTTCAAAACTGTATCTCATGAAGCACTCATAAAGGACTTTCAAATATCATCAAGTGAGCACTGAATGTTAGACTAACAAAAGCAGGGTTATCTTGCATTTGATAACAAGTCTGTTGTGATTTCTCTTGTGTACTAAAGGAACCATTTAGAGTAGCAGCTGTTAAAGACAGCATAAAAACAGCAGCCAAGTCTCAGATAGCAGCTAGTACTGAACAGACATGTTTTCACCAGCAAAGTTAGCCCTTTCTTTTGAAAAGCAAAATTTTAACTCATGACTTGATAGTTTGGGTACTTTTATAATATGTGACCACATAATAATTCTTTCAGGTCCGGAAAATCCCATTTATTGCTATCAAAATTCACTTAAAATAAGTCTCTGTGTTTTTTCAATAACACAATTAAGAAATATATCCTAATATCGGGGATCCTATAATAGATGCTTTTTCCTTATTTTCCAAAAGATCTAATAGAACATTCTTGATTTCAATCAGGTGGGACATCCTGTCACAATCCGATCTTGGCACACCTGTGACAAGGCATATCAGAGCAGTCAAAAGTTTACAACTTGTAATAAAAACTGAACAAAAGTTAAACATGCTATCCTCATACAGGCCAATGGCGGCTTTCGGCAACTTGTGATTTGTAGGCCCAGTTACATCCGAATGTTCACTGTATCTAGCCCTTGGCAGGATGTCAAGGACAAGAAATAATCAGTCTTTAGAGATCACTTTTGAAAAGCTCTGCACTCTGCTTCCTTCAGGTGAATCATTCCTTCCATGTTGTCAAGATCCTCTGATGAAAACTGATGCCTTTCAGTAATGTGTGACTGGTGAGGCATCCACCTACTGGAATGCAGAAAATAATACTTCGAAGCTTTTCAGTAGGCAAGTTGTGAGTGAGTGATGAGTTTGTCTTTCCCATGAACTGTTGCAGAGACAAAGTTGAAAACAGAGGAATGGACATGATCTGATACCCCAGAGCACAGTGGTCACCACAAGGCTACACAAGAGGATGTCTATTTATACAGAGTTCATGTATATGATCTCTTAGAGGACAAACAGTACAATTTAGTTAAAATCTTAATAGATTAAAATCTGCCAATATTAAACAGGGTCAGTGTTACCATAAGTGATGCTGAGGAGTTCAGTTTTATGAACAAAAAGGAACAGTAGAATATTGGGGGATTTATTAAGGCAACTCCACATAGTTAAAAGGGAGATTTATTTTGGGGTATAACTTACAACAAGTAAAGGGATATGTTACAAGGTCTGGGAGAGGTGAAGTGCAGTCCAGCAGTGTTCCCCAGAGAACTCTGCTCAGTCTACCATCCAACATCCAGTATTAACAGGAACCAAGAGAGCTGGCACATCCAGATCTCAGGTCTTAAGTGCTGCCAGCTCAGCCCTGCCTCAGGGGCAGGACATAGGTATGCTTGACAGTTACCAGAAGCCTCAATGGGAGTGGTACTTCTAGATCAAAGCTAATACAGCTACCCACTATTGCAGAAAGTAATAACAACACCCCAAAAGAAGACAACATTTAGCAATAACTTCCTTGTCAGATAGAGAACCAAGGCAGAAGAGAAAAATATCTGAGCAGGACATGGGCGCTTAGTTGTCTGATGCCAGCCTTCCTAGGGCAGGAGAATAGCAAGTTCCTGTCCAGCCTCAGGGATCCAATGAGATTTTCTCAAACAAAAAAATAAACCTGCCTAGCATAAAGGTATATTAAATCTTTCATGCAAGAATTATGTCAAAGGGGAAAAACATATCAAGTAGAATTGGCCTTTTGGGAAAGTTGGGCTGCTGTGTCTGTAGTCTTGATCTCAGTTGAAGTCAGAGCACTTTTACCTGGGAGTTAAACATAACCAATGACAGTTGGATTTTGAATCCAGGTGCTGGGCCCAGAACAGGAGTTTAGTGCAGAATAACAATCTCTTGTAACTTTAAATAACAGAAAAAAATTGTTTTCATGCTTAAAATCCTTCAAAACTGTGGACAAATATTAAGTGTTTAAAAACAATGTGGGAAAATGTTTTCAGTATTCATATAACGGAATCTACCTAATAGGCATTTGCCTTAATATGAGTTTTATTTTCCTTATAGATAATCTAATATTGACCTAAATTATATTCTTAAACAAATGAAGCAATCACAAAGGCTATGTATTTATTCTGTGTTCCTTTCCATGTCACTGTGTAAATGGCTTAGCACCATTCTTTTGGCATTTAGATCAGATGGCATAGAATGGAAAAATCAGGTCTCAAACCTTTCTTTCTGAGAGTTCCACAGAGCTTATAGTAGTCATTTTCATCATTGAAGTGACAAAATGCTAACAAATAGAAATGAAAGAAGGAACATTGTATTTTAGCTCACAGTTAGAGGGCATAGTCTATCACAGTGAAGTCACTGTGGGACATCTGGTGCTAATGTTTCAGAATTCTTAAGTAGAAAGATGAAAGCTGGTACTCTTCTGTCTTTCTCTTTCTTATACAGTCCTGGGCTCCATCCCATGGGATAGTGGCACCTACATTCAGGGTGAATCTTCCCTCCTCAGTTGAAATTTTCTAGAAACATCCCAGTAAAT
This sequence comes from Onychomys torridus, assembly GCF_903995425.1. Classification (NCBI taxonomy): domain Eukaryota; kingdom Metazoa; phylum Chordata; class Mammalia; order Rodentia; family Cricetidae; genus Onychomys; species Onychomys torridus. Next base: position 69,818,193 of record NC_050451.1, on the reverse strand, counting down.
ACATTAGAAAGCGCATCTCCATGGGGCTTTTAAAGGCATTCAATATATCAATAAGTGTTAGCTGTCACAGAGCCCAAGCCAGCATTCTGTGAGTAAGAATATCAAATATTGTTTTGGGATCATAGAAAATAAGTCTTCTATGCACTATGCATTCCAAAAAATGTTATTTAAAACAGATCAATATAATTGTTTTTATTATATCTTCAAAGGAGTTGCTGATTTTCAAATAGCAACTTTTTCCATCATGATAGATTTAGACAGCTTTCACTCACTAGAATTCCAATTATTTAAGTCATAAAATTCCAATTTAAGTTTTTCTTAGCATTAATCTCTTATACTTTTGGGAAACAACTCCTTTTAAACAAATTATTATGTATTTGTAAGAAAATTTAGATTTTTTTTTTTAGTTTTTCTTTTCATTTGGAATAAATCTACTAAGCTCTATGGAAAAGCAGGTGAAAGATTGTAAGATCTAGGGGTGATGGATGACTTCAAGAAAACAGAGTTCTGCAGACACAAGAGGGCAGATCACATAAAAACTCAGAGAGATTGTTACAGCATGCTGAGCTATGTTGAGCTACATAAGCTCAAGCCAGACAAATCCTAGAATGGAAGAAGGGATGATGTGGCCATAAAATGTAACTTCTAGCCACAGTATTGGCAATTGATGCCTGCAGGGAGAAGGAAAGTCAGTTTTTTTCAATGATGTGATACTGGTTAGATCCCACCACCAGGAATGAGTATAAGCAAAATATATGATATTAAATTCCAAAATAACAAATGAAGACATTATTAAGACAAAATTTTTAAATTAGAAACTATTGATTATGTATCTTGTTTCATTAAATCTTAAATGTTTTCAATAATTCATAAAAATATGCATATAAAGGTTTGCATAATCTGTTAAATATTAATTATACATTTTAGGGTTTTAAAATGCAAAAGTTATTGAATATTTTAACATGTGTTGCTTATTACAACATATTATTCTAAAAAATTAAGTTTAAGTTCTTTACTTGAAAAGTAAACAAATACCAAACTGTGGAATAATTTTCACTGAGTCACCTCTAATTACATTTATGTTAGAATATAAAATATATATATTTTTTCTAAATGTTGAATATTTCCCTGTGCAGATGTTTTTATATGAATTGAGTTATGTAGGTAAAGAATACTACTGGGCCATATTGTACTTTCATGTTAGTTATCTGATATATATGTGTACTAAAATATAGACATTTCTGATGTATATAACAGTCCCTTAAAAATTATATGCCAAGTCATGTGGACATGCATGCCTGTAATTCTAACACTAGGAAGCTGAGGCAAGAATATTTATTTCTGGCTACCCTAGGCTAAGTAGTGGGATATTGTCTGAAAATAAATTAGATACACACACACACACACACACACACACACACACACACACAAAGATATATATACAAGCGCACACATGATATACACATATATACATTACACATACATATGTGTCATCACATACATATATCATATACAAAAATGCAGGATATCTAGTCCCACTGCCTGGGGGCCTCCCAAACAGTTGAAGCTAATCAACTGTCTCACTTAATCAGAGGGCCTGATCCAGTTGGGGGCTCCTCAGTTATTAGTTCATAGTTGATGTTTTTCCACTAGTTTGGCTATTTGTCCCTGTGGTTTTTCCAACCATGGTCTTGACATCTCTCGCCCATACAATCCCTCCTCTTCCTTGCCAATTGCACTCCTGGAGCTCCACCTGGGACCTGGCCATTAATCTCTGCATCTGCTTCCATCAGTCATTGGATGAGAGTTCTACCATGACAGTTAGGGTGTTTGGCCATCAGATCACCAGAGAAGGTCAGTTCGGGTTTTCTCTTGACCATTGCCAGTAGTCTATTGTGGAGGTATCTTTGTGGATTTCTGGAGACCTCTCTAGCACTTTGCTTCTTTCTGTTCTCATGGGTCTTCATTTATCATGTTCTCTCTTTCCTTTTTCTCTCTCTCTGTTCTTGATCTAGCTGGGATCTCCCACTCCCCAAAGCTCTCTTTCCCCTGACCACTGCCCTTCATCAACCCCTTCACTTCCAGTTTGCTCATGTAGATCTAATCCATTTCTCTGTCATTGGGTGATCCCTGTGTCTTTCTTAGGGTCCTGTTTTGTAGGTACCCTCCCTGGAGTTGTAAGTAGCAGTCTAGTTATCCTTTGTTTTACATCTATGAGTGAGTACATGCCATGTTTGTCTTTCTAAGTCTGGGTTACCTCACTCAGGATGATTTTTTTTCTAGATCCATCCATTTGCCTGCAAACCTCATGATGTCATTGTTTTTCTCTATTGAGTAGTACTCCATTGTGTATATGTATCACATTTTATTTATTCATTCTTTGGTTGAAGGGCATGTAGGTTTTCTCCAGGTTCTGGCTATTACAAATAATGCTGTTATGAACATACCTGAGCATATGCCCTTGTGGTATGATTGAGCATTCTTTGGGAATATGCCCAAGAGTGCTATAGCTGGGTCTTGGGGGAGGTGGATTCCCAGTTTTCTAAGGAAGCGCCATATTGATTTCCAAAGTGGCTGTACAAGCTTGCATTCCCACCACCAGTGGAGGAGAGTTCCCCTTGCTCCACATCCTACCCAACATAAGCTGTCTTCAGTGTTTTTGATCTTAGCCATTTTGACGGGTGTAAGGTAGTATCTCAGAGTCATTTTTATTTGTATTTCCCTGATGATTAATGATGTTGAGCAATTCCTTATATGTCTTTCAGCCATTTGAGCTTCCTCTGTTGAGAATTCTCTGTTTAGCTCTATATCCCATTTCTTAATTGGACTGTTGGGCATTTTCATGTCTAATTTCTTGCATTCTTTATATATTCTGGATATCAGCTTTCTGTCAGATGTGGGGTTGGTGAAGATCTTTTCCCAATATGCAGGCTGTTACTTGGTCATATTGACCATGTCTTTTGCTCAACAAAAGCTTCTCAGTTTCTAGAGGTCCTATTGACTGTTTTTCTCAGTGTGTGTGCTACTGGTGTTATATTTAGGAAGTGATCTCCAGTGCCAATGCATTCAAGACTACTTCATACTTTCTCTTCAATCAGGTTCAGAGGAACTGGATTTATGTTGAGGTCTTTGATCTACTTGGACTAAAGTTTTATGCATGGTGACAGATATGGATCTATTTGCAGCCTTCTACATGTTGACATCCAGTTATGCCAGCACCATTTGTTGAAGATGCTTTCTTTTTTCCATTGTACAGTTTTGGCTTCTTTGTCAAAAATTCCATGTTCATAGGTGTGTGGATTAATATCAGGGTCTTCAGTTTGATTCCATGGGTCCACATGTCAGTTTTTATGCCAGTACCAAGCTGTTTTTATTATTATAGCTATATAGTAGAGCTTGAGGTCAGGGATATTGATGCCTCCAGAGGTTGTTTTATTGTATGGGATTCTTTTGGCTATCCTGGGTTTTTTGTCTTTCCATATGAAGTTGAGTATTATTCTTTCCAGATCTGTGAAGAATTGTGTTGGTAATTTGATGGGAAATTGCATTGAATCTGTAGATTGCTTTTGGTAAGATCGCCATTTTTACTATGTTAATCCTGCCTAACCATGAGCATGGGAGATGTTTCCATTTTCTGACATCTTCTTCAATTTCTTTTTTCAGGTACTTAAAGTTCTTGTCATATAGGTCCTTCACTTGCTTAGTTAGAGTTACCCCAAAGTATTTTATATCATTTGTAGCTGTCGTAAAGGGAGATGTATCTCCGATTTTCTTCTCAGCCTGGTGGCAATTGTATATAGGAGGGCTACTGATTCTTTTTGAGTTAATCTTGTATCCTGCTATGTTGCTGAAGATGTTTATAATCTGTTTGAGTTCCTTGGTTGAATTTTTGGTGTCATCTACAAATAGCAAAAGCTTCACTTTTACTTTTCCAATTTGTATCTCCTTGATCTCCTTTTGTTGTCTTATTACTCTGGCTAGGACTTCAAATACTATATTAAATCAGTTTGGGAAGAGCAGACAGCCTTGCCTTGTTCCTGATTTTAGTGGAATCGCTTTGAGTTTCTCTCCACTTAATTTGATGTTGGCTGTTTGCTTGCTGTAAATTGCCTCTATTAAGTTTAGGTATGTTCCCTGTATTCCTGATCTCTCCAAGACCTTTATCCTGAAGGGGTGTGGATATAATCAAATGCCTTTTCAGCATCTCGTGAGATGATCATGTGCTTTTTTTTCTTTCAGTTTGTCTATATGGTGTATTATATTGACAGACTCTTGGTATGTTGAACCACACTTGCATTCCTGGGATGAAGCCTACTTGATCATGGTTGATAATTGTTTTGGTGTGTTCTTGGAGTCTGTTTGCCAGAATTTTATTGAGTATTTTTGCATCAATGTTCATGAGAGAGATCAGTCAGTCTATAGTTCTCTTTCTTTGTTGCATCTTTGTTTAGTTTAGGAATCAGGGTAATTGAAGCCTAATAGAAGGAGTTTGGTAATGTTCCTTCTGTTTCTATTGTGTGGGACAATTTAAAGAGTCTTGTTATTAGCTCGAATTCTTTGCTGAAACCATCTGGTCTTGGGCTTTTTTTTTTTTTTTTTTTTTTTTTTTTTGGTTGGGAGATTTTTTAATGACTGATTCTATTTCCTTAGGGGTTAATGGACTATTTAAATAGTTTATCTGGTCTTGATTAAACTTAAGTGTGTGGTACCTATTCAGAAAATTGTCCATTTCATTTAGATTTTCCAGTTTTGTGGAGTAGAGGTTTTTTAAATATGACCTAATGATTCTCTGGATTTCCTCAGAGTTAGTTGTTATGTCTCCCTTTTCATTTCTGATTTTGTTAATTTGGATGGTCTCTCTCTGCCTTTTGGTTAGTTTGGATAAGAGCTTGTCTGTCTTGTTGATTTTTCTCAAAGAACCAACTCTTTGTTTCACTAATTCTTTGTATTTTCTCTTTGTTTCTATTTTATTGATTTCAGCTCTCAATTTGATAATTTCCTGGCGTCTGTTCTTCCTGGGAGACTTTGCTTCTTCTTGTTCTAGAGCTTTCAGGTGTGCTGTTAAGTCACTAGTGTAAGATTTCTCCAACTTCTTTATGTGTGCATTCAGTGCTATGAATTTCCCTCTTAGCACTGCTTTCATATAATCCCATAAGTTTGGGTATGTGGTGTATTCATTTTCATTGATCTCTAGGAAGTCTTTAATTTCTTTCTTTATTTCTTCTTTAACCCATTGGTGATTCAGTTCAGCATTATTCAGTTTCCATGAGATTGTAGGATTTCTGTAGTTTTTTCTGTTGTTGAAATCTAACTTTAAACCATGGTGGTCTGATAGAACACAGGAGGTTATTCCAATTGTTTTGTATCTTTTGAGATCTGCTTTGTGGCCAAGTATGTGGTTGATTTTAGAGAAGGTTCCATGGGGTGCTGAGAAGAAAGTATATTCTTTTTTGTTTGGGTAGAATGTTCTGTAGATATCAATTAAGTCCATTTGAGTCATAACATTAGTTAAGTCCTTTATTTCTCTGTTAAGTTTTGATTTGGCAGATCTGTCCAGTGGTGAAAGTGGGGTGTTGAAGTCTCCCACTATTAATGTGTGGAGTTTTATAAGTGATTTAAGCTTTAGTAATATTTCTTTTACATATGTGGGTGCCATTGTGTTTTGGGCATAAATGTTCAGAATTGAAACTTCATCTTGGTGGATCTTTCCTGTGATGAGTATGTAATGCCCTTCTTGATCTCTTTTGATTGATTTTAGTTTGAAGTCTATTTTGCTGGATATTAGAATGGCTATACCCACTTGCTTCTTAAGACCATTTGATTGGAAAGTCTTTTCCAGCCTTTGATTCTTAGGTTGTCTATCTTTGAATTTGAGGTGTGTTTCTTGTATGCATCAGAAAGATGGGTCCTGCTTTCATATCCATTCTGTTAGCCTGTGTCTTTTTATAGGTGAATTAAGTCCATTGATATTAAGGGGTATTAATGACCAGTGATTGTTCATTCCTGGTACTTCTCTTATTTGGGGTTTACTGCTGTGGTGTTATCTTTTGCCTGTGTTTTCAAGGGTGTATCTGACTTCCTTAGGTTGGAATTTTTCCTTCTATTGCTTTCTATAAGGTTGTGTTTTTGGATAAGTATTGTTTAAATCTGGCTTTGTCTAGGAATGTCTTGTTCACTCCATCTATGATGATTGAAGTTTTGCTAGGTGTATTAGTCTAGGCTGGCATCCATGGTCTGTTAGTGACTGCATTACATCTGTCCAGGTCCTTCTGGCTTTCAAAGTCTCCATTGAGAAATCAGCTGTTATTCTGATGGGTTTGCTTTTATAAATCACTTGGCCTTTTTCCTTTGATACTCTTAATATTATTTCTTTATTCTGTATGTTTAGTTGTTTAATTATTATGTGGTAAGGGGACTTTTGGGGGGGTTGTCTGTTTGATGTTCTATAGGCTTCTTGTATCTTCATAGGCATTTTGTTCTTTAAGTTGGGAAAGTTTTCTTCCATGATCTTGTTGAAAATATTTTCAGTGCCTTTGAGTTGGTATTCTTCTCCTTCCTCTATCCTTATTATTCATAGGTTTGGTCTTTTCATGGTGTCCCAGATTTCTTGGACATTTTGTGTTACAATTTTTTTGGCGTTGGTATTTTCTTTGACTGATGAATCCATTTCCTCTACTGTATCTTCTACAACAGAGATCCTCTCTTCTATCTCTTATATTCTGTTGGTTATGCTTACATCTGTGTTTCCTGTTCATTTACTCAGATTTTCTATTTCCACCATTCCCTATGTTTGTGTCTTCTTCATTTTTTTCTAGCTCCCTTTTCAGGTCTTAGACTATTTTCTTCATCAGTTTCATTGCTTTTTCATGGTTTTCTTTCAGGGATTTATTGTTTTCTTCTGCTTTATTTGTCTTTTCTTCTAGTTTTTTTTATAGCATTCTTCCCAGTTTTTATTTGACTTTTCATGTACTTTATTGATTTCTTCCACTTTTTTGTTTGTCTTTTCCTCAATTTCATTTTTGATTTCTTCTTTAAAGCCCCTAGCATCTTCATGATGTTATTCTTAAGGTTGCTTTCTTCTGCTTCTTCTATTTTGTGATGTTCAGGTCTAGCTGTTGGAGAAGGGCTAGGTTCTGATGATGCTGTAGTGCTTTTTATTTTGTTGTATGTACTTCTGCCTTGACATTTGCCCATCTCCTCATGGATTCGTTCTTGGTCTTATCAGTGCTCTTGGTCCAGTCAGAGCTGACAGATTCAGTGTTTCAGGAAGCCTCTCTTGGTCCAATGAGAGGTGGTAGATTCTGCTTCTCAGAAAGCCACTCTTGGTCTAATCAGGGCTGGCTGATTCCTTGTCTCCTGAATTGAGTCTAGGTCTAATGATGGCTCTTTGTCCAATTTAGCTCAGTGGTAGAGCGCTTGCCTAGCAAGCACAAGGCCCTGGGTTCAAACCTCAGCTCAAAAAAAAAAAAAAAAACAACAACAGAAAAAAAAAAAAAAACCCACCTGAAAAGATCGTTTAAAAAAGAGTTAAGTCCTTAATAAAGGGATAAAGTAAAAAATAGATAATAAGCCATGTAAAGATGGAAACTACAAAGAGAGTCTGGATTCTGTATGTTTTTGTCTTTAGATTTTCTGATTGCGAATAAGAGACAATAACTGCTAAAACACATTGGATTATAAAAATCTGCTGAATTAAATCAACCTATATATTTTTTAAATGTTGTAACTTCAAAATGGAAGTCAAAAGGTATGATGCCTTGGGGAAGGGGTTTTGCTTCTATTTCCACAGGAGATGAGAGGATGTGAATTTGCTCCAGGTTGATATGGATCAAGTTTGAACACAGACGATCCCCTAAAAATTCTGACTACAAACACAAAGAAAAAAAAAGCCTAAAAGAACTACAAAACATGATATATATTTTACTTGCTCAAACATAAAATAAAAAAATCATCTTTGCTGAATTTTGTACAATCTCTATACTTGTATTAATGGAGACATGCATATTACCTTTAAAAGTTTATGTATTTTCAGAGCAAGGGGACCAGACATCAATAAAAACAGATGGTTCAGTTTATCCAGCATTCATAAATGCTTCAAAACAGCTTACTAAGATGATCCAGCCTCACAGAATACTCTAGTCACAACTTATAATTATCCTTAGTTTTTCAAGGTTCCTCCAAAGAAGCCAGCACACTCAGACAATAGTAAACATTCTAGAAAAACAACATCCATATTCACAAAAGATGGGTTATGAATATATGTCATTATTTAAGGGGAGTGGGGTGGTTACAAGTTGCTATTGGTCATAGCCAGAAAAAAAGCTAAACAAAAGAGTTAAATTCTGTCATCTCATTATAAAGGAATAAAGGGGAATATGATATAGAAAGGATGAGATAAAATGGTGGATTATTCAATCTACTTTAAACCCCAAAACAACCATTAATCTCAAAATATTTTATATTGCTATGGAATTTTGTATATTGATACAAATTTAAAGTTAATTTTGTTATACTGTATGTGTGTCTCTACTCTTGTTTAGGGTATTGTGTTTATGCAGGTCATTTAAAAACATAATGTATAATTAAGAAATAAGTTTAAGTTTAATAATTATTTAAAATAGTCAAAATTATAGTCATGTAGGAATGTTATCAAGGTCATACACAGATATGTTTAGGTAGATAGATGGTCTTGAAACACTTCAAAGACCTGTAGAATATTGCATTTAAAACATTTTAATAACACAAGACTTTCCTTGACTGTAAGACATGTCTGCTCCTGGTAGCACCAATTTACTTCAGAGAGGATGTTGGACATTGAAAAAACTCTGTATGAAGTTTGATTTCTTTGTGGCAAAAGCTAGCCATCTGGGCAAAGAAACTTCCCTTGCTCCAACTGCTTATAGTGTACTGTCTAAACTGGACCAGCAGAATGAAGAAAAATAACTGCCAAACTGCCAAGACAAGATAAGGACAGTCCTTCAAAAATTCCCTGCTTCTCAAAATGTCTGTCAGATATACTAGGCCTGTAGGCCAAAGTTGGATGCCTCAACATTGCTGAGGAACTTTGGGTGACTCTCCAGGCAGCTAGCTGTTTCTGTCATCTCTTAATTTTGGAAGTCATTTGCTCTGCACTTCCTATTTATTCAGGCAATATTACATCCCTCTCAGGTCTTTGATAGGGTTGAAGACTATATAGTTATAGTTATAGTTTCCCTAATCATGGTAGAAAGTAAATTAGGGATGAAAATCTGGACTCTTTAAGAAAGGATAGCTGATGGAGTATTTTTCTCTGCTTTGCCAAATACAAATGGACTGCATATTGCAACTGTAATTCTTACTTGATAACTGCTTTTGTTGTATACAGTTTTACTATATCAAAGTTAAAATGTTCCTTTTTATTTAGACAAAAAGGGGGGAATTCTGTCGAATAATCCTTCTGTACATTGTGAAAAAAAAAAAAAACTGCTGCTCTCTTTGTTAATAAAATGCTGATTGTCCAATAGCAGAACTGGCAGGATTTTCCAGGCAATGAGAATTCTGGAAAGAAGGGTGGAGTCTGGTGGGTATGCAGCCAGATGCAGAAGAATCAAAATGGGAATTTTTTTCTATGACAAATTGTATTTATTTTTTTTAATTAAGAAAGTTTTTTTAAAATTCATTTTACATACCAAAGGTCCCTCTCTTCCCTCCTCCTGCCCCTCCAACCTCCCAATCCACCCCTCATTCCCTTCTACAAGAAGGTAATATGGATATTTTATAGACGAGGTAAATGAGCCTCAAGGCAGCAAGTAGATAATAAAAATGGGCTAATTCAAGTTGTAAGAGCTGGCTGGAGACAAGGTTATTCTATCTACTGGGCATTTATAATTAATAATCAATTTCAATATGGTTATTTGGGGGGCAGCTGCCAGGACACATGGAGAAAAGTCTACTTACAGATATTTTTATATCCTTCTATTCCAATCAATAATATTGGAGAATATAAATTAAAATATTAATGATGCTGATATGTAGAAGTCCTAAAGACTAAGCTCCTGTCTTCTCACCATATACTGAGGTCTGATAGCAGACCTATGAACAGCAAAAAGCAGTTGGAGCTATGTGAATATAATGAGTTATTAGAGAAATAAAAATGAATTACAATATATTTTACCAATAAGAACTTAAAGCTCCAGAGCCCAAGAAAATTCTAATTTAAGAGCAAACATCTGGGCTAAGGAGTGTGGTCTAGTTGGCAAAGTGATTGCCTTGAAGGAATGAGGACCTAGGTTTGATTCCTAGACCTTCATAAATGTGCCAATGTAGAAGCATGCTTATGTTCCCAGAGCTAGGAGGTGGAGGTAAAAAGATTCATGAAGCTGTTTGGATAGTCAGTCAAATCTAATTGGTAAGAATCAAGCCAATAGTGGATCCTGTCTCAAAAGAAGACAGTGTTCTTGAGAATGACACCCAGGGATATCCTCTTGCCTCACACATACATATGCATATATGTATTAGCTTTCACACACACACACACACACACACACACACACACATACAAACTCAAACAACAAAAGAAACAATTAAATGAACATCTGGGAATTAAAAGGGCAAAATTTGACAGAACAGATACACCAACTATCTCTAAAATAATAGATAATAACAGAAAACTGATTTTTATGAGAAAGTACTAGTAAAACTTAAAACCAAGAACAAATCAGTTACAAATCATATGTTTCACTAAGCTGATACAGAATTAGATAAGAGAAAATTGCATAGAAATCATCAAAGAAACAATATACACAATCTTTCATTAAACTAAAATGATAGATTTTTTTTTGTTTGTTTGTTTTTGTTTTTGGTTTTTCAAGACAGGGTTTCTCTGTGTAGCTTTGCACCTTTCCTGGGACTCACTTGGTAGCCCAGGCTGGCCTTGAACTCACAGAGATCCTCCTGGCTCTGCCTCCCAAGTGCTGGGATTAAAGGCGTGTGCCACCACCGCCCTGTGACAGATTTTTTTTTAACAAAGTCACAGTTACTGCTTAGCACAACAAAACTATATAAAAACAGCTCTGTATAAAACATTTTAACAAAATTTCTTTTTTACAAAAAATATTTTGAGCTGGGCGGTGGTGGCACACGCCTGTAATCCCAGCACTAGGGAGGCAGAGACAGGAGGATCTCTGTGAGTTCAAGGCCAGCCTGGTCTACAAAATGAGTTCCAGGAAAGGTGCAAAGCTACACAGATAAACCCTGTCTCAGAAAAATTTATTTTTGATTTATTATTTGATGATTTCATACCAATACATTTTAACCATAATGTTCTCCATGCCTGAATCATCTCAGTTATACCACCACCTCTGTATAGCACCAAACTTCAGCTTCTTTCTCTCTGTCAACAACCCAGAACAAAAAGCAAATAAACAAACATGGAGTGCAATTTAAAGTACCCATGAGACTGGGTGGTTATTGTGCCTACTCTTATTTTAACATGTTATTCAATGTTTGACATACCTGAGAGGCTTGCTCTTTTCTGAAGGAGTGGATCTTGGGGAGAGGGGACATGGGAGGACTGGGATTAGTGGAGAGAAGAGAAACAGCAGTGAGTATGTAATGCATGAGAGAAAAACTAAAAAAACAACAACAACAACAAAGAAAGAGTAAACAAGTATGGGTGTATTAAGTATCCATACTGAAAATAGCATTTTACTTTTTAAGAGTACTACAATGCAATGGAGGAAGAAAGAACAACAACAACAACAAACAAAAAAACCAAACCAAACCAACAAACAAAACACCCTCTTGGTTTAGAGCAAACTGGTATGCAATCCTAAATTATAAATCAAAATAGTCAAGTCCAAGACATACTATATTTCAATGAGTTTGAAAATGTTATTGCACATCAGCAAGGTATTTCCCTGTGACTACTGACCTGGCAGACCTTTACACACCTCTTGACTATACCACTCTTTGCACTATCTTCTCTCAACCCAGGTTCTTGACTTTTCTTCTTAGAGCACTTATTTCAAAAACACCGTCATTGTGAATTATTTTTCTGCCCCGTTGAGAGATAACTCTATTTTTTTATTAACAGAATAAGTATTTTTATAGCCCAGAAATGTCTTTCTTGAAGCCTGAAAATCATCTCCTTAAGATTTAATCACAAAAGAAGACAGAACTCTTATCTTTGTTTCCCAGCAGGTGCCTTCCTCTTACTGCCTGCTGTAAAGCTTGAAGAGTTAATTGTCCTTTGAACAAAGCCAATTATCAGGCTCAGCTCTCCCCATCAAATCCTTAAAAATGCCCCAGTGCTTTGTTTCTGTGAGGTTCAGGTCAGAATGGATTTGGGACAGTCTTCTCAGTGTCTTTAAATTTTAGATGTTTAAATTTTTCCCTGGATACAAAATTGATGGAGAGTTTTGATTGTCAACATGACGTTAAGTAGAGTCATGTGGAAAGGCATGTCCATACAGAACTTTCTGGATTAGATTCACCTGTGGATGTCTGTGAAGGATTTTCTTAACTGAGTTAATTGAAGAGGAAAGACCAGCCCTGGATTTGGCATCACCGATCTCTGGGCTGGCCCTGGAGTGAAGGAAAAGGAGACAGCATCCTGAGCTCAAGCACATGTACATTCATTCATGGCTCTCAGTGTGACTAGCTAGTTCAAGTTCCTCTCTCCCTAGAATGGCAGGCAACCAAATAAATCTTTTCTCCCTTAAACTGTTTTAATTGGGGTTTTCAGTTAAAACAATATGAAATGAATCAAGAAAACAGTTATAGATTGTGTTGCCAAAAAGGGTATAAGACACAGCAAGAAAAATAGGACACGTACCAGGAAAAATAGGACTTCAGATTATGAAGACAATACCTGAAAGAATCTGTGGAAACTCGGGGTACCTCAAGACCAAGTTCTCAGCACAAAAAAAGCACAGAAGTTTGTTATTCAGCACCAAATGATAAGCTCTGAATATATGCATATGAGTAACATTTTGCAGACTGAACAGGCTATAGGTAAAAATATGTATGTATGTGCATATACATATATACATGTAATAACAATAACAAAGATGGAGTGAATTTGAAAGTGAACTACAAGGGTTATATGGGAGGTTTTGGAGGGAGCAAAAGGTATAGATAGTGATATAATTATATTGTAATACCCAAAATAAAACAACAGCAAAGGAAGACAAGTGACAGGAGAGTAAGAAAAAAACAGTCAAAAAATTTTGGTAAAGTGAATTTACAAACCAGCACTGGGAGACATAGCCAGGCAGCTCTCTCTTAGTTGGAGGCCAGCTGGGTCTACAGAGCTAGTTCTAGGACAGCCAGGGCTGTTGCACGGAAACAAATCCTGTCTAGAAAAACAAACAAAAATAATGCTTTAAAATTTTAGTTTAAATAAACCACTTCATAGCATCTCTGAGGGAATCACTGGACTTGATCAATACTCTACTAAAGAAAAGCAAGTGAGCCAAAGTAACATTGATAACTACACCAAACTGTACTCCTTCACTGAGTGAGAGGCTTAGAACTAAACTCCCCAGCTTTCTATGAATCACATCTTATCACCACTACCTTCTAATATAGTCCTGATAGAGTGGACTATGGGAGTACCATGGGGTTTTCCAGAGTTCTCCATGATTTTCTAAGTATTGACATTTTTGTCCTGAATGAGCTATTAAAAGAGTTCACCATCCTCTTAAAGTCTTATACTTACTCCCGGCCACACTCATTCTCAGCAATTAACCTTACCTTGAAAAGAAATTGAACACCATCAGATCACACCTCTCTATCTCATTTGTAAATTCCACACCTTCAAATACATCTTAATTTTCACCTATACATTCTGCATGACTCTCTTTTTAGTAGTGGCTGAAAACTAGACCCAGTACCTCTCTTTCATATGTCTGGTGGTTTATAGAGTTCCAGGCTAAAGTGCAGACCACCAAGAATATTGAATATTTGTTGAATTTGAAAATTTTTCCAGGGCTTAGAACTACGTAAAATGCACTTTAAACAAAGTTATTAGAAAATCCACTACAAGTATTTTCATAGGCATGTTCGTTGCCAGAGTGTTTCTGTATATAACATTCTCCTCAAACCATACAAAATTTCACCTGCACTATTAAGTGACATTGATAAAGAGGAAAATGGGAGAGCTTTGATATTGTATAAAACAAAGTGTTCCGTATAATCTCTATCTTATTTTCTATATTTTGCAAACTCTGAAAGTCCAGGTATCCTTTTGTTGTTGGAACTATATCAACTCAAGTTTAGTTTGAGAAGAAACCCATTTTATGATCATTACATTTCCTAACTGTCATGCAGATTTCCTTTTAATATTTTCATCCTTTCTTGTCTCCTCTCTTAGCACACTCATATGCTCATTTTTTTGCCAAGATCAGTCACAAAATTTCAGGACTTGTCTTTCAGAACTTTTCTCCTGCCAATGAAGTAGTTTCCTACTACCAATAACAAATAAATATGTTTTGTACATTTCACACACTAATATGTCATTAATATGTCCTTACATTTAATTCCGTATCACATCAACACCCTTCTACTTTGTATTATAATTATTACAATAAACTTCTGATTATATCCCTCATCAACTTTTCCCTCCAACACCATTTCACCAATATTTTCCTTTCAGCCTTCACATTCTCCCATTTAGTGATGCATTAGAAAATCCATTTATGTATTTCTCACTTCAGTTGCATATATCCAAACTTGGAGTCTTATCTCCCTCACATGCAATTATGCAAATATGTATTTATCCTTTATTGTTTCTTCTGCTATCTACATTTTAATAATTGCTCATGCAGTTGGTTAACATTGATTGTCAATTCCACAGGATCTAGAATCAAGAATAGATGCCTTTGGGCATGCCTCTGAGGTGGTACTTTTGTTAGGTTAGTCTCTGATCTTTTCCATGAAAGAGTATCTTGATTAGGTTCATTGTTTTTAATTAATTAATTAATTAAATTTAATTTTACATATCAGCCATGGGTTCCCTTGTCCTCCCCCTCCTGTCCCCGCCCCCACCCTCTCCGAGTCCCCCCCATTCCCATCTCCTCCAGGGCCAAGACTCCCCTGGGGATTCAGCTCAACCTGGTACATTCAGTCCAGGTAGGTCCAGTCCCCTCCTTCCAAGCTGAGCAAAGTGTCCCTGCATAAGCCCCAGGTTCCAAACAGCCAGCTCCTGCATTAAGGACAGGTCCGGGTCCCACTGCCTGGGTGCCTCCCAAACAGTTCACGCTATTCAATTGTCTCACTTATCCAGAGGGCCTGATCTAGTTGGGGGCTTGATTAGGTTAATTGTAATGGGAGGAGCACGATGAATGTGAGAAACACCATCCCTGGAATTCTAGACTGCACAAAAATAGGAAGCAAGCTGAGCACCAACATGTCTCACTCTCCTCTTCACTATGAACATGATGTCTCTCTGGCTGCTTCAAGCTTCTGGTGCCATGACTTCCCTTTCAGGATGTACTGTACTGTTATGCTCTGGATCAAAATAAACACATTCCCCCTCAAATTGGCTTTGTCATGGTATTTTATCCCAGAAATGGGATAAATAACTAAGATACTGAATTAGTTGCATTTCTGATGCAGTGATAAAATAGCATGACTAAAATCTTACAAAAAAAGTTAAATTTGGCTTACAGTTCCAGAGGATAGTTTTGCAAAACGGTGAGATAGGCATGGAACAAAGAGTAGGAAGCTGCATCTCAACAGCATACAGAAAGCACAGAGAGCAAGCCAGAAATGGGAAAGGCCCTATGTTCTCAAACCCCAGCCCCACTGATACACTTCATCCAACAATAGTCTACATCTAAAAAGACCTTATCCTCTCCATGCAGAAACATCAGTTGGCATCCAACTCTTCAAATATATGAGCCTCTCAGGAATACTTATTTATTTATTCAAACCACAGAAGACAGACATTTAACAATTTTCTTTCATAAATGTCCTTCAAAAACATCCATGACTCTCAATTCACAAGGGAGACACCTAATTGAGTAAATGGTTATTTCCATTTGGATTTGAGAGTCAACTTCATTGTTGATATTTCTTCCATGAGATTTCTTCCCCACCTGCACATTTGATTGAGGAAACACAGTGATTTCCCACTGTATTTTACAAAATGTTATCAAGATTTATTGCTTTTCCAGAATAAAAAAAAATTAAAAAGCGGCTCTCAATTGTCTTAAAAAATAGAGCCTTTCATCTCTATCCTGTTTTACATGTACCTAGAGTTTTCATTCACATATTTTCCCTTAGCTTAGTTGTTTCATCGCTCACTTCAACATTTCTTCTTATAAGAATTAGATTTTCATCCAAATAATTTCTTCTATTCTTGACTTTTACATGCTGTGTTCAATATTATTTCAAAGTTTCCTTCCCTTTGCCACCAATTTATGTCAATCAATTTTCCTTGGGTTCTAATTAGTCCCCCTGAGTTTCCTAGACCCACAAAAAAACCAAAAAACCAAAAACAAAACAACAACAACAAAAAAAAAAACATAATAGAGTTGTTTAAAGATATCTATTCTTTCATATTTCTGCAGACCATTATTCAAACTTACATGGCAATCCAACCATGTTCCCAGTAACATTGCTGGGGAGAAAACATTTCATGCCTCTCTCAATACTCCTAATGGTTACTTGGATCTCCAAAAAAAAATCCCAATTCCAATAGGACACACCTACTATCCACTATCTCAGGAGGTGGAAGCTCATAAGGTTTTGTGGCCAGTCCCACTTACATAATACTCTGAGTCAATAAACCAAAAATAAAATGAAATAATAAAATATCGTTTATATCTTATTTCCAAATGAAGTCACATTTTGACATTCTAGAGATATAAATTTGCGAGGGAGACTGGTTAACTTAGGAGAGATGCCCTTTTTACCTTTCTTCTGGGGCAACTCAATACCCTTTAACAGTCTAGTTGTGACATTCTATTGAAAATTCCTCCTGACTTTTCTTTTCCGCAATTGCATAAAGATAGCAATATGCTTCCCCTAGGTCATTTCATCTTCGCCCCCATTGCAATGCCTGGCAGAGAGGAGAGAGGCTCAATAGACATTTGAAAATAAAAGAATAAAAAAAGAACAGAGGATAAAAAGCTTCTTAAAATTCTCACAGTCTGCTCATATGATTCAGGATAACTTCCTGAGACAGAACAGACTTTTCAAGCAGACTTTCTTTAATTCTCTTCCTCTTATGTCCTTGGGTCACTTTCTGAACAAACAGAAAGCAAAAATAATGAATGCACACATGAATGAAGGACATTTGAAGACAAACTGTATTTTATTTGACCAATTATCACTCTTGGTGCTTTATTTTACCTTCTTTTGTATTACCTTGATCTACTTTTCATCTTGATAACTTTTACATATCATTTACCTTAAGTCCTTTAATTTTCCTGTTAGAGTGGGCATCTGATTCTATCTCTTCTTCAGTCCTTTGAAGTAGAAACATTCCTGTACATTCCTAAAACAGGCCCAATCATCACATTGCCCAAGATCTCATCTTTCTGATTGATCACATACATTCTGGTTGCAACTTGGTACAAATACAACAGAATGCTGGGCTGGCTGAAAAACTATGGATCTGAAGTCCTAGGAAAACCTCTGACAAAGATAAGATTTGCAGTAGGATCAGCAATTGAGGATTCAGCTGGGGGAGTGTCTGTACCACTTACCCCAGAACATGCAGGCAGTCTGCTTCACTTTGTATCTGTCCTGTAGTGAAAACTGACCTAAGACATTCCATCAAGCTCTTCTAACATCATTCATTATGCTCTACCATCTACTCACTGTTCTTTTGCTACTACTACTGTGTACCAGCCCCAACGGTTTGAGTACTACATCATTACCCACTGATGCCAGGTGCCTAGTAGTAATGCTGGCAGTATAGTAGGAGCCAATAAATGTTTACTGGATTTTTTCTTCTGTCTGCATAGTTCATTCACAATTTTATTATCATATGATAAAAATTACATGTAAAAGTGGTGAAGACTTTTAAGTAGCATACCTGATACTAACATTTATCATGTTTAACCTTATATTAACTATATCACAAACAATATATTTGCATTCATAGGCAAAGTGTAGTGATATTGTATTCCCCCAATATATTGTGCATCCTAATAAACTTATCTGGGATCAGAGAACAGAACAGCCACTAGACAGACACAGAGGCTGGAAAATAAATGGTGGCACACACACACACCTTTAATCCTCACATTGGAAAGGCAGAGGTCCATTTGGATCTCTGTGAGTTCAATGTCACACTGAAAATAGCCAGGACTTGACTTTAATCCTAGGTAATGATGGCAGGAAGCAGAAAGGTATATAAGGTGTGAGGACCAGGAACTAGAACTGGTTAAGCTTTTAGGCTTTTGAGCAGCAGTTCAGCTGAGATCCATTCAGATGAGGACTCAGAGGCTTTTGGTCTGAGGAAACAAGACCAGCTGAGTAGTTGGCTAGGTGAGGTTAGTGGTGGCTGTTCTTTTTCTCTGTTCTTCCAGCATTCACCCCATACCTGGCTTCGAGTTTGTTTTTATTAATAAGACCTTTTAAGATTCCTGCTACAGCAAAGCACAACAAACATTGTATTTTAAAGCACAGGACAACTTCTCCATAGTTTTCATTATACTGCAGTTCTACAGATTCTTGCTGCCTGTACTGGGGTTATCCTCATAGTAGTTTTTAAGCTTATTTTGAACTCTTGACAGTACTTTTGAAATTTATTTTCATGACGATGTTTGACTAAGTCATTGTTTTATAAATTGCTCATAATTATTTTAGCAAGCACCACAGATTTTAACCTTAAATTGATGTCAAAAAGCAATGTTCTAACTTATTGTTTTTTGAGAAGTACAGACCTATGACAAATTGTACTATTTAATGCTGATGGGCTTCATACCATTATTTTGGTGTAAAAACATACACTTTACATTTAGCTTACTTGTTTTCAGAACATTCAGAATGCCTGTCTGAATAGGCATCTTTATATTTCAAATCAAAACCCTTTTCTTAGTTTTCTTTTCTTGGCTGTTTACTCCCTCATCAATTTCCACTTCTTTACCAAATTGCTTTCCTGCACTGAAATAGCTTCCACTACATTGTCAGATTTAGTTGGTTTGATACACAATGCGGTGTGGAGTCTGATGTGTTGTTCACCCTATTGTCTTTTGTTTTCTTATTCTATCGACTGCGGTGAAGAAGAGTTGAGATCAGGGACGAACTCAGTGAGTCTTAGCAACATGACACAACATATTCAACTTTGCATTGTGGGCATATTTACGTAAATGTCCTCCTTAAAACACTCTAATGTACCTGCTGCTAAAATTAGCATGGTTGGAAGAGATACAATGTTATCTTGTAGGAAAGAACAAGAAAATAGAAGGAATTCTTTTATTCAGTATTGAAACTCTGAAGGAACGTTTTTGTTTTTGTTTCTATTGTGAAATATATTTTAAGAATTTTTAATTTTTATAAAAAATATAAAACTAAAAAAGATGACAGTTCTGGAAAATTCTAAATCTATGCTTGCAATTAATTTAGTGTTTCTTCAGTTATGGCAAATCAAGAAATAAATAACAAGAAGTAAAAGGACCAATTCATTTTGTCAATAAGAAGATTAAGATAACTTTGATAGCATGTGAATTATTTTGTTATCAGTCTTCTTGTTTGCATTAATAGAATAATACAGGATGCTCAAACTTTGGTTTAACAATTATTTCAGTTTGGATGCATGTTTATTGGCCTACCCAGTCTTGAACATTAATTGATATATAATCAATTTGATTTCAGTGAAAAAGACTCATGACACTACTTCTACCAAAGAATCTTTTCAGACATGCCTTCTTCCTACATTCAACCTAGGTAATATGTTGGGTATTTGAATCCCTGTAACAAAATGTGTGAAAGAAACAATCTAATTGAAGAATAATTTACATTGGTTCGGAGTTTCAGAGTTTTCAATCCATGACTGTTTAGTCGAATGTACTGGGCTAACATCCTCATCATAGAGGGGACAAGGCAGAGAAATTTCTTTATTTCATGAAGCACAGAGGCTTAGGAAGGGACCCAGGACCAAGAATAACTATCCTCAGCCCACACACAATGATCTACTTCCTCCAGGTAAGGTCCCATTTCTAAGACTTTCACCTCCTACCAAAATAGTTCCAGCAAGTAGACTCAGCATTCCACACATGAGCCTGGAGAGGACATTGCATATTCAAACCAAGAATGGAAGCCTTCATCTCAGCCACTGGGAAGAAATGTCTTACTTAGTTCTCTTTTCTAGGAGGTATATGTCTCCATGAATTTTATATTCATCAAAATGTTTTACAAGGACTGAGGTAAGTATACCCTTCAATCTTAAGTTCTGTGTTACAAATAATTCAACAGATTTATAAGTTCTTTGTTATATGTGTAGATGTGAGTACCTGTAACTCTCAACCCAGAAAGCTATCAACCTCTGGATTCTCTGATTTCTTCCTATTTAGCTTGAAAAATATTCTCTTTGTTTCTAAACTCATTGTCCATTCAGGCACAACAGGAAAATAGAAAACACCATTCACTTACTGTTTGGTTTCTTCTGTTTGGTTTTTTACCTCCCATCTAGATTTTTAGATACCAAATCTCTTTTGTAAGTTAGCACAGATAATACTTTTCCTAAGTACTTATATCCTTCCAGTCTCTAACAAAATTTCATTGTTAATGAATATCTGTCCTATAGGATAATGTCACATGTTTAAGTTATCAGTTAAGGACCCTGATATACTACTAAGATTTGTGCCAGTCATGAGCATGCGAGGCTCAGTTATTTCATGGAAATGAAAATCTCATCTTCCTGAAAGGAGATTGTCTTTGTCTTGTTGATGAGGTCTATTATATCACATGTTACCAGAGGGGCTCTTTCCTGGCTGATGGCGGTTGCATTTTAACACATTAGAGGAGTCAGGAGAAAAATGAGAATATGGTAAACAAAGTGTTGGCTCTTAAAACTGAAGCTTACTATCACATGAGGTCCATCTGCATGCACTTTATCTATCCAAGCAAGTAACATAATGTACTGGGCTCAATAACATCCTTTTCAAATTCATATCTCCTTGGAACAGCAGAATATGAGTTTAATTGGATGTAAGTTCTTTGTACTTGAAATTAGTTAAAATGAGATCATACTACATGAGGTCTGCTTCTAAATTCAGTGGCTGGTGAACTTACAGCACAGAACAATGTGAAGCTGCTCAGGCACTCAATGAAGGAAGCTAAATGAAGATGAAAGCCTGGATTGTAGTGATGCATCTACAAACCAAGGAAGACAAAGTATTGTGGTTACCTGCTGAGAAGTGAACATGGGGTAACTTCTCTCTCAGAATTTTGTGAAAATCCTAAGTATTCTGATGCACTGAATTCAGAATTCTATCCTCGACTAAAACATTACATTGCTTTAAATCACCTAGGACCACTTCTAGATAATTTATTATGTTATCCTTAGGAAATTAATCATACATGAGGGTTGAATTTAAAATGAATAATCTTTTCATGTGTAGCATACTAAATATAATATGTTTAGTCAATTAGTTAACTTATTATTGAGTGGATGTATGTGTTTGGTTATATGCACATGAGTATTCATGTTTTCAGATGTACTTGTCAATGTTTCTACATATAGACATCAGGGGTGGACCCGAAAGATCTTCCTCTATCACACTCTACCTTCTTTGTTGAGACAGGGTCTCTCACTGTATCTGGAGCTCACTATTTTATTTAGATGTTTAATTCTTATTGCAGGCCAATCTATCACTCTCTAAGGCTCTGCCAGTATGGGGTTCAGGATGGAGTTGCCACACCTGTGGAATCCAATCTTACGTCCTCCTGCTTATTTATCCTCTGAACCATTTCCCCAACAGATACATTTTATTTCCTGTTGCTTTTGGTATTTCTGCCTTCTTGCTTTTTTTTTTTTTGTCTTTGTAAATAAACCGTATATTCTCAGGTTTTGAGGACGTCACATATGGATACAATATATTTTGATCATATGTAAGCTCTGCTCACTTATCCTTCTAACTTCTCCCAGATCCAGCTTCACCTCTCACATTTATTTCTTGTATTTGTTTGGTTAGTTGGTTGATGTGATGGTAAATGTTGATTGTTAATGGACAGCATCTAGAATTACCTGGGAGAAAAGCCTCTAAGAGAGCTGTGAGAAATTATCTAGCTTAAAGTTGCCTCTTGTCAGGCCTGTAGGGGATGATATAGATTAAAGAAACTAAAGTATAAAAGCATTTCCTATCAATGGCTGCACAACTGCAAGGTTTAGGTCCTGGGCTGGATCAAAAGGAGAAAGTGAAGGACAGCTTGCATACAGCTCCCTCTGCTTCCTGACTGCACATGCCATGAGATCAGCTGCTTTCAGCTCCTGCTGCCATGACTTCCCATGAACTGTAAACACGGAACTATAGACCCAGATAATCCCTTTTTTAAAAAATTGCTTTCTCTAAGTATCTTCACCGCAACAAAAGAAACCAACACACTTGGTCTTGTAGCGCTGAGGTAGAACCCTAGGCTTGGTCCTTGTGGAGCTAATACTTAACTGTGAACTTTACCTGGAGCCCAGGACTGCCAAGCATAGATGATTTTCGTGAAGGTAAGCACAATGACAAAACATGCCAAAGTAAATTTCCAAGTTTACACCTCTATTTTGAAGTGATGTTGATACTTGTTAGTTTCTGACTTCTGAAAAAAAAAAACTGAATTAAACAAAGTGGATATAAAATGAGTGTCTATAAGTGCAATTCATGAACAAACAGAGATGTTTGAGGAAAAAATAATATAGAATTTTTTTAATACAGAAACCAAATGTCCTTATCTTTTGTGTTGTTGTACCTCTGAGTGTAGCTCATGGAAAGCAAATATTTATTGTTTTTCTTAGCTCTGACATCTAAGATCAAGATATTGGCAGATTTGTGGTGTCTAATATGTTCCAGATTCTCCATGAATATATGTTTTTGTCACTGCCAGTACAACTGATAAAAGGAGTAAGGTGATCTGGTGTTTTTTATAAGCATGCAAATCAATTACATTTGTGGGAGCTGTACACACACAACCTAATCACTCCCTAGAGTCCCAACATACGAATTTTTCCAGATTACTCACATATATGGATCATGGCAACAAGTATTCTGAGGGTGGAAAATTCAACAAAGGAGTTCCTTCCAGGCCTTTTGTCCCTTGAGTTATTAGAATGTGAAATATGCAACCTCTGAATTATAATGTATTCATTTATCATAGTGTCTTATCAAAATTTGTGTGTATTATTTTCCTGTATAACAACACAATTATAAAGTCAGTGGTGACTCAAAGACTTAGAGATGGAGGAATCAGTTCAGATAAGAAGTTTAGTGAAATGTAAGTAGCAAATCATACTCACACAAACTACAATTCTGTCTATGAGTAGGTCAGAAATGGTAGTTTTAGGGGAATATTCATGAGAATTATTTCTATGCAAAAGTTCTTTAAATAAAGGCACAAAATGTTCAGATTCAATGTAAAAATATATTGCATTGAGAAATTACCTTTTATATCCCCTAGTTTCCTAGTAGTTGGTATTTCTGTTACTCATCATAATGGATGCTTGGAAAACAGTGTTTCAGGTCATACTATCTGCTTTAATATTGTTGCACAGTACATAATTTTATTGTTTTTGTCATCCTGATCCTAAATGGGTAGCTGAGTCAGAGGGATTTTGATCTTTTGAGTTGAACTAGAAGATTGTTCATTCATGTGTTTGAATACCAAGCAGGAAAAAAGAAAGGTATGTTGAATCACAGTCTAGAAATGAGGCTGCTCTTAAAGGAAAAGGTCTTCACACATTGTGTAAGGAAGGAGCACTTTGCTAGGAAAAGCAGCTAGGACAAAAGTGTTTGATTCCTAATATCAGAAAATGTTCCTAAGATAACAATCAAAATTTGAAAAAGTAACAACATTCATGAAATAAAGATTATATAAGACCATTTGGTAGACCCACCAACACCAAATATTGTAATGGTGAGAAAAGGAACTAGAGGAATTAGACATTGAGAGTTGTAAGTATGACACAGAAGTCTCTCTTGAGGTCTGTAGTGAGAATCATTCGGGACATAGAAGTGAGGAGTCAACTGAAAGTGGAAAAATGTCTTTTCCCTTGGCATTCATTCTGAAGACAGGCTGGGACCATTTTAGGACTGGCTACTGTCTTCAATGTTCTTGGTGACCTTTGCCATGTCTTCAACTTTGCAAAGAAAACTAAATTGAATTGAACTTCATTAGGCTACATATAAGAGGACAAGTCAGGATGGGATTTATGTGTATATTTGGGGAGAGAAATAGAAATCAAATACCTTGAATAAACAAAAGTTATAGGACCTTAAAAGGTTATCTGAAGTTTAAAATATTTTTAGAAGTCCACTAGATATATTGCATTCAACAGAAGATGGTACTGATAATGATTTTAATACTTTATATATTGATGTTTACTTAGTCTATATTTCATTATGTTAATATGACCCAGTTTATTTTGCTTTTGAGGGATTTTTGTTTACATAAATTATATATGCTCTCACATACATTTATATAGGCACTGATATATCCACAGATAGGAATAATCACACTTAAACTCCATGAAATGCATTCATACATTAACTTATTCATGATTCAAAAGACATAGGTTTAAGAAGCAATTAAATAAGCATTTTTGAAACACATAAATGTTTATGCAAAAATTTCATATACTTAAATTTAAACACTGTATTTTTCGAGTTAAATTCAAAAGTGTTGTCAAGTGAGTACTTTCAAAGTCTAACAAAATAAAAGATAATGGAAGTACTGGATGCATAGCATGCTTAAATGTGAAAGAAAACAGGAAATCTCCAATTGCATCTTGATTCTACTAGTGATAAAGAGTTTTATTTGGAGACAGGGGAACTTAAATTAAAGTATTTTTTTCAAAGCTTTCTAACCACAAGATTCTGGATAAATTATCTAATTTAAATCTCAATTTCAGCCTTGTACTTGAAAACACTGTGGGTTCTTCCTGTAGAGTCTAGTTGAACACTGAATGAGGCAATCAATGTCAAGTACTTATCACAGATGTTAGCATATAATGAGCACCCCACAAATATTGGTTATTATTGATCTCTCACAGGGATGAACTCACCATTGGAAAGAAGAAAACAAGAACCCCAGAGAAGGAATTGGACTTAAATAACAAAGATTACAAAGAATACCTATACTCTGTGCTTGAGTTTAAGTGCCTGGCTTGTATATTTCATAGTAATTTTAGAGTTTTGGGCGGCAAGATTATCTGCTAGATACCATAGGAGCACTGTTAATATGAGTCCAGGTCCAATTTCAGTTTTATTGTTCAACAGGGGAAGAATTTAATACTGAAAATGTGTTTTATATTTTATTTTATTGTTTTTTTTTTCAGAACTAATGATTGAACATAGAGTATTATACATGTTAGGCAAGAACTCCACCACTGAGCTACAGCCCTAGCCATCATGTTAGTATTTTAGAAGTAATTATTAATTTGTAATAATTCAGGAGGAAAAAAACTAATGATCATCAACCAACCTAGAATCACTGAGACATAAGTTAGAGGAAGGGAATAACAAACCCATTAGCATGTATCAAGGATCATTAGAAATATAGCATTATACATTTACCTGCTGTTAGTTTTGGGTATTTTGTTTCTAAAATAACTAGCAATAAACCTGACAGTTGCTTTTTAATCTAAACTACCATTATATGGGTGGATGGAATAAGCACAATAGATGTTTTAAAGATGAATGTGGTGGTAGGTATAGTGTCACCAGTGGACCCTATTTTCCTAGAAGAAAGGGATTTTCCTGAACATACAACTTTACATGCTAAAAATAAGGGTTCCAATAAATTAGGGCCAAGATTCTAATTAAAAAAATAAAATATAGCTGTGGTGTGGTGATGTATATCTTTAAATCCAGCACTCAGGAGGCAGAGAGAATTGAATTCTCTGAGTTTGTGGACATCCTGGTCTACAAAAGTGAGTTCCAGGATAGCCAGGACTTCACAGAGAATCTCTGTCTTGAAAAATAGAAAAGGAAAAGAGAGAGAGAGAAAGGAAGGAAGGAAGGAAGGAAGGAAGGAAGGAAGGAAGGAAGGAAGGAAAGAAAGAAGCAAGGCTTTCACAATGTATTCAAGTTCCCACCAAGCAAAAAGATGGATAAGATCAACATTTCATTTACACACCTTTTGATTATCTGAAGGTACCATAGTGGCTGGTACGAACAAATCCCTCAGAAAGATAGCAGGAAGGGAGCCAAGATAGATGTGCTTGATCTAAAAGCTCCAGCTTAATTCAATACTACTAACATGGGGAAAAAAGTCTTCACAAGGACTCAAGGAACCAAAAATTGTATCTGATGGAGGTCATGTATTTGTAGTAGGCCTTACTGATCTACAGATGACAGCACTGTGTATAAAAATTCACGCTAATTACTGAGTAGGTCCATGATAAAAAGAAAGAAAGAAAGAAAGAAAGAAAGAAAGAAAGAAAAAAAACTATTGAATGACATGCATAGCATGGATCTTATAAGGAACAAGTTGTGTTCTGTGGTCAAAAAATGGCAGACCATGATATAAGCACATGTCAGTGTTAATCTTTTCTGTATTGACTTTACTAAATAATGTAACAACTACAAGTACAAGATCTCTTATGTGAAGAACCCACAGGTCCACAGAGATCTGGAAACCTTGATGGAAATCATGGATAGATAAGTGCACACTATTATTAAATTGAAAGAAGTGAGTAGTAAATGGATCCCAGTCTGCCCTGGGAAAGCATACGAAAGGCTCACCATTCTATTTATCCTCTTCATAACATCTCTGTTAGAAAAGTGAAATTTGGAAGAAAGCTCCCTTTGAATTAGGGAAAATTCGTGGAGCTTCAGGGTGAAAGGTGCAGTTCTTGGAAGAGTGGTGCTGATAAACAGGTGTTAAAGCTGAATGAGGAGATGATGGGTAGAAATAAACCAGTTCACAGCATGTATGTAGTGACAAATAAAGAGTTTTATTTCTGATAAAGAAAACTATTTCATAGTAGATTCTGATTATGCTTCTTGATGCTGGATGTTCGCAAAAATACTAAAATTAAATAATTATTTTGTAAAAATATGCACTTTGTCACAGAGCATTGTAGAGATTGTACATTTATATTTACATTATTCTTAGAATTATTTGAAATATTTAACTCTATTATCTTTTTATATAATGAAAAACTAATTAAATAGTTGTCTTTTGTTCAAATAACATATATGAGATTAAGATTAGTCCTTAACAGTTTGTATATATTTTAATACATTTAAAGTACAGTGAAAATCCTCTTGTAATTTATCCCCTAGTGTATGATTTCTCTAGAAGAGGAAGATCCAGGACAGAGGATAATGTAGAGAAAATGATATATGTGAAGTTCAAGGACCATTAGTCAAGTGAGGCTTCTATGGCCTCATTACTTAAGTTCCAAAACAGCTGAGGAGTTAATAGGAGTTGCAGAGTATATGTGGTGCATAAAGATGTCAGTATTGTCTAGAGTAAACATAAGATGTAAATCCAAATCCACTGCTCACTTTAGTGGTTTGTCTACAGTGGCGGTGGCACCAGTATGAGCCATAACCTGATGTTCAAAATTGAAGGCACTGCTGATTTTCTGGGGACTAGGCTATGTTCCCACTCAGCAGGAGTTTTGAGGGTTGGTTTGGGCACTGCTTGTAAGCATTTGAAAGGCTGTGCAATTGCAGGGCTCCTCTAAGCATCACAGTTAGAGATTCCTCTTCTTAGTGAGCCTCCCAATTCATGGAAAGAATCAGAGAGATTGCAATCAGACAGTGATTTTTCTGTGAATTTTCTTCTCCCCTGGTAGTTGGTACTATCAATTCCTCCTTCCTGGTAGGAAAGACTGCACTCCAGGAGTTTACTAGATGGAAAGAGGAGCTCAAGCTTACCATGCAGCTTGTAAATGAATGCCATGATGTAAAATATAAATGTACTCCTTGACCACTTCAGTCATTCATCAGTCATTTCATTGTCATTGAATGTCTCTTTTGTTCATGTAGGAGGCATACAGTTTACAGATGGGGAAGAGATGGCTTTGGAGTAATGGAAAGGTCTCCAAAATCCGTAGAGACAATTTCAGATTATCTAGACTCTGGTATGAAATTATGTCATTCAGCCTAAGCATTTAAATAATGAAATCTCATTTTATCTAGACATAAGTAAATAATATACCATGGTCTTTACTTTTTCTTACTCCAAAATACATACTTCTTCATTTAAACTTTTTTTTTTAATGATAGCTCAAAGGAACAATGAGTGTTCATTTTACAGTAAATTGGGCTGAATTGAACTAGATAACCTCTAAGGACCCATTTTCCTTCTGATTCTTGCTTTTAAAGTATATGTGACAAGGTCTAAATAGGAAAATGAGTCAATAAAACACATAGATAATTGAATTCTGAGACTCATCTTATGGTTCAAAGTTCATACAAGGTCATAGATGGAAATGTTGACAACCTATAACATGGCAGGAGCAGGAAGTACTATGAGTTTAGGCCCAAAAGCAGAAAAGAGAGCTCAGTGCCCGAGACAACCCATAGAAAGCAGTCAGCATGATATAAATCACAGGGAGCCATCGCCAATAGGACAGTCAGGTAAATAGCTTGTAGTGCACACTTCACTAGGCAGAGAGAGATGGAGGACAAGCCTAGACTCTTCCTCCCTCCTCGCTCCATCAGTTCCATCCACTGGCTCCATAATCTGACCTGAGCCCAAGGCAATATCACACAGAAATGTCATCTGATGTCAAACTGAAACTGTCATAGGCCTATAGATGTCTAGGATTGACACACACATAGAATTGTCTCTTCTCAAACATGGAAAACAGAAACACCATTACCTTTGTTATTATGTTATTTTTGAGTAAATCATCAGGTCATTTTCTTATTCTTTCTGTGTATTATATTGGTTGTATATATCTGGCTTTCAAGTCTCTCAAGAATTGATGAACAGTGTTTTGCTGTGTCTACTGGTTAGAACATTTTCCTTCAGGTCTTCCTGCAAGCCACCAATATGATGGTATTTTTCTTATTGGTATATTTACAGGGATACCTGTTTCTTTTTTGAAGGCATTAGGATACTACTCATAGCAGCTACAAAGTGACATTTTTACTGCTGACGGCACCAGCTTTTCTAAATTTTAATACCTGATGGTTTAAAAATATGCTTCCATTTTTCAGGGGAAAGAAACCACATTTTCTCAAATTTATGTTTACCCATATTTCTTCTCTCTGCATGTTTTGTGTTTCAAGACTTTATTATTTTTTAACATGTATTCTCTCTGAAGAACTTCCTTTGGTCTAAGTATAGGCACAGAACTAGATAGGCTGCTGAAACAATTTTCAGTTTTCTTTCTTTTTAGTGCAGCTTTATTGTTCCATTGATTTCTTAAAGACAGCTCTCTTATCTATGGAGGCATTGGGATTTCATTGCTCTAGGTGAGTTCTGTTGGCTTCTGGTCTCTTTCACACACTGACACTTGGTATACTGACCATATTCTGCCTGTCATAAAGCAGTTGGTCAACACAAACCAGACTCTGTATTTTACTTTCTGTTAAGAGAAAAAAAATCAAGAACATATTAAGTTGGGTGGATAGAGAGAGATAGGGGAAAATCTGGAAGAAATGATGGGAGAGAAATAAATGTGATAAAAATGTATCATGTGAAATTCTCATACAATAAGTAAAAGCATTATTTAAAAAAATAGATTCTAAGACATCATATCAATTACTGCCAATATTTCAGCATCTTTAAAAAGCATCACAATACTTAGCTTCTTTTTGCCTTCAGATGGGAAAACAGTTCTTAACTGGGTATCTATTCACCTTAGAAGTAATGTTATTCTTTCTGGGTTCTTCAATTATTATTTTCATTGAATTAAATTTTCAGAAATTTACTTATGATTTGCCTTGGAATATAACCCCCTGAACCTACTCTGTTAGAGTTTACTTAGCATCTATAAAATACGTGAATATTTATTCAGAAATTTCAATTATACCAAAGACTGATCTGTCTAGTTACTATTCTGCCTGTTCAGGAGAATATGTTCTCCATGGATTTTAGTCTGTCTTCATCTTTTTTGTGCAGGTTGAGGAATTCTGTCAATTCTTTAATTCCTGGGTTCTACAGCCTATTATTTCTAATATTTAAGAGACACTTACAATGTTCGAAGATTCAGATCTGGTGGTTGGACCCCTGGCTCAGCAGTGTCTGTAACTGATATCAGTAAAATGTCTGTGTCTTTGCAGAATACAATGTCTTTCTCTAACCTCTGTCAGTGTCTCTCTGTCTTCATGGTGTTTGGATCAATGATTCTCCTTGGTGGTTTTGAGGGGTTACCACATACTGTTAAAAGGACTTTAGATCTTGGCAAGAGAAGCTCTCACCTGGTCCATCAGGAAGCCTGAGATAGAGAACTATTCTTCTATTGGGCCAAATTTTGTATGATCCCTTCTGCTCTATTATTTCTCCAGTCCCTGACCCCTACGGCTTATTGTCTTACTGCATTTCACATTTCTATTTGGGTTGCCACAACATTGAAGAGAATTACAGCTGTACTGGGAAGGATAGGCAGAAATAGTGCTGTCCTGCCTGGGCTAGATTAACAGACCTTTGTCTCTAAACAAACAGTTTCCTCTTCATGGCAATATTGCATGAAAATATAGCTGGTAGCAATATTGAATGGTGGCATTTCTGTTATCATACATTGGAGAACTAACACTGGAATCTAAACTAGAGAGCCCAGAGTATTGATAAACCTCTTACATTGCATAGGAGAGACCTCAACAACAAAGGAACATTGTACCCAATGTTAACAGTGCTAAAGTTGAGATATCTTGTTTTAAAGATTATATGCTTTAAGAGAGAAAGAGCATTAATTTTCCAGTTTATTCCAGAGATTGATGTCAACATCACATTTTTTTTTTGGTTTTCCAATTATTTTTTAGTTCAGGGGTGCAAATCTTGTAGACTTGCAAAGAGCCTTCTAAATATATACCTAAGGATATATAATTTTCAAATTTGAAAATGTCATTTTTTTAATTTAATGCATTTACAAATCAAAGTAATGGCTATTATATTGCATGGTCTCAAGATGATCTACATTATATCTAATCAAGGAAAAATTTTAGAAGCTAATAACTCCTACCCCTTCCATTACATTTAATACAGTTATATGCACAAAAGTGGTCTGGGGCTTTGGGCTTCATTAGCATAGGTTTCATTTTGAATATTAAATATAATCTGGCACACATTTTAGTAATCATTATTCTAGTACAATTTGATGTTGTAATTTATGCTTTATACTAGTATCTAAATTACTGATGATCATTTTAAGAACCGAGGAATTTTCTGGAAACCTTGTTTCTGTAAACACTGCTACAGATTTGGGAACTCAAAGTACTAAAGAAAGAATTGATGTAGCAGTTCATTGCTGAGCTGTGAGCTCCAGGTCTATTGAGTTACTGCCAGGAAATATTTGTATTCTTCACTCATACACTTTATCCCCTGTCAATGAAGTCTAAAGCACACTACCCAAGTGTGGCTAATTCCTCCTGCTTCCTGATGCTCTTCCCTGGTATATAGGAATTCTTATCAGTCTCACTGTTCCTGTCCTGTAGGAATAGTATGTAGGGGCCAATAAAGCAGGCAGGTATTGCTTCTCAATACATAGCTCATCAAAAGTCTGAGAACAGAAGGTTTTGAATGAATCTGAGCACTCTGGACAGTTGTTCAACTGCTAATGAGGAACAGAGACACTTTTCTCAAGCTGCCCAAGCCAGGAGGCCATCTGTATGGCAGAATTGTTTCTCTGAGGGTAGATACAAAAAGAACTGAACCTGACCTCTCAAGGGAGTACTTTGCACTGGATCTTCTTGCTTTCAAATTATATAAAGTATGCATAAGAAATAAAATAATAATAATATCAATTATTGAAAAGGTCCAATTTTAAACATATTTTCTAAAAATTTTCCTATGTACTTAAGCCCTATTTGTTAGTTTTAATAATTGTTTGGTTTCACTGTTATATATCTTAGTAATACTTGTAATCATTCCTACTGTCTGTAGGTCAAGTACTTCTAATATGATAATTCATAATGCATCTCTTTGTTTACATCTGTGGTTTCTTCTATTGTAATTGCATTTCATTTAAGGGTATAACTATGTTATGCCTTTAAAAAATAGTGCAATTTTGAAAGGTGGTGAAATAATTTGAAATTTGAAAATATTTATTTTGAAAACTTTTTGATTCTATAGATATATATTAAGACTTATAATCAAGCATACTCTTATATGAAGCTTCTTTGGATAATATAGTGATTTTTTTTCCTTATTCCTATATACTTGAGCTGAACACAGGAAGATATACTTGAGAGATATTGAAATTTTTCCTCTACCATATCATTATAAATTTAAATATTAATCCTCTATTAATTATATCCTCTGTTCAAATAATCTAAATTGTTATCTTTATTAAATCATATGTTTATGCCCAAGATATGAAATTGAGCCCATGAATTTGTGCAGATTTCTTGATAGGCTATTGAGTCTTTCAGTTCTCTTTGAGGCACCTGGACAGTATCAAGAAGAGAAGAGAATCAATGCAGCTACCTCATCACCTAACAATTGCACATGGTGCTTTGCTTCATTAATAACTTCAGGAGATTTAGAAACACCAAGGAGACATGCCTTTCAGAGTGTCTGTGAGGGTATTTCCAGAGGTAGGTTTACCAAAGAAACGTAGATTTATCTTGAATGTAGTATACTGGGTTGAATAAAAAAGGAAAGGAAGGAGACTAGACAAGGACCATCATTTATCTCTAATTTCTTGTCCATCTAGAGGTAAGCAAAGAGCCTCACATTCCTTCCACCAGGCCTTCTTTGCCATGATGGACTGCACTCTCTCAAACTACCAGCCAAAACAAATTCTTCACACCTTAAGTTGGTTTCCACCAGATATTTTATCACAGCAGTGAAATAAGAAACTAATGCATCTCCCTCTTTCCTTTGTGGAAGTACAAGCTTCTTTTCAATGATTTCATACTTTCTTATCTCCATAGTCTTATGTGTTTGCTTATTTACTCAATGGCCACACCCAAGTTTTCATTACAAGCTATTCAAATGCATGTAAAGCACATATATGAACAATAACACAGAGGAAGCTTAATGTTTAGTGACCATAATTAGTAAGATAAAGTTTATATTTAACTATAAAAAAATAACAAGGGCATATAAACATGTATGTACATGAGATAGAGATAGAGACAGACAGACAGATAGATTAGATGATAGATAGGTTGATAGATATACACACATATTTATACATATTTTTATAAGTAAAAGGACTTCCAGTCTTCTGCTGTGGAGAACAAAACATTCTCCTATGAATAAATGGCTGACATTAAAAGAAATTCTAAACCAATGCCTTCATTCATACTTATTCTCTATTTTCCTTTAGAAGCTTTATGTTACTTTCCAGTTCACTCAAGCATTTGGATTATAACTCTCCTGTCATCAGTCTTGTGGTAGCCTCTATAATATCTATGGGCTTCATAGAGAGAGAGCTAACTATGACCTATGATTGGTGCTTTATGGACTTTAAATACATGAAAATCTTCCTAATTCTCTCTTTCTTTTTTACATTCATCTGATTGCTTTTTTATTGGCATGTTATTTTTTTCTGAAAATACATCTCCAGGATTTTTGTTTGTTTGCATTTTTATTTGGTTCTTGTTTCTGTTTATTTGTGCACGTGTGTTTGTTTTCTAAAGAAAGAGAAATAAGGGGTGTGGAGTTGGTTGGGCTTTAAATTGGGAGAGAAGAAACAGTGACAACATAGTATGTGAAAGATTGTTTTCATGATACATATGTCAAAAGAAGAAAAGAAGTTTTCAAGGCAATATTTCAACTTTCTGATTGCTTTGAATAATTTTTCAGTTCTGAGTTACACTGATCCATCAAAGAGATGCATGTTAAAGGCTAACACCTGAGCTAGAGAAGCAAAGTAGGTCATGTATACACTAATTTAGTTGATACAGACAGAAAGTAGCTGAGAGGTCACAGTGTAATGGGAACCTGGGATGTTCTGGTTTGAACACGAAATGTATCCTCAAGGCACCTGTGCTGATACATCCAGTGCTGGTGCTATCATTAGATATGGTGAAACTTTGGGCACTGGGGCTTAGATAGAGTTATTAATCCGCTGTTACTTTTGATGGTTACAACTGACTCTCATTCATTCCTTTTTCTGTTTATTGGCCATGATGACATGAAGTGCACCACTTTGGGTTGTCTTCTCTGCTTCAATGGACTGAAAAATCTGAAACATTGAGTGAAAATAAATATTTCCTCCCTTATAGTATTATAAATAGTATGTGCCATCTCACAACAAGAAAAAGTCTGACTCAAATATATAGGCAAAAATTGATTCTGAGTTCCTTTTATATACTAACAAAACAGTTTTAGAAATGGGAAATCAGGCCCAAGTAGTTATATAACATTGTAACCATAAACATAATATTAAATAAACACTTTAATATGTTTCATCTTATTTTATGTGAATTTTAGTATGTTCAAATATTGTAAAGACAATTAAGAGCTAGCAAGAAGGCTTATCAGTTTCATATACTTGCTGTCCAAGGCTAACAATGTGAGGTCATTCTCTGTGACCTACATGGTAGAAGATTAGAAACACCTCCTGCAAGGTGTTCTTTGACCTCCACACATACACTAAGACATGCAAACATATGCAAATATGCACACATAAACAATAAATATAATAACAATAAAAAGATATATTTTTATAAGACAGTTAAAAAAAAAAAACTATGACTTGGTTACAAAGTCCTTAAGGAGAAGAATATTTGTACCTGCTAACTACAGGAACAATGAAGTGCTAGATTCTGAAAAAATGAGCTTAAATCTCGTCTATAAAAAAAAAAAAAGTGGCCAGGTAGTGGTGGCACATGCCTTTAATCCCAGCACTTGGAAGGTAGAGCCAAGGAATCTCTGCGAGTCCCAGGCCAGCCTGGTCTACAAAGTGAGTTCCAGGATAGACACCAAAACTACACAGAGAAATCCAGTCTCAAAAATCCAAAAAGAAAAAACAAACAAACAAACAAAACAACAACAACAACAACAACAAAAACTAAACAGGTTAAGCAATGTCATTGGGACAAGGGATACTGAAAAAGTGTAAACTTCCTAAAGCATCTACAAATATTTATCACCCAGGCACAATGCCTTGTTCCTGTAATCCAGGATTTGGGAAGTAGAGTCAGAAGGATTGAAAGTTCAAGGTCATCCTCTTCTACATAACAGCTTTCAGGCAGGTCCCCCAAAATAAGACAGTGTTCTAGCAACAAATCTCTCTCTCTCTCTCTCTCTCTCTCTCTCTCTCTCTCTCTCTCTCTCTCTCTCTCACACACACACACACACACACACACACACACACTTATTTCTATTTTGAACGGCTGCAACAGTATATTCAAAATCATGAGGGATTCTCCAAAGGACATTTAGAACTTTTGGCATCTGTAACA
Source organism: Onychomys torridus (assembly GCF_903995425.1). NCBI lineage: Eukaryota > Metazoa > Chordata > Mammalia > Rodentia > Cricetidae > Onychomys > Onychomys torridus. The sequence continues at coordinate 69,782,518 of NC_050451.1, read as the reverse complement.
GATCTGTCCTCCAGGTCTCTGTCAGAGAATGTGACTATTTTCCTAGAGTGGCAGTCATTTGAAAGGGATGCTGACTAGAATCCTAGGTGTCACCTGGAACTCAATCTCTTCTAGGTTTATGAGTTTTGGACTTTTTCTGTAGGTCATCAGAAAACTTCTGTGGCTCTTCCTCTGAAGAAAGCAGTACCCCATTTCTGAATGTCATTCAACAACTCAGCAAATAAAAATAATAGGACACTAAAGTAGCCATCCTTCCTTCTAATGAAAAGCAAAACTAGTCCCGATAGCATATTCCCCAAAGCTCTGGAGCTATCAGCTTTTTTAATGATTCTGCCTCCACCCTTCCTCTCTCTCACTTTAGTGGAATGGCTTCCAGTGGAGGTTTGCTGTGTGTAATGTTCACTGGAGGACAGGTTCTTCCAAGTCTGAATAAATGAATGCCCTCAATTCTGATGGGAACAGATTTATTCTAGGTCCAGTAAATGATGTGTGTGTGTGTGTGTGTGTGTGTGTGTGTGTGTGTGTGTGTGTGTGGTGTAGTGTAGTATGTGTGCCTCTGTATGTGTAGTGTAGTGTAGTGCGTCTATGTATGCCACAGTATACCTGTGAAATGAAGAAGACAGCCTTTGGAAATAACTTCTCTCCATTGTGGACTTTTGGGATCAAATTCAGGTTTGCATGGCACAAGAGAGAGCAAAAAGAACTGAGGAAGGAAAATAGGACTGGAGAGAGGAAGAAGAAAGACAAGGAACTGAAGAAGCAGATAGGAAAAAACAGGAAAATTACTCTAAGTTGGACGAGGTTTTGTCTCATGATAGAAGAGCATTTCAACTATTTGTGAAGTCTGCTCACAATTAAGGATTTGCCCAATTATCTGGAACTGCTACTTAAATTATGAGGTTATTCTAAGGTCAAATAACGGCTCTTTTTTCTCCTTTAGATAAACACTAATGATATTGGATGAGGATGAGGGACATAGAAAAAGTTTCTGAACTTATTTTAGAGATAAAAATATCTTCTTGGACCACATGGAACAAAATGGAAATGTAACTCCTACTAAATGTGTCTTATAAACCATGTAATAAAGAAAAGGTGACTAAGAAATATAATGTTGCTCCCATTCAGAGCTAAGACTGTGGTGTTCCAAACCAAGTAAACTGAGGGAAGTACTGTCTTTGCTATGGTCAGGGGAGGGGAGAGTTTTGTTGGTGGCTAGGTCCAAAAAGGGTGAGACCTGGTAACTATATAAATTTGCCTTTACAGCATACTCCTTTGTCTCACACTTCTTTAAGGATTATGATTATTGTTTATGACCATTATGCCTTTTTATGTAGTGCACACTCATTTTCCATTTGAAGCACACATAGCATCAAGATTGTAGGTGGCTTTGTTAAGTAAAGATCTTTTAGGATCACAAACATCACAAACTTACTACATTCATGGTAGATTAACCATTGAGTATGGATTTTTAAGTTTTTAAGTTTGAGTATGGGGGAGTCAATTGAGGATATCCAAATCCTGGTTGTTTCAGTGCCTTATTCTGGTTTTGTTTTTAATTTTTTTCCTTTGATTTTTCCATTTCCTTATATTGCTATCTATTTCAGGTGATGTTGGCTACAACTTGGAATAGACACAGGAATCATTCTCTAAGCCATCATTATCTTCCAGACCTATGAGTCTGAATCAGGACCAGATGGTTCGCAGAATGCTCAGGACCTTATAGAAAGCTAACTTCTCTGAATGGAGAAGACAGGGACAGTCTGAAGACCAGCAAAGAACCTGAACCAGCAAGCTGCTTGTCTTCAGTAGATTGCACCTGGGGTCTGCTCATATTTCCCAAGACTCTGCTCTTCTCAAATCTACTCAAGTATTCTCCTGTCTATCTTTTCCTCTGAGTTCTCATTTTGTTTGAGGGGTCCAATGTCCCATGACAACTAACACTAAACAAATGTAAACTTTTCTTTGTTTTCTGCCACTAGAACACGAATCTGAGATACACACGTAAAAGATTATTTTTTAGTATTTTTTGTTGTTGTTTTCTGTGTGAAGAAGGAAAAAATTCAGTTGCCTTATACCATAAAGGCACGTTTGAAGAAAGGACTATTCTTCCGTAATTGTTTATAGTAGGACCATCAAGTCACAGAGAATTGAGATCACAATCATGAGGCACTGATAGAACAACAATAAAACCAGTGAGAAACAGGCAATGGTTATTTCAGTATTATATTTCCTTTAACAAAACAAAATATATGATTTTAGCATATGGCTAATTAAAATGTAGTTTCTATCCATCTGTTATCCATCCATTAACCTATATTGTTCTAAGTGTTCAAATTACAATTAATTTATAGTTAAGAATGTGTATATATTAAATTGTAGGTCTATTGAGCAATGTCAAGTGCTCAGTAGGTATAAATAGACATATATGGAAATAGTCACACAGTTAGATCTAGTTAACAAAAACAGAATAAAGTTTGAGGGGGGTCATTTAAAGAAGGGATTCTAAATGTTGAAATGATATTTATGATGTGGGATGGGCTTTATGATGATTATATTTTCAGAGATATTGCATCCCTTCTAGAAATGAAGAATATACTTACAGAAAATAAGCCCAGTGTCTGGTAGGTAGTATTCAATGGTTTAATAGCTATTGATTTTAGGATATGGTTCAGACTTTTCCACCTAATATAGCAATAATGTGAAAACCATATTAAAATTATATGCTAAATAAGAGGGATCTGGGTCAGTTGTATTCAATATCTTCTTCAAATCTTCCAGAGTAAGTTAATTTTCATATGGCATTTTAGCATATGGAAAGTTATAGATTTTCATATGCTTAGAGTAGTTACCACCCTTTTAAACTTTATTAGCATACAAATAATTATATCCAAATAAAACAATTTCAGAAAAAAATTTGCATCAGTTGTTTCTCTCACTATTTTGTTTAATGTTATTTTTATTTAGCCTATAATCTCTAACACTATAAATTCATCAGAACAAGTTTAACATCTGTAATACAAACCTAAAGGTCACATAACCCACCTTGCTTAGTTGAATTAAAATATTGTTATTAAAGCATTCCCTAAAAGTAGTTTATTTAATCATCCATATAGAAATAATGTTTATTGAAATTAGGGGCAAGTTGGTGTTTGCATAAATACACACCTAATACATTGAAGGAAGCAGTAGGAAGTTACCAAAACAGAAGTGTCTCAGGCTCCTAAAGTCCTGTATACTGTTGGTGACAAAAAGAAACAAATATCCAAAATAACTAAGGGAAATTGTGATACAGAAACCATAATTAGTAGTTTCATAGATTGTTGCAACAGCTCATTAAACTTTATCCTATTTTGACTAATGCCTGACAATCTGGAGAATTTCAATGAGACACAGAATGATATATAAAAGATGGCCTTCTCACAGGCTTGTAAAGACTAGGTAGTGTGTGAGTGTGTGTGGGGGGGCTACACACTACCCCCACATTTCTCCAGAGTGCTCTTGAGTGAGAGCAGCAGGAAATATTAGATAGAAGGATTTAGATTGTGGAAATAAACAGAAAATACAGGATAGCCTCAAAAGGGCCCAGAACCTATTCTAACAGGCCCCAACTGTCTCTGCCCCAGGATATTTATAGAAATGACAAAGACCTCCCCCAAGCACAGCCAAATGCAGACCATCTCAGACACCTGCACTCAGCACCAGGGTCCAATCATCTTCTCTATACAGACCTGCTGGGTAAATCCACTAGGAAACCTGAAAATGGGCCCCCACAGTAGGGAAAACTCATAGTTAACCAACCAAATAATACTATAATACATCATAAAGCATTGCCTTTAAATATAATTGACAATTTAGCTTGTATAGCAGATTCTAAATGATTACATAATATTTGCAAGGGTATAATATTGAATACTTAGAAGCTACTAAAGAATAGTAGAACAAGAAAGAACAGGTAATAAATTATTATTAATCATATCCTCTAAGAATAATTACTAAAGAAAAGTGACAGAATACATAGAAGTGGAGAGAGAATATTATAGCTAAAAGTCAAGGAGCATATTCATTTTTTATCTCTTAAGTTGTCACTTTCTGTCTTTCGGTAGTTCCACTATAGATACAGCTCAAAGAAGTCATGGCTTCAAGTGGTTTCCACCTTTCTGATTCCTTTTGTAGTATTTTACTGGGTTCACAGCTATTAAAACACTGTAAGAGCAGATCATTAGAGTACCAGCATTTGGTAGTAAACTGAGATAGATGTACACTCAGGACTCAGATGCTGTCATGAAAATATTTCACATCCATGTGGATTCTCATATAATAAAATATCCTGGATATAAGATTTATAACATTAACATTCACTTCAACTATAACGCCTACAAATATTTTGGAGTTACTACTTGTTTTGTTACCTAATGGCAATCACTAATAAGTATCTCTGCTACAGCTGCATTTCTCAGTAATGGTCATAAAATCCAACAGTTGATAGTTTTGCTCTCAACCCTAAGCTTCATTTATTTGTGTTCTTGAGACATTTAGCGTTTGGAATAGGCATGAAGCATATAAGGATTCCAAAGATGTAAGATGAAGAGAAAGGCTGGTGGTCTATAATTCTATACTTATTTCATGTAAAAAAAACAAATTGTGCCCTGATAACTTTTATTTAAATTATTCTAGAACACATTCCAGGCCTGTATGTGGTGCTCTCAATAGAATACTTTCCCATAGTGAATTTTACAACCTTATGGTATTTTGTGGTTAATTTTTTTCCAGTAGTAAAATAATCTATTAAATTAGAGAATCTACAACAGGGCTCCCTCAATATTTTCCAGTGTTGACTACTTTTCACCCAAGATATTGTTATAGAACCCAGGAACATAGATATATTAAGTAGGTATACAAATAAAATACTTACTGGCAGTAAATTATAAATAACCTTATTTTAAAATAATTATTAGTGTACATATTTTTTTTTTACCATTTATTGAAATTGAGAGCAAACTTGCATACTAATAAGTAGAATTAATATTTGGTTGGATATTTGACACCAGAGGGCAAAAAATATGTTTAATGTTTTTCTAACTGCTCCTTTGATCTTAAAATTTTGTGTGCTGAGAATGTTACTTTATGATAATACAAATAAAAGATAACAGTAATATGTTTAGGGCCTCTTCAGAAATTTGTGAAAACTCTGTCCTAGCCACAAGACAAAATTCCTTGGATAAATTTTTTACATATTTCAAGTCATCAATGCAAATGGCACATATTTTTATCAAAAAAGCATTCTAGCAAAAATACATGAATGGAACACTTACCTGCTGAGGAAAATATTAAGTGTTTGTTTCCATAAGCTCTGATTTTACATAAGAGGATGAAATGTTGAATGTAGAGCAACTCATAAAGTTGCTGTGGATATCGCTCTTTGTAAATAAAGTTCTGATTGGCCAGTGGCCAGGCAGGAAGTATAGGCGGGACAAGAGAGAAGAGAATTCTGGGAAGTAGAAGGTTGTAGAGAGAAACCACCAGCCGCCGCCATGAAAAGCAACATGTAAAGACACTGGTAAGCCACAAGCCATGTGGCAAAGTATAGACTAACAGAAATGGGTTAATCTAAAAGAGAAGAAGTAGATAACAAGCAGTCTGCCACAGCCATACAGTTTCTAAACAATGTAAGTCTCTGTGTGTTTTCTTGGTTGGGTCTGAGCGACTGTGGGACTGGCGGGTAAGAGAGATTAGTCCTGACTGGGCCAGGCAGGAAAACTCTAACTACAAATGGCGTCCAACATGTTGGCAAGAATTTCCACCTAAAACCTGAGAAAAAAGATTCTAAAATGGAGCTAAAAACAGCTTCCTAGTTGTCTCTCTCAAGTTAGCGGCAGCCTGCTGGTTTGAGCTACTATGGCGGGTTCCTGGCGTGTGTGTCTGACATGCAGTGTGGCGGGAATGAGGAGTCTACAAGCGGGACTTTACTCTGCTGTGTGGTAGATTTAGCCTTTGCTAGTTAAAAACAACAACAACAAAAGGTTTCTGGGCTATGAACTGCTTTGATAGAACTGCTTCTGATAGTTGATGGTACACACGGCTCCAGACCCAGAGCTGGTGGTAAACTGTACCACCGCCATGTTTGGAAGCTGAGGTGGGTGGAGCCAGCAGCCACAGTGGCATTTCAGTCTTACAAAGATGGATATTATACAGACAATCTGGTTTGTCTTGTCTTTGGGATTTTTAACTGCAGAAAAAGATTTGATCATAAAAGCTGTTGAGTTAAACAAATATGTAAATTTTAGAGGTATCTTGACTTCAAAATTTGGATATAAGGATATGTTGCTTTGGAAAAGAGTCTCTGCTTTTGTTTCCACAGAAAGCCAGAGGCTATGGATTTGTTCCAGATTAAGATACATCAGGTTTGATCAGCCAAGACCACCTGAAAGGTCTCCGATGACACCATGGCTCAGATGATCCAACATCCAAAATGGTTTCAAGGCAACTGGCTCAGAGGTTTACCCTCATGGACTACTCCATAATCCTAAAATTTTCTTTGTGTCTCCATAAGATACAGCGCCCCCCTCCAGCAGGAAGTAGTAAGAAAAACTACGCCCACATTCCCAAAATTATCAAGCTGGCTTTGGAGATGGAATTGGCTCACTCTTTTTCTAAACCCAGACATATTGCTAAAAGAAAAAGTTAAGAGATTCTTGTGTCCCAAATCAGAAGAGCCCTCTGCTGTGCAACAGAAAAAAAACGATATTTTTATTTAAACCAGGTTGATTATAAATGTGATCTCTTTCTAAAAAAGAAAAGGGGATATGTTATAGATATAATAGGATGAAAGGGTAGATGAAGGAACTTACTTCTAAAGAGCAACAACTTGTTTAAAATGTTTTACATTGGTATAGATTTTAGTCTATTGATACAAACTTAAAGTTAATTTTGTTATACTGTGTGTATATTTCTACTCTTATTTAAGGTATTATGTTTGTATAGCTCATTTTAAATTGTAATGGATAATTAAAAATAGATTAATAATTAATCATCTGTGATAATCATACTCATAGCCATGTTAGTTAACTCTTCTAGGTATACATAGAAATATTTCAGATAGATAGGCAATCTTCAAATACTTCAAAGACCTTCAGAATATGGCATTTAAAATATTTTAAAATTTAGACTTTCTGGACAGTGAGACATGTCTGCTCCTGGCAGCACCGATTTACTTCAGAGAGGAGGATGGGCATTGAAGACACTTCATATGGAGTTTATCTTCACCTTGGTAAAAATAGCCATTTGGGCAAGAAACTGTTCTTGCCTGGACTGCTTGATCGACTGGACATGCAGGACCCATAGAAAGGTGACCACTAAACTTTGCTTGACAAAATGGTCCTTCAGGTACCTGCTTTGCAGAGGAAACTGCCAGACAATCTACAGGACACTGAGAGAAGTGATTGAGAGACTCTAGCCCTGTGGGCTGAAGACAAATGCCCCAACTTTACAAAGGAACATTAGGTGACTGTCCAGGCTGCCAGCTGTCTCTGTCTACTCTTGCAAGACTCCTGAAAAATGCTTACATCCTTCTCCTGCTTGTCAGGTAATATGATATCCTTCTGAGGTCTTTGATGTGGTTGAAGACTAGATAGATATAATTTCCTCAGTTATGATAAAAGATACGTTAGATATAAAACCTTAGACTCATAAATATAAGATAGATAGGATATCTTCTTTAATATTGTAACTGTAATTCTTGCTTGATAATTGTTTTGTTATATGTAATTGTACTATGTAAAAGTTAAAACCTTCCTTAAAAAAAAGAAAAGGGGAAGTGCTGTGGATATCGCTCTTTGTAAATAAAGTTCTGATTGGCCAGTGGCCAGGCAGGAAGTATAGGCAGGACAAGAGAGAAGAGAATTCTGGGAAGTAGAAGGTTGGAGAGAGACACCACCAGCCGCCGCCATGAAAAGCAACATGTAAAGACACTGGTAAGCCACAAGCCATGTGGCAAAGTATAGACTAACAGAAATGGGTTAATTTAAAAGAGAAGAAGTAGATAACAAGCAGCCTGCCACAGCCATACAGTTTCTAAACAATGTAAGTCTCTGTGTGTTTTCTTGGTTGGGTCTGAGCGACTGTGGGACTGGCGGGTAAGAGAGATTTGTCCTGACTGGGCCAGGCAGGAAAACTCTAACTACATAGAGTAGTCTTGATTCTGAGACAAAGTGGATCAGACAGAGCTCATGAGCATTGTGTGGGATGAAAGCATGTGCAGAGCAGTGTGCATGTTGAATACATGACCAAGGCTGTAGAAAAGTCACATGAAACAACATGGGTGAGGCTATGCCCCAAGCATTTCATTTTCATTGTGTTTGACTGTGAATTAATTTTTGGTTTTTGCAAATTCAATGAGCTTACAGTTGTCAGTTCTGTTTCACAACTTCCTGTGATTTAGAATGTCTGTCTGTAAGGAAATAAAAATGGGAGGGTTTCATTTGCAGCAAGAGTAATTTGTCTGCCTTGGTATCAGTCTATGCCCCTCTACTTTGCAGAACCCTCATTTGGAAGAATGGCTGTTTTACATTTTTGAAGGGAACTATACTGATTCTTTTAAAGATAAGACTGCCCTATCTCCTAAAACGATTTTATGTTTTATTAACTTCTATTTTATTTCAATTGGTATTCTTCCTTTATATTGTTTCCCAGGTATTATTACATTAGTACTCTTTCTTTCATAATGTATATTCTTCTATATTATCTCCCAAACTCCTATGGTCATGACCACCATACTTGGGAATATTTGAATGAATATTTGAATAGTCTTCCGAAGACTATTAGTTCTGACTGAAGAAGCTGCTTCATTTGAAGTTGCCTGCCTCCTGCCACTTCAAATGATAATCAACTATCAAAAGACTCCCTCCAGGAATGTCATTGAGATGAACAGCTAGATGCAAGGAAAGTTTCCCGTACCCTCAGAATAACTGATAGACCTGAATTTAACTCACAGAATGATGACTCACTACCTTTGGAGAACTAAATCATCGTGAAGTCCCCATTTCTAGATGAGAGCTGCAATTACACTTGCAGACTCCACAATCACAGTAGTTTTCTAGATAACACAACAAAGATAAACATATAGGTTTACTACAATTAGTAAGATACTTAGAAGATAACCACGAAGGATTTTTTTTCTTAAAACATCAACATAATAGCTTCCTTTCTCCTTTCCCTTTAGAATGTAGAAAAGGAAATAAATATTTTTTTTAAAAAAAGCACTGTGTTTCTCTAGGGGAGCTTAAAAGATCTCACCAGAATGGCTTCTGGCACTGTCGTATAGATGCACAGAAAAAAGTAACTGAAATTCTAGAGTATGTTGTAGAGTTTCACTCACTATTGAGTTTTGCAAACTTTGTCTTCGTTCTACAGGAGCACAAAGAAGTAAACAATGTTCCTAGAATTTCTCAAGATCATCCACATTTCAAAGTATCAAGCTGAGGGAAAATAATACATTTTAAATGATGTCTTTTGTCTAATGGTTCTCAATCTAGCTTCATATTAAAAATCACCTGTGACATCCTATACATACTGCCTCTAATGCTGTACCTGAAGAGAATCTAGTTTAAGATGTCTCAGGCATGGATTCTTTTTAATGGAATACTTTGGTTGTTCTTAATGCACATCCACGCTTAAGAAGCATTGAGTTAGTGAATAACTTGGGAGATGTTCAGTCTTTTCTTGATTGAGAACTTTAACTTAGGACAGGTCTTGGTCCCATTGCCTGGGGGCCTCCCAAACCGTTCAAGTTAATAAACTGTCTCACTTATCCAGAGGGCCTGATCCAGTTGGGGGCTCCTTAGCTATTGTTTCATAGTTGATGTGTTTCCACTAGTTTGGCTATTTGTCCCTCTGCTTTTTCCAATCATGATTTTAACAATTCTTGTTCATACAACCCCTCCTCTTTCACCTGGGGCCTATGCAGGGACACTTTGCACAGCGTGGACGAAGGGAGGAGGGGACTGGACCAGCCTTGATTGAATCTACTAGGCTGTGATGAATTCCCGGGGAAGTCCTTGCCTTGGAGGAGATGGGAATGGGCTTTGGGCTGCGGGGAGGGCAACAAGGGAGCTGGAGGAGGGAGGACAGGGGAATCCATGGCTGATATGTAAAATTAAATTTAATTATAAAATAAATTTTTTAAAAAAGAACTTTAACTTAGTATAGTTTATTATTTATTATTGTATTTGGATTCAAGTATTATCATAAATGATAATGTGTGAAACCTGACTTAATTCATAAAGCCTCAGGATATAAATATTAGCTTTGCAAAGACTACTGCATTCTTTTTTTGCTATTTGTATTTAGGTTGATGGATCTTTGCCTTTCCTGATCACCTATCTCAAGTAATTTAATTTTTCTACTTATAGTTTTAATATTAATAAAACATATCCTGAGTAAAATGGTATCAGCCATCACATGCCATTAGGAAGAGATTTAGAGTTTGTTTCTTTCATGGCAACTTCCAAACTTTGATCATAATGGTCTCCCTGTGCTCCAACCAAACGTCCTTCCTAGACCAGATAGCTTTGTGTCACTCATTTATCTAATACTGACCACAAAAAAAAATTCTCTTTCTCAGCATTCTAGTGTGTGATCAGTGCCTTCCTAATGGGAAGATCACTTGCAGTGACGCAGAGTTCTCTTGCCCTTGGATTCAGCAGCACACCACTTTCTCCATCATGTTTTTTACCTAGTCTTAACCTGTAGGAAATAATCATGTTTCTGGATGTTTCACTTGCCCTTTCTAGACATTCTTTACCAGGCCAATTGTTTCTTCCTTAGGCCAAGACTTATTGCTTATACTACTGTGTTCCACAGAGATGCTAGCTCGCCTATTATTTTGTCTGCTTCTCACCTTCTATAAAGGTTGATTTTCAGTTGTGTTTTCAATTAAAAATTACTGTCACATCAACACATCTATGCCTCCACTTACTTGGCTACTATACAGTTGCCAGAGTTTACAAAATATGCCATATGTGCTAACAACCTTCAACTTGAGAGTCCTAAAAGCAGTGAAAGTGTTCAAACAAAACAACAGTCTTCTTTAAATGACTCCGTGGAGATCAGACAGGCTTTAATCAGTAAGTCTAAGCCTGGAGCATCCCAAATGCCTTCCAGGAATTTGTCTTTTTCTTGTTTAAAATTAATTGAACTTGCCAAACATTGTACTTCAAAATCATAAACTGTCTTCATTTATTAATGTTTATATCATTGACCTTTAAATAAAAATTTGAGGAAAGCAAAGGTATAAATTCTAGAATGTGTCTGTTTCTTAATTTGAAAAAAATACTTTGTTTCAATATTACAGAAGGAAGTTAAATTCATTCAGCCTGTTGGAAAGGTAAAATATAAAATAAATATATTTACATAAATTTTTACATTTATTTTCTATGCTTTTCCAAGTAACCACACTAGGATTCTTTCTATAATAAACAGCATCAGAACAACAGCAGTCATCACGATAACTCACTAGCCAATTTTACATATACTTACTGTGGGGTTTATGTGTGTGCTCATATGCATGAAAATTTATGTGTGTGTGTGTGTGTGTGTGTGTGTGTGTGTGTGTGTGTGGTGGATCAGCACATAACAAAGAATGATTTAAAATTCATCAATTATAAATAGAAAAATTAGCAAGCTACATTTTTTTCAGTATATATACTGAGTATGACACATTGGCTATAACCCTTGACTTCTGGTATCTTCTAAAAATACACTAAAATGAAAATACTCCCTCACCCTTTTAAAATATTTGATTCATATTACTCTATTCACAAAACTCTATATGCAAATATGTTGTGTGTTGAAAAATGTAATTAAGTAAACCATGGATAATCATAATATTTCCCCACTGATGAGCCATTATACTCTAATATACTACAGTATCAAGTTATTATCACTGAAATAAGAATTTAGCAAGAAGAAACCAAACATGGGTTATGGAATAATCAAATAGATAATATTAAACTATTCTGTCTCATCTTCCAATGTAATTTACTGAGTTTTCTGATAAATATTAATATTAATATTGGCTTTCAGACTTAATGATTTCATTACAATAGTCATTAATACAACATTGAAATTCACCGTGAAATGTAAACTTGATTTAAGATATTCAAACTGCACAATTAGCCAATTATTGTTCTTGAAAGGACATACATGCAGAAGGCATATTTTGTCACTTCCTCTTTGTCTTATGAAGACCCACATCTTTATCCTAATGTACTGTGTCTCTTGTCATCGGTGTGACTGATGCAGACTTAGCAGGACTCTTTACCCCTTTGTATTTCACTACTGCTATAAAAAATGACTCGTGAACACACAAAGCTTTCTAATTTTCCATAAATAATCAAAGTGGTGCCTTTACTCTGTGATTCCCTTTATACAACATTGCAGGTGCCTTTCTAATTGACAATGTGATGGCTAGGAGGTATCTGTCAATGTAGCCTGTGAGATATAATGTGTAGACAGATATTTAATTTAATGACTGCTAGCTTTCTGGCTGTACATCCTAGCAGTCTTACTACTCAAAATAAAATTTAAAAAATGCTTTTTTAGTCAAATGCATTTGCTGGCATTTCTAGGTAGTCATTATTTCTTGACCAAGTCAATTGTTGCATTTACACAAGTGCTTTCCCTGGAATGATTATAATCTAAATCTGCCTTCCTGGTTGATGGGCTACAATTACTTTTGGTATTTGTAGACATGTATCTAGAAGAATTTTTTTCATTACTTTTATTTTACATTATGTTATGTGTATTGATGTTGTACCTTCATATATGTCTATGCACCACTTACATGCTGATAACTGTGAATGCCAGAAGTAGGGAATCAGATACCATGGGAGTTTGATTACAGACCATGATAAACTGTCATGTGGGTGCTGGGAACTAAACCCAGGTCCTTTAGAAAAGCAGTCAGTGCCCATAAACTCTGAACCATGTCTTCCACCCAGAGGAGTTTATTAGTTTGGATATTCCTAAAGTAAATTTCACTTCAGATGGTGTAGATTATTCTTGCCTGGCTAAACAATTATTTCTTTGTTATTTTCTAATTCTAGTACATATGCTGATGAAAGTACCAATTTTTATTTGTTTAAATACCAAATTAAAAAATAACACATGAATAATTAATAAGTAAATGAACACCATAAGCGTATTCTTTCATAGTTCTATTTTTTATATCAGTCTTGAAAACAGGGTATGTCTTGCTGATTGATAAAGCAAAGTCTTAGCATGTGCAAGGTCCTGGGTTCATACATATATATGCCCACACAGATACACACACACACACACACACACACACACAATGAAACATCTTCAGGAAACAACTATTTGATCTCACAAACTATCTGTAGATCTTGAAATTGTGGTTTTTATTGTATTTATAGATACTATTGTTAAATAATCTATATTTTGTATTACAGAGTCCCTACCACATGGTGCCAGATGCAGGATTTGAAGGCAGAATGGTGCTCAAAAAAGCAGTTGAAAATTTATGCTTTGGGTAGCATTGAGGAAGCTACTGAGGTACTAAGGGTACTAAGGGTAAATCTCTGGACATCAACAAAGTCATCACTTGGAGGGACTCTGGCCAGCTCAAGCATGGCAAGCATGGATCTTGCCATCTTTACCCTTATCTCACATACCCCCTACCTTGCTAAAAACCATTAAATTACATTCCTAAAGATAGCCATCAAGGTGTATTCCCTTATTTGACCACTTCCTCTTCCTGAGGATAATTACCAAGTTCCAGATATCAAAGTACTGAAGTCCAGCAATCAAAAGCCACATTTGGTACATTTAATTAATATGCCCAATTAAAATTAAACACCTCATCTCATCCTAACAAGGGCTTTCTCATTTTACCTTTGTAAACTTCCATTTGCCTATATGTCATGTCTGACTCCTCTCTATCAAGGACAGTCTTTGTCCCTCTAGGACAAACACCTCCCCCTCCTTTCTCTTGTCCAGCTTCCCTTCTCCCTCATCCCCTATCTCCTTTACCATTGTATCCTAGTCCATTCTAACTCAGACCCCCCCCCCTTCTTCTCTTCTTAAAAATTACATCTGCAAGGTCCTTTGCTGCTGTTTTTCTGCCAGAGTCAGAAAGAAGCCACTTTAACTTTTCTTCACTGCTTAATAAATGATTTTGCCTAGAAAACAGGTGTTTGTGTGGTTTGTGTCTAATCCACAGTCTGGGAGAGAACATCTGCTGTGTAGGAGTCCCCTTCCCCACTCATTCACATCTAGGAACTGAAATCAGTCCGTGGCCTCTCTTGTCAAGATTCATGTCCAGTAAATATTTTATTCATGCCTTTGTCTTAGGAAATGGTGGTGTTCTCTTCTGTCTTCTCATTCAGGATGCTGTTGTTTGCCTGATTTGTTTGAATGTTTGCTTTATAAATACCAAAAGTCTTTCCAGTATCAAATGGGGGAAAATATAATAACTGGCTTTGGTTACTGTCAAGCACACCATTCTCTTGCAATACCATAGAGGGAAATAGAAAACACCTCAGTTTGAAGCCATTGCTACATGTTGAATAGTAAGCTTGACTCTGGCAAACCTTTCTGCTAGTCTCTGTTGTTTTGAACAAATTGGAAAAAGAATACTAAAATTGTTTGAAATTATTTATTTTTATTACCATTCTTTAAGTTCTTACAATTTTATAAGAAAAATTAAGTAATAAGGAAATGTTTAAGAAGGAATGAGCCTTTTCTGAAAATTAAATTAGTTTAAATCATTACAAGTTATTATAGCATAGGTGGTGAGTCTAAGGTCAAGGATTTCACTCTAGCTGACACATAGGACTATGATGATGGTAGTCTGTAAAATATTCCTATCTGGGAGTCTGCAGATAAGGCCAGAATTCACTCCCACCCTCAGCTCACTCAGATTTGCACTTGAAGATGGATGGCATTCCCCAGGAGGATGGGTTTATTTTCTACTTTGTCTACTCAGAGAAGAAGCTTTGTGGCAAAACATATAAATACTCCATGTATTTATTTAGATCTTTCTTTACAGTCAGAATATGAAAATGATTATCAACCATAAATGTACTAAGATTTTCCAAATAGTCTTCAAAAATACCTACACACACACACACACACACACACACACACACACACACACACACACACACTTGTGCGTGCATGTCCATGCGCATGTGTGTGTGTGTTTCTTTTGGAACAATCTAACTCTCCAGAAAATCAATAATAGCCACATTTGAACTGAGAGTCTTGGTGTGTTTAGAGTGGATAATTTTGTGTGAGACTTTGTAAAGTAGAAATGTTGGTAGTTCTACTACCCTCTAGACTGGATCATATATGATCTTTAACCATGTTGCCATCCTTATTACTGTAATACTTAAAGCTACAATGGCGATGATTTGAAACTACCATGCTATTTGATGGTTAAATAAAATTTTCATTTTTGGGGGGCACCTTGTCATGTACCCTTGATTAGCTGTGGATCCTTGGAACTTGCTCTTTGGATCAGGGTGGCCTCAAACTCACAGAGCTCAACCTGCCTCTGCCTGTGCTGAGTGCTAGGACAAAATGTGTGTACCATTACACCTGGCTTAATTTATTTAATTGTGCATAATGTAGACATACATGCATGTCTATTGCTGAGAATTTATATATTTCATAAGCATATGTTTTATACATAAAAATATATTCATGTGCACATGCATATATATATATGCATATATATATATATATATATGCATGTATCTAGGATAGCTGTCTCTGTATATAGATGTATATTTCTCTTGCAATTGGTATTAGTGGAAATCATGCTATAATTCTGTGTCTTGTACACTAGCATGAGGTATCCCTTAAATGAAAAATTAATCAAAGGCTACAGAGCACAAAATAATAATTAGACATACACTCATATATAATCAACATGTTTCTATTAGGATGCTTTCCTCTGAAAAATCAATTCTTTCAGTCATAGAGAGAAATTCCATGTTTAAAATAGATATAGTATGTATTTTAAGAAAGATTCTACCTAAATATTCTACAAAAGTAAACTACAGGTATCTAATTAGAACAACTTAAACAACAACAACAATAACAACAACAACAAAAAAAACCTCTAACATTCAAACCACTTTGAATGATAGCTACATTTGTCTAAATCCCCTAATAGACAGAATGAATTGATGGCCTTATATGAATAATTTAGAAATTATGTGAATTTCTGTAGAGTAATCTTTTACATTCGTTTATTTTGCAGATGCTGAGAACCAAACCAGGCTCATGCTCACGTTTTTAAGACTAATTATGGTTTGTGGTATGTGCATGTGTGAGTGACTGCAGGTGTTCATGTGTAACACATGAGTGTCTGATAACTGTGAAGGTGAGAAGTTTATGCCAACTATCATGAAACTGGAGTTCCAGGAGGAGGTGATGAGCCAACATTTGGATGTTGGAAACCAAACCTTGGACCTCAGCAAAAGAAACAAGTGCTCTCAATATCTGAGCCATCACTTCAGCACCTTATATTTTCACCATGAGCTCTAGAGTAACTGATACATAAACACGAACTATCTTTGTCTATATGCATACCTACCAAATAGTATATCATACAAAATAAGATCTGTGTTTAATTGACAGGATCTTAGATTAATTTACAGGAAAAGCTGAATTTACATTCTCAACTTCATGTAAAGTGTTGTAACTGTAGTTAATTACAAAAGTTGGTTCCACTGAAAATACCATGATTCATTTAATACATCAATCAATGATAGGAAGAACTTTAGAAATGTTCTGAATAAATCCAAGTAGAGAAAATCATAGCCAATCATGCATAAGGAAAATCTGCTCCAATCATTCATGAATGTTAAATGTCAACAGTGATGGATATTTATACACAAAGGAGGGAAAGGTGGAACAGTGGTATTATGGATCAGAGTTTTTGAAAGTGACATTGATGTGTTATGACAGATGAAAGAAATAGTAAAAAAAATTGAAATAGGTTAAAAAGTTAAAAAAAAAAAAGAACAGAAGGAATTTGCACCAAGTTCTCTAGGCAAAAGCAAGAAGGTCAACAGAGTCATTTCTTCATGAATAAAAATCATTTGTCAATTATACAGAGCCCTGCTTTCCATGCAATATCCAAGGGATGAATGCATAGCCCTGGAGGAAAAATACTGTTTCCAAAACTCCACCAGTCAGTTATTTTAACTAATCATGTACAACAGAAAATGACTAATTTTTGACAATCCTCTGGACATGATTTCTAATCAAAGCTATCCCTTGGGTTAAGTCTAGTTTGAAAATAGATGCAATTTTGCTCTTCTAAATTATTCAAGAATATTAATAAATTTATAAGAAATGAGATCATACAGGAATCAGCACAATTTAAACATATAGGAGTGAAGCATAACCATGACACTCCTGACCTCATATTTTTGTGCTTTATTCATTATAACAAAGGATAATATTCCTAACAGTATTAAGGGAGATCAGAACACTACAAATACAAAGAAGATAAAATAAACTTATAAGAAGCATCTTCCTCCTTATGCTACATCTCATTCTGAGAAGGGACTGAGTAAATCTGAATAATTCACAAATCTTTATGTATCATATATACTATCATTTTTTATTCATTATAAATAGTGGTTGTATAAGCTAGAAATTGTTCATGGCATGCTTTTTAAAATTAGCTCACTCTCAAAACACCTCTTGGTGGAACATATGATTGTGTATGTGTGAGATATTTATACCTTTGTGAATTAAATTCAAATTTTGTGAGTTTCACTTACTGGACAATAATTTATCAATAAGTAAGTAGCAGAAATATATTAAAAACCTATGATGCTGTATATTATAACATACTAAAATAGTGCCAATATCACAATCTCTAAAAGATTAATTGAGAAGAAAGGTAAGTCAAACTCATGCATATTCACTCAGTAAAAAAATGCCTTTCTGTTGGAAAATGATTACTTTTTAATAAACCAATCAAAATAACTAGAAAGGCTGTGTGTCATAAATTTTAAGTAAATTAAAGAATTTTTTACTAAGTTTACTAATTTAAACTAAGATGCAATTCATATTTTGGAAAACTTAAATTTGAAAGAAAATAAAAACTGATAGTGTAATTTAGTTTAGCCTCTGGGACTTCAATTCACTGGTGCCTTGTGCTAGCTAACAGTATCCACCTGAGTAAGTGGATCCTTTGGTAAACAGTGCAAATCAAGTGTCTTGGAATATATCACTCACCTTTCTATGGACATGGTGAAGTACCATGACCAAGGCAGCTTACAGGAGGAAGAGTGTGCTAGGTTTGTGGGACAGGAGGATGAGAGTCCGTCACCAACATAGCTGGGATACATGGCAGCAGGAAGACATGGTAGTTGGAGCAGGAATAAGTGGGGAGTTCTCATCTTGAGCCACAGAAAAAGGAGTGAGAGAGAGAGAGAGAGAAGAGAGATAGGAAGAGAGAAAGGGAGGGAGGGAGGGAGGGAGGGAGGGAGGGAGAGTATGGGAGGGAGTACACTGGAAAAGATTGGGACGTTTGAAACTTCAAAGTCCCACCCCAAGGTGGTACTTCCAATGAGGCCATACCTGCTAGATATTCCCTAAAGGCACTACCAACAAGGGGCCAAGTGTTCAAACACATGGAGTATTCCTACACATGGAATATTCGATAATAGTCAAGTCATATAGCAAAATTCCCACGTAGATTCCCCTATATGTTTCCATCAAGTAAAAACAATCCACTTGTCTTTACATCAGGAATCCATTCATTTCCAAGAGAAGGTATAATCAATATTACCCAATAGCTTGTGTCTAAATATACTGGGGACTGTCCTTAAAGACCTAAAACTACTTCTGAATGATTCAAATAAGTTTATTATGTCGTTCTGTCTACACATTGTGTTCTAAGGATAACTGCTTCAACTCTCATATCACAACAGGCAAGTAGGTTTTCCGTAGATGTGCATTCGCTATAGGGTCTTGCCTTGGGAAGTGAGCTGACACAAAGAGATGAAGATCATTTTCACCAAGGTAGTGTTGGAAGCCGACCACTGCCTTGTAAAGTGAAAGGGGTTAGATCCTGCTTTCTGGTTATAAGAATGCAGCAGCAAAGGATGTTCCCTATATATGGTTCTCTGTAATATCCAGGCCTCATCATCAAGAAATCCAAGTTTGGGAAAAAAAATTATTTTAAAGAGGAAATATTCTAGGGCTGGTAAGATGGCTCAGCCAGTAAGGGTGCCTGCGACCAAGTCTGACAAGCTGGGTTTGAACTCAAGGACCTACGTGGTGGAAGGAGAGAGCCACCAATGTCTACAAACTGACCTCTGACCTCCACACACTCCATGGTACATGTGCATGCACACAAATACATAGATAAATGATTATTTTTAAAACTTGAAAAGAGTTATTCCATCGACTGCAACATTTTTATATAGGGATGTAGCCTAAATAAGTCTTTGGAGGTACCCAAAATGTTCTATTTTCTTCAAGAAGTAACATTACGTATTTGTCACATGTAAGTCAAAATGATAACTCCCTAGAGCAACTGGAACTTGAAAATATGTAAAGGCAGCATGAAAAAACAGCACTTACAAATGTGATGTTCAGAGGAGGACACATTCTGGCACAAACTTGCAGCATCCAGGTTGCATTGCCTTTGACCTCTGACCAGCTGCTGGCCAGCCTCTCATGGTTTTCAGGTGCTTTCTATTCACAAAGGACTTCTTCATCTGCTCTCTTTGTCATTTGTTTTCAGCAGGATCCCCTAATCTTTGGTGCATCTAATGTATACATTCCAAGAGGTCAGGATTGTCAATGCAATGGTTCTGCTAAGTCTGGGGACCCAGTATTTTAAAGAAAACTGCTAATTGCATTTCTACCTGATGTAACCAGCAATTACAGATTACTCAGCAGCTACTGAAAGTGTATTTTTTAAAAAGCTCTTAAAGGTTGTTAAAAGAAAAAAAAAAAAAGCAACTTAATGAAATAAGGCAGTTGTTCAAATGTTTTTCAAATACTCTTTCTCTGAGTATCCATTATGACAGATTCAGATGCTGACAAGAATTCTGTGCTGCAAAGCCATCAAGGGTGTTATCACTTTTCATAGATCTCGTTGAAACTTTGTAGTCCATTATTGCACTTGGACGTGTTTCATTATATCCATTTTTGGGAGCAACAGTCAAGGGAATTGAATACAGCTGTGAGAAAAACCTCTTTCTGTGTCAAAGCATGAATCCCATGAAACCTGCTTTGTGACCATCACAATCAATACCATGATTATTAGGTGAGACTCTCAAGGCAAGTCCTGTTTTCCTAAAATGTTCTTCTGAGATGATTCTGGTAGCTTCATCTAACAAGAAAACTTGAATTAAAATCATATCTCTGGGTTCCTGACAATAAAATATTCCTGTACAAAAATCAGTGGGAAAAATAGTAGTGGTGTATCAGTAAATGGCTCTCTCTTACTTGCATCTGTGACATGGAAAAGTAAGTATATCTTAAATTTATAATATTGCTCTTAAAATACATTAATGAATTCTCCCTCAGTGTGAAATCATTCTTCATAACACTTGGCTCCAGCATAGGGCTATGATAAAGTACCATGGATGCATACACAAATATTTTTGTCCAAAATCAATCCCCAGAATTAAAACTTCCACAAATATGTAGATAGGTATAGATAGTGGATATTATTCTATATTGACAAACTGTTACAGTACACAAGTTGGGAAGAACAAGCATGGCAGATGAGGATTTTATTGACTTACTAGTATTTAAACTAGTATCTTTTGATTCCCTCTGAACCTATGGAATCATAAGGTAAGGCATTATGTATTGTAAGCACTAAGCATATCCTTTGTAAATAAATTATTCTGACCCTGTCCCCTGTATTTATCAATTAATGCAAAGATAATAAAACAAAGGGAGAGAAGCAGGGAGAGAAAACTGAAAATTTCTACAGCAAAAACTTAATAAAATCTAAATTACAAGTCATGTTATATTTCTTTTAAGTTAATATGACAATGTGAATAAACAAGTAAAAATAGAATGGCGATGTGAGCAGGTTTCAACCCAGAAATGGCTTTTTTTGAGAGGGGCATGTACTTCCAGTCCTTTGTGGAGCTTTTTTCTAAGACCAGATCACCGGATCATATGATGCTTGCTGGGATTGCATACACTTACCCCAATCTGGATTCTTTCTATATCCACAGCACACTTGTAGACAGATCTTACTGCTGACACCAGCTTTCTCCTACATGGTGATGCCTCTTCCCTCATCCAAGCCCTAAGTTTTCTATCTTAAAAGTCCCTCCTTTTACTAATTTTGCCATAACACCAGACTCACAACTTTAATCTACTAATAGATTAATACATATATACTGGTTTGATTAATTCTTGTATTTCCCTTTCCTTAACCACTCTAAAAGAAAATTTTTATTTTAATAGATGTGTATATATGTGTGTATAGTAACAGGTTGAGATTCATAAGAACTTGATTACTGGAAGTTTAGATTTTAATCCTTTTCTTGTCTAGGGATTGGTTTATAATCATTCATAGTAAATTAAGGACAAAAGCAGACAGCAAACCATTGGAACCTTTTACTGCAATTTGAAGAAGTAACACTGTATCCATTTTATTTTTTCAGAAATACTAAATATTTTTAACAGAGTCTGGTGTTCTGTACATATCTTTCTTCATTATTTCATGCTTACAGGAACTAAACATAGTATGTGTATTCAGATTTCCTCTAGAAAGAAAAGCAAAGAGAGTTTCTGTGCATGTCTGTGGATGGGTTCTGAAGTTTACTGATGGACTACTAGTGCTGAAGTATGCATGTATTGTTCAAAATATCCTTCCTGAGTGGTCAGGTCAGCAGTATATTTCAATGTGTTTTTTTTTTCTGTTCTGTATATGTGGGTGTATATAGAATCCTGTTTATTGCAAGGCATTGCATGGTAACATACAGAGACCTAGTCCCAAGAATTGCAGGCAGAGTCAGCAAACTAAGGACCAAGGGCAGCTGATAGCATAGTGTGTAGGCCACATGGATTAAAGAAGCCCCACTCACACTTGGGAGATATTTGGCTTTACTCAGGCTAATGATCTTTAAAACGTTATTTCATCCAATGTTAATAAATAAATATATAAAATAAGGAGGGAAAACTTAACAAAATTTGCTTTCAAGTAAATTGACCATTTAGCAAAGACATTTAGAATAACACATTAAAATAAGAAATATAAATCTCTATAGTTTACCCATCACTCCTGGAGTCACTGTCCTTTCTTTGTTTATATGTGATTGTCTGACTCATGCTGGTTTTATTCTAACAAGCTTCTTTTAATGCTTTTGCAAAACCAGTCTTCCTGGAGCACATTCTTTCAGTTTTGGTCGTCTGAGAAAGCCCTCAGTTCTCTACTAATTGTAAAGGTTGATTTCATAGAGTGAAGAAGTATAGACTGATATTTTATTTTGTCATTATCAACAATTAATTCTCAACATACTACTGTCCAGCTTGCATGCTTTCTGGGAAACAGTCAGAATGCTCTCCTCTAAAGATCATCCAGCACACACATCTCCCAGGTTCTTTCAACACTTTCCTTACCTTTGATTTTCTGAAAATTGGAAGTATCAGGTTTCCAACTTTAATCCTGCTCATATTACCTTAGCTTCTGGTAGACTATGGTGTAGTGTTTAATCTTAAGTTAGGAGAAATTCTCTTCTTACAGCTTCAGATATTTCTTACTTTCTCTACTCCTCCTTCTCTTCCTGTTTTGTGTATTTGCCCATCTGATAATTGTCTTAAATTTCTGGGTATTCTGTTCTGTATTTCCATCTTTTTCTGTTGGACTTTAAGTTTAGGGACTTTCAAATAAGATATACTCAGAACAAGAGATCAGCCCCTCAATAGAGTCAAGCTAATACCCCCATCAATGGCATTCTTCATATCTGTTGTGCTGTTATTTCTGATATTTATTTTTGGTTTCCCAGCACTTCCATCTGTTTGCTTACACTGCCCATCTGTGCTTGCATGCTGTCTACTTTGCCCGTCAGAGCCCTTAGCATATTAATCACAGGTGGTTTAAACCCCCATCTGATCATTTCAACAACCCTGCTTTTTCTGAGTCAGGTTCAGTTGCTTTCTTTGTACCCACAAACTGTGCTTTTGGACTTTTAATGTGCAGTGTTATTTTTCTCTCTGGAGTTGATGGAGTTGCTGCACACTGACCTCAGTATGAAGTTGTAAGAGTCCAAAGAGAAGAATCATTCTATAAACCTGTTATCAGGTTTCAGTCTTCTAGTGAGAATTTGCTTTGGACTGTGAGCCTCACATCAGCTTCTCAGAGCACTCCCTACCTTTAGGTGAGAGAGGATGGCCACAGTGGAATGGGTTTAGATATTTCCCTTCCCAGAGATCAATGCTACTCTGATAAAGCCCTAGCAATTTTGCTCTGCTAAACTAGCTCCTCTTGAAGGCACAGTTCCTTCCTAAGAGGAGAGATTGTTCAGTGGGTGGGTGTGCACTTGCTGTTCTTGCAAAGGACTGATATTTGGTTCTCAGTACCTACCTGGTGGCTCACAACTATCTGTTACTGCAGTGCTAGGGAACCTGAATGGTCCATTAAAAATATCAGCTATGAGTTCCATCTTGTGGAACAGACTTTACATTCTACCAGAAATTATTTAGTTATTCCTATAACTCTCATGTCACTATCTCTCCAGTGGATGCATCTTGCTGGGTTGGCCATTACAGTAACTCACAGGGTCCACAACTGGAAATGACTGTGTATTCCTTTTCTCCCTCTAGTAGCAGAAATAGAATCATCTGGCCTATGAAGGCTAACTTGAGGATGATTCTTCCAGATTACTGACATCTTCATCTCTTTATGTTCTATGATGCAAGTATGTGGTGTCTTTAGCAAGAGTGCTTTATCATCAAGGTCTGGAGGGTAAGCAAGAGCAAGGACAATAGACTTTGATGTTTTTACTTGGGGAAAGGTAGTATGGGACCCAGCTGACCAACAACACAAAAAGAGGTTGCTTCTTTGAAAGCCCATGGTGTCTGAGAGACATTATAAAGTAACTATTTTAAAGCTGTTTTTATGTATGTATTACATATATAAAACCCATTAATATTATATATGTAGATATTTTATTGAATTTCTATGGCAGTAGGTTTCCCCAAGGCTTTTTCAAAGGTCCTTAATATTGGTAATCCCTCCCTGTACTCCTTTTTCTACTCTTCCTTTCCATCACTCATCTATTTAACCCTTCCTGTTCCATTATCCTCCTTTTCCCCTTCATATAACTTATGCTTTCTTCCATTGAGTCCCACCCTCCCAGCACCAACCCTTACTAATTTTCTGACTTCTGCGGGCACTTAACTTAAACACACATATCTAAAATCTCAAATTTAACATTCACATATGAGGAAAAAATGTGGTAGCTTTCATTGTGTCTGGGTTACCTCACTCAGTATAAATATTCCTAACTCTATGCATGAGACCTAGGGGAGAGCTGTGAACTTAATATTGATTCTCTGCAGATTAGCACAGTATTAAACCATCCCCCGAGTTCTTATTATAATATTCATAGATCAGTGTACTTCAACTTTCCTTCATAGGAGCTTCTCTCTCTAGAAAATGGCAACTAATGAAGAGACCTACCACTGGTCAAGTGCAAAGAATAAGGGACTATGTAAGGCTCAGACCTGAGTGGGATCCTCAATATATCATACCCTCTCAACAAGGAAAGGGGACCATAAAGATGGTAAGAACAAGGAGAAATAAACATCTACAGAGAAACAGTGTTTTCTGAACATGATAGATCTGCTATGCACATGCCATTACAATGGCTATGACTGCATGCCTACAGTCTACAAAGGTCTACAAAAGATCAAGCCAGCCAAAATTCCATCATGGAATGAAAAGGAGATCATGAGGCCTTACTCTTATTTGGGAAACTACTGGGAATTGATGGCTGCTAGGGGAGTGGGAAAAAGTTTTGCTCAGTGATGCAAACCTTTTAAGTGCTGCACATGTTCCAGAAGATTTATGTTCCTACATTTATCAGGTGGCACTAAGTAGACTCTGTGGTGTGTGTGTGTGTGTGTGTGTGTGTGTGCGTGTGTGTGTGTGTGTGTGTGTGTATGTGTGTGTGTGTACAGGGAGAGAGAGAGAGAGAGAGAGAGAGAGAGAGAGAGAGAGAGAGAGAGAGAACATTGTTATGACATAAATGTGTGGTAGGGTTAATACAAGAGGAGTTAGAGAGGAGGCCATAGAAGGTGGATTTGATTAAACACATACTATGCATGCATAAAACTCTCAACAAAAAAGGTGAGGATGTTTTGATGTATTTTAGAAGCTTTAGTTCCCTCTATTCTTTGACAGACAACAAGAGGATATTTACCAACCATTCACTGTAAAACATGCCAGAGTTCCAGATCACAAAGCTCATGTTGAGGGATAGGGAGGATCCTTTCTGACTAGGTTTTCTTCAAAAATTGAGTTATATTATTTTTTTTGCATTTCACATCTATCAATATCGCAGTTGTGGTCCTGATTTCATGGAAAGTCTTGCTTCAGAGCTCTGCTGTAGGAAGGTTTGGTTTTCAGTTCCTGCCTGTTAGTGTCTCCAGTTAAAGAGAAGCAGCAGTTTACCCCGCGACCTCACTTTTCTGAAACCTTGAAGAACTGTGGGATTTTCCACTCTTGCCTCTTTTACTTGTTTGGGATCAAAGGAGATTTCATAGCTTCTTGTATGTCAGACCCAAACCAGAAGCTAAAAATGGTTTTTGTGTGTCAAATCCAACTAGACTTGAAGATTGAATATATGAATTTTAAGCAACTAATATTTGTCAGATACTATGTCAAATCTATGAGTAACAGAAGTATTTAATTCATCCTTATAACTAAACAGTGAGGAAACTGGCTTCACTTTACAATTGAGGATATTAAAGCTTACAGTATCAACTCATATATCAAATGACAAAATTATAATTTAAATTTAAGTCAAAATCAAACTGTTAGTAAATTGTCTTTTGGCTGTAAGAGAAAGAACGAAAAGAAGAGTGAACGATGCAGAAGAAGAAAGGGAGGAGGGAAAAGAGAGAGTAGGTTTCTTTAAAAAAATATTTACAAACAGCCATTGATTTTATTCCATGAAAATAAAGATATGATTATCATGTTTTCAAAGCCAAATAGAGTTTATTCCAAACTTTTGTGTAGTGCACATCTTCTTGTAGAATAGAATTGTGGTTATCAGTAAATATATGAAAAACTTTGGGAATTTTCTTCTCTCAGACTGTGAGAAAACAAAAGGACATTTCATGTTTGAGTTAGACATGGCATTGTCCCAGTGATGTACAATCTTATCACCAGAAATGTGATGAGAAAAAAGCGCCTGTCCTCCATGCCTTCCTGGTTTAACGTTGGAGAGCTGGTGTTTTATCACCACTCCAAGATGGTGTCATCATTTATGTATATAAGAATTACTCAGGTAAATGTCAGTCCAGTTAAGGCCAAGAGGCCTGTACACTCTATAAATCATGGAATAAACGCTCACCACCATTTCTTTACCTTGAGCAACATGATCCCTGAAAGGAAGGGGAAAAATAGCTGTAAAGCCAGGAAAATGAAAAGAGACAGTTGAGTGAAAATGCACAGGCAGTTTCTGCCAATCTACTTTATTGTGAGTCATTTTGTAATGTTTTATTCCCCATATGTGTTTGTTGAAAGTTGCATATAACCAGTGCTCTGCTTATCATCAAGGCAGTGAATATAGTAAGAAAGCTATCTCAGGCTAGCAGGGTTCTAAATGTTGGAAACAAAATCTGTTTAAGGAAAAACATTATTTTTGAAGTTTGTCCTCTGCTGTTAAAGCATTAATAAAAGTGGGAATACACCTCACTTATTTAAATCAGAAGAGTACACAACTGTCATTCCAATAATGGGCCATATAATTATATGGGAAAGATCATATAACAGAACTCAGAAGTCACTGTGCAATTTCTCTCTGACCAAAGAAGAAAAAAAAAAAAAAAAACTGTTTCAATAGAAAAACTAACACTTGTTCAAACTGATTGTGTAATGGGAAAGTAGGTTAGGTTAATAGCTGCAATTATTTAGAGACAACTGTATTGGGTTTTTGACCCCTTATATTCACATTTTTTGTTTTGTTTTGTTTTGTTTTGTTTGTTTTTGTTATATATATATTTTTTAAGCAGGTTTCTCTATGTAGCTTTGGAGTCTTTCCTGGAACTCTACTTTCTGTAGACCAGGCTGCCTTTAAACTCACAGAGATCCGCCTACCTCTGCCTCCTGAGTACTGGGATTGAAATATTATCAGGATTACAAAGCAGACACTTAATATAAGTCATATTCCATGAAAATGCTTTTAACTACTAAATGACAGATGTTGAAATATATCCTACCTAATGCTTAACATGTATAAACATACATCATCAGCTTATTTCTAATACTAACTTTCAAATTCTATTAACTATTTTTAAATGTTTCTTTTGCTATGTGGTTATAAAAAGACATACAAAGTGAATATAAAGCCGATTGGTGATAGTGCATCCCTTTAATTAATTTAAGAATTAACTCTAATTTTTCTTAATCATGGCTGTGAAGCCTTACAGTGATCATGGTGGCAAGTCAACTGGAGAAATGATACACTGTAATACCATTTCAGTGATAAAGTTCAGGTTATTTTCTTATGAATGAAGAATATATATTCTGAAGGTTTTTCAAAACTTTAATAAGTGAAACTTCCCTCAATGAAATTCCGAAGGAGAGAAAATATCCTGCCATGTCTTAAACTAGAAAACATATGAGAAAAATCACATCCAAATAACATTTTATGGTAATTTGCCATATGATTTATTTTATTAGTTGTTATTGTTGTTAGTTTCTTCCTGTTCCTAATTCATGCATTCAGTTGCATCATGTGTGTATACACATGAAAAGAAGGTAATGCATATTACAAATATATATATGAATGTGTGTATATATATATATATAAAATCTCAGTATTTTCAAAAATATGGTTGAGGGGAGTCTTGGAAATGATCTCCATAAATAA
Organism: Onychomys torridus; assembly: GCF_903995425.1. NCBI lineage: Eukaryota > Metazoa > Chordata > Mammalia > Rodentia > Cricetidae > Onychomys > Onychomys torridus. Next base: position 69,754,397 of record NC_050451.1, on the reverse strand, counting down.
ATGAAATAACCATAATCAAGTTTCACATACCAAAACTAAAAATCATTAATCATTTCAGATATAAACAGGAATGCACATAATCTAATAAGCATATTATAAACATTTTAGTACTTATATGGTTTAATAGTATTAGATATAATCATGTTAACTTCTACAAAAAAGACAGGTAATTAAGCTGTTCATGAGGTTGTGTGGTAGATGATGTCCTCTCCATGCTTATGAGAAAAAAAGCTGGCACTTGTCTATAAAACTGAGTAAGTAATACAAACTATATCCCAAACATCATTTGAGATAATCTATATACAGACATAAAATGAAAACAAACATGAATATTATATACTACATTGGCATGAATATAAAAATTACTGCCCATGAAACTGTCTATCATTTTTAAAATAGTGAAACAAAGTATAATGAACAGAACCATGGAAAATGGAGGTTTACATATGAACACATTTAAATAATTTAAATGTGTAGGATAAACCAAAGAGCTTTGAAACTGTTGGCATAATAATTTATGTATTTTACAAACAACCATAAGACATCACTACACATTTCATAAGGATGGGTGGAAAAATTATCAGTGGACACTGAAAAAAAAATAGCAATGAAGTATCAAAGAAACAATAAAGTTAACTAGCATAGACCGGAATTAAGGCCTGTGACCAACTCAATTTGTTGCATTACAATACAAAAAGAGAGTTTTCAACAGACTTTGTCACAACGTACTATGTATGTTTCAATGTGAAAACATAGTTCAAAAGAACTATAATTGAAATAGTGATCACTGGGACCTAAGAGTCATAGTTTTGAAAGATGAAATTGATAAATTTGGCTTCTTCCAAATCGCATGATTAAAGCAACTACCTAACTTCAAACAAATGTGTTGTGTTCATTGGCAACATTCAATTTCTCCTGCTGTTATGATAATGGGTTCTGAGATTTATGGGCTTGGTCATTAATTCTTTATAACAAGAGAGGATTTTTTGTTGTTGTTGTTGATGTTTTTGTTTGTTTGTTTCATCTCCTTTTTACCTTTTCATGTCAGTAAAATTTACTCAAAATCAATTAAAAATTATTTTTTATTGTGATATGCCCTCCCAGTCAAGCTAGATGCATCAAGAAGAATCTGATTTGGAGGAGAGAAGATCTAATTCAGTTCATCAGGCTAATTGTACGACATATTATTTTAACAAATCTCTACAAATGAATGTAAATGTATCACAAACCCACACAAATTCTCACAAACTTAATTAAAAATTCATAGGACAGAAATTTCGAAGTAAGACTCTAGTCTGTGTATTCTAACATTTTATTACAATTGTTATATATTAATAGTGGAGTATTACCCTTAAACAGTGTGAATCACCACACACAAACTGTTGAAAGCTCTTAACTGGTTGGAAAGAAATTCTGCACTGTCTTCTAATACTTGTTTCTCAACCGATCCCATATTTGTCCCTTTCTTCATACTTAAATAGGTTTCAAATTAAGACTTAGAAGACAGAAAATGAGTCTCATATCTACTCTATTGATGTTTCCTTTAGTTTAACTATGCTTCTTCTCTGATAATTAAATCCCTGCTGTTGTTTTAAACTTAAGTGCTTCTACATCTACCTAGAAACAATTATGTAGTTGAAAGTCACAAACTCTTATCTTGTGCATATATCTGAATTTATTCATAACACTTCTGTTAAACAAAATATATTGTCCTTGTGTTGCAGACATGAAAATATTTATCTCTACTTGTTTATAGCATTTTAACACATTATTATGCAGAAACTGTATGTTTGTAAGTCCTGGATAAAATTTTCTTCCATCCTTACCTCTTGATTTCTTTCTTTGCATATCATAAATTTACTGAATAATAGAATGATAACAGTTTAACATTGTAATATCTCACAAATATACCTGTAAATTCTTGTTAGTTGTGATAGTTTATATGTTGTAAATTTCTCCTTTTTGTTATGTTAAGAATGAGATAGCAAAACTTGTCAGGGACAAAATTTAAGATGGTAAATAAATTAATACATAATGAAACAAATAATAGAATGAGAGGAATTAGATAAAGATAAAGATAGATAGATGATGTTAGATAGACAGGCAGATAGATAGATAGATAGATAGATAGATAGATAGATAGATAGTTATCCATCATCTATCAAAGGTAAGAGTAGCAACACAGAGGCATCAATACAACAGAAACCACACCTACAAGTTGGCATAAACCCTGGAAAGTTTTCATAAAGATTATGAATCAGGAATTGTGGTATATTAGGTACTTGCACTGAAGAGTACAGTTCATTTGAAACTACAAATGTATATTATTTTATCCCCATTTTTTTGAGATTACAATAAAATTATAACACTCCTACTTTCATTTCTTCCCTTTCAACACTCCCATATACCCTTCCCCAATCTGTGTCAAATCCTTGGCATCTTTTTCCACTACTTGTTATTTCATGCATATATGCATGTATATATACATTTAAATTCCTAAATATAACCTGTGGAGTGCATATACTGTAACTTATATGTATAATTTCTGGAATGGTTATTTGACACTAGACAAACAATTGATGTGTTCTTCCCTGGAGAAAACCACCTCCCAGCTTTCTTCAGTTGTCTATAGATCTTTGTATAAGGTTTTGGGCTTTTCCTTGTCTACTTTGGTATGTTCACATCCAGTTTACAATTGGACATGCATAATGATGAGACTTTTGGGATACAGCTTCTGATATTGATAGCAGACAAAAAATCTCACATCATACTCTTGGATCCCCTTGCTATTACATCTATCTGCTCATCGTTCTGCAATATTCCCTGAATCTAGGTAAGGGAGTTTTGGTAGGTGTAACCACTAGGACTAGGTTCCACAGCTCTACATCTTACTTGTAGTTTTCTGTAATAGTCTCAATCTGTTTCAAAGAGAAGTTTCTTTGGTGAATGTTGAAGACTACAGTTATCTATGGGTATAAGGATAAATGTTTACAGATTGCTATTGGGAATGGTGCTAGGTTAGTAAAGTAGTGGTTGTAGAATCTTCAATAACCATTATTTCAGAAGCACTGATTAAATAGCTAGGTCTAAAGAATTATAGTTTCCCTCTTGTAAATCTTGTCTTAAGTTGAGATTTCTTGACTATAGCCAATCACGTGTGCCACTACTGCATCCTTGGGGTTACCTTGCCATGTTGCTCATTGATGTGGCTCATAAGCATCAATGCTAGGTAAGACCCTCATTTAGTCCTTTTCAAGTAAGACAAAAGCTAGGTTTCAGAGGGAAAATTTCAGCTCGAGAGTCTCTGGGTCATGTTTTATCAGTGTGTGGTGTCATCAGCAATAGAGACATGACTTCTATCTCTGGGCACAACCAAGGGCAACAACAATAGGCTGTATGTTTTGTGACTCTCTTTGACACCACTGGTCATATACTCCAAAAAGTGACTTTAGATTCATTCAAGTAGGAGAGATGATTGAGTATTTTCTTTTAATTTGTCATACACAAGTGAACTGGAATTCATTACATTGTGAATGCAATCTTTACTTGATAATTGTTCATGTTGTGTACAGTCTTACTGTGTTAAAGTTAAAACCCTCAATTTTTTTTTTTTTTTTTGGTTTCGATGAAAAGGAGAAATGTTGTAGAATATGATTTCAAGGTGCGTTACTTTTGTTTATGCTCTGAAATATTTGTTTAATGATGCAAAGATGTGTTTGGTTAAATAAAATTAACCCGTGGTCAGGAGGCTGCATCAGAAACTAGCTGACAGCAAGAGGTAGGGAAAAGCCAGGTGAAGAGTCTTTAAGAAGGGGCTAGGAGATGCATGAGGGCCTTTTGGAGGACATGAGGTTGGGAGCTGAGCTACTTGCCATTCAGCATCTCTGAAGAGCAAAATCCCACCTTAAAAAAAAACTCAAAAGAGTGTTTTTCATGTCTATTGTTTGTTTGTTTGATTGAATGATCGTTTTAGGTGGTCATTTGCTCTTGAAGGAAGCACTATCATCTCAGATAAGAAAAATTCATTAAAACTGTATAAATATGATTATACAAGGAATTACTTATCCTCTTTGTATACGTGATACAATGTAGTAGGAATCTTAAAAGTACTTGTTAATGAAACTCAAACCCGAGGCCAGTTATTGGGGTGAATGCTGGAAGATCAGAGAAGCAGAACAAGCCACAGCTATCTCACCTTGCTAGTTCCTCAGGTGATCCAGTTTCCTCAGACTGGAAGCTTCTGAGTCCTCCTCCACATGAATCTCAGCTGAACTGTGTTGCTCCAAAGCTTAACTAACTATATGCTTTTTCCCCTTTACTTCCTGGTCCTCATGCCTTATATACCTTTTTCTTTCTGCCCCCACTCCCTGGGATTAAAGGCGTGGGTCACCATGCTTAGCTGTTTCTAAAGTGTCCTTGAACTCAGAGATCTGGCTAGCTCTGCTTCCCAAGTGCTGGGATTAAAGGTGTGTACCACCACCGCCCAACTTCTGTTATGGCTTACTCTTCCCATTTTCTAGCCACCATTTTTGGCTTTGTTCTAGTGGCTGTCTGTTCTCTGACCCCAGATATGTTTATTTCAGGGAACACACAATATTTTGGGGAACACAATACCCACCACATTTCCCCTGTTTTTGTCTAAAATTAAAAAAAGGTTATAACTAATACAAGAAAAATCATATCCAATAAGTATATACAATATACACAGTCAAGATTACATTAATGATGTCTAGTCCATTAACATTTGACAGATTCAGGTGAAAAACAACATTATCTATAATAATGTCCAGTCCAGTAACATTTGATAAAACTCAGACAAAAATTTTTCATTACTTATCCTATCTTTTCTTTTCATAATAGATTCAGTAGTCTACCTTTTGTCATTTTTATATCTTCTCCTCTTTTTAAAGTAGATTCAGTGATCTACCCATTTATCCTATTATTTCTTTATCTTTTTTCTCAGGGTAGATTCAGTGATCTACCTCATATCTATTTTCTCTTTTTCCTTTTCTTTTTTTTAACAAATCCTCTGAATCTAATTTTCATGTTCACCTTTTTTCCTGACCATTAACAATTAACAACTTGTAACCAATCATCATAAACAATGACAATATCCAAAACTCATTAAACGACCAAAAACTTCCCATCCCACCTTTTGGAGATGTGGGTGTCGTCTTCTTAAAATTACTTCCATCTTTAGGGGATCCTGAAAAGAAAATTTCTGGGTTAATTGTCAAGTCCTGTATCATTTGTCCCGCCACTGCATAGTGAGAAAGTGCAGGGCTTTGTTTCAAGTCCTTGTTCAGGAGGTCTGTCAGGCTGGATCATCTCAGACAATCATCTCAAAATTGTCCTGAGCAGTTTGTAGTCCAGAGTCGATCTTTCCATGGTGTTAATGGCTTTACCATAGTCCATGTGGCATCATCATTGTGGAGTCCCATCATCCTTTTGAAGGTTTCAAAGTCACTGTTAGGCATGATCATGGTTCCCTTTAGATTTTTTTTTTTTTTTTTTTTTTTTTTGTGCCTCCTCTGTGGTTTGGAGCAATCACAGTCTGATAAATGTCTGTCTCTTGGAACCATGAACGTTCTTCCCTAGAAGAGAAAATCTTCACAGCAATTTTTTCCCCAGCATTTCTCTTGCCAACCTTTTCCAAACTGACCTTTGTCTATGCTTTCTTGTAACAATACAACAAAAGACAGAAAATTTCTAGTGGCCTAGATCTTCAGCTAAAATTACTTTCTTATGCCAAAAAGTCTGTTGAAAAATGAGTAGCAGAAGAAGGGGCACACTTGAAAGAGGAGAAACAATCCTGATTTGAGAACTGAATTTAAAAATGTTAACAATCACAAACTGATAAAAGGTACAAAACGTTGAAAACCTTAGATGAGGATTGTTGGCTTAAATCTTCCAGTTCTCACTCTGTCCTGCACATGAGCATGGAGATAGATAAAAGATTTAACTTAGGTTTAGAGCATGAAATGCATTTGATGGGATGTGAATTACACTCTTCTCAACCTACTTAGCATATCAAATGAAGTAGCCTGGGATGACACTGATGTTATACTTTCCTTATAATTTGGTCCATAATTATTCAAGACACTTGACAGTGAAGAGTAGAGAAATATTTATTTTACTTTAAATCAAGCCAGTGTTGACATCACACCCTGAATTTCCAATTATTTCAATGGAAGATAGGCATGGAATTAAGTTGATTTCATAGTTGATTACCCATACACTCAACAACCGATGTTCCTTTTCAACCAGGCTGTCTTGTTTTCTCATTCCTTAACCTTGACCAAGAGGGACAATCCTCCTTCCTCTACTTTATAAGTATTTTTAATATACTTTTTTTTGTATTTTGCCCAGAGGATACATGTTTTTTGATGAGATACTAGCCAGCTACATCTGTTACTAGTATTTTGTAGTGCTGAAAACTAATTGACTAGTAAAAGAAGTTGGATTTTTGTACAATACTGATGTGACTAGCTTTCAGTCCCTCTTAGTAGCAGTAGATAGTCATGATACCAACTGTCTCTCACACAATAGACTGGCAGACTTCACTCTCCCATTAGCACCTTCTTCATCTTACAAGAGACCAATATTCTTGGTTATACATCAGAGTATTTATTTCCCAGTGATGGAGTCACCTTGGAGATTATGTCCTTAGCTTTGTTTCAAGGTAGTTACAACTGCACAGGATTTTCATGATTACAAATCTGCTGATGTATTTTTTTAAACATTTTTAAAATTATATTTGTGTTTTAATTTTACACATCAGCCATGGGTTCCCCTGTCTTCCCCCCTCCCGCCCCCACCCCCACCTTCTCCCATCCCCTCCCCTTCATTCCCATCTCCTCTAGGGCAAAGACTCCCCTGGGGATTCATTTAAACCTCATGGATTCAGTACAGGCAGATCCAGTCCCCTCTTTCCAGACTGAGCAAAGTGTCCCTGTGTAAGCCCAAGGTTTCAAACAGCCAGCTCATGCACTAAGGACAGGTCCCAGTCCCACAGCCTGGATGCCTCCCAAACAGTTCAAGCTATTCAATTGTCTCTCTTTTCCAGAGGGCCTGATCCAGCTTGGAGCTCCACAGCCTTTGGTTCATAATTCATGTGCTTCCATTCATTTGGCTATTTGTCCCTGTGCCTCTCCAATCTTGGTCTCAACAATTCCCACTCTTACAGTCCCTCCTCTTTCTCGACAATTGGACTCCTGGAGCTCCACCTGAGGTCTGGCTGAGGATCTCTACATCCACTTCCATCAGTTATTGGATGAGAGTTCTAGCATGACCGTTAGGGTGTTTGGCCATCTGATCACCAGTTAGGTCAGATCAGGCTTTCTCTCGACCATTGCCAGCAGTCTACAGAGGATGTATCATTGAGGATTTCTGGGGCCTCTCCAGCACTCTGCCTATTCCTGTTCTTATGTGGTCATCATTTATCATGGTCTGTTATTCCCTGTTCTCCCTTTCTGTTCTGGATCCAGCTGGGATCTCCTGCTCCCCTAAACTTTCTTTCCCTCAAACCTTGCCCTTCATTACTCCTACTGTCGTCGAGGTTGTTCATGTAGATCTCATCCATTTCTCTGTCATTGGGCAATCCCTGTGTCTTTCCTAGGGTCCCATTTTCTAGGTAGCCTCCCTGGAGTTGTGTAGCAGTCTAGTCATCTTTGTTTTATATCTAGTATCCTCCTATGAGTGAGTACATACTATGTTTGTCCTTCTGAATCTGAGTTACCTCACTCAGGATGATTTTTTCTAGATCCATTCATTTGCCTGCAAACCTCATGATGTCATTGCTTTTCTATTTGGAGTAGTACTCCATTGTGTATATGTACCATATTTTCTTTATCCATTCTTCAGTTGAAGGGCATCTAGGCAGCTGATGTATTTTTGTTTTGTTTTATTTGCTGTGTTTTGTTTTTCTTATAGCATTTAGTTTAGAAAACTTACATTCTTTCTTCTGAGCTCTTAAGTCTTCTTGCTATGTTTTAACAGTGTTGCATCCAGAAATGTCTTCCTCAAGGACTTGGGAGCTATTCCTTTGACCTTCAAAGTCTAGGAAGATGGTGTCCCTGTCTCAGTCTCAGGGTGGGTAGGTGCCTAATTGTAATGGTTGCAATAGCCTAACAAATCAGAAAGATCTGCTTCCTCCTAAAATCCTCCATCATTGTTTTCCTTATTTAATCTATACTAACTTCTACCTACTGTTTCATAAAAGTTGAAAATCATCTTTCACCTATGTGTCAATAGCCTTGCCTTATGTCTCACATGTCTTTAGAAAAATGCTTCACATTCTTCAGTCTGTCCAGAGCAGCTTTACTTTGACTCTTTGAAAGTAAGGAGGAAAATGGACTACAGTTCTTAATATTTTATGAAGAAATAGAAGACAGTATATCCTTTGGTGTAAACAGAGACTATTCTCACACACATACATATGCAAACAAGTTGATCCTGATGGGAAAGTCAAACCCAAGTTGCTTTGTTCATTTCAGTGTCTGCCTGCATCTGTCTGTATTTGAATTTGTGACCCTGAGTTTATACTTTTACAAAAGCCAGAAGGAGGTTATTTTCAAGTACCTTCTGCTTTAGGCTCTGAAAGGCCCCTAAGGCAAAGAAACACAAAAGACTTCTTAGAACAGAAGGAGAAAATGCAGAGCACAAACCACATTGAACTCTCATTCCTTCTGATCACTCCTCAGTGGAGTAAAGAAAACACAAATGAATTTTCCAATAAATGATCCTGCCACACAGTGTTTGTGAAGTGCCATACTTTCTGCTCATCTTTGCCACGCAAATGCCTGCTTGTTAATAATTCACCAAGAGAGATTCATTACCCACTTTTCTTCTGTTTTGTAGTTTTTAATAAAGTTAGGATGCTGTGCTTTTTATTTTGAATTGTGGGATTTCAATTATCAGGATACTTTTTTCCATGAAAATCAATGTAAAATGTTTTTTAAATGCCCTGAGATCCTCCAGTGAAATGAATGAGATAAAAAATAATTCACTCCATAAACAGTTGATACTTAAGCTTTTGGGAGTTCTTCAAATGTCTCTTGCCCTTAGTAATCTAAATGGGAATCCTACCCACTACTTTCCACTAATCTTCTTTGTAGCATCATTGTAAATTACACCTGTAGCAGAAAAAGGTGCTCTGTGGAAAGGAATGAGAAACCACAGAGCAGTTCTCTAATTTATCATACTCATTACTCAACTTCACTGTTTCCAACATATGGAGCCCTTACTCACAGTTCCAATTCAAAATTGATTGAATTCTTCACAAAATAATAATTTCATAATTTTTATGGAACATGATTTAGTTATTATATGTATGTGCCTGCTGTTTGCCTGAAGCAAAAAGTCCTTTACTGCTTTCTGTCTTCTGTATTTAGAGAAGAATGCTTGCTTGGAAGGCTCAGACGTGGAGATAATGTCCTATTCCTCATTGGGTTTTGTTTTATTAAACCTCAGCTACCCTTCCCCTGATGGTAAGTCTTCCCAATTCAGATTCACATCTACAAAACAAAAGGTTCTGAATTAGAGGATCAAAAAGATCAGTCTTCTCTTTCTTAAACTTATTATTAAATAATTATTTGTGATTTAGCATTGTCATTCATTCAGCACATAAATAAGAACTCAAATATATAGCAAATTTTATATATGAGAAATGGTACAAAATTGACACTATCTTTTTATAGTTTGCAGAATTTGAATTCAGGAAGTAAATTCTACTTCATAGAGCCCAGACTGTCTAAATCATTTGCTTTTGTTTGTTTTGTTGTTGTTGAAAATACCAAATATTTTAAACTGGCTGGTTTCAAAGGTAGCATACTCTGACAAAGAGACTTCTTAGTCCTTAAATGTTAAAATTTTTCTTAAATGAGAGTGTGAATGATAAGAAAATGGGAGCGTTGGTTTTTGTATTTATTGTTCTATTGTAGTTTTCCATTACATCAATGAGAGACTTTGAAAGAGTTGTTTCTTTAACAGGTTCGAAAAAAACAACTGGATTTTAGCTATTTGTAGCTGGGGAAAAATAGGGCAGAAGAAGAGGGAAGGTAAACAATAGAATTTTATTTTCAAAACTCCAGATGCATCATATTACAATGAAATACAAATGAAGATACTTTACTTATAAATAAATACACATAACCATATTTGTTTACACTCCACATACTTTTAAAACTTACTGTATCAAATTAAATTTGACAGTGGGTATTATGTTATAGTTAGATAGGAAAAAAATGTTTGAGTGTACTATTGAACTGTGAGGTAACCATAGATAACTTGCTTGCCTGACATTTTAGAACATGTTAACTTGTTTTCTTAATTTCTGTACATTGAATATGAACTGTGTTATCTTGTTTGGAGTGTTTTGACAATTGACTTGGGACACAGATACTTGGACATTCCAGTATCTGTGGTGAACTTTCATAGACATTTCCAGACAGGATTTATTGTAAAACAATCTAGGAGTCCTTTGTGGTAGCTACAGTAAACCAGCAGCCATCAATTTCTGATACCCAGGTCAAACAAATAAGGAAGAAGAGAAGGGCTTGGCCTGGCTCTGTGGAACATGGGAAACCCCATTGGTAGCAAACACCGGGAAAATGAATATTTGCCTTCTCTGCATGTTTCAGAAAAAAAAAAAAAAAAAGATTCCTCAACCTATTTTATTTTGCTATAGTTTTGTTAAAGAAATCAGCTGATTGGCTTTGAAATGTGCTAGTTGACTTCAGAGCAAACCATGGACAAATAAAATCAGATCATTGGCTACTTAAACTCAGACTTCCTAAATTATTGAGCACATGTGTTTCATAGCATCTTAAAATCTATATATTACCATTAGAAAGGAAATAATTCAGAGTTCACACCTACCAAATTTCTTTATTCACTACTTAATGTCTAAAACTCTGTATCTTATATTTCCCCCTCCAGCTTCTTGATGCTGATGGATTTACTTATTGCTGATTATTCAGGCTTCTTCCCAGCTCAGTGAACCCACTGCTGAAGTAAACTGGTCCTGGCAATGTCAAAATAAGCATGCTCAGAGCTGACTCACAGCTGTCTTCCTGGCAGGGAATCTCTCTTTCTCAATATCCCCCTCCTCACCACGCCCAGGAAGATATAATCACATATTTCTTTTGAATATCAAAAGCGAATAAAAAGATAAGTTCTTTGGCTTCAATTTTCACATTTGCAATTATTTACACAACTCAATATGCGAAATCCTTCATGATACCTCATTAAATAAAAATATTGAGTGAACTGGTTATAGTTCTCCACAAATATAAATATTTCTGAGCCCCTTTATAATGTCTGACACAGTAGATAATTATTCACAGGATTGACAGTTCTCCATATGCTTGTGCCACTTGAAGGCTCACAGTCTCAAGGCAGTTGCTATGAATCCCCTTCCTAACCACACTTGGCATGGAATTCAATGAGACTCTTCAATAATTACAATGATGATCATAATAATAATTGCTTGATCAGTGTCCCAGTCAGAGAACAGATGGTACATTGAAAAGAGACCCTTGAAGATGGTTTAGTAAAGAGATGATTTACAAACCTATGTGCTGGTTTAAGGAGATCCACCAAAGACAGAAGACTGGAAATGATTACATCAGGAGAGCCCCTACATCCCTACAAATGAAAGGAAAGACAAGGGAAGAGGCAGGGGAGACAGTACTTGACAGGACACCAAGGTCTCCCTGAATTGAAGCATAGTCATTGGGAACAGAAATGGGATAATGAAGATTTACACCCATTTCTTATGTTGTCTCCTTCTCCAATTGCACTGCCAATGCCGATTAGCGGCACTGTGTCCCTTATAAGGAAACCTTGTACATTATGCAGTTCCAAATATTTTCTTTACACATAAATGTACAGACATTCTCAGTACTCACCCAAAGTAAGATTACATTGAGAAAAATTTAAAGCTTACTTTAAAGTATTGCCTATATCAGGATTCTTTCTAAAAAATGTCCACTGTTTCTGTTTATAAATATCTATATTTCAACCCATGCTTAGAAAAATCTCAGCAGTTTTCGTCCTATGCCCTTATATTCACATGTAAGTATAATCCCTACCCTTCATCAAGGAAACTTCTTCATGTAACAGATGGGGACCATCACACAAAAACACAGCCGATCAAATTTCAGAGCTGTGTAGCTCAGTCCCAAGGAGTACAACTATGAAACACGTGTACCCCTAAAGATAAGGTCACATTGTAGACAAGGTAGCAGAAAGACTGAAAGTCAGAGGATCGGGGATTTTGCTGGGAGATTGTGTCTCTTGGTAATGGTAGAAGCTAACCTCTTAAACTCTCACCAACATGACAGTATAAATATGAGCTGAATAAGGACAACAGCAATTAACATGCTAAATTAGATATGGGATAGCCCATGAAACTTAAGCTGTATACAAAGAACTAGAGTACGGAATACTGAGAGTGGGAGAAACAGTTTCCTCCAAGGAAAGCTACATCCAGTGATTATCCCACACCAAATCATCAGCTCTGAAAACATATGTACAAGTAAAACCATAAACTTAGAAGCTTGCATTTAGAAATACATATTGAATATACATATATATGCCTGTAATAATAATTTATGAACAAATTGGTCATATATTTAAAAACAAGCAAGGAGGTATATGTGGGAGGTTTGGAAGGGAGGAATTATATAATAATAATAATAATAATTATTATTATTATTATTATAATAATTATAATAATAATAGGAGAGACATTATATAAATATAATCATTATCTCAAAAAGAAAAGAAAAAGTTAGAATGCATATCGGCACCATTTTAAGATCTGGGTATGTTCTGTACTGTCTTGCTTTGATGTTTCAAAGAAAAACACATTTGTTTCCAGAGTTTGTCCTATTTTCTTTTTTTTTCATTTTTTACCTTCTCAATGCTGATTTTTCCCTTGTTCCATATTCCAGTAGCATCTCAGTATTCATTATAAGGTCCAGTTCAAACCCTAAACATAAAAATTATGCCTGCATCTTTAAATCTTTCAGGAATGGGCTTCTTAGTAATTACATCTTTTGCATAATACAGGGGCAAGGAAGGAAATTCAAAGCACAAATAAGAAAACCCATGAACCTGGAATGATTAAGCGGCTAGATTATTCTGTTATTTGTTCGTTAGAAAGAATATGGAACTGAAGTCAATAAAACTAGTCTCTAAATAGTTTGCTTACCACTACTTTATCTGCAAATTGATCAATCACATGTCATCCAGGGACAGACTGGTAAATATTCAAGATAGTATCATTGATCCTCAGAGAATTTTATGAAGATAATATGAGACAAGACATATAAAAGAATTATAAATAACAAAAGCAATAAATGTTCTTAGGCATTACTGATCATAAATATTATTATCCTCTTTGGGGGAACTATTTATTTTGCTTGGAGCACAATACCGCTTGGTTCTTTTTCTACTTTATTTTACACAATATCAAGAGATGACTACTAATCATTGGAAAGAATCAAAATGAAGATATGCAAAGGGAGATTAGCTAGAGAGATAGAAAGAGAGAGAAGGAGCAGATAGATAGGGAAGGTGGGAAAAGGAAAGTTATTTCTAGGTTTGCACACGAATTTATGGCCTAATGTATGTGTTATTGAAAACATGTTATTAAGTTGAATGAGCTGTGTGCATATGCTGCATTGCTGGAAGCAGTCATATGTCACATTCTGACAATTTACATGTATTTAATGCAACTATTTATTTTTTTATACAGGAGAATGAATAATTTCTTTTGTAATTGCCCATCATATACTCCCTGAGATTCATGGTATCTTCTTGGGGAAATACATTTACCAAAATGCCATGTGAGCTTATGCATATTTTGAAGCAAATTTAGGAGAAATATGCTAAGAGCTCCCGGGTTCCTTCCTGATCTTTGGCGATGACAGGCTGTAGTTGCATTTGTTATGTTTTATTTATTTATTTTTATAAGATTTGAAAATTTTAAATACATCTTACAATTCAATAAAATTTACTCAGCTATAAAGGATCTAAATATATACTCGATGCTTTGAGGCGAGTAGACAATAATAAGATCAATAATTCTGCTATGTTCTTCATCCCTTTGGGGTTCAGGAAGACTTATTAAAATCTATTTATTTGGCTTCATGATCACATAATATAGTTGATCAAGTGAAGGGATTTGACTGTATAACATTTTATCTGTGCTGGTGGGTGGACTCCTCAGTTAATATTTCACCAGAAAAATGAACACAAATCCGTTAAAAAAAATTGAGGAATCTAAAATTATGCATGAAAATTAACTTAATTCTTTTTTTAATTTTATTTTTTTATTTACATTTTTTAGTCATTTTACATATCAACCACAGATACCCCTCTCATCCCTCACAGCCTCTCCCTTCCACCTACCCTTCATCCCCTCCTCCAAAAGGGTAAGGCCTTCCATGGGGAGTCAGCAAAGCCTGATACATTCAGTTGAGGCAGAACCAAACCCCTCCCCCTGCATCAAGGCTGAGCAAGGCATCCCAACATAGGTAATGGGCTCCAGAAAGCCAGCTTATGCACCAGGGATAGATCCTGGTCCCACTGCCAGGGGCCACACAAACAGACCAAGTTTCACAATTGTCTCCTGTATGTAGATGGCTTAGTCTGGTCCCATGCACGTTCCACAGCTGTTGATCTACAGTTTGTGAGCTTGGTTCAGTTGTCTCTGTAGATTTCCCCCATCATAATCCGGAGCCCCCTTACCCCTACCTGCTCATGTGATCCCTTTTCCCTCTATTTGACTGGACTCCCAGAGCCGGGCCTGGTGCATGACTGTGGATCTCTGCATCTGCTTCCATCAGTTTCTGGATGAAGGCTCTATGATGACAGGATATTCACCAATCTGATAACCAGGGTAGACCAGTTCAGGAATCCTCTCTACTATTGCTTGTAGTCTAATCTGAGGTTGTCCTTGTGGATTCCTGAGAATTTCCCCTGCACCAGGTTTTCCCTAACCCCATAATGTCTTCCTCTAGCAAGATTGCTCTCCCACTCCATCCCTCCCAAAGCTCGACCATCCCATTAATACTAGTGTTTCTAGTGCTGTGAAAAAAATCAGTAATTAAATATTATGAGCCAGGTATTTTATAGAGTTCTAATCTGCATTGAGTGGGGAGATAAGGTAATATATAGTATTTTTCTGAGGGAATGTAGCCTTTTTTCATCTTTAGTGATCTTCATGTTGTCTTCAGCATTTAGATAATATGGCAAAATGTTTGTTAGAGTGATTTATTGATCTCAAAATGTTAGCTTGTAATATTATAAGAAACATTCCCCCTATCTTTTTTATTTTCTGAAGAAAATTTTAACAGTTAGTTCTTTTTTTTTCAAAGTCCTTTGAAATACTTGGCTGAGCTTCACTGAACTTCAGTCCTTCATTTTTATGCCTGATAATAAAATAAAAAAAAATTGATACAATAGTTCTAACAATAGATTCAAGGGCATTTAAAAACAGCATTCCTTACTTTCCCACTTTTTACCCTTGTCATAAAATCTTATAGCCCATTGTTAAGTCTTCATTACTTTTAGAGACTTGTAGGAATTACGGTACATTCTTAACTATCTCAATAGTCTAGAAAGAATAATTAAAACAAATGCAGAATTGTGGCGATATTTTATTTGTGCTCTAACAAATAAACCTTGCCTGAAAATCAGAAGGAAGAGCTAGCCACTAGTTAACCATAGAGGTCTGGAGGTCTATATAGACAGACAGGAAGTGATAGAGCTGGGTGGAGAGAGGAAGTGATAAGGCGGGGTGCAGAGAGGAGGATTTCATAGGGGTAAGAATTAGTGGCTTGCTACTTTGCCTCTCTGATCTTTCAGCTTTTACCCCAATATCTGGCTCCGGGTTTTTTTTTTTTGTTTTTTTTTTAATTAGTTAAACCATTTAGCCATTTATGTTACACAGAATTACTTTCTTAATTACAATATCAATGCATCACAAAAACATAATAAAACTTCGTTAGTTATGTATATCCATAGTTTCTTCCTGACCTTTACACATGGAACAATATCAAAGGAGAATCTCACAACTGTTAACTGTCGTCTATTCAAATATAAAGTAGTGATTGTTCAAGACTGAAAACCATTCCTCTTTGTATCAGTGATCACAAAATGATTCAGGCAAGAATACTTTAGAGTGACAGTGGCAAGAAGAAGAACCTGTTCAAACATGATTCTTCTCATGTAGCCTTCTTTTCTAATCAGTCATGTTGACAAACATAGCTAAGCACTTAAATATATCTAGATGCAGAAGAAAATAGATTTTGCCATTGAAAGCATTAACATCAAATAAAGAATTGTATCTCCTCCAAATTAAGATACATTTGAAAGTTGTGAGAGATACTAGAATCAATCCATGCTATGGACAGTTATAATATGAAAATATTAATCCCTACTGAAAAGATCAGGCAGTCTAGACTATAGTTAGGTAGGAGACAGAATGAAAGGAGAAAGAAGTTTTTTTTGCAAGTGAGGAAGGGTAAAAAAAGTAAAAACCATCTATATGGACCAATGCAGAAAAATTGAGAAAGATATAATTTAAATTTGCTGACTTGATTTGATTATTAGCATCTTGCAGTAGGACTTAGAACACAATGCTACTTGATTTCCACCATCTGTGAGTAGAAATCGCTCTTCCACAGTTTTCTATGACATGCCAGTGAGTGATACACAGCCAGAGGGAAAAATCAAGAGCAATTTAATTTAACAAGTCTTTAAGGGCAACTTTCAGAGTGGCCACTACTCTATTATGATGAGTTAGCAAATGAACAAAGAATAAGATGGGCTGGGTGACATGCCAATAAATGTAGACTCAACCATGGGTGCACACTATATTCTAGCTTATAGCATAAACAGTAAGCAGTGAATTAGCTTAGTTATTGTCTTCAGATTCTGTGAGTGTATATATTGTATGTGTACATGCATTTATATTGTCTTTGAATGTTTTCTCTCAGGTACGGTGTTGAGTGTATTTCTAGAATTCTGAGTTATACTAAACCAGATATGATCAAGCACCATATAATAGTGTTTTAGATGGTCTTTGTTTATGACAGTGACTCAAAATATTCTATTGCTAGAGACATCCTATCAGGTTAAGCACACTCTAAGTTGTTTGCAGGATTCTAATGATGCATTCATTAGGATAGCATCCCTTCACCAAGTGATTCAAAGCTATTCTATTTAGACAAGAAGATGAACCCATTTGCTATCTCAGTGTTAATACACAAGAAGTTACCTAGAGAAATTCTTCTTGCATGTTTGTATTTCAGGTCTAGCTGGGTAATAAATTCACAAGAAAAATGTTCCTTTTCATACTGTCATTGTTATGACATTCTCATACAGCAAGTATTAGTTAAGGGATCTAGGGTGAAGACCAGGGATTCTAAAGCAGGGACAGTACCTTATAATATGAGAAAGGTCATTGTAAAGATAATTATAGGTTGGAAATCTGCTATTACATAATCAAAATCTCTCCATCAAGAAAAATGTAACTAATTAGATAAATTATTTCTGCATGCCTTGTTAATAAAATTTGGATATGGCCAATAATGCTTTTATGTAATACATTATTCCAAAGACAGAATATTACACTTTTTTCATGTTCTAGTAATATTTGCTAGGGAAGTTCTTGAGTACTGGCTAGGGAACGACTCTGAGGTGGTCCAGCCTACACTCTAGGCACTCTGAAATGAATGGTAGATGTGGAAACATTAGGGCCCAAGTCTTGTGTACCCTCATTATCTGAAGCCTATTTCTTAGATAGTTTCTAAAATTTGGCAATCTTTATCTCATTTTTTATTGAAATTTATGTTTATTTAAGCTTACAAAAACTGTGAATAACATTAATCATATTCAACAAGATTCCCTGAAATGCAACATCAATATGTGCACACCACATGAGCTATTCTTTTGATTCGAAAGCAAAAAGTTACTCCCTCAATTCTTTTAGAATGCCAAGTGTTAATTGTGGCCACCATGCTGTAATATCCTTGTTAAGACATTCCTTTTGTCTTATTGGACTTCTTTTCTTTTTGTCATGAAACATAGTTACCTACTACCAACTTGACTTCTCAGAGTCTCCATAATGGCAACAAAGCACATGCGTACAGAATGTCTTCCACTATGCCCAGTTTTGATTTTTTCTGGTACCAGACATGTTTCCTCACCACATCCAAAATACCAGTATCATCACAGTTGTTCACTATTTATGGAAACTTCCTATTTGTAAAACCTCTTTCCTTTTTTGTCTGCACATATTAATCTAACACCCTTTTTAAGTTTTCACAAAACTATTTTATTTTTCCCTTTTCTTTGTGCATATATTTATTGAAAACAATTTTTTCACACAGTATATTCTGATCATGGTTTCACTTCACGCAGCTCCTCCCAGATGCTCCCCACCTGCCCAAATTTATATCCGTTCTTTCTTTCTAGGAAACAAAGAGGAAAAATCAAAACAAACAAACAAAAATAAACAGGAAAAAGAAGTCAGAACAAAATGAAATCAGAAAAAAATATAAGAAGCAAAACTCACAGAGACATTTACTTTTTTCTTTTTCTTCTCTGTCTCTCTCTTCTTTTTTTTTTTCCCTTGGCTTTTTAAGACCAAGTATTTCTGTGTAGCCAGCCCTCAATATCCTGGAACTCTTTCTGTAGGCCAGACTGACCTCAGACTTACAGAGATCCACCTGCCTCTGCATCTGGAGTGCTGGGATTAAAGGTATGAACCACCATCACCTGGCTTGTTTTGTTGTTGTTTTTGGTTTTGGTTTTTTTCCTAGTTCAAGTATAAGGTAAAGGCTTCTTTCTTCCTTCTTAATGGTGGATTATTTATAGTCAAAAACAGCACAAACAGTTTTAGCCTGATTGTACCAGCATACTGGAGAGCAGGGTAATAATCTTTTATAAAAGAATACAAAGTTAATTAATATTTTTGATTTAACATGCTGAAAATTGCCACTCACATTAAAAAAAAAAAGCCAGTGCTATGTTTCCAATAGAGTTCAGTTATCTTACCACAGCAGGTCCTGAATATTCCAACATAGTTGTAGTATATGAGAAAAACTTTAAAGCCACATGAAAACGATAAAGTTCCTTAAAGAAGAAATTAATAAATCTTTTAAAGAAAGCCAAGAAAAAAAAAAAAACAACAGTTGAAGAAAATAAAAGTGTTCAAGACATAAAAATGGAAATAGAAGCAATAAAGAAAACAAACTGAGGGGAAAATGTTAGAATAAAATTCAGTTAACATGAATGATTAAGTTTGTAAACAACTGGCTATGATTTGGAAATGTTCTTAAAGGATTGTGTTAATATCGTGGTCCCCACTCTATGGCTCCATTAGAAGTGGCAGAATATTTCAAAGTGAGGGACTCTTGGGGGATGTTAAGTCATTGGGATTTTGTCCTTAGGGTGGATGTTGGGACCTTGGCCCTTTCCTGTCTCTCATTTTCTGAGGCATATCAGCCAGATGTGAACAGGTGTCTCTCATATGTGCTTCTCCAATAATATCCTGGCTTTGCACCCTCCCAAAAGCATTGGGCCAAATTTCTGTTGCTTAAAATCTTGGAAATCATAAAACAAAATAAACCTTTCTCTTTTTTAAATTACCTTTGCTCAATTATTTTGTGATATCAATGGAAGCATAGTTACTTAAATTGCAGCAGCATGTGTTTAGTATTATTCTTATCACCATATAAGTTGATACTTTGCATATTATTATGTGTTAGAGTAAATAAGCACACACATAAAACTTCATTTTCTAATAAGGAAATAAGATTATGGAATGGGAATTGGGGTTTTTAATAATGTTGGAAATGTCATCCCTATTTGGTTAAATTCTGTTCTATTGGAGGATAATGGGTGGAGGATGTGGGGCAACACTACACAGCAGGGAAAGAAGTGGGTGGGGACGAAAGGAGTCTATAGGGAGGGGAAGACTAAAGAGAGAAGAGGAGAGAGACATCAAGATCTATCTTTAAAAGTAAACTTCTTCCTAGCTATGAACTTAAGTTTGATATCTTTAAAGTATATATGTTCTTTTTCCATTCAAAACACTTGCTGAAGACTAACAAACATCTTATATACTTTGAAACCTGTAACACAGGCTGAAAGGAAAGCCTTTCCTCTTTTTCCACCCTCAAACTCAAGAACCTACGGAGTGAATATTTCATTTTTTTTTTTTTTTTTTACAAAAAGACATTTTATAACGTTCTTATTTGAATATAATTTCCAGTAAATTCAAGATTTGGTCTGCCATCTACACTTTATGGTGACATTTTCTTAAGTCTTTTCTTTTACTTGTGTGTGCTCATACTTGGGTTTTTGGTATCTTAAATTTACCACTGAGAGATCTTCATCAAAATTAATGAATCATATGCTTGTGAGCACATGGATTTCTGAAACACGTTTTTAAAAGAGAAGGCTTTAAAAGTCAAGAACGATAAGGAAGAGGATCAGCTAAGCACCACAGCCACCAATTTCATTCACTCCTCAGTGCCTCTGAATTTATTAGCTGGGTTTCACTACACCTGAATTACTTGAATTACTTTGGCTCAGATAAGTAATTCCAATAGATCAACCCTAGAGATAATCGTCTGACTTTAAATTTAGATGCTCTGAAAAGTCTGCTCTCATCAAAATATCATTTCGAGGTTGAATATGTTGTCCTATGAAGATCTGAGGAGCTTTAAGATGAGAGGCACATGTGATGTTTTACATCACATGCATAATATAGATTTGACTTACTTCTCAAGGTGTCACTTTTTTTTTTATCAAGTTACACTGCTCAAATACAATTCAAGGGACTTCTCATTACCCTGGTTTCACTCTAAAGGGAAATGGTTGAAATAATAGTTATTGTAATGCTATGCTAGCAAAGAAAACTAATTAGCTTAGGTCAGAGGCTATACAAACAGAACAGTAAGCAGATTTTGGATAATTATAATTAAAGAGAAAGGATGATTGTGTGAAGGAAGAGACTGCAGAAATAAAACTGAGACTTGGACATGTTCATTATTAGCATCATTCCCCTGAATTCAGTGAAATAGATGGGGAATAATTGCAGTGAGTGATTTCCTTTATATCTGACATACCATCATTTCTACCCTATGATGATTGACCAACAATGCATAAGTAAAAATCATTATTAATGTAGAAGTAGAGTACATAACCAAACCCCCCCAAAAAATCCTGAAACAAGACAAACAAAAATATGTTCATGACTTTTCCCAAAGATGTAAATAGTTTCAAAAAAGTAACAACAAAAGTAAAATTTCTTAACATTAATTGAATTGTTTTAATAATTAGTAATTTTTTTTCCTCTTGAATAAAATTGACAATGAATTTTCAATAGCTCAAAAATCTTTAGACAGGGTATTGTTATGACAAATACCCCTCATCACAAAATTATGTGAAATCTCATTTCTTAAAATTTAGACATTTTATTTTAGGTCTATGTGGGAGTATAATAGCACAAAATAAAATTTGAAGAATTTTAATCCATATATGTTTATAAATGATGACTTAGTCAGAAATATCAATGTACCCCGAATCTTCACTGCCCTGGCCCATAGATACACATGTCCACACCCAGGTACTGAATCATTGTCAAGATTGCACTTGCAAAGCTCAGCAGTTTTGCCTAAAGTAACCTTGCTCTTTCTCACCCACCAGGGAGAAAGCACATTTATTCCTTTTATTATGTCTTCCATACTCTTGGCCTTATCCACATACCTATTTTTATTATGCCATATTTGTCTGCTCTGCATTTTCAGCATTCGATTAAGGGTATCTACAAACGCATCTGAATGGCTACTCTGTTGCCAGGGTTTCCCTGTTCTACTCTAATGCCCAGAGCCAGAAAGCAACTGAAAACAATGTTCTAAGCACAGAAAAGATTACTGCATTACTGAGTTGCTATAGAGCCTCCCTGCTTTAAGAACATTAATGAGTCTCCTCTGCTTTCAAGTTCATATGCCCTGGTCAAATACATGAGCTCCTTCAAGGCCAGAGTGTAATTTTTCAAACTTTTCTTCACATGCCCCTTTATATTATATCTATTAACCTTTCATTCTACAACCCTTTAGTGGCCTTTTTTACCCCAAATAAATGCCTAAACTGTGTAGCCTCTGTGTCATTATTGGACATCACATACAACTTTTCTTAGAAGATTATCTCATTTCTCCTACACTGTAATTGTCGCTAAATTTTGTTAACCACTACCATCAAATGTATCATTCTTCAGAGTAGTCTGAACTCACTATGCTTTTAGTACAATGTCCAGAGCATTAACTTTAATAAGTATGGTGCTGTAAATGTGTAGAAGAACAAACTATGGTCTAATCCTATAACCACCCATACTGATTATAACTTTGAGGGATAATGTCACTACACATGATTGCTTCAAAATCATACATTGAAGAATGCAGCTAAGAGTTGGCAGTGAGTCTCCTTGCTCTTGGATTCTCAGCTTCATTGAAATTTCCTGCCCTTGAATTTCTACCACTGAATTTCTCTGAAATATACATTTAATTGAGTATGGTATTTATGGAAGATTTGCTACCCCCATGGCAGTTACAAAGATACAATGGGAAGACATGAGTGACATGTCACTGCTCAGGTAGCAAAATGATGAAAGACAAGCATCATTTTTCATGCTCCAACTCAGCCTTAAATTATGGTGGGAATGCAGAGAGATTCTACTTTGCTGATTTCATTCAAATACAGTCCTGTCCCTATGTAGCAGGCAGTTCAGTTCAGACTCCCCAAATTAATATTGTTATTATTATTATCATTATGTTTGGTTTTTCAAGACAGGGTGTCTCTGTATAGCTTTTAGCCTTCCCTGGAACTCACTCCATAGCCCAGGCTGTCCTTGAACTCACAGAGATCCACCTGGCTCTGCCTCCTGAGTGCTGGGATTAAAGGTGTGCACCACTACCCCCTGGCTGGACAAGTTAATATTATTAAAGAATAAGCCAGGCGGTGATGGCGCATGCCTTTAGTCCCAGCACTTGGGAGGCAGAGGCAGGCAGATCTTTGTGAGTTCAAGGCCAGCCTGGTCTATAGAGCAAGATCCAGGAAAGGCACAAAGCTACACAGAGAAACCCTGTCTCAAAAACAAAAACAAAAACAAACAAAAAACAAACAAAAAATGAGTTCTGAATGATGAAAATATAATAAAAAAAACAATTCAGAGTGAAATATGTTCATTATTTTTTGCTTTTATGTGAACAGAAGAAGTTGCACACATAAATGTCTTGCGAATAAAGGGTTATTATACATTTACACTTATCAAAAAGGGCTATGATATAAACAAAATCAGCCACAGAATGAATGATTATTTGATCACATCCTTTGCTTATTGGCATAGTACCACTAAATATTGAAAGAATAATTTATTGACTTATTCAAATTTCTGATATGTATTGAAGCCCAAATATATAACTTCTATTGTGGAAGATGTCAGAAATAATTAAGAATACTTCTCAGATTTTACTGGCAATGACATAAGTGTTGATAAGGATCGAACATAGGAGATGTTCAGTAGATCTCATAAAAGTAACCCACCCCTTTTTTTGGTTATTTCTTTGCTTGTTCTGTGGGGTTTGTTTTGATTTATACTTTCTCTTTGGAATGTAATTTTTGGTTATCAGAAAAGGAAAATTCAGATAAAGCTCATCCATCCTTACCCTATTCAAATACAGTCTTCTCTGTCATCAGCATCCCTCATGAGAGAGATATAACACCTCTGTTATAACTGAGTAACCTACATTAATTATCATGATCACATGAAGTACAGAGTTTTCCTTAAGATTCCATCTTACTTGCTGTGTATCTTTGAAGTTTCACGCAATGTATTATCCCTGACATAAACTTCTGTGCTTTGCTCTGGTTAAATATTTCTAATTGCCCCTAAACCTTGGCAAGCCCAAATAGTATCTTATTCATAGTTTTCCCTTTCAAAGAACAGCATATGTCAGAATTAAATATCATTTAGTATTTTTATTGGCTTCTTTTATTTCTATTCTTTTTTTCTCCCTTTTTATTTATTATATTTCTGTTTTAATTTTACACATCAGCCATGGATTCCCCTGTCCTCCCCCCTCGCACTTTCTCCCCAGCCCCTCCCCTCCACTCCCATCTCCTCCAGGGCCAAGACTCCCCTGGGGATTCAATTCATACTGGTGGATTTAGTACAGGCAGGTCCAGTGCCCTCCTTCCAGGCTGAGCAAAGTGTCCCTGTGTAAGCCCAAGGTTCCAAATAGCCAGTTCATGCACTAAGGACAACAGCCTACAGAATGGGAAAAGGTCTTCACCAACCCCACATCTGACAGAGGGCTGATATCCAGAATATATAAAGAACTCAAGAAATTAGACATCAAAATGCCAACAGTCCAATTAAGAAATGGGCTATAGAACTAAATAGAGAATTCTCAACAGAGGAAGCTCAAATGGCTGAAAGACATTTAAGGAATTGCTCAACATCCCTAATTATCTGGGAAATGCAAATGAAAACAACTCTGAGATACCACCTTACACCTGTCAGAGTGGCTAAGATCAAAAACACAGAAGACAGCTTATGCTGGAGAGGTTGTGGAGCAAGGGGAACTCTCCTCCACTGCTGGTAGGAATGCAAGCTTGTACAGCCACTTTGGAAATCAATATGGCACTTCCTAAGAAAATTGGGAATCCATCTCCCGCAAGATCCAGCTGTAGCACTCTTGGGCATATACCCAAGGAATGTTCAATCATACCACAAGGGCATTTGCTCAGCTATGTTCATATTAGCATTGTTTGTAATAGCCAGAACCTGGAAACAACCTAGATGCCCTTCAACTGAAGAATGGATAAAGAAAATATGGTACATATACACAATGGAGTACTACTCAGCAGAGAAAAACAATGACATCATGAGGTATTTTTATTCTTTTTAATAGCTATCTATGTCATTTGATTTGTGTCTAATAACATTCTAGGTTTGGGTGCAACACCATATATTTATCCATTTATCTGATAATTGACATATTGATTTTTTTTTAACAAGCTTTGGCTATGATGAAGAAGACTCCCACATCATTCAAGAGATGGTTATACTGCAAACACAGGTTTTTAATTTTATGATGTCAATTATAAGTCACTTGATTATTGTTTTTCATGCTAAGACTATGTTTTGTTGTGCAAAAAACTTCCAAACTCTGGCATGCAGTAGTGTTTTTTGTCTTTTCACCACAAGATGGTTATGAAGGTTTCTGTTGTATATAGAACTCCAGATGTTAGTTCTTCCAATAGTTCATGCAATTTACATTTCCATGAAGACATAAATATGCTACATATTTTCAGATATTTATCTTTAATTTTCATTGGTAATGTATCTGTTGAGGTTTTTAGATTATTTTTTAATTAGGTTGTTTATGTTTCTTGTTGAGATTTAAAGGTTCTTTGTGTATCTAGAAATACAATCTAGATGAGCATGCCACTGTGAATGCCTTATTTCTTAATTTTTCATTCTATACATTTTTGTTTAATTTATTATTATTGATATTGAAAAGGAATAGTTGATAATAAGAAATCTTCATAGCAGGGAGTTGACTTATGATTAAAAGCTTTGGCTATGGGATGGGGATTAAGCTCAGTGGTAGACCGCCTGCCTAGCAAGCACAAGACCCTGGGTTCGGTCCTCAGGTCAAAAAATAAATAAATAAATAAATAAATAAATAAATAAATACATAAATAAATACATAAATAAATAAATAAAGTACCTCACAATCTATAGCCGGGCCTTTAATCCCAGCACTCAGGAGGCATAGCCAGGTGGATCTTTGTGAGTTCAAGGTCAGCCTAGTCTACAAAGCGAGTTCCAGGAAAGGCATCAAAGCTACACAAGAGAAACCCTGTCTCAAAAAATAAAAAAAAGGTGGCCTAGCTTTCAGAAGATCTGGTGTGATTTATGATTTCAGGCATTTACATGGCAGCTAAAGTCTGTAAAGTTCCAGGTACAGACAGGCACAGCAACCATACACACTCAAAATAATAGAAGGTGAAGGAGGGAATTTACTCTTTCTGTGTTAACCTAAAAGCTCAAGTTTAACAGAAGATATCCTGATGATATCCACAACACATTTGCAAATATGCATTAGCAAATGGAAATTCAACTCTATTCCTAGTTTGCTGAGGTTGCTCTTAATATATAATAATTAGTTTTGGGGTTTTGTCAAAGTTCCCTGTGTCAGTGATATGATAATATGATTTTACTGTTTTAGTTTGTTGATGTGATGGTCTACATAATTTATGTTTTAAATGCTGAACTATCTTTCACGGTGAAGTTAAATTTCATTTTTTTCTCTCCTATGTAAAAAAATATTAACAATAATTCTAATGCTTTGATGACAACAGTTGATCAGAACTTTGTAAAGGATGCTGATAACTGGCAAACACACAAGGAATGAATTTCTGATTTTCTGAGATTTTATGGGCTGTGAACCCCATTAAGAATCTAATGAAAGATCATGCACTTTGAGAAAAAGTGTAAGTTGATTAAATCAACACACTTGCACAGAGAAAGTTCTAAAACAGCAAGTACAACAGAAGCAGAAAAGTCCTCAAAGAGTTAACTTTTTTAATGAAATGGAATAAAAGCAATTACTGCTCCTAGGAAATTGATATTTGTTAAATAAATTTATGACTATTAATGGAAGGAGTGATCGCCTTGAAGATACCAACTAAAATTGCATGTCCTGTATTAATTTATAGAAATAGATATTTACAAGTTTTCTGGTGACCACTGTAACTACACATTATACAAGCTTGAGCCAGGCGGTGGTGGCGCACACCTTTAATCCCAGCACTCGGGAGGAAGAGCCAGGCAGATCTCTGTGAGTTTGAGGCCAGCCAGGGTTACCAAGTGAGTTCCAGGAAAGGCACAAAGCTACACAGAGAAACCCTGTCTCGATAAACACTCCCCCCCCCCCCAAAAAAAAGCTTGCACTAGAGAAACATTTCACTTTAAAACTGCAAAATGAGTCATATTCCCATGATAACCCTACAGGCCAGGCACTGTCACTTTAATTATTTACCTATTTGCTCATTTATCACTGATATGATATTATACTATTCCTTACATAGCTATTTCATGAATACTGAGGCTTGTTAAAAATTCTGAAAGGTAAGTGAAGGTATGCTTGTGTGTATTTGTCCATGCTTTCTTTTCTGGAATATTCTGAGGAAGATTACAGTAATGTAATCCTGGGTACAAGACTCGGATAACACAATTTACCTCATCAGTTCTTCTGAGACATCAGATAGACTGTATCACTCAGTTCTCTGTACTCTTTGTAGGTCCAAATAGCAGAACCAAGCAGGAGCTCACTCATTGAAGTTCTGTGGTCAATACTCTGATAGATTGTTCTTTAAGATAGGAGCTTAGTGTTATTTATTTTTCTTCACCCACAGTGTAAGTCAGAGAAGCCAGCACTGGAGTGTTTACTGAATCAAAACATGTCATTGTTTACCTCTA
Organism: Onychomys torridus; assembly: GCF_903995425.1. Lineage (NCBI taxonomy): Eukaryota > Metazoa > Chordata > Mammalia > Rodentia > Cricetidae > Onychomys > Onychomys torridus. The sequence goes on along the minus strand of NC_050451.1, from coordinate 69,726,826 downwards.
CAAGTGTAACCATTTCATCAATGGCATTTAAGGGGAACTATTATTTGCAGCTAATTTTTAAGGGGTCAAAGCAGCAGAAAAGCCATATTTATCCAATGCACCAATTTAAAATGGATACTGAAGTTGGCATCTGATATAGATAATCAATAAATAATGCGGTGTGACTTTTGAATCAATTAATTCAAGTGACCACGAAGGACATCTAAGGAATATATTGCTCCAAGGAAACTGTTTTGTTGTTTGGTGCTGGCAGTCAAACCCCAGTCCTTGTCAGACAAATATTTCTCTTCTGATTCTGTGAATAACATCAAGGCATCACTTTCAATCTATTGTCCAGTGCTGCCTTTTGTTTATCCATCATACTGCTTGTGAGGATTCAAAAACAGTCCAGAGTACTTTACATTACAACTGTTGAATAGGGAAAGAAAGAAAACCCAATCACAGGAATTGGTGGTAAGGGTAACACAAAGGGATAAGACCACAAGGAAGGGCATAGATCAAGTAACTATGCTCACTTAAAAATCAAGACCTTTGGGGGGGGAATATCTACTCAGAGTAGAAGCTTACTGGTCATTGTATGAGACTGGCAGGAAGCCACTGGACAAAGGTGCAGAAAGTCCTGGGAAAATAGCTTGTCATAAGGACAGAAATGAAAAGCACAGAGAATTTCAGACACTAAAAGGAAAAGGAGATTCTGTAACCTCTACTTACTGCGCCCACATACACTAGACGCTTCCATTAACAGTCTTTTTTCCCCAATATTTCTTGACTTCAAATTTAAAACATCAGTTAAATTCAGCCTTTAGAGCCATACTTCATCAGCGAGACTTTCTCTCTCTTTTCTGTTGGTTATGCTCTGTTCTGACCAGGCCGGCAAGGTTTACCAGCACCAGAGAAGCCAGGGTTCTGTGCTCCATAACCTAGTGTCTGATTCCTTTCATGTAAAATTGAGAGGAGACTGAGAGACAGAGACACAGGCAATGAAATGGATGGAAGAGAGAAAGCATGACCAAGCACTCTGGCTGACCTGTTTACAGTCTGGAAATTTCCGGCATGAAGGATAAGGGCCAAATTGTTAATAGAACAATGGGTTTTTCTAAAGACATCTTGCAAAGACAGTAAATAAATCATGTTTACTTAAAGCCAAAGATGATGGATAACCTTCAGGTTTCTAGGACACCCTCCTTCCTCTTAATCTAAGCAATAACCCTCACAAATCCACCTCACAATTTTGTTTATAGAAGAAAAATCATCTTTACTTTTTACCTTGTTGTAAACATCATTTCATCTCGCAGTGATGTTTAAAGGTGGGGGTAGGAAGCTGGTTGTAGAAGCCTTTGGAGATATAAGCAGAGAGCCTGCATGTCCATTGTAAAGGTTCATAAGTGTTACTCTCCCTTGAGAAGCCCACACCCTTCCACCAGGTATGTTTTCTTTTCTTGGGGTGGCCTTCACTGTCCTTTTAATAAATTCAGTTTTACAACATATTAGCAACATCTGAAATTCATTTTCCCTTGAAGCCATGAATCTTTTTTGTCTGAATAGAGGTCTCCAAGGGGAAAAGGAACCCTTCAGGATGCTGAGGGTTAGGGGGAAGGGGGATTCCTAGAGTTGTGTATCATTCTTACTGCAGCAACAAAACAAATCCTGTAACAAGATGCTGGTGTTTACACTGGCCGGAATGAATTGTTGGTGGATTAATCTAAAATGAACTGTTATTTTTTATCTTTCCTGTTTATTGTGATGCTTTTAGGTATTTATAAATGCAAACATTTCTACATCCTTTACTCATTTAAACCAAGGGTTTCCAGTGCATGAAAGACAAGGACTATCTATAATCCAATGTTCTTTATCAAAAAAAGTTTGTAGAATTTGGCTTCAAAATCCCACAGAAGCTTGTGCTGAAAACTCCTGATTTCTTTTCCAGAATTAAGAGCCAGGCATTTTGCAATTCCTTGAACAGAACTCCCATTTCCCCTCTACTTGTCCTTTCCTCAGATACTCTCTACTCTTCTTCCCAGTGCTCCTTTTAATAGAGTTAATTCAGGATACTTTAGCTCTATACACACATGGGAAAAAGGTGAGTTTCACAGTGTATGTAAACAAGCTTGTCTGTTGGATGTTTGGGAAAATAGTCTCCTTCGGATCGATGATCCCAAGGCAATGCTTCTCAAGGCCCTAAGGGCGCTGTCAGACTCCATCCTTCCACTGCAGATTTTTCGGCATTGTCTCAAGTCATAGCCTTTATAAAATTGCATTTTTAAATGTTGTATATATTTGGTCTTATTTTTGGGGGGTAGAAGTTTATTCAATCAAGTGTGTATTTATATTTGTAATCAAATGGTGAAGTATTGTCTTCCAGTTGGGGTAATCATCTGGCATAGGTTTCCTCAGAGAAAACTAAAAGACTGAACAGGAATATATTTCTGGAGGCTCAGCATTTGATTCCCTTTCCAGCATATGAAAACTGGCTAAGCTCTCAGACCTTCACAAGGCATGATGGTACTCATAAATATGTGATAAATTAACATGGCACAGTAGGTAAATACACTAGACCATTATTTGTTTCTATTAAGAGTGAGAATATAGTCACTTAGCAGGTAAAGGCGCCTGAGGGGCAAACTGAGTTTGATGCCTTGAACTGATGCAAATGTATGAGACAAGAGATTCCACGAAGTTGTCTTTCAACCTTCACAGGTATACAGTGACGAAGGCACTACTGTACTCACTAGCGAGCTTCCTGATGGACCCCTCTCTTCCTACTCTAAAAATAAATGACTTAACAAATTCTTTCACTAAATTTTAAAAAGTACTGTAAATTCTGCCAACCACAGCCAAGTGGCTGGAACTGGAGTTCTTCTCAAATGTAGAAGTTACAAACTAAAGCTGTGCAGAATATAGCTGAGTAATTTTTGTAGGTTGGGTAGGGTAAATAAAAGAAGCAAGACTTGTTTGGGTTATACTTCCCATGTGTTGAAATATCACTTTGAAATCCATTATAGGAAAAAAACAATATATAAAGACCATAATGTCATATTAAGCATTTGTTTCTCTAACTGTCATTTTCTTTTTGGTTTTTGTGTTTTATGAGACAGGGTTTCTCTATGTAACAGTCTGGCTGTCCTGGAACTCACTTTGTAGACACTGGCTGGCCTTAAATTCACAGAGATGTGCTTGCCTCTCCTTCCCATAACAGTATGCAGCTATAATTCATTAACTTCTAAAGGTCTCTAATATCATAAAATTGGACTGTAGCCACATGATCCTTCCCTTCTTCCCTTCCTACCTTCCTGTCTTCCTTCCCTTCCTTTCTTTTTTCCTTTCTCAGATGCCAAAATGTTTTATGTCATTTGCTATTATAATTATTAAATAATGTTATTGGAAGATAATAATGGGTTTCACTGTGCCGTTTCCATACGTGAATTAATTGGAATTTCCAGAATTGTGTCTCCAGGTGATTTAAAATCTATACATCTTGATATTTTCTTTGGCAATTATACTTTGAATGACATTATCCTTATTTAATTTTAGAGAAATTTAAATTAAATTTCTTTTATTTAATTTAATAAATAAAAGAAATGCCTGAGAATACAATCCCTTTCCAAAGTCATGTTACCCTAGCAATCTGTCATTTAATTCACCTGCAATCACCAATATGTGATCTATCCAATATTCATTCAAATTCCAAAATATTATCAAACAAATCACTTGCCCTGCATATAATTATCATGTTCCAAAGTGCATATGTTTTGTTTTGTTTTTTTTACCTCTCCAGGGTCTATAGAACACTCAGTTATTGTGTGCCTCTTCATATGTAAATGTGTATGTGTTTGTTTGTGTGTGTGTGTGTGCATATGTTTATTTGTATAAATATTGAGATATTTTTCAGAATACATACTTGTATACATTGTTTTACCTAGTTGAGTGATGATTTATAATACTCTGTATATGATTTTGAGAATTATTTCAGTTCAGAAAGAATTTTTGTGGTTGGGCAGAGTAGCTCATTACATATTATGGCAAATAGGAAGCCAAGAGCAGTAAAACCTCATTATGTCACCAAACTTTTAATAGTCTGAACCATTCATTAGACCAGAGCCCTCAAGTTTGTCTGTTGAAACACCATTAAATACATAAGTATAATTCACTAAGCTTCTAGGAACTTCTTGTCCAACTATTTTGACAATTAAAATTTACTATCCCATGTAGACACTGAATATCTTAAAAAGAATAACAGGTAGATAAACATTATAGAAAATACACCTGGGGCCAACCATATCATCAAACTGTTGTGAAGCAGGGATGTGGAAATGTTGGATTACATGAATATCATTATCAAATTTTTCTTTTATGATATGTGCATATTCAGTAAAAATGTAGAAAGTACCAAAGTGTTGTAGTAAATTCATCACATATGTATGTTGTCTCTTTTCTATTATAAAATCAAAGGTACTCTTGATGTTCAGTACAAACAAGGATGGTTTCATATAGCTCTGTCATTCAAACAAAACATTTGGAATGAAGGTTGATCGAATTGAGTTAAAATGAAATGAATGCTTTAAATTCCAATAAAATTTATTTAATATTTAAAGCCTAGAAGTAGTTATCCTTAGTAAAAATTTGACCTGAGAATTTACAGTACTTAATAATTTACATTTTTTCCTAAAAATGAAAAATATAGGTTTCCTTTAAATTTAAAAAGGTTTTCTGGAAAAAAATAAGGTTATATAAGTGGATAATGATTCAAGTGTTTTTATAAGAAACAATTCTGTTCCTTGGATACTGTAATTCTTGATTCTGTGGGTTTCAATCTCAGTTGTAGCATATATCAGCATGATGTTTAGCAATTAATAAAATATCTAGGGGGAATAAAAAGTGGCTTCTTATAGATTTTTGGCTTTAAAATATTTAATTTGTAAAAACAATATTTGCTACTCTTTAAGGTTGGTCAAGATCGTTACCCTCCATTATTCTACAGTGTTGGGAACTCCCTTCAATGCAACTAGAAAGTCTAAACTCTCCTTTCTTTAATATTTTTAATGGATCACACTCTTTAAACTGTTACATACCAATTATTTTTGCTTGGAAACAGAGTGGGAGGTTTCTGGAGACAGAATTCAAGCCTCGTGCTAATTATCTGAAATTCAATTTGTTGTCTACATCCCTTTAGAAATGTGAGCTATGTAGTATGCAATATTCATAATATGACTAGGTACCTCATATGAGAGTAATTTAATTGTCAGTGCTGCTCAAGCAGTGTTTAATGAATTCCTAACAATTTGAAAGGCAAGCTGTTATTAAATTTCATATTTGTGCTTTAGTTTTCTTTACCATTACTTCATCTATTTATACTTACAATAACATTAACTTTTTTAAAAAAATAGAAGTTTGGCATAATCAAGCCATAACTTCTTAACTACTTGCAAAATAAAATAAATTCATTTTAAGGCAAACTTGGGACAGGTCACAGAATAATGATTACATGAATCTGTAAGATACAATACAGATTCATAAAACAAAAGGAGTGATTATTCATTAACTCATTCAGTAGCAACAATAAAGAATGATCTGTTAAAACACAGAAGAGGAATTCAGGTAATTACAGTAAAAACTAATCTTAGCAGTTAAATAGGTTAATAAATTGTGACCATAACATCTAGAAAAATCACACAAGGCACACTTTATTTATATTATTTATCACAGGAATGAACAGAGATTATTCTGTGATAAATTGTTGAAATTCTTCAAGATAAAATAAAAAAAAAATGTGTGGGTTTATTTCCCAAAGAGTAGCCAAAAGATATTTAAAGAAGTTAATTAGCTTGATGAATGAAAAAGACAAAATATAAGGTACACATTTCCAAATTTCCATAATCATGAATGCTGACTTATAATCCATTTAAATAAGAATTTCAATTTATGTGTCTTTGTACATGTCCCTGGTCTCTAAAGCATCATGAAAAAAGATCTACGTATGATCTCACTATTGTCAAGAAAATCATAATAGTGCCATATTGTGAATGTGAGCACTTCCAGAAAGTAGAGAAGGAAAGGCCAACATTGTCCAGGTTCTGGAGAAGGGTTATGGTTATTAATGAGGAGTTGCTTAGAATGCCATAAATTCAAAACTGAGAGATGGAAAATAAAGAACAATCAGAAAATTTTCTGAATGAATAGATTCAGGCACATTTAATAAAATATATCAAGTCAATGAGCATTTGATGGAAAGGCAGTTAAAAACAACAACAAAAGAAAACCTGTAGCCCTAAGTGAAAGTTGACCAGTTATCAAGCACATCAAAATGATGTGTGTGTTGGCTTTGGGAACCATATTGGATCCCCCCGACCTGATCTTCAATACTTAACTTGAATTCATTATGTAAATGTTACCCAGGAAGGTAGAATGACAGCAAAGGACAGTAAGCAAAGTGTGTGTTTCAGTGATACTCAGATATGTGCTTTCCTGATTTCGATGCAGGTTGAAATTACTATCTCAGACCATTTTTTACCATGTGTTACATTCTGTGATAGTCTACTTTCTTGGTAACTAATAATCCTTCCCAATGTTGCATGCAACAGAGCCCATTCTCCTAGACACATATTGCCCTTCTCATCACCTCTCAAACTTTACTCCCAACTTTTAAGATCAGTTGGTGCCTTGAAATCTGAGCATAGGTAAAACACTCAAACTTTTATGCAAACTAGTTATGAATGAGACCAGACACCTGATACCTATGGTTGGGAATCTACATGGCATTAAATTCAGACATACTGAATACATAATTATGACAAAAAGCAAAGTCTTACAAAGAACATGATAATGAGCATGTCTACCACAGTTGATATTATTACCCCTTCACCTATTTTCTGCCTAATGTCTCCTTCTATCCTCTAGATCTTTGATGAAAACTGTACATGATATCATCTCATTGACTGAAGCAATATGCACAGGGCCTGCTCAGGTCTACACCCGGTCCTCTGTGCTTTTATTATGGTTTCCAATTTAGTGTTCTTATGGGAATCCTGAGTTTGCAAATGAGTTGGTCTCTGATTTTTATGCTTTTTTTTAATGGGGCCCCTCTTCCTTCTGTTGGTTTATCTTGTCCAACTTCAATGAGAAAGATTTTGTTTTATCTTATTTTTTTTATTTTGTTACCTTTTAAAATATATATAAGTGAATGGATAATGCATGAATGAATGGATGAGTAAAAATCTAGCCACTGGTGTAAAGGTTAATAACTGAACTGTAATTTATACCTGCTGAGAGAGAGAAAATAAGTTTTCTTCAAAGAAATGACAGTGAGTATTACAGGGCAGAGCTCATGTTCAAGAGTAATTGAACAACATAAAATGGACTCCACAGTTTTGGAGCTGCTTTTATTTGGCTACAGCTTGTTTTTTTTTGGGGGGGGTGGGTGGAGGTGTTTATTTTGTTCTTTTGGTTTTTCAGGATTTTGTTATTGTATTGGGCTTTTGTTTGTTTTCTGAGATTTCAACTTAAGGTTGAGTAGTTAGGGAGGCAGAGAGGATTGTGGGAGGGCTTTGAGAAGGGTAAGAATAAGATCAAGATATATATAAACATAAAAATTATTTTAAATAATAATAAAAATATAATAAGGAAAGAGAAAAATCATCTCATTTAATCTTCACATGATTTATGAATATTGTATCAATTAAATTTAGTTTAAATTATAAATGAAACAGTCCATTAGAAAGGCCAAGGAACTGAATTAATGTTTAGATACAGTGTACTCTGAAGTCAAGTACCTAATTGTTAAGGCATGTTTTCTGATCTTCCTGTAATTCCAGTGAAAATTAGCCTGTCATTTAAATCACCCAGATAATCTTGTCACTTCTCCGGTTTCGGTACATATGTGGCACGATTTCACTAGGTGAGATCTTAGAACCTTCCAAAATAAAGCACACTGCAGCATGCATAACAATGGTCTGTGATCACAAGATTGGGAGATGAAAAGCATCTCCATTCTGCTCATTTGTTTTCAACGGATTTTGTAGAGTCGACAACAATTTGGTAGGGAGCACTTGCATCTTCAGAATTTATAAAATGAGGAGTGAGGAATAGTGACACTGCATTCTCCTTTCAGCCTACACCAAGAGTTTTTGGAATGAGTATAATATATAATAAATGCCTCTGGTAAGGGAAAAGTAAGTTGTCATAAATTTACACAATCTTGCAAAGAAAAAAAAAAGATTATTTTTAGTTGAATGTAGAACTGAATATTTCCAGTAGGAGAAGTGGATTCTAAGGGCGGGACAAAAGGACCACATAGTGGTCAGTGACCTTAGTTCTGGATCTAGTTTTTAAATGCTCTTTAGCTGTCTCTACTTTTACAGCATGGCATGTTATTTGCAGTTAATTTTCCCAGTCATCTTTTGGGTTGGTTTTGGTATCCTTTTCTTTCTATATATTTTTGAAAACAAAATTTAAAAACCATCTTTGGAGAAAACAGTATTCTTTTCTGCAGCTGTCAAGATGATTTAAAGTATGAACTTTCAATCAATGGGCAGTGGCCACTTTGTCTCTAAATGGGTTTTTTTTTTTCTTTCTGATTCTCTTTTGTCTTTTGTTCCATAAATGTGCCATTAAAGTAGTGCCTTTGAGTTGTTCAAATTGGCCCATTTCTTGAATTGTCTTGTCTTTTCAAAGTTTCACTTAATGTCTCTCTAATGGTTACTGTCAGAGGCCCTGCAGAAGGTGTGACTATGAGTTTATGTCCTCACTAATGCACATAATCTTGAATATTTAATAATGCATGTCTTTGAAAGGATGCAGTTTTATCTAATTGCAGGCTCATTTTCTTGTCCTTCTCATGAGATATGTGCTGTGTTGTGAATTTCCTCTTGGTCGTTTTTAATCTTAATTTTGACTTCATTAAAAAAAAAGGTTATAAAAGACATCTTTACTAAATGTCAAACATAATTCTACCTTCAGTATGCACTGAATGTGAATGACAACAGGAAGGAAACAAAAACTAACAAGCATTATTATTATTATTATTATTATTATTATTATTATTATTATTGCCAATTTTCTATATTTATAACATTTTTACCTTATTTAATACTTCACACAGCTTTATGTGATTTGGGCACTATTCAGCAAATATAAATGAATAAGTATGCTTAAAACTTAACTGTTGCTTTTTCCTGAAGCTCTGAACAGAATCCTGATGCTGGTTCACTTTGCTTATCTGAGTGATTCTAGTCACACACCTCTGCAACCTGCTGTCTCATCACCACTAGACGCTCTCATCTCTGTGGTCAGTCTTCCACCTTTGTTTAGTTGTTGTTGTTTGTTTTATTCTTCGCTCATATATTGCATTGCTACCATAGTTTCCCTCCCTCGCCACTTCTTCTCTCCCCTAGATCTACTCTTCCTTTCCCTTCAGAAAAGGGCAGGCCTCTCAAGAACATCAACAAAATATGGCATATGAAGTTATTAGGAATAGACACATTTCCTCATACTAAGGCTGGATGAGGTAACCCAATAGGAGGAAAAGGGTCCCAAAAGCAAGCAAAGGAGTCAGAGTTAGTCCCCACTCTCATTGTTAGAGGTTATACAGGAACATCAAGCTAAACAGCCATAACACATATGCAGAGGTCCTATATCATACCCACGTAGGCTCCTCCAGTGTTGGTTCAGTCTTCATCCTCAGGATGCAACCGGGTTCTGCAGATATCTGGCTCCATAGCTAAGGACTGGTAATCCTGTAATGGTAACTGGTTAAAAGTCTGGCTAGAAATATTTTGGATCTGTTGTTAAAGAAATCTAGACAGGAGGTTTACAAGTCAGGGTGCAATTAGTAGGATTAAGTAAAAGAAGAGGGGTTGGGGATTTAGCTCAGTGGTAGAGCGCTTGCCTAGCAAATGCAAGGCCCTCCCTGGGTTTCGGTCCTCAGCTCTGGAAAAAAAAAAAAAGGAATAAGAATGATTGCATTCAGTTCTATATCTGACTATTAGTGATCCACTGCCTAGAGGTATCAAGCTGTTTCTGGGCTTTAAGATCCATTTGGAATTGGTGGATCTTATTTTTCACTCTACCTGATTGGTTGACATAAAAACAACATTCTTCCCCAAGAAAGAGACAAATATCACCTCTCTCTGCTGTGAGTAATTCTAATATAAATTATTATTTTTTTTAATTCAAGTTTAAATTCCTTCTGTTATTTGACCTTTTGGACCTCACATCCAATGCATGAATGCATGGTTCCTTCTCTTCAGGCTCTTTTTTTTTTTTTTTTTTTTTTTTTACGATTTCTTTATTTGTTATGTTTACAGAAGAGGGCGCCAGATCTCATTACAGATGGTTTTGAGCCACCATGTGGTTGCTGGGAATTGAACTCAGGACCTCTGGAAGAGCAGTCAGTGCTCTTAACCTCTGAGCCATCTCTCCAGCCAATAATTCTAATCTTCTCCATTTTGTAGTACTATGATGGCCAACAAGTCTATTAGGCCCTGAAGGGTAAGGATAGTCTGAGTTAACCATTGGAAATTCTGGATGAATTGCAAGAAAAGCTGATGGTAAATAACTAGGGAAGTAGTCAGTCCTGATGTTCCAGTGGCTACACCTGCTAGAAAGGGTATTACTTAGGTGGCTCATTTGTCATGCTGTGCTGCTATGAATTTGGCAATGGGAACTGGCAAGGGTTCTTCACCAAATACCATCCCTAATTTAGGGAACAGGAACAAAAGGATACAAGTCCTAGCATGTAAGCAGTGATAAACTTAAGTACCAGAGGGAATAGAGGAATTGTGACTGTTTGGACATAAGGACTAATGATATTATTACAGTCTGCAGAATCCACAGTAATCACAAAGTGTGTTCCTGGGGAGTTAAAGCAGTGTATAATGCCAAAGAGAAGAATATGAGAGAGATAAGAAGTGGTAGTGACATTTGGCTTAGAGGAATGAACAAGTGGTGAGGTGAGAGAATCTAATAAGACCATGGGTGAGGCCAAAAATGGTGGGTGCAAGTGTGACCCTGGAGGGACACATACACATCATTCTTCAAAGCAGTCAGGCTGAGCATTGTTCAATAGCTGACATGCAGTAGTTAGGGTCTGAAACAAGAGACAGTGTAACAGGTGAGATCAATATCATCAAGAAAGGGTAATATTAAGGATATAAGAGCCTTCAAAGAGCTTTGAACCACTTCTTTTACTATGTCTATACCTAGGGATTGAGAAAGTGAAATGTGTACCATCTGTATTTTGAGAATATCTGGTGGGCAGGTTTGATCAATGCTATGGTAAACCTTCCCAATGACTCCCATTTTCCAGTTGGGGTGACATGGGTCCTTAATTAGGATGTAAAAGATTCCCCATTCTTCATAATAGGTAGGGTATTCTCCTGAATATACATTATGCCTCCAGCAGTCTCCAGACCCTACCACATGAGTGGTCTGGTTGAACTACTAGGCATATGTCTCCTGAATCTCAAGTCTCCATATATAGAGTTTGATCGCAATATAGATGAGTGGGGGAAAGTACAAGGAGAAGACCCAATAGGGTGGGGCTCGAGTCCTGACATGTTTGAGGTCTCATTCTTCTAAGGCCAGAGGCAGGCTGGTATTCTGTATATACAGTTTTATGGATTGTCCCTTTGCTAATTGACAGGCACCAGTAAGAGCTATTTATTCAGCCTGTTGATTTGTGGTATTGGCAGGAAGGGCTCATGTTTCAACCACTATGGTGTCTGAAACAATAGCATATCCTCCTTCATATACTCCTTCATATAGGAAGGAGCTGCCATCTCTAGAGCACGTATAAGTGACCTGAGGTAGAGCTCCTTCCTGTATATGCATAAGATAAAATAATAACTCTTCTAGGGTCTTGGTGCGTGAGTGTGATGTGGAGTATTCCAGGATTGGTTGGGGGAACAGATTTGAAACGTTAAGAAGTAGATATGGTTGAAATGTCAGTGTTGTGTTCCCTACCAGTGTTACCTGAAGGGAGAGAACTCAGGAGGGAAGTAATGTTTGAAGGCCCTTGTGTGTTAAAAGGCATGATGGGTGGTGAGGAGAAAGGACAGTAATGGGTGACACAAAGGTTAATTTCATAAGGAGACGCTTTCCATCTGGGGTCTCAGGATCCAGTTTGCTATACTGTAAGAAGGCATCTGTAAGGTAGTTGAGGAACTGAGATGGGTTTTCATGTTTTTCCTGAATGACCTCTTGGACCTTTTCATAATTTACTGCCTTAAGGGAAACCCTGAGGAGACCAGCTAGGAGGCAAGTTATAAATTGATTCCTTGCTAGGATGTCTCCTGGAATATTGTAATCCCATTCAGACTCCTGATCAGGGACTGCCTTAGCCCCCACTGGGTAGGTATTAGTCATTTGATGGAGTTCATCTGTGTGGGTGCTAGCCTGATCACAGACTCACCTACACTTTTCTGGGACAAGATTGTTGGTAAAGATCGTATAAACACAGTGAAAAGTTAGGTGATATGATTAGGTAATGTACTGGAATTCTTTAATAAAAGTGGAAGAATTGGCAGTATAGGACCCTAGTCTTTTTTTCTACTTGGGAGAGGTCAGATAATGAAAAGGGGTTATTTGCCCCGACTAAACCATCCACCCCATCAATCTCTCAAAAAGGGAGAACTGGGGCTGGTTTAGATCAGGGAGATAGAGGAGGTCCCAAGGAAAAGCACGAACAAATAGCAGGAGGACTAGGGGCTGTTGATGGGCTGAAAGTGCATGCCAGTGAGAGTTGACGTGGCAGATGACCTGTCACTGAGGAGAGAGAAAGGGAAGCTGAAGGATCAGAAGAGAGAGAGCAAAATGTGGGCTTTGCCTCTAATGGGGAGGCTCATTAGCTGGGTCAAAGGAAATAGATTCATCCTGTTCTGACTTCATAACTAGCAGGATCTGGGGTATGGGGGAGCAGGAGCCACAGAGGGAACGGTTTGAGTGAACTTAAGAGGAAACTTGAACATAGAGGACCTCTTTCCATTTCCTTGATCACTCACAATAGTTGTAAAAGTCCTGAATAATATTGGGATCTAGTGTGCCCTTTGGACAGATTATTTAAGGGTTTTTGTGAAGACAAATTTGATTGCAGAAGGAAGTAAATTTGATGTCCTTCAGGTCAGGTGTCAAGTGGGGAGGCTGGAGGTTTTCTAAAAGGCATCCTGATGGTGAATGGGAGGGTATAGACTTCTTAGTTCCCATGGTTGAGAGAGGTGAGGGCAAAGGTCACTGCACCCTGTAGTTGCAGGTATCCCCTGGATTTGGGGAGGACCGAATGAACGAGGACCAAGCTGTTCAGAGGATCATCACCCAACTTAACAGGAGTCAAGTGTAGCAAGCTTAACTTGGCTAAGCCAGTGGAAAGACTTGGGTGCCTTTTCAAGGGCTTCCATAGAGGTGAGGAGGCGAGAGAAAAACCAAGCTGTAGGGGGAGGGTCGCATCTAAAGGAAAGGACCAGAAAAATTAGCCTTTTTTTTTTTTTTTTTGGCATCTTTTTTTGTGGGGAAGACAGGAGAGAGCACAGGAAGGGATGCAATAACCCAATAACTCAATTGGTCCTGAGGAAACTGCCTGATTGCAGCCCCAAGGGTGGGGGCATGTGGTCAGGTGAAGAGGGCCAGCTGTAGCCTTAAAAATTGTTGATGGGGGTACCTCTGCTTCCAAGTGTCCTAGATGGGTGCAGGCCAGGGAAATGTTTACACCAACCAAAGGGAAAACTTACTTTATCTAATTGATTCTGACAGATGGGGTGCTGAGCGATCAGTGAGCCATAAGTCTGTTGTGGGTAGATTGGAGAAGAGGGATAGGGTTCCAGTGCATATTAGACCAGGAGAGACCATCTGAGTCACAACACCAAATGTAAACATTGCAGCTTGAATGGAAAGGTATCCTGGCAGCTGGAAGCCAAGGAATACCACAAAGTCATACTGCACAACAAACCTCTCAGAAGAGATTTATTGGGAGGGGAAAAACCAGCAGGGTGGCTGCCTCTGCTCAAGCAAGAAACAGCCACATACTGAAGAGGATAAAGGGCTTATATAGAGCTTTGGGGGAAGGGGGTGGAGCTTCTCAATGTGGAGCTTTCCAGGGTGGAGATTGGTGGGATTTCATGCCCCAAGGTTGGGCTTTTTGCTCTGCAGGGTGGGGGCAGTGTCCAGCAGTAAGGACAGTTAGAGTTTCTATGGGTGGAACCTGGCAGTTGGAGGTCTTCAGAGGGAGGGACCTGGCCCCTTGAGTGGCTCCAGGGGCTTACATGATGTTTTCCGTGGGCTTCCTGGAGCTTTGCAGTGCCTAGTTTAATAGAAACTCACAGGGATAGATGAGGGTGACCCTAGCAGAGATTCCATGTAATGGGGAACACAGAGCCTCAACCTGACATCTTCTCTACCAGGCAAGGATTCCAGTGGAGGGTTTGAGACATGCACCTAGCCACAAACCTTCCAGCTACAATCTTTCCTACCTGCAAGTTATGCTAGGGTAAAGATGGCGCAGAACTTTTGGGAGTGGCCAACCAATGACTAGTCCAACTTGAGAACCATTCCAGAACAGGGAACCCACACTTGACAATGACTAGAAGGCCCGGGACCAGAATCTGGATAGTCCAGAGACCTAGACTAGAACCAAAAACAACCAGATTTTAAAAAAAATCAATGAAATGATTCCTAATATTTTTCTGGTATACTCGTAGACTAGAGCTCAGCATAATTATCAGTAGTGACGCTTCATCGCACAACTCATGGAAGCAGATGCAGAGACCCACAGCCTTGTTTAGTTTTGGGAACGATCTCCTTGCCCATCTCCTTATTTTTGCTTCACTTTCTCTTCACTAGGTTGTAGGTAATTTCTGTAATCATGACCAGAATATAAAGAAAAATAACTTTCAACCAATCTTGAGTCATCTTTCCAAGTATATCCAAAGACACTTAACATGAAATCCTATAATCCCTTCACTTCCTCATGATTTATAAAACAAACCAATCACAAAGATCAAAAGTTCACAAAGAAACTATTATATCTGTATGTAATTAGTTTTCAACTATGTTGCAAAGGCATAAAAACAAATAGCAATGACAAGATTGGATATTTTCATTAAAATAATTACATACTGTTTTTCATATCATATGTACATAAGTTATCTTGTAGCTGTGATAAAACACTACTACTAAGACAATTTACATAAGAAAGTTTCCTTGGGCTTATGGTTCCAGAGGGACAGTTCAAAATGGCAGGGAATTTATCATAGCAGGAATACAGAATAGAAAGGGGACGAACCACATCTTAAACCACAATAGGAAGTAGAGAGTAAACTGGAACTGGTATTTCTATAAACTCTCAAAACCTACCCCCAGTAAGACACTTCCTTCAGGAAGCCTCCACTTCCTAAAGGCTCCATAAGCTCCCCAAACAATGTAATTAGCTGGGGATCAAGAATCCAAATACATGAGCCCATGAGAGGCATTTCTCACTCGAACTACCAAATATGCAAATAATTAACCAAAAGAGGATGACACATAAAAATCAGAACACTAAATGTGAACTTGTAAATTAACACAGACAAGAAAAACTCAGTGAACCTTATTTAGATGCAACAACTAAGAAATAGTACATTTAAAACTATGTAAATCGGACTAATTAAAAATGAACCTTTGGTTTAAAATGTTTAAAAATTCTTAAACCTGTGGTTTAAGAAAAAGAAAATATAAACCACAGAGTGGAGAAAAACATTATGAAGTAGAGAGCTGATTGAAGACTTGTGTTCAAAATATGTAGAGGCTCTTTAAAATTTAATAAGAAAATAACACAAGTCAAAACTGAGCAAATCAATAGAATATACATTTTACCCAAGAAAATATGTGGATGACTATTGAGCACATGTAAAGAACTCATTGTTAGTAATCATTAGAAAAATGCAAATTAAAACATCAGCAATACCACTTTAAGCCCTCTAGAATAACTATAATTAAAAAGATAAGACAATCAATGTCATAGGCAAATTGACAGGAAGATTCAGCTAGATGTTATGAGCAACAAGGTACAGCAACACAACAGACTATGTTTTATGTAAGTTTACTTTCTGTACTGGCCATCTTTATCCTATATCCACTAGTCCACAGTAAAACATGGGTCACAGGAGACTTGAACAATTACATATAAACCAAAGAGAGGGGAGGGGAGAAGGAGTGAAGGATGGACAGAAACAGGGAGAGAGAAAGAGAAACAGAGACAGAGAAAAAGAAAACATGCTCCTGGGAGAAGGAAACCAGATAAAAAGATGGCATAATGCATCAAGTGTCCAGTAAGAACCAGTGGCAGGAAAGGAAACAGTGTGGCTGGCTGGGCAAAGGAGCTAGAGTTGAGTATAGCTGCTGACAGATTCAATACATTTCACGATATTGAAATTTCTAAAACTGGATCATTATGGTTATACTGTAAAATTTACTAAAACTAAAAATGTGTACTTAGACTCAGCTTTATATTATATCTATGAATTTTATATGTTGGTTACAACAATCTGTCAAAAAACAAGTGGATTCAAACAATACAAATTAAGCAGTAAACAACCTCTACTAGGTGGAACATCTGGGCTAAGGTGAAGGTGCTGACAGCTGTGTTCCTACCTTCCAGGGGGCTTTAGGGAACATTGCCCTTCCTATTTCCCAAGTAACAGAACTGGAAGACAACGTGGGTTTCATGTTGCCCAGAGGACTCTATCTTCCTTTGCAAGCACCATCTGCATCTCAAAGATAGAAAGGAAATGCACTCACATCATGGACATTCTCTCTCTCTCTCTCTTCCTGATGTTGCCTCCCATCTTTTTCAGCCAGTATAGTTTTTGAACATTAAAGGCTCAAGTTGTTAGCTTTCATCCTGGAGATGGCCTCATCATTTACAGATTCATAACCTCATATTCATCTTCAAAAATCTCCTCTATCATGTAAAGTAAAACATTCATGATGTAAAAAGTTAGAGCATGTATATTTTGGAGGATCCATTATTCTACCTACATAAAGAACTACATTTTAAATGCAAATTTTTAAATCAAAATCATGTATTGGACATGAAAATCTCAGGAGAATTGTTTTAATTTTATATGGAGAACATTGTTTTATCTGTGTACCCAGACTGCATGGTTTCATTACTTTTTATCTAATCAAATATCTATAGTTTTATTTCTTTTTGTTTTCTTATCTCTTGTATCCCCATAACCTCACACACAAATAATATTTTAATGTTATCAGACCAAAATGTCAAACCTTTTTAACTCATCTAGCCTTCCCTCAAGTTCCTCAATGAACTCAACATTTATCAATGAAAACAAGCCTGGTTCTTCATATCTTGCTATTTTCAATCTCTGAAAGTTTTCATCTGGCCTATTCCATTGTCTTTATGATATATCTACTTCTGCCCTCCTCTACTCTCCTCATCTAGTATTCTTTTTATTTGATATCAGAAGTGAGTGAAGGTCACTGTTTAGAGAGTGGGTCATAATGGCTATGTACCATGATTTGGGGAAATAATCAAGACTCACTCAGTGTTAGCAGTTTCATGAATGTCCTAGATGAATTTACTTATCTACTTTTCAAACTACGGTTATGAAGTACTTTTATTATTTTCCCAATTTTCACATATACAGCTAAGAAAGCACTGAAGAAACTTAATCTATAATGAAGAAGACAGCAACTTCAGTGACCAGCATTCAAACACAGGTTAGTTATTCTAAAGCCTAAGCGCAATGCTCATATTGCACCCATCATTTAACAAGTATGATTAATGCAACATTTGTCTTGTTCTACTGACCTGGTTGTTCTTACAGAATTAAACCATTCCCCGTTTCACCCTTGAATATTGCACCAGAATTCCAAGGAAAATCCCAAAATGCTTCACTGGCCCTGTGAACATAAGTATATATACTGAGGGATACATGGCACTCTCCTCACAAACGATAGAGAGGCTGCAAAATAATCATGGATGGGGCTACTGTGGGAACATTTGGTTTCTTTGTTGAGTCTCTGGGTGGTAAACTTGTCCTCCCTTCCTTAGCTTTTCTTAGCATGGAGAAATCAACTCACTTAGAATGATGGCTGTTTGGCTCTCTTGGAGCCTATGTACTGATGCTTTGGCATCTAGGGGTGGAGGGAGGTGAGAATTTACCTAGGAATCAGAATTCTAGACCCATAATCTAGACAATAGACCTCAATAAAGGTCCATATGCTGTGCAGGAAAAAGCAAGCAATGGGGTGCTTGCTGTCCAGAGACTGCCCAGCAGCGGTGTAACTTGGAAGGCGATTCCAGCACAAAGGCAGTGACCAGGAGCCATTTCAACTATTCTCTCTTTATTGCCTCTTCCTCTTCACTTGGCAGAGGGGCATAGGAGGGAGAATTGTAAAACAGTATTAAAACATGAGACCATAATTTTCAAAACCTGAGTGGGCAGATTGCAACAAAGTACACATCAAAGGCATCATTTCAGAATATAAAGGTGTGTATTTTCATTGATAATTAGCACTAACCATCACAAACATATTGACAGGCTTTGCATATTTCATGATTAATCTCAGTTATGATGAGACTTTTGATCATCATATTATTAAGCTATAGACCCTCTGGGAGTAGACTCATGCCTCCTCATCCCTGTTCTTTTGCTTACCATACACTAGATACAATTTGTAGCCTCAGGATGCTTGTGTAGGTGCCCTGCACTGCTTTTCCCTATTAGTTTTTCATAACTCACCTGTCAAGTTTTAAGTCTATCCTGAGGAAGCTTTCTAAAAGTTGACCCTCCCCTAGACCTAATGACCAAATTATTTTTATTAGCATATCTGGTTCACTGTATTCATCACTTTCCAATAATAGAACATTTAGAATGAGTGAGAAGCTGTTCTATTAGTTATCAAATTCATCAAGGCATATATAGTGGTTCCAGTTAGGAGATTGGTCTAGAAACTTAAAAATTATCTGAGATTGTCATTCTTCTGCCTGCCACACAGACTCTACACACCCCAAGGCTAGCACAAGAATCCAGGGGCCTTTCAGGAGGATGATAATCACACTCAAAGAATTTTGAAGTTCTTGTTCCTTTCTCTGTTCAGGATCCATGTAATCTTCCTTTTCCATTTTCTACTGCCTTTTCAGTTCCAGCTCTATTTCTCTGCAGTTTGCAAGATATGGAAAGTATGACTATCCACCTACAGAAAAAGGATGCAAAGTCTCTACTGCTTCTGTTCAAGAGGAAGTTGTGACTGCATCCCTAGTTTACTAAGCCAGGGAAAATCTATTCCACTCATATCTGGCCTCACTGTTGAAAAATATCTACCTATGTATCTCTTTCCCAGGTGCTGTGAGTCAAATGTTAAAAATGGTATTTGGAAAAAAAAGATTGCATGCTTTTGAATGATATCCAACACCTTCCCATTAATTCTCGTGGGAGTGACCTGGTCATGTACTTCCTCTGTTCAAGCCGTCTGATTTTTAAAGATGTGCTGGTTTTCTCTGAAGCAAAGTACAACTTTAACGTTGCTCTGTCCCCATTCTTTGCGTCACTAAAAGGAAAGGGTTAAGTGTGGCACTGAACCTCCAAACCTTAGTGTCTAAAGATTCACTCCCTCATGGAAAGCACTGAAAATATGAGTTCACATTCTGGAGCTTGTCCTTTCACAGACCATGGATATACAGAGCCAAATAGCATGTTCCTGCTAGAAAGCAGATGCAAATTCCACAAAGTACAAGAAAACAGAATCATTATTCTTTCAGACAAATGAATGTCTAGAAAGAAACCCTGCTGCGCATATGCAATTCCTAGTTAATATGTTCTTTGCAAACTAATCATTTAACACATTTCTGTCTACCCATATTCCTCACTAAAAAAATCAAAGAAACTTGGTTGATTTCCTAATTCTGTTCAACTAGAAAATTAAATTATTTTATGCTTTACTTCTCCATTTTCACTAACAGTTCAGAACCAAAGGCAGAAATAAACAATGCTATTGAAAAAAATGTGTAACTTTTGTAGCACTTCTAATAGTCAGTAGAAAAGGTGGGATAAAAGGCCAAACAGATAATTGTGAGAAGTAGTATTCATTATTAATACCAAGATGAGTTTCATGCCTAGAGATTTTCAACAGAGTTTTTACCTGGAGATACTTAGCATGGAAACCTGAAGGGAAATGAAATAATTGTGATGATTGATTCTTCATGATGTGATTTAGAAGCCATTACAATATGATCTTTTCTATTTTCAGAGTCACCATGTAGGACATAATTTATCTTCCAACAAATAGAGGTAGAACTAATGCTAACAGATGGTGAGGGTCTTATCCAAACA
This sequence comes from Onychomys torridus, assembly GCF_903995425.1. Classification (NCBI taxonomy): domain Eukaryota; kingdom Metazoa; phylum Chordata; class Mammalia; order Rodentia; family Cricetidae; genus Onychomys; species Onychomys torridus. The sequence continues at coordinate 69,706,511 of NC_050451.1, read as the reverse complement.
ACTTTAAAAGATGGTGATTGTAATGAACTCAATTATCTGTGTTTGATATCACAGATAATGTGTGTGTGTGTGTGTGTGTGTGTGTGTGTGTGTGAGTGTGTGTGTGTGTATGTGTGGTGTGTATGTAGTTGGTCAGTTTGTTGACTTTCGGGGATAATTTTCAAATATCTCAGGCCCAACTCAAATTGCTTATCCAATTGGCTTACCCCTTCCCCAAGGGCTGATATTACAGGCATATGCCACCACACTCAGCTTTCTACCAGTGTATTTAATGGTTCCTTTGACTTCCATGTGTTTCCAGTTGCATGTTAAGCACAAACATGAATAAAGTAGATGAGCTGTAACACTCAGAGGCATAGCCTATTATCCATCAGTAACATAGGATCAAAACAACAGATGATTACTTTTGTAGACATGCTTATCATACAGTTACATGGAATAATGCACACTGTATACTTTTGTTCCTCTAACCATGTACTAGGTGTGTCCTGAGTAGATCTCATAGTGACTACTGAGACAAAGAAGAACTTCTGTGTCCAAAAGATCTAGAGGAAATAAAAACATAGACAAATAAAAACATATGTGACAAGGAGGTAGCACATTGCGTATTGGGGTGCTTTGTGTTCACCCCTCCTGTGAGGCTGAAGGAAATCTCTGTAGGATGACATAGGGCTCAGCAGGAAGCTAAATTAGCACTTTATATGTGGAGTGACTGGTAAAGTTCCAGGCAAAAGAAGTGACATTTAAAAAGCATGAATATATAAGACTATATATTGTAATAGTTGTTTTAAAAGTATCTTATCTAGATTAATCCTAAGCAATAGACATGTCCTAGAAAATATGGGAGTGCATTTACCTGAAATGCAATCAAGATTTTAAAATAAATTACTTGTTGCTTACCATTTAATTGATGTTAAGGATAAAGCAAAAAGAAAAAAAAAATGTTAGACACATTTCTATCACAATAACTAATACCTAAGATAACTTATAAAGAAAAAAAAAGTCTTTGATTGAGTCACAATTTCAGAGCTCCTAGTCCTTGATTGCTCACCTCTTGAAAGGTTATTACTTTATGAAAGGGGTTAGCAGCAAATACACAAGCTTCCAAACTTCACAGCTATAAAGCAAAAGGAATGCAGAGAAAGAGACAATCCCTCAGCTATGCTGTAATATCAGTGATGTCTCCATGGCCCACCTTTATTCTCTCAGTTAACATCTAAACCACAGCAGATGGCACTGATAATATTCTATGTTCTCACACTATAGTTGCAGATCCTGTATAGTCCCATAACCCAATCTAAATTATTGCATTGTGAAAAATGTTATGAAAACTAACATAATCAAATTATAAACATTTATTAATTTTGTTCTTTCTCTCTCTCTCTCTCTCTCTTTCTCTCTCTCTCTGTCTCTCTCTCTCTGTCTGTCTTTGTGTTTCTCTGCCTCCTTTTCTGTCTGTCTATCTGTTTCCCTATTACTCTCATTAAGAGTAGCATTACTCAACTGTAACATTATTAAATTTTTAGTGTTTTTATTTATTTATGAGAGTCATGTGCTGTGATAACCTGGACCATTACTTCAATTCTAACTACTAAGGACTCTTAATTTTGTGTTCTTCTCTTCACGCACTATGTTGTACTTCTGTTCTGTACATACACATGATGTAGCATAATCTATGTACCTTCATATAAGACACAATAAGTAGTCAGCTTCAAGCATGGAGACAAGACTAAGTCCTTCTATTTTACTGACAAAAACAAATCATACTTTATATTCTGACCAGGGTTTCCTCTCCTCCAACTCCTCCCAGAACCTCTGCATGCTCCATTTTCTGTGCCCCTCCCTCTCTTTCTTTCTCTCAAAGCCAAAAAAGAAGGAAACAAAAAATACAGAATTATCAAAACCAAGGGGAAAAAGCTGTACACATACACACAACCTAAAATCAATGAAACCAAAAAATGAGAAACCATAATATTCAAGCAAAATGCCAGTAACACAAAAACAAAACATATTCAAGCAGAACCCTATGAGGCCAAAAGTCTACAGAAATACCATTGAGATCATTTTGTGTTGTTCATCTACTGGGAGGCACGAGGACTACCCTAAGTGTTTTTAATATATCCATTGAAAATCCAATGAAGAAAACTAACTTTCCCTTTCAAATCATATGTAATTGCTGACAGCTTCTTGTTTAGCGATGGAAGCTCATGCCTATTTCCCCCTCCTTTTTTTTTTTTTTTTTTTTTTTTTTTTTTTCCGAGACAGAGTTTCTTTGTGTAGCTTTGCACCTTTCCTGGAACTTACTTGGTAGCCCAGGATGGCCTCGAACTCACAGAAATCCGCCTGGCTCTGCCTCCTGAGTGCTGGGGAAAGGAACTTACTTGGTAGCCCAGGATGGCCTCGAACTCACAGAAATCCGCCTGGCTCTGCCTCCTGAGTGCTGGGATTAAAGGCATGTGCCACCACCGCCCAGCAAAATGTTATCTTTTTTTTTTTTAAGCTGAGGATCGAACCCAGGGCCTTGTGCTTAAGCGCTCCACCACTGAGCTAAATCCCCAATCCCTTTATTTCCCCCTCTTAACACTCGTACCTCACCTAGATTGTACCTGTGCAGGTGCTGTCCATGCTGCCTCAGTCCTTTTACGCCCAGAAGAAAACATCTTTGGAGTCATCCTTCCCCTCTGTCTCTTACAAGTTTTCTTCCCCCTCTTCTGTAAGCTCCCTGAGTATTGAAGGGGTTTGGTGAAGACATCCCAACTGAGTGTTCTATAATTTCTCACTCTCTATATATTGTCCCTTGTAGGTCTCTGTACTACTTCCCATCTGGACCACTCTTAAATGATTCTATGATCCGTGATACCTTATGATAACTTCATTACAAAATGAACATTTAGTAACACCAAATTTCCTCTTAACAGTAACCATTCTTCAGTATATTTCTACCAACATAGTGTTTAGACTGTCAAACGAAAATATCAGGACTTAACTAGCAACTGAAGACTAATTTACTATTCATACATGTGCAAAGCCTAGCAGGGAGACATAATTATTACAAGTAGTAAGGGATTTTCCTTTGTAGCTTTTCTTTCCTTTCACTGCCTTGCATTAGCTGCTGCCATGATTTTTTCATGCTAATATACAATATCTTAGAAAGAAGTTAAAACCTTATTCTGAGGAACAGAAATGTGAGTCTTGTGGATTTCATAGATGAAAAAAAAAAATCAAAACATTTAGACACCTGTCTGTCTGTTGATGTTTAATGCAGTATACATAAAAAATAAGTCAGTTTAGTATTCTAAGAAAGAAATTTATTTTTTCTTCCTACATTTTTTATGGAAAATCACGTTTTGTCTGGAAAGTTATGGACTGTAATAGACGATCTGATGCTTTTAGACCGTGTTAATGTATTACCACACAGAACGGGCATGCCACTCAGCACTGCTCAGTAGCTCTTTAGCCAATGTTTGGTATCCACATTCCTTTTTCCTACCCACATACTCAGCCCACTCCAGCTTCACACCTAGCAGCTGTTTCAGCATCTTGCCTCCATCCATCCTCCACGTGTATCCAGCTCAGTGAAGCTGCATTAAAGTGAGCAGGGCTTTGCTGTACTGAGGTTGGCTGCCTGCCAGGACTTCATTATCCGTGATCCTTCTTACCGCTCATGTTTCACGGGCTCTTGGGTGACACGGAATCAGGTTTTCAAGAAACTTCATCGAGAGCTGTGGCAAGCCCACACTTCACTGCCTTCACTCTGCAGAGGCCAAGCCTGACTGCTGACAAGTCTGTCCCTTGCACAAAGAAAATGCGTGTGTAAATAATACATAAATTCTGTACACTAAGGTGACTTGGCATGGATGATGGTGAATGCATTTATTTGGAAGAAAATACATCTCCACAATACTGAAAGATATTATGTTAAACCATACTCACTTCAACATTTACTTTCCACTGGAAATTATATGTATTGGTGCTTCACCATAGCTAGTAAAATCTGTGTCCTAATTCCTTAGTTTAGCAGTCAAGAATCTTACATTTTAGTAGAACTGTGCCTTCTTGGGTGATAATGGCTTACATTTGCCATCCAATTTAGGACTAAGTCAGGCAAATACAAAGTTGAATACAAATAAGAAAAAAGAAACTGTTATCCAAACTTAGGATTCTGGGAGAGGAACTAGAAGATGGAGTAGGCTTAATAGGGGTGTGGAGTAGGTAAGGATGTGTGTAAGTGGGGGATCATACTGTGTTACGTATGTGGATGAAATTGTAGAATAAATAAAATGACATATGAAACCAAAACAGAAGTTTTGGATTATTTTCTTTCTCTAAATTTTTGTCCTATAAGGAATAATGATTCGGACGAAGATAGTCTAATCTTTTCTCATAATTCAATTGACCCTACAAGTCACCCTGGTGACATTATTTGAATAATGTTCAACTTGAAAAATACTTTGGCAATAACTATTCTAAATTTTTTTATACATAAAATGAGGAAAAAGTTGAACCATGTATTGTCTCCTATAGAAGCAATCCTGATTCACTAACTCTATTTATTCTGTCCCACTGGAGAAATGGACCCTTTTGCTTCAGAGAGAAAAGTCCCAATTTCTCTCTTTATTATCCATGTTTATTATCCACACACAGTTATTTCTATTTCCTTCTCAAACACCACAAGTTCTCTTTAGTGAAAAGCCTTATTGAGAACCCAGAAGAGTGAACCAAGGAATGGTGTGTTTCCATTGTGTTTGGTTAGATTACGCCAGCACTAAATGAAACTGGTTGATTGAGCTTCAGAAAACTCAGCTACCTCCTCTCTCCCCTCCCAGATCAAGACAACTGTAGAAAGAACATGACATAAGAATAAGATCACGGCACAAACGATCCAGAAACCCAGGTCTTTGTGTCAACTATTTTATTCACAATATGGCTATATGTACAGGCCTTCTTTTGTGTCATATATAAAATATAAGTGAAACCACATAGTTTTTAAATGCATTGCTTACCAATTTGGAACATTTACTCAGAAAAAAATTCATACTACTTGTGGAACTATTGTACATTGGTTGTTATTGCTGTAAGCAGTATTATAATGAAAATAAAAATAGGTACAAAATCCTATCCTTACAGCAGTTTATTCTGGTGGATAAATCAGAACACAGTCACAATAAACATGTGCGGCTTATAGGATGTTTGGCTACAACGATTGTTGTGGGGAAAATCAAAGCCAACAAAGGAGAATGCAGTGTGCAGGGTAAAAAGGGATAGGTTAAGGGGAAGGGTCTAGGTATGCTTTAATGAGAAGATGACAATAGCAATGAATCAGAGTCACTTACATAGATAGCAGGAACCTGACAAGTGCCCCCAAACAGAATATTTGATGTGAAGATCTTAAGATAGAAGTAGGTTTCATCTTCTGGGAAGAGTGAGCAAGGTATGAGGAATGGTGGAGACAGATAAGAAGAAGATTCTGTGGGATCCAGAGCACATAGGCCCTTTATGGAATTGTAAGCAATTATTTGATAACTGAATTAATAGATAAATGAAATCTTATCAAAACATGATGAAAGCATTGCCATTGATTGGAAGTTCTTTCATTGGTGTATTTTTGAAGTAAATCGGGAGGATTTCCTAGCAGCTTGGATGTGAATATGAAAGATATAATGAGTTGTGGTATCAAGCGTTTTGGCAAGGAAACCCAGTAAAGCCAACCAGTAATGGAGATCAGCCACTGACGGCATAATTACTGGAACGTCCTAGGCTTGGTTTGAACTTGGAACTCTCAGCTGCCCAGAAATGACCAAGCAATTTTGAGCAGATGCTGAAAAGGGAGTCCTAGGTTTAAAACAGAGTGTAAGGAGATATAATTTGAGAGACATTCTCTTGAAGATTGTATTTTAGAGCATCTGATACGTTGTGATTTTTTTGGATTAATTCTCTGTATTCTTCTGCCAGATTTCATGAATAAACTATAGAGTACGTATGTTCTGCTCATGTAGAAATATGGTGTGTTTTATAACTTTGACTGTAAATTTATTTTAAATAGATTTGTCTGTAGAACTATTTTAAAGACACTGGGGTAGCACACGCGCACGGGGGTTTGGGGGGTTGGGAGGATGGGGGGTGGGGCCGCGTTGGCGGTGGCACATGCCTTTAATCCCAGCACTTGGGAGGCAGAGCCAGGCAGATCTCTGTGAGTTCAAGGCCAGCCTGGGCTACAGAGTGGGATCCAGGACAGACACCAAAACTACACAGAGAACTCTGCTTTAAAAAAACAAAAATAAACAAATTAATTAATTAATTAATTAATTAAAAAGACTGATGTATAAAACATTTGGTTGAACTATGATACACTTTTGAAGTGATATGGATTAAAATAAAATGAAGATCTGTTTTAGATGTTTTCTGTTTTTATTTTTGAAAGCATCTATTTATGTGCAACATTGATATAAAATTATTCAAATTTGTAATAAGCAAAATAATTAATAAAATACTGATAATGAATTGCATAAACTTCTGTGCTCTGACAATAATGATAATGATAAATTATACAGTAACTATCATTATACCAGACATGTTAACAATCTGTAACATTCTACAAATGGAAATACAAATAATGTACTCTGATGGCAATAAAATGCAAATAAAAAGCATTAGCACAGATAAAATTCACTTTTAAATCATGCTATCTATACCTTAAATTACACATTTATATAAAATAAGAATATATATGCAAATATGATTTACAAAGAAGTATAATTAATGTAATATATAAAGGGTAAAAGGTAGCAACTGTAAAACTTAAATATATAAATAACATATCGCAACCAACAAAAGCTTGGAGAAAATATTTCTTTAAAAATATTTACTTTAAAGAAGATTAGGTACTAGTTTCAAAGAGTTATAGAAGTATATTATTTGGATCTCCCAAATATCCTTGTAAATTTCATCCAGGAATCTCAGTACAAAATCCAAACTTTTCACTAATAGGCTTATGCTATTAAGTTTCTCATCTTGTGAGAAAAAGTTATGAAGAAAATAGGTAAACAAAGTATCATATTTATATAAATAACATGTTGTGAAAATGGAATATTAGAGCCTATTTGGATTTGCACATGCATGTTTGTATATATTAAGCATGCATGTGTGTATATATTAAGATACATACAAAGCACACATATGTGCAAATGCTGCTATGTGTATGGATATACGTAGATGATATACTTACAAAGGAGAATACAACTGAGGGAAAGCTACCATTACAAAAGTGAATATTTTGTCAGGAATTATTTAATATATTTAGACTGAAGAAAATGCCAAATATAAGTACATATATTAAAAGATTTGTTCTTATTTTTATTTGTTTGGATGTGTGTGTTTAGGTGTGTGACTGTCATGTGAGTGCAGATGCCCAGAGAGGTAAAAAGAGGGTCATCAGATCCCCTAGAGTTGCAAGTACAAGTTGTAGTGAGAAACTTTGCATGACTCCTGGGAACAAAATCCTTTGGAAAAACACTAAGCATTCTTAACTTCTGAGTCATCTCTTCAGCACCCAAATAAATGGATTTTTGAAATGATAAAATAATGTTCCATATTCGCACAGATAAGTGTGTCTTTCACCCTTCAACAAAGAATCTCCTTTTGGAAACAGATGGGAACCATTACAGAAAGCCAAATTGCTCAAACTGCAGAGGCCATTTAACATCAATTAATAAATTCTTAACACAATGCATACATATAAGGCTCAGGGAACATCTAAAATGGGGGCACAGGAAGATGGTAGATCCAGAGAGCAAGGACATTTGCTATGGGTTAGTGTCTTCTAAGAACAAATAAAATACAAATAAAGAGTATAGAGTAGGTGAGAGAGTTGGGAAGAAAGGTTGGCTATGGGAGAATAGGGGAGTAGGTCTATGCAATTGTCAAAGAATTAGTAAAAACATTATATTATTAAAAATGTATTGAAATTAGAAAATAGAATATAAAAAATAATATACCAAGTGCATAAGAGATTTTGGCATTAGAAAGTTTTGCTAATTTCTTTTTTTCTTTACAGTTAAATAGTATTCCATATTTGCCATATTATTATTTTCCATTCATCAGTTAAAGGACATTTAAGTTTCCATTTCTTAACTATTGTGAGTATACTATAAGAAACATGACTGAACAAGTTTCTGTATCATAGAGTGTTGAATCCTTTGGGCAAGTACCAAAATATAGTATTGATGGGTCATACAGTGAACTTTCGTATTTTAGTTTTTTTGAAGATTCTCCACATTGATTGCCAGGCCAGTTTGCAATAACAAGAATGAATTGAATGAGGGTTCCCTTTTTACCCACATCAGCACCAATATTTGATGTCAATTGTTCTCTTAATCTCAGCCATTCTGACTGGGATAATATACAATCACAAAGTTGATATTATTTGTGTTTTCCTAATTGCTAAAAAATGGCTGGAACTCATTGGATCATTACTTGATAATTAAAGCAGGTTTCATATGGAGTCTGAAACCTCGGCCCAGGACTGGAGAAGTCCTAACACATTTGTTGTAGCCAAACAAAAGAGATGAAACTAACAGCGAAAGGTCAAGGAGGGACTTGGGAGGATGACAGTGATCAAGCATGTGAGCAGAGGCCTTGGGTACTGAGGTGACATTTAGGTTTAAATAGAGGAAACACTGGAGCAGGTGGTGAGAGGAATGTATAATTGAGCAGTTGGTGTCAAACTGATGCAATGCAGTGACTATTTTCCTGTGAGATCCTTTTTTCTGCAGCATTGGGGCCGTGATGGTGGTGTGTGTGTGTGTGTGTGTGTGTGTGTGTGTGTGTGTGATTTTCTGTCATGGAGTAAGTGCTCCCATGGTAGGTGACTTATCAAATCTGCGAGGTGCCACTGTTTGTAGAATGCAAAGTGGCTTCAAACTGAGGCTATTGACTGGAGAATTCAAGATGCCATTTCACAATTAGGATCTTACAAAAACTTGACAGGAGACACTCCCAGTTATCCTTATCGTTATGCTTTCAGTCCTGATGGGGGTGACACAGGTTAAGTGTTACCAGCTTTTAGACAGACACTCCTTGAACAATTAGCATGCATATTTGTGTAGTTGAGCAGGAATTGGATCCAAAGTTTTTTTTTTTCGTTCTTTCTTTTTTTAAACATAAAAAAAAGGCAGAGAGAGATATCAAGTTCACCCTGCTTTTAGTTACCTATCAGGTATTTGTGGGCCCAAATGAGGATCCAGGGCCTTTTAGTAAAAATATTTTCTATTTTCTAATTATAGATTAATTTAATGATAATAGTCAGAGTTATATCTTGGCTGAATATGCTTGATTTTTTTTATACAGTATGTCGAGTGGAAGGAATAATTTCTTTTTCAAAATGTAAGATAATAATCTCCCAAAACTGTATTTTATTTGGGAGCAGAGCTTTAGAAGCTTAAAATGGCTACATATATTACCAACATTTGATTCTCATGTTTTCAATCAAAGGAAGAAAACCAGAGTAAAAATTTGTTTTCCAGTTTTGTAGATAAACATGCATTTTCAAAGGTGAATTGACTAATAAGTGCCATATCTTAAAGTGGTTCCAACGTTTTTAAATTTTTACTTCACTTTTTGACAGCACATTGTTTCTCTCAAAATGCCGAGAAATCCTAGACTGGCCTAACACAGAGACAATTCCTGGGGCCACAGTGCTTCACTGAAAGAACAAAGGTAATAGATGCCACCAATCCATGCTAACACACCGAAGGGCAATGTTTAAAGACTAAATATATAATTCTGTTAAGTATACAGAAGATGAAAGTGTTTTACATTAACATAACTATACAAAAGATTAGTCTTTTACATTTTTCATATGTTCAGTCTTTGGGCAGGGGAAATCTACAATGGTAGCTCCCATCTTTTTAATGTTGCTATATTTTCAGATGAAAGATAATTCCAAGAATCTTAATGAATAATGCAACCTTACTTACAATAATCTTTGAGAAGCTATGTAAAGTGTACCAAATTACTTATGCACTCCGGGTCTCTCCAAGCCCTGTCAGTCCGACAGCCCATTTATAAAATAAACACACAGATGCTTATATTATTTAAACTGCTTGGCCATTAGCTCAGGCCTACCATTGTCTAGCTCTTACGCTTATGTTCAGTCCATTTCTAATAATCTATACTTTGCCATATGGCTTGTGGCTTACCGGCACCTCACATCTCCCTTGTCATGGCAGTGGCCTGCAGTGTTCCCTCCTGCATTCCTGTTCTCTCAATTCTCCTCTCTCTTAGTCCCGCCTATACTTCCTGCCTGGCTACTGACCAATCTGTGTTTTATTTACCAATGAATCATCCACAGCATTTCCCCTTTTTCTTTTTTTTTTTTTTTCAAAAAGGAAGGTTTTTAACTTTAACATAGTAAAACTACATATAACAAAACAATTATCAAGCAAGAATTACAGTTGCAATATTAAGGAAGATATCCTATCTATCTTATATTTGTGAGTCTAAGGTTTTTATATCTAACTTATCTTTTATCATAACTAAGGAAAATTGTAACTATCTAGTCTTCAACTACATCAAAGACCTCAGAAGGATATAATATTACCTGAGAAATAGGAGAAGGATGCAAGCAACTTTCAGGAGTCTTGCGACAATAGACAGAGACAACTGGCAGCCTGGACAGACACCTAATGTTCTTTTGTAAATTTGGGGTTTCTGTCTCTCAGTCATTTTTCTCTGTGTCCTGTAGAATGTCTGGCAGTTTCCTCTGAGAAGCAGGAACCTGAAGGACCATTTTGCCAATCAAAGTTCAGTGGTTACCTTTCTATGGGTCCTACATGTCCAGTTGATCAAGCAGTCCAAGCAAAAATAGTTTCTTGCCCAAATGGCTATTTTTGCCAAGGTGAACATAAACTCTGTATAGAGTGTCTTTGATGCCCATCCTCCTTTCTGAAGTAAATTAGTGCTGCCAGGAGCAGACATGTCTTACTGCCCAGAAATTCTACATTTTTAAAATATTTTAAATGCCATATTTTGTAGATCTTTGAAGTATTTGAAGATTACCTATATATTGAAATATATCTATGTATACCTAGAAGACTTAACTGACATAGCTACAAGTATGATTATCATAGATGACTAATTATTAATCTATTTTTAATTATCCATTACAATTTTAAATGAGGTAAAACATAATACCTTAAACAAGAGTAGAAATATACACACAATATAACAAAATTAACTTTAAGTTTGTATCAATAGACTAAAATCTATACCAATGTAAAACATTGTAAACAAGTTGTTGTTCTTAAAAGTAAGTTCATTAATCTACCCTTTCATCCTATTACATCTATATCATACGCCCTTTTCTTCTTTAGAAAGAGATCACATTTATAATCAACATGATTTAAATAAAAATATTGTTTTGTTTTTTTTTAGTAATATGTCTGGGTTTAGAGAAGGAGTCAGTCAATTCAATCTCCAAAGCTGGCTTGATATATTTGGGAATTTGGGAGTAGTTTCTCTTACTTCTTCCTGCTGGAGGTGGGTGCTGTATCTTATGGGGACATAAAGAAAATTTTAGGATTATGGCGTAGTCCGTGAGGGTAAACCTCTGAGCCAGTTGCTTTGAAACCATTCTGGATGTTGGATCATCTGGGCCATGGTGTCATAGGAGACCTTTTAGGTGGTCTTGTCATAGGAGACCTTTTAGGTGGTCTTGGCTGATCAAACCTGATGTATCTTAATCTGGAATAAATCCACAGCCTCTGGCTTTCTGTAGAAACAAAACCAGAGCCTCTTTTCCAAAGCAACATATCCTTATATCCAAATTTTGAAGTCAAGGTGTCTTTAAAATATACAGATTGGCTTCACTCTGCTGCCTTTACAATCAAATATCTCTCTTTAGTTAAAAATCCCAAAGACAACACAATCCAGATTCTCTGTGTAATATCCATATTTACGTGACTTATTTTTTATAGTACCTTTAATGTATCTTTAAAGATTTTATTTTTAAATACTATCTATTTGTTTATACAACTGTATATCCTTCTCACATTTTCAGAAATACCTAGTGATCCATTCCACCTAGTCTTCTGAAGATACACTGCAGCAGCCAACACAGTTGAGGCCGTGTTTTACCTTCTGTGTGACTACTTTCATAATCCTATCTCAGAGTCAGACACAGTAGTTTCCAGTGCTCTGCACAAACTGTGATACAGACAGCATGATCTACAAATAATGGTGTGTTTGATGTGACATCAGAGGGAGTCAGTTCCTAACATATTGGAAAATGAACTATCCAATTAACAAACACCCATAATGATGGATAAGAAAGGAAAACATGATGGACAAACCTGCAGAGACGACCAAACCATACTAGTGGGAACTCATGAAAGTTGGATCAATGGCTATGATGCCTGCATGGGACTATACTAGGCCCTCTACAAGGCGAGACAATTGTGTACCTTGATTTGCTTGAGGCGGGGAGATAGAATCAGAATCCATCCCTGGTGCATGAGAGGGCTTTGGAGCACACTAACTATGATGGGACACCTTGTGCAGCCTTGAGGCAGCAGGGAGGGTTTGGACTTGCCTCTATTGGATGCGCCTCTATATGGGAGGCCTTGCCTTCTTGTGGGGGGAAGGCTACAGGGTGGAGGAGGGAAGAGGGGGAACTTTGATTGGTCTGTAAAATGAATGAAAAATTTTCTCCATAAAAAAAATGAAAGAAAGGAAGGAAGGAAGAAAAGAAAAAAGAAAGAAAGAAAGGAAGGAAGGAAGGAAGGAAGGAAGGAAGGAAGGAAGGAAGGAAGGAAAACACATCCAGGCATGGTGATGCATGCATGCCTTTAATTGCAGCATTCAGGAGGTAGAAGCAGGTGGATCTCTGTGAGTTTGAGGCCAGCCTGTTCTATAGAGTGAGTTATAGGACAGCTAGGGCTTTTATACAGAGAAAATCTTTCACAGAAAATATCCAAAAAGAAAAGAGGAAAAAGAAAGGAAATCCCAGAATGTGTAAAATTAGGTATATACAGAGATGGCTTAGCATCTCCTATAAAAGGTTCTTACTGTCAAGCTGTGGATAGCAATCAAAAGCATTGGTATCAATACTTGAATCATAGAACATGGATAAGTAAAGCTGGTGCTGGCACCAACCTACAAACATTATCAATCCCTACTAGTTTACTTTCATAATATTGGAAGGTGCTATCTATGCTATAATATATTACTATATTACTATAGGAAAAGTAATTTGCTATCTTACTCAGCTGTGAACCTTGTTGTCTGCAATAATGACTGGCATAAAAAGACATGTCCACTGGTGTAACTGTGGCATGAACATCTTTTGAGTAACCAACCACTTTTTGATTTAATTTAAGTCCTGGTCCATAACATAAAACCCATACCTAGCACCACTGTCAGGTCAATAACCTATTGCTAAAGATTTCATATGCCCTAGTGGAGAACTATTGTCATTCTGCTAAATGGAAATAATACTAAAACTATTACTAATTTTTTGACATTATACATAGGCATCTTCCAGACATTATTAGAAAAGCTTTTAGTTGTAGAATATGGTGATTAACCCAGAGACCCACAACTGGCCAATGCACAGAGACTACAGACTGCAAATTACTATCCATAAGAGAATGTCTCCTTATGTTTTCTATTGCTGTGAAGAGACACCATGACCATGGCAACTCTTATAAAAGAAAACATTTAATTGGGATGGCTCACAGTTTCAGAAGTTTAGTCCATTATCATCATGGCAGAAAACATGGTGACATGCAGGCAGACATGATACTGGAGAAGGAGCTGAGAGTTCTACATCTTGATTTGCAGGCAGCAGAAAGTGATCTGTCTGTACCAGACTGACAGTAGCGTGAGCAAAGAGACCTCGAGGTCCACCGCTAAAGTGATATGCTTTCTCCATCAAGGCTACACCTACTGCAATACCTTCTAATAGGGCCACTCCCTTTGGGGGCCATTTTCTTTCTACCACATAGAACTACCACATGGAACATACATGCTGTACCCCCTCTCAAAGTATCAGCGATCATTGAGAACACAGGCAGAAAGAGTATAAGAGCCAGGGACAATGAGTGGCTACAAAGTATTGTCATCTGGACATAGAAGGATAGAAGCACATACTAACCTGTAGCAGTTGTGACAGAATGAACAAAATCTGTGCAAGCCATACCTAATCCTAACATGCATCGGGTAGTTGGGCATGAAGTCCCATGGCTAGCCAAAGAGCTATTGGCAACTGATAGCTGTAGGGGGTAGAGTAGATTTTCGCTATGAGTATGTAGCCCATAGTAACACAACCAAGCTCTGGTGGAAAAACATATGTTTAAGAATATTTAAGGAGTATAAATTGGTATTGAAATAGTTTTTCAGAGAGCACAAAGTTTGGTGGGTAGGAAAGAAGGGTGGATCTCTAAAGAGTTGAATGAAGAGTAAATATTATCAACATGAAATACTCAAAGATGTAATAAAAATATTTAAAAGGAGTGTTGTTTTGGTGAAGTTGTCTTCCCTTTCTTGCTAGTTATGCTCATATAACTGTATTTCCTGAACATAGAAAGGTCATTTTAAGGTTGTGTATATCTTGAATAATTGTCAAAGTATTGTCTTGTTAATTGACATTTGATATCACTGAAGAAAGCTGTGGAAACCCAAACCCACCTGAGTCTAGGACCAAGTAATGTTTTTCATATCCTGGGCTGAGAAATGCTCAGTGCAGAAGAAGGTGATTTTTATCTTCTTAGTTATCAGTGAAAGAGTGTCACTGATGTTAGTAAATTATAATTAAAGTGAAGTTGCTATATTGGACGAGACTATAAAACTGAGAAATAAAAAGTTAAATACATAAATTAGAAATAGAATTTAAAAGCTTAACCAGGTTGATGTAGAAGCAAGACACTTTCATAGTAGAAACTAAAATTGTTCATACATATATAACTCATATATACATTCATAGGTATACTTTAACTTACTTGAGAATTTTATACATGAGAACTGTATTGACATAATTCTACTCCTCCCTCTTACACCTCCTCCCTTGTTCAACCTACACCCTCTCCAACTCATGACCCCTCCTTTAATTAGTGCTACATTAATTACTTACTTACACATACACACACACACACACACACACACACACACACACACACAGACACACGCACGCACGCACACACACATGCTGGCTAGTTTTTAGTCAACTTGACACAAGCTTGAGTCATTGGAGTAGAGAGAGTCTTAGTAGAAGGAACTTCTTACTGGTCCTGGTAGTTCTGGATTCTTTAAGAAGCAGAATAATTTATAAAGGTAAAGGCAGTAAGTAGCATTTTTCCACTGTCTTTGCATCAGCTCCTACCTCTAGGTTTCTACCCTGTTTGAGTTCCTGCCTTGACTTCTTTCGATAATAAAGCGGTGATACAGAATTGTAAGCAAAATAACTGTTTCTTTTCCAACTTACTTCTGGTCATGATGTTTCATCACAGGTATAATAAACTTAAGTAGGACAGAAATTGGAACCAGGATAATGGAGAATTGCTATGACAGATCTGACCATGTTCTTAGGAACATTGTGAAAGGACTTTGGGAACTTTCTGCAAGAAAAGCCAGTGCATGTTCAAAACTTTGTGTTGTAGTTTGAATGTAATTGCCCCCCATGATTTCATAGGGGGTGGCACTATTAGGAGATGTCGTCTTGTTGGAGGACTTACGTCACTGTGAGGGTAGGCTTTGAGTTTTCCTATGCTCAGAAAACAACCCAGTGTCTCAGTTGACTTCCTATTCCCTGCAAGAAGTGACACTCTAAGCTCCAGTCCCAAGTCAGCCTGCGTGACACCATGCTTCCTGCCAAGTTGATAATGGACTGAACCTCTGAAGCTGTAAGGTAGCCACTTTAGCTAAGTGTTTTTCTTTGTGAGTTGCTACGGTCATGATGTCTCTTCGCAGTAATAGAAACCCCAACTGAGACACTTGGTGAGCTGTTCTATGAGCTCTAGGAAGATAAGACTGTTAAGAGAAATGGACTATGGAGGCCTGGGTTGTGAAGTTCCAGAGGAAAATTTGAGAGTCACTTAAAGTCTCTCTTGGGGTCATTGCATATTCTGAGTTAAGAATCAGTGGATCTGGATAGCTGGGGAAGAATCAACTGTGATTTAGAAGATGCAAGAAACACTAAAGTGAAAACTTTGCTTTACAAGGATATTTAATACTGGACAGCTAAAGCTAAGAAATTTTGTTCTATCAGAGAGAACTGGTATCTAGGTCAGGTGTACAAACTAGCCTTGCAGTAGAGAACACACAGGGAAATTGTCTACCACAATAATTAATTATATAGAAACACCCAGTTACACACAAACATGTATAAACAGGAATCCTCCAAAGGGATGGCAGCCTCCTTATGTTTTACTTAATGGCTTTCTATGTACACATGCCAAGTGGTGGTGGCGCATGCCTTTAATCCCAGCACTCGGGAGGCAGAGGCAGGCAGATCTCTATGAGTTCGAGGTCAGCCTGGTCTCCAAAGCAAGTTCCAGGAAAGGCACAAAGCTACATAGAGAAACCCTGTCTTGAAAAACAAAAAAAAAAAAGTACACATTTAAGTTATTTCAAGTCATTCCATGGACCATTTGAACCTGGAAGATTTGGAAGAGATACTAGTTACAGTAGCAAGTAACAATTTTAGAATTTCTATATAATCTGTTCAAATAGTTTCCTTTTTAACACTTTACTTTTGAGATGATAATGTAATATTTCTCCTGACTTTTTTCTCCCCCTAGGACCTCTTGTACACCCTTCCCCACTCTCTTACAAATTTATTGACCTCTTTTTTCACTAATTGTTTTTGCATGCATATGTGTGGTGTGTGTGTGTGGTGTGTGTGTGTGTGTGTGTGTGTGTGTGTGTGTGTGTGTGTCTAGACATTTATATTCCTAAACAACATGCTTAGTCCATATAATGTTACTCCTTTGTATGCTTTCAGGGTTGACCCTTTGTCGCTGGACAACAAATTGATATTGATATGCTCCTCCCTCCCATGCTGGCCTTGAACTCACAGCGATCTGCCTGGCTCTTCCTCCCGAGTGCTGGGATTAAAGATGTGGGCCACCACTACCCGGCCCAGTCTCAGCTTTTTTCAGTTGCCTATAGTCTTTGTATAGGCTTGAAGCCTTGTGGGCACTTTCCCACCTACTTTGGGATGTCCATTGGTATTATTCTTGTTTAACTCCTGTGGGTGAGAGTTTGAGTGTAGCTTCTGATATTACAAAGACATTTTCTAAAGTTATTCAAACTCAATTTTTCTTACTTCCTTGTCAAGCTTTAACAAATACTATGGTAACTTTCATATTGTTTCTTATGCCTAGTGAATAATGTAATCTCTTACCATGAATAGAAATAATCATGTTTTATTTGATTTTTAAGATTTCATGATTCCAAAATTGAGAAATTATAAGCTCCAAGAATAGTTGGTATATTAAATCACTTACAAAATCCTTATAAATTTGCATGTAACTGGAGCTGTTCATATTTCATTTCCCATTGTCCCTTTCCTCAAAATTGAGGGAAGGAGAATCACAGTGCTTTCATGGAGATGGCACTTCCTAGAGGTGATTGCATTAAGGATAAGAAAAATGAGGCAGTAATGTGTGACTTTTCTTACAGACACTAATTTCTGTTCCTTTGTCAGGATTTACAAGTATAATCTTCCATTCTTAAATCTTAAATGCAACTTTACTTGGTATTCTTTACTTTTTCATCCCATGCATTGAGAATTTAATCAACAAACTTAAATTTCTAGTATTTTTTTTTATCAATAGCTATGTAAGTAAATGAAAATACTGTACATCAGTATAGCAGGAGACTGGGGATTTTTCCTTGTACTCTCTTTTGTCTCCTAAGGACTGGTGATACCACAACCAGCTAAACTGGAACAATTTGAGGAGGCTCCTGGGGGGTTAAAGTCTTCCAGATTATTGTACACAAATCCTACACACCAGTTTTTATTTTCTGTTTTCATGACTAACATTAGTAGCATATTAATTTGCAGTACCAATGCCTCATATTGACTCTTTCAAATTTTTACACATGCATTTCTTAAACTTCTTTTCCAATGTCATTTTTCTTCATACTGTTCTCTGTTAGCTTTCATCTGCATTATTCAAATGTCTTCTCAATTGCCACATATTAATTTTTTAGTTTTTGTTTGTTTATTTTGTATTTTATTTTTATTTTATTTTATCAGAATTTATAGTCTTAGTCTTACCCCCGCAGTCTATTATTCACTTTGGTCCCTTAGCAATCTTTCATATTTGTGCTTGGACTCTCATAACAACATGCCATAGACTGGATGGTTATTTTATGTTAGGCATTGTGAAGTCTTCTTAAACTTAACATCGAGGGAGATAGGTAGGAACTGGGAGGAGCAGAGGGACAAGAAACCATAGTCAGAATATAGTATGTAAAAAAAAAAAATCTATTTTCAATGAAAGGAAAAAAATAAAATAGTCTTCAAGTCAAATGAAACAAAGATCTTTCCAAAAGACTTCTAGCTTTCCCATATGTCCATGAAAATTATTTGAGGAAGCCTGACCACTCAACCTGAAATTAGCTAGAACAGTTAGTTCTCAAGTGTAAATGCAGCATCACTTTTTCAGATTCAAATGTGATTTCTCTATAATTAATATTTGAAAATAATATCAGAGGCTCATGAGTAAACACTTATTTACTATAGTGTTCAAAACTTTTAAAAACTACAAGTCACCATGTACTTAAGGCAGACTTTAAAGTAGGAACCCTATCACATTTATTTTGATTACCCATTAAAGAACTAAGCAAGGTGTGGTGACACTTGCTGACACCAGACTCTTAGGTCTGAAGTGAGAGGACTATGAGATCAGGATTCATCTTCATTCTAGTAAGATTCTGTCAAAAACAACAAACAAAACCACAATAAAACTTAACAAATGTATTGATGGGAGCTGGTATATGCTTAATAAAATATTTTGTCTTCTTAATTTATAAAACAAGTATAAAGTGATCAGGGAAAGTATGTTTATCCTTATTTTAATTTAAATAATTCATGTATTCAGTAACAAAAAAGCCAATGGACTAAATTTATCTTATTAACAACTAAATCTTTTTTGATTGGTGAAGTATTTTCTTTACAAAAATACTCTGTACAGAAGCCACTAGTTTCTTCCATTTCATCCCAAATAGTCAGCTCTTCCATTGTTGTTAAAAGTTGAAGGAGAGTCAAGGGAAGGTAAAAGAAAGTTTCATTCCATTTAACTTAATTAGCGTTCTTTTCCTTAAAATACTCAAAAGAGGGTCCAAGAGATGGCTTAGCTGGAAAAGTATTTGCTTTACAATCATAAAGACCTGAATTCCATTTCCAGAGCCAAACAAAAATTCCACACATTGTGGTTCATGTGTGTAATTCCAATGAGAAAGAGAGAGAGAGAGAGAGAGAGAGAGAGAGAGAGAGAGAGAGACAGAGACACAGAGAGAGACAGAGACACAGAGACACAGAGAGAGACAGAAACAGAGAGACAGAGAGCAGAGAGAGAGGTTCTCTGAAGCTCATTGGCTGACCATCCTAGTCCAACTTAGAGAGTTCCAGATCAGTGGAAGACCTTGTATAAAAACAATTGGACACTGTCCCTGAGTATAATACCCAAGAATATCTATCCTCTGGCCTTTTCACTCAGGTATACACAGGTTCATACAGGTTCATATACATCTTCATGCATACAAGTACATAAACATGCAAATGCACAGATTTAAAAAACATTCTGACAGGTCACAGGTAAGCATCAGTTCAGTTTCTAAGACAGGCAACCAGTGGACCTCCTTCAATGTAGTTGTCTTACTTCCAAACTACCATGCCAAGTTTTACAACTTTCGTTTCTTAATCTGTAATCCTTTATTCATGGCTTACTTTCAAAGCAAACTAGAGCTCTGTCTAAGAGAGCTATGTTACTGATTGCCTTCTTGTCTGGTTTTATCCTAAGTATATGCTTCACTAAGACTGTCTTAAGGGCCATTATATTTGTCTCAGACTTGGGAATCATATTTGCTTATTTATTGTTCATAAGGTGTAAGAACATTTAAAGAACCTTTGTTCTTCTTAAGTAAGTACAAATGCCCTCCCGTGTTCAGAAGTGTGATATCCTAACAGAAATGCATATTGTCTTTAAATGGAAACTTCTTAGAATGCTTAGCTAGGTGTTGATGGAAGCTACATGCAGCTTTCCATTATGAACACTGTGTCTTATGATAAATTTCCAGCTGTGTTGTTTTTTCTTTTAAATCAGTTAAATATAGCTGTCTTTGTATTTCTGACTTTTTAAGGTTTCAAAGGCTATAATTTGGAGTTCCAGATAAGCTTTTAATGTGTTTAATTTAGTTAGTAATCTAAGTTTCTATTGGACTTTTCAATAACAATGCAATGATGGGGTCACTGAACACAGCTCCATTTAGCCTCCATCTAAGAGTTTTGAAGAAATTGCTTGAAAATTAATACCTAAGTTAATAAGCATGATGGGGCCATGTATAGACTTTCTTTGAGTTCAACTTGACAACTTTTTACTGTTTTTCTGATTTCTTGTGACAAATAGAACAAGAAGACACTTCAGGGACAAGAATAAAAATTTGACAAGCATTTGAATAACCTCATACACTGTTATTCTCTGGCTCTTTCACTCTCTTTAATATAAGAATATGTTTAATTTTATACAATATTAAGCATTGTTATATGGATATATTTTAAAACAAAAAGCCTACTACTTTAGTAATATTCCTTCCCTTGTAGTTACTGTAAAATTGAAGATGAATATCACATATCATTATTGGAAATCTAACCTTCACATGTCTTTTTTTAATAACATTTTATTTCTGTTACCTTTTTTTCATTTTTCTATATTAAGAAATTTTCTACTCACTCCACATACCACCCACAGATCCTCCCCCTCCCTCTTCCCACCCCCAGCCCTCTATCCCAAGCCACCCCACGCACCCACATCCCCCAAATCAAGGTCTCCCATGGGGAGTCAGCAGAGCCCAACACACTAATAATTCTATAAGTGTTGTCTGTACCGTAAAAATCTTATTTATGCAGTTACTGTAAATTTGTGGAGTTCTTAAGACAGTGAAATGTAGCACTACCATCTTAATCAAGCCAATATTTTCAAACTTCAATTCTGACTAATCTGATGGTTACTGTCTCCAAGCCTAGAAATTCTTTAATTTTTAAGCTTGTAGTGTGGTGGGTATTGTGTTCCCTGAAATATTGTGTGTTCCCTGAAATAAACATATCTGGGGTCAGAGAACAGACAGCCACTAGAACAAAGCCAAAAATGGTGGCTAGAAAATAGGAAGAGTAAGCCCTAACAGAAGTTGGGCAGTGGTAGCACACGCCTTTAATCCCAGCACTTGGGAGGCAGAGCCAGGTGGATCTCTATGTGTTCAAGGCCACTTTAGAAACAGCTAAGCATGGTAACCCATGCCTTTAATCCCAGAAACCCAACCTTTAACCCCAGGGAGTGGGGGCAGAAAGAGAAAGGTGTATAAGGCGTGAGGGCCAGGAACTAGGGAGTTAAGCATTTAGTTAGTTAAGCATTTGGCTGGAGAAGTATTCTGGCTTTGGAGCAACACAGTTCAGCTGAGATCCATGTGGAGGAGGACTCAGAAGCTTCCAGCCTGAGGAAACAGGATCACCTGAGGAACAAGCAAGGTGAGATAGCTGTGGCTTGTTCTGCTTCTCTGATCTTCCAGCACTCACCCCAATAACTGGCCTCGGGTTTTTGTTCTTATCAATAAGAAAGCTTTAAGATTCATGTTACATTGTAGTTTCAAATGACAGTCTTCTCACATACTGTTAAATGGTTACATTGTTTCTATATTATAGCAACAATATATGTATCTATACATATTCATGGTGGTCTGTGTGTTTATGTATGTGTAGGAAGAATATTCTGGGCCATGATCCATATTTTCAATGTTGTTGGATGCATGAAATTAGATTGGTCACTCTGAGTCTTGGTTTTGTTACTTGTGAAATCAAAACAGATGGCTATGTTTCAGTGTTTAGAAAAAAGAGGGGAACACATAGCACTAATAGCAGATAACTGATATTCAGTAGAAGGACTGTGTTCATAAAAAGAAATAGTATCCTTTCTCTCTTTTTTTCTCAGTACAAGTGGCCTACTCCACCAAGAAAATTCATGACAAGCTGTGTTTGAATTTTATAATTTCACAGTATTATTTTCACTCCTTTATTTTTTTCTCCTAGAATTTCTTATGTCTATCATAAAATTTGGTTTATATAGTAGTTCAGTGGCCATTTCCCTTTTGAACTGATTGATTTAATTACAATAGTTCAATTTCATTTCAAAACTTTTGTTTGGGGAAAATATGAAATAGTATGAGGAATCCTCAATTGTAACATAGGTATGATGGTTGCCAGCCTGGCACAACTCAGGAACTTTTAGTGGGCTTGTGACTAAGGCATATTACAGGGAAAACATAGACACAATTGAGGGAGCAAATGAACCAAGAAGTCAAGTACAAGCTGTCACTGTTACCCCCTTTTAACTGAGGCATTTGGAGGCGTGCTCCGACTCCCTCCTTCCAGCAACCGTTGCAGATGCCAACTACAGAAGCTCACGCAGTGCTTTCTGTTGGTGCTTTCTCACTCATGAAGGCATACGGTGATTAAATTAGTAGACTGTATACTCTTCAACTCCCTACCTCCCACTCTCATTCCCACTCCGTCATGCTTGCCTTTCACATTCCCAATCCTCTACCTTCCCACAGCCCGGAAGAAAACAGACACTCAAAGCCTCCTTAAGACAGAATTAGTTTCCTTTGGCAGAAGCCAGGTCTTCACCCAGAATAGAGCCAGTTGGTCAAAAGACTGTCTTAAGTCCAGAGTTTGGACAATTCAGAAATGTTCTATTAACTTTTTTTGCCTAATATTACAATCACATGACAATACACTTAAAATTTCCCTTTCATCTGTTTCCTAGTCCATTAAATTGCTCTGAAAACAGGAAAAACAATCTCATCTGCTGATGCATCCCATCAGTCCCATGTGTGCACCTTCCTTTTTGATAAGCTGATGTGTATACTGCTTGATACCATATTGCATAAGTAACACATCTTAATTCCCTGTATTCACATAAGCAACATCTCTACCCTTTTCACTATATATTTTTCATTTAATTACAGAACAATAATTGTCAGAACCATCTACTTAAATATGATGACATAGATTCAATGATTTACCTTAGAAATGATGTTCCTATGTTTTATATTTGTGAACATTTGAAAACAGTCTCCATTTTAAACTTCAACAATTTTAAATGCAATTATCATTTCAGAGTCAGTTTTGATAGATAACCTGAAATGATTGTGCTAACACTGAGTCACAAAAAAATGTGATAATGATATATTTTTATATACTGGCAACATTTAATGGAAATAGAAATATCACATATTACTCTGAAGTATGTAAATCTTATCAAGGACAATTTTATATTCTGCTCTGTATTCATATATAGACTGAATTAACAATATTTATATTTTATTTTCCCTGTGTATGAATTTTCCTACAGAAGCAAATGAAAGCATTGCTGCAAAAGGCCTTGTAATTAGGATCTATCTGAATCTTGAACCATCTGTGGGATATAAGCAACTAAACCCATCCAAAGCTGTGTGCAGGCTCGATCAGTAGAGGTAATGGAATACATTTTCTATGAACTGTAGAGATGACCATGAGTCTAATTGCAGGGAATTCTGAGAACACAGCTTCATGGGGTTGTGTAGGATCCTGTAAGAAGTATCTTTGCTTGTAAAGACATGATTTTTCTCTAAATAAAACTCTGGGAAAATGTACTCTTGTTAAATATAGCAGAATCACATTTCCAGCTAATTTTAGCTAGAGTGTGAAGAAAACATTTCAAGCAGATAAGCTCACACTGTCTTCATTCCGATGACAATGCTCGGCCATGTTGTATGATCCTGTGGTTTTTGTAATGACAATGGAGTCTTAGTTTTTCCTCATCATTGTCATTTCTGACACAAGAACAAGTCATCAGCATTTTAATAGCCTGTATATATTTTCAGTGGTTCTGACTACGCTAAATTGCCAGCAGCCTACATTATTGTAATTCTGCTTTGCAAGCCTCCTGGCTGCAGACTTCTTGTTCATGACAAGCTTCCTGAATGTATTTCCTCTTGTTGGAACTTCTTCTACAGTGGCTGGCTACCTGTGGCATATTTTATGAATCTTTAAAGAAATCATTTACAGACTTTTCTACTTTCAGATTTTTTTTCCATTGTGATACTTAATATTTATCAGATCTGTGCCACAGCATCATCACTGAATTCTAAAGACTTTATACAGAGCAGGTGTTGCCTTTAGTATGTTCTTAAACAGTATAGGAGTTTAGCTTCTCCATAGCTGGATAGTGAATCAAGTTATAAATTTTAGTTCTTTCTCTTTTTAACTTTTGATTTTTTAAATTAATACATGACATTGTTTCTCCCTTCCTTTTCCTCTCTCCAACGTTTCCAATGCACACATCCACTTTGCTTTCTCCTAAAATCATAGTCTCTATTACTTTAATTATGGCATATATAAATATGGAATGTGGTGATATTTCAATGAGGTACATTGTTGCTTTCCACTTGCTGTTGATCAGCTAGGCTCAGTTAGTAACTAAAAATATTAGTTTATGTCACATACCAATGTATGCTTAAAGTATTCTTTAATGACTTTGGTTGTACATTTCTAAGAAGAAGAAATTGGGTATTTTGTTATGAATCAAACAGGAAAAATATTAAGATGTTCCATTTAAAGCAGTGGCTCTCAGTTTTCCTAATACTATGACCACTGAGTAGAGTTCCTCATGTTGTGGTGACACCCCCCCAACCACAAAATTATAACTTTGCTACTGTTAGAAATCATTATGCAAATATCTGATATGCAAAATATTTGATATGTGACCTCTAAGGGTGTCATGACTCCCAAATTGAGAGCCCCACTGGTATAAAGGCTCATTATTTCTAACATTAAATAAAGATTTGATTCTCAGGTAAACATCACCCAATATTCTTCCCTTTTACATAAAGGAGAAATACTGCTCCCTTCAAAGGCTCTCTCGTTGGCTCTGACACATGGCTTCCATATTCAAGACACATGCTGCCTTCTTTTTCTGTTTTGTCCAATTTCCTAACACATAGAAGCTATCAAAACTTTGGACACACATCTTATGTTTATATGAGGAAAAAATTTCCTTAGTTAAAAAAAAAAAAACTGAGGCTGTTACAATAACCTTCCTACTTGGAGAGATTACATGAATACTTAAAAATTATTTGCTTAATTTATTGGATCTGACATGTGTGTTCCTGAGTGAATATGTATGTACCACATATTTGCTGGTGAGCTCAGACCTTAGAAGAGTCTATCAGGGATGCTAGACCTGGATTATGATTATACAAATGATTATGAGCTATGAGATATGAATATTGGGAATCAAATCTCAGCCCTCCACAAGAGCAATGTGTGCTATTAACCACTAAACCATTTCCACAGTCTCAATGTGGTGATATTTTAAAAAAATGACGTATTAAAACTTTAGTATAATGAACTTGTACATAGAAAACATCACAGATCAAAACTAGTCAAATTCAAAGTCTATACATTTCAAATAATTTTCATACAGTGAGAATGGCCATTCTAAATCTAGTGGCAGTACATTTCAAAAAGATTATCAGATAATTTTAAGGCTCAAGGAGTGACAGGCTTTACCAATTACAAAGGAATTTATGTATCACCCCATACATAATTTTCTTAAAATTTTTAAATCAACAATGCACTGAAGGAATAATTAATAATCAAAGAAAGCACAAATAGATCCTGGGAACCTACATAAATACTAGTGGGTATAGCAATCCAACTGCAATTCCATCTTAGAAAAGCAGAGACAAGGATCCTCAAAGCTTGCAGCTATGGTCACTAATCTGATTGACGAGGTCTGGGTGCTATTGGGAGACCCTCCTTCAAAGAGTGCTGGTGGCCATGTCAGAGGAACTCCAGTCAGCAATGAAGCTTATGGAATATAACCCTGTGGATAGCAAAGGTATGGTGGGTCTTTTTAGGGGCAAAACCCTGGGATATTGTTTTTAGAATGTCCTCTGCTTCTGCTGTGCTTCTTCCTGCTTGCTGCTACTGTGTGCCTATTGTATTGGTGTGGTATGATTACTATATGAAAGGATCCCACTATATCTAGCGTAGAGTGATTGTTTCATGGAAAAATCACACTCCTCATTGGGCAACTTACTTACATATCATATTGAAGATAATTTTTATAAGAGCAATGATGCTTAGTTGAATCAATGATTGAACTGAACTTTCTGAGTCAGCCTAAAAGACACGGGTGGCTAAAACAGTGATTAGGGAAATGGTTTAGGTTATTCTGCCAATTGCTCCAATAAGAGATACAAAAATGGCAAACATAGGCTAGACATCACCTTTCCCTTTGTTAGATGTGAGATTTGCAGAGAATAGAAAATAAGAACAAGGAAGTTTCATGAATTAAAGAGCCATGAATTCTGCCTGTGGATAAACAGGCTGATGATCAAAGAAGACAATTACGTTTCTACACCCAATGTTAGGCCTGAGTTCCTTAGTTATGTAGCTTATAGAATTAAACACAGGTTTTAGTATGCACCTTGAAAAAACAAAATTGTGAAAAAAAATTAAATGACTCTATTATGGGTAAAGAAATAGAGATGATTAGCTGAATACTTGTTTAAAGTTTTTGTAGAGTAGAAACAGGATAGGAATCTGCTACACAGAAATCACAGACAGCTGCCAGCCAGTATAAAAGGAACTGGCTGAAATATACATAACTTGCATAAAAGTTTGTTAATCATTTATAAAAGAATCTTTGGCCTTGATTGAAGATGTTATGGTGGGAAAATTAATATAAAGAAAAATGTTTAACTCTTTGTGGACTTCCGAGAAAAACATATAACTTTGTCATCATAATGTGATGTCTTCCTTGTGTAAAGATTTTAATTTGTTTTTGGAAAATATGTAACTTGTGGTTGTGTTGTGAAGTAATCTTTTCTTGTGTAGAATTTTGAGTCTTAGGAAATATAAAAGGATAAGAGAAAAATAAGAGAAGAAGAAGAACAGGGAAGAAGAAGTGGGGAAAGAAGAAGGAGGAGGAGGAGGGAAGAAAGAAGGAGAAGAGGAGGAGGGGAAAAAAGGAGAAGGAGGAGGAGGGGGGAGGAAAGTAACAGGGCAGGAGAACAGAAAAGGAGAAAGAAGAGAGAAAGAGCAAAAAGAGGAACCAGCCAAAGTGTTTCACCAGCCTTCTGAGAGTTTAAAAAATCCTTCCCATGTCTGTCTTAATAAAGTTCAGAATTGACTTCCTCCATCCTCTCAGCGGTCTTGAATAAAATATCCCGTGTTGTTTGTTTGGCCTTTGCTAAATTTAGATTTGACAACTCTTTGGAAGGAGACTCTGGGGAAAGGAGTCTCTTGTAAGCCACTTTTAAGTGCAACCACTGCCTCGGGAGAGATGAAAAGCTGACTGTGAATCTCTTCTTTGGCAGCAGGCCTTGGTGAGTTCAACAGGAATGCTCCTGAAGCATATGGAACTGGAACTTAGTCTGATAGTGTTTATTAGCAGACTGATATGCTCTTCTTCTTAAGGGAGAGATTAGTTCACATAGACAAATGAAAACTACAACCAAACTACTACCTGAGTAATCCTTACTGTTCCTACTTCTCTTAGAGCCCCAGACACTGGAGAACAAACAGAAGAAATAAGGAAGGGAGCATGAGAGAGCAGAAAAACACAGCATTGTGTATTTCACTGAGGAGATGGAGCCATAGACGGTGTTAACCTTCAAGACTGCCAATTCTGAAGGAATAGCATTATGTCTCAATAATAAGATCATATTGCTTATGTATCAAATTATTTGAAAACTTATATGTAGGGATATTTTATTTGTGCTGAAATGTGGTGATATTTTATTTGTGCTTTGCTAAATAAAGCTTGCCTGGAGATGGGGGGTGGGGGGAAGGCCAGCCATTTTAAGTAAACAAAGTCAGGCAGCACACACCCTTAATCCTGATCACTTAGTAGGCAGGACCTCTGTGTGTTTAAGGCCATACTAGGGAACAGAGCCAAGAGTAGTGACACATGCCTTTAATCCCAGTACCAACCATAGAGACCTGGAGGTCTATACAGATAGGCAGTGAAAAGGAAGTGAGGTAGGTAGGCTAAGATAGCCAATGAGAGGTCAGAACAGTAAGGCAATAAAGGTGTGGGTAAGACAGGAAGTAGCTCATATTTGGAAGCTGCAGAGTTGGTGAGGTAAGGTTAGCTGGTGGCTGCCCCTATTCCTCAGATATCTCTAAGGCTTTCACCCCTATGTTTGGCTCCATTGTTTTTTATTTAATAAGACTACTTAGAAATTCATCTATACTTATAAAATTACATTTATATGTTTTAAGTGAACCTGCTACGTGGAGAAATGATTACTGTTTAAGTCATCTAATAGAGGACTCCCTTAGACTCACCACATTGATTTTGATCCCATACATACACAATGTCTTGCATAATGAGTGTTTATCAAGCATTGTGTAAAATTGACTACTTGAAAAATTGAAGTTGAAAGTTTTAGGAGGCAATGATCTGATTGTTCTCCCAACTGCTACAGCACTAACAAGTGGATGGTGGATGGTATAGTGGAATAGAGAGCCTTCTACTGGTGAATGATGCCGAGATAACTATTTTGATAGCCTAAGCTGAGGGAGAATCCTTTGTTCTAGCAACTACTGAGTCTCGAAGAGAAAAAACCAAAATGGTAGAAATTACCAAGATTTCAATATAAATAATTTGACAGAAAACATGAACATTTTATAAAAGCAGTTAATTGTCTCATGATCTAGAGATGTTCCAAAAGGGGGGGGGGGGATCTCTGTCTCCAAAACAGTAACTGAACTTTGTAGCTCTTTTCTCATAAATGATGCATTCTTAGACGAATATTTGAATATGAACGTGTTTATGTATTAAGTCTATTTCATAACCTTTCTCCTAAGTTTCTTTACCTATTCCTGTTTTGAGGGTGGTGCTTCAGACCTACACAAATCTTAAATGTAGTAAAGCATAAAATGCCTCAGAGACCATTATTTAATTTTAAAAACACCTTTATTGGATCACCTTGTGAAACAATGAGCCTTGAAGTTGCAGCCTCTAATTCGAAATGTATCTATAAAAAAATACCCAACCTTTCAAGCAGTGCTTGAGCTTGTCCTTCATCTAAAAATAAGGACACAAATGCTCTTCTCTTTCACCAGGGTGCTCAGAGGAATAACTAATTAAAATGACAGTAGCATACTTACGTTAGAATGGAAGGGCTATGCAAATACTAAATAACAGGAAGGGTCATAAACACACTACCATGCCTGAGTTAATAACAAAAAAAACTGGCCAAAAATAAATGGTAAGTAGAATATCTCCTTACAAAAACTATATGTCTCTCAGAACTTAGCTCCCCATGTTCAAGGGAGATTCATATTAACTTCTTTTTTTCTAGACTAAAGGAGTCTAAAAGGATTTCTAACTGAAAAGATTCAGTGTTTTGAGTTGTGGAAATAACTAGCATATACTGTGATAAAAATTAAGAACTATTGAATTTGGCTCAGATGAATCATCAGATAAATTAAACTGTCCAATATGATCTTATTCTCTTTATCACACACATAAATGACAGCAGGAGTTCCCTTTGTATCTGTACAGACAACAAAATAGAATTAATTTCCTTGTATGAACATAAAGTCAGTTATGGGTAGAATGAATGTCTTCATAATTCAAGGATGGTTTCTATTGTAAAATGTCACCATGTAAGCTGCTTTAGGATCCTTTTCCTGTATTTTTAAACTTTGGTAAATAGAAATTCTGTTACCATTTAATAGCTGCCACATTCCTCTTCTTTTCTTTTCTTTAAATAATTTTATTTGATATATTTTAATCATGTTTTCCCTCCTCAACTCACCCAGATCCTACCCATCTTCTTACCCATCCAAATTTATGTTCTTTCTGGCCCTCTTTAGTAATACAACAACAACAACAACAAAACAAACAAACAAACAAAAAACAGATTAAAGCAAAATAAACACATTAACACATTATTTATTCTCAAAGGAAATGAAATTGAATCACATCATGTGTCTGTTGGGGTTTTCTTTTTGCACAACTTCCCAAAACAAAACAAAAACTGGGCTGGTAAAAATAAACAGTTGAATTATGGGACATATTCTAAAAGTTTACCTTTAGCCCTAGACAATAATACAGTATTATCTAGAATAGGACATAGTAAGAGGAGGTTATGAAGAAGAGAAGTTATCTTAAAAGAGAAGGCAGAGCATCTCAGAGCTTAGATTCAACCCTCTGTAAGTTGGAGGCTATAGCCTCTTGGTAAAGATCTTGTCTGGTATGTGTTAAGAATTGAGTCACATCCAAAGCAAAATAAAACAAACCCAAATCAAAATTCTACCAAAAACAAGTCTTCTGAAACAAACAAACAAACAAAAAAATCTGTGGCATAGTTTTGATACCATAAAAGCAATCACCAGTTTACCTTGTCTTTTTTTCTGAGTATCTCAAGACTCCAAGTGCCTTTAGAAAGCTCCACAGGACACCTCTTCCATGGGAACATGATACTAGAGGGCAATCTTGTACCTTCACTCTTTTTTTAATAGTACAGAAAAGTTTTCATTAAAGAATCTTTTCTATGTATGACCAACCTGTTCAAAAATAGCTCCTGTGACACCTCCATGCCTTTTCAGTCCTGAACCTATGCTATGTCTTCTCTCTTCCTCTTTCAAGGCTCTGAAATAATTGGAAGAATATTTGTATTGTGCCATCTTTCTGGAAAGGAAAGCTGGGATAGTATAAGAAGGGCCATTCTTTCTTGTAGTATTTTTGGCCATGACTCAGGGTGGGATGCTTTATATGTGTCACAAGAAAGATGGCCCTCATTATATTTACACCCCATTTGCACAGGCACCAGAAGAGCTCAAAGGAGATAGTTCAGTGTCCTGTCAGTCACCTAAAAATGTCTGTCTTTTGACTTTTGTCTTTCACTTTGTCTTATACAGGCATTTTTTTTCCTTTTTGTTAATATTCTTTAGTCTTCCCCCCTCTTTTCTTTTTAACTTGAATGCTTTTTTACATTGAGACTCTTAGTAGCCTAGCCACAGGCCTAGGACCATTTGCAATTGTATAATAATAGTAATAACCCATGTGTGTGCAGAATGTTTCCCTCAGGAGCCCAGAGAACTTCATAAATGCCCTCCTGTTAACCTTGGCAACTTTCTGATTGATAGGCACATAGCTTCTTTGGTCCTCTAAGCTTGTGAATTTTCAGACTGGGAGCTGAGAGGTTCAGAAATGTACATTTGTTCATCCCCATCAATGCTGTGGCAGCTTGGCTGTGCAGCACTGTGGTGCTACAAAGGAACTACGAATTTAAACAACATGACCTGTTGTGGGTATCATTAGTATTCTTTTTATAACTATGTCTTTCTTTTTAGACAGATTTTCCCAATACCTTACCAACTGTTAATTAGAAGTGTTAATTCTGCCTATTTGACATAATCTCTGTAATATTCATAGACATAATCTCACCTGGAATGGTCTCTTTTCTTTGTAATAGATATAGGGGATATGGGTGCATGTAAATAAAAAGTGAAGAGGATATTAGCAAATTTGCATATAGATATAATTTAGTTACTATTAGGTTGAAGAGCCAAGTAAATAATTCAGAGATCATCACTGGTGTGAAATTTGCACTTGAGAATATTTAAAAATGATAAAAATAGTAGCTGATTAAATGTTAGTTGTCTCATATTCAAATGCAAAAATCATAAAAAAAAAGTTGTATTAAGAACCAGAAGCTATGTATATATTTGTGTTTTGTATCTTTCTGTTAACAATTTGTCCTTTAGCCTCATTAGTGATGTCAGTCTCTCCTGGATCTAATTCCTTCTTTAGACCATTAGGTTGTTTAAAATAATGACTAAGAGAAAAAGTTCTGGAGCATGATTGACAGGAGCTTGTTTTAATTGCTCTAGATTACCTTTTTGTTGTAATGAACAAGATATTGTGAAATCTTTTGGAGCCATGGTCAGGAGAGGAAAACAAAAAGGCATAACAGAACTACCCTGGTATCATTATTGGGATAAAGTATATACCAATGATATCAAGTTCAAGTCTCTGTCAAGAAATAGTAATCTTCTTTGCATTAGTTACAGTGCTTCGGGTTATGACTTGAGTGTCCTTTTATCAGACTCCATCAAAGGCTCTTCCCCTTGATGCTCTCACCTGGTAGTTCTCCTTTGAGATTTCATTGCGATTTGCTGTGACATTAGGATGTTTAGTGTCTCTAGAGGGGTCACATTAGCTAGTTTGTTTTTCTTTGATGAGGTACTGAAAATCAAGTGAAATGTGCAGAAGTTTAATGTTGCGCAGCTTACCACTGGCCACATGGTGCGTGGAAAGAATTCTGAAAGCCATTTTTTGCAGTAATAAAACTTATAAATGGAAGAAAATTTTATATAATAAAAGTCTTTCTGTAATAACTAAGTGAAGTCTCAGGGACTAAGCATGTGTCTGTTTTATCAATCAAGTCTTATTCTAAAATAAGACAGCAGAGAAATATTTTAAACAAACACATACATGTATATTGTTCTATATGTTATTTGTTACTTATTAACTAATGTCTTAGACATTTTATACCAGGTTAGAATTACTAAAGTGAGTAATGTTTAAAGAAATAAACTTTATTTCTGTTAAGTCAATATCAGGTGTCTGTCATCTGGTGAGGGTTGAATACTCAAAAAGAGAAACACCATTCTCCGTTTTAAAATTTACCTGTAAAATGTTGCCCAAACACTGTGTACTAAAGGAGTGGTTCCCATCTGATGTTCTTTGGGAGGTAGTAGAAATATAAGAAGAGTCTAGTGGAGATAAGTTAGTCACAGGGCTTGCATATTTTTACCTATGTCTCTGTCATTCACCACTCTTCCTAGGTGGCATGCAGTGTGCAGTGTTCTTATGCTTTTCTTTCATATGTTTCTGCCTTGCTGAATATCAAAAGCATTGGAGCCAGCTCACCATTGGCTGAAATCTCTTAAATCTTGAACCAAAGTGAACTTTTTCCTCCTCTTAAATAGTTTCACTGGGGTATTTGTCACAATAACAGAAAAAAAAAATTAAAAAAAGAAAGAAAGAAAAAGAAAACCTGAAGGAGTGAATTATTATCTAGAAGTGGAGCCATTTCTGTAAATGTACCTGACAATGCAGCCCAGAGGAATGTGGAAATTTTTTAATGCAGGGCTTTAGAAAAGTTTAGAATGTTTGCTAGAAATGGCTCAGAATGCTGCAAACATAGCTATATAGATAATTGTGACGAGAGCTCAGAAGAGAAGAATGCTCACCCAGGATGATCAAACCTATGCCAGTGGTTTTCAGATGGACAGGACAATTCTACTCAGTATGTTACTTGAGGTCACTCAGGTTGTTTTGAAGAAATGGGTCTGCATGTTGTTCATGGCTTTTGGTGAATCTAGGTTAAATTCATTTAACCACGGAGAAAATATTAAGGAAGCAAAACGTTCAAGCTGGGCAAAGTCTTCTGCTTTTAGACAGAATTACAGTGAGAATTCGGAGCAAGAGCAGATGAGGGAAAATTGAAGACTTCCAGGCTGTCTCTGAAAGAAACACAACAAAAGCATGGAGAAGGGTGCTGGGATTGCTGATTAAATTAGCACCTGGGACAAAACAGCCAAAGAGCTTCCAACTGGGGCAATAGGCAAGTTGCCTTGCAAGCACCACAAAGATTAGCCAGACCACACCCATTTCACCTTCAAGTGTAATTTGTTTTGAAAGATATTTGTTGGAGAAGAGAATACCAGGATACTTTGTTCACATAAGACCAGTGATTTTTTTCTCAGACTTGAGAGATGGCTCAGTCTACAATGTGTACACAATGCTATGCAAACATGAATACCTGAGTGTAGATCTACATAAAAATCCAAGCAGGACTAGGCGTGTCTACAATCTAGATACTGGAAAAGCCAAAACAAGAGGATTCCTGGGCCTAGCTTTCCAGCCAGTGTACTAAATTTGTGCGCTCCAGGTACAGGGAAAGATATGGTTTGAAAATTAAGTTTGAGGAACTAGTGAAGGAGATACCTGACACTGACCTATGACTTCCACAGGTACATGCACATGTGTGATAACATACTAAACATACCCATGGCTACCCACAAATGCACACATGTGAACACATACATACATGTGCACATGTGCAAAGAAAATAGTATCTCTAGAATTCTTTCAACTATGCTTCACTGTTCAAGCACCAGTACGTGTTTAAGCATTGGTACTCTACTGAAGCTGTGCTCTAAGTCCTCACGGCTGCTTGAATTGTTCCCAGGCCTAGTGTTGTATGTGCTCCTTGTTCTGTAGGCATGAAAATGTAAAAGTCGTGGGGTGACGGAAAATTCTACCTTGAATTCAAAGAATAGCCTAGGAGGCTAAGTAGTGTATGGTAGAGTCAGAATCTAATGGTAGAGCCCCTGAGAATCTGATGCATTACCCCAAGAGAGTGAATTTGAAGCTTCAGTGGAGATTCTAGCATATTAGGAATGGGAGGGGTGTGGAACAATTGCAAGAGAAGCCCTAGCCTATGAGTGAAGCCAACCTAAGACAATATCAATCTGTGGTTCAGCCAGCATGGTAATAGGGAAAAGGCTGTCAAAGATATCTGGAGCTCATACTTTGCAACCATGTGTCACAGTGGATGGACACGAATTTGCTTGTTTGTCCCATTGGATTCCATATTGCTTTGATCCCATACCTCCTTGACATATTCTAGAATGAGAATGGGAATGCTTATGTTATACATTGAAATTGTAACTGGCTTCTACTATTCCTTTATCATTTTCAGATTACCACCAGATTGCCTTCGGTCTCAGAGGAGACTTTGGGTTCCAGTATTCACCTGGAATTGCTTGCTTCTGGTGAACTGAATGCACCTGCATTGTGAGACTCCTATGAGTCTTTGCAGGGCAGGGGTGGAGTTTCATTATGTAGATCTTAGGGCTTTCCCCTGCCAGCAACTTCCACCATGATGCTTCTGCTTTACCATGGGCCAAAAGCAATTTCAGACCATTGACTGAAAGCTCTGAAGCTGAGATTAAATAGACCTTGCTTACTTTTATTTAGGTACTTCTTTTTTTTGTTGTTGTTTTTTGTTTGTTTGTTTGTTTGTTTTATATGTCAAATATCTTGTGAGAACAATGAAAATCCCACACTGTCCCCATATTGCTAACAGCAGAAGGGTGAGAGAGTTCAGTGTTACTTGAAACCTCTTTAATTAATAAGGCCCTTTCTCTCATTCAGGAGGGAAGATTCTGGTAATTCCCTCTCACATGTCGCACTTTTTTTTATTGTGCCCTGGTTAAACTTGACTCTGGTAGGTCACACAGTCAAGCCTTACATTTAGATATTGAAACACTGAAGAGTGAAAAAAGTATTTTTTTGAAGAGGTAGTAGTTGTAGGGTAAAGCTTCTACCTAGGGGCCAGAGAAGGGGTTAGAAACCTGGAAGCTTCCTAGGAGAATTCTACAAAGCTAAACTTTGGAGTGCTAAGTAATGGGTACCACCTGTTCTTATTGTTATGTCTCGGTTCAGAAAAGAGACTCATGGAGCTCTGAGCTAGAGGGGTTGTCTTACAGTGACATCTATGCAG
This sequence comes from Onychomys torridus, assembly GCF_903995425.1. Classification (NCBI taxonomy): domain Eukaryota; kingdom Metazoa; phylum Chordata; class Mammalia; order Rodentia; family Cricetidae; genus Onychomys; species Onychomys torridus. The sequence goes on along the minus strand of NC_050451.1, from coordinate 69,670,661 downwards.
AATCTGCAATGTGGCTGCTTCTACAAGTGCTGACAATACGAGAATTTGTTAATAACTAGAATCGATTTCCGATGCCAAAGTAAAGCAACATTGTCCATAAAATACAAACAGAGGCAATACATAAGAAAATAAGCTTTATTTTCTTTAGCCATTACTTCATTCTCTAGAATTCCTCATTCATTCTCTAGAACTGCCAATTGACAGACACATGGGAGAGCCAAATGGACAAAGAGGAATGTAATTGAGAGCAGCAATCCCATCATCACAGATGGATGAAGAATGGATTAGAAGGTGTATGTTTTATGAACTATAACGAACAGTTAGTGTGAATATTGAGTATACCACGAAGCCAAACGGGTCAACCTGCTGGTAGATGTCAAAGTGACAATTGAAAGTACATCTTCAACTTCAGTTAAACTCTGTGTCATGTCTTAGACAAGTGAAATCATGTCAAATGAGTTTTCCATTGCTCTTGTAGCATGAATGTTAAAATCTTTTGCCCTACACAACTTTATTTGTACCTTGACTTCATCTCACTTAATCTGTTCTATGTCTTAAAGGACTTTATCACGGTCTGTTCTTCCTTGTTCTCCCTTTCTGTTCTTGATCCAGCTGGGATCTCCTGCTCCCCTAAGTTTTTTTTTCCCTTGAACATTGTCCTTCATTACTCCCGCTGTCGTCCAGGTTGTTCATGTAGATCTCATCCATTTCTCTGTCATTGGGTGATCCCTGTGTTTTTCCTAGGGTCCCATTTTGTAGGTAGCCTCCCTGGAATTCTGTAGCAGTCTAGACTGTTTGGAACCTTGGGCTTACACAGGGACACTTTGCTCAGCCTGGAAGGAGGGGACTGGACCTGCCTGTACTGAATCCACCAGATTGAATTGAATCCCCAGGGGAGTCTTGGCCCTGGAGGAGATGAGAATGGAGGGGAGGGGCTGGGGGGAAGGTGAGGGCGGACGGGGAACCCATGGCTGATGTGTAAAATTAAAACACAAATATAATAAGTAACAAAAAAAAAGGACTTTAAAACTAGACTTTAATCTCTCACGCTATTTTTTTTTTCTTTTTTTAAGTCAAGAATTGTCTGAAAAAAGGTCGGACAAATTTAAATGGATTTAACCTTCATCAGAAGAGGTTACACTTGGCTGTAGACCAGGACTCAAGAGTACTTGCTCCCAGAAACATTGTCTCATAAAAACCTTTAAGATTACCTATTTATTGTTGGCAATTACCATCCATCTTCAAGAGTCTATCCACTTGTTCACCCTCCATTATTATGCTCTATCTGCTTCTCATACTTCTGTGCTCTTAGTTCATATGACTGGCATTGTGGGTCAGTATCTGAAACTATGATTAACACCACCTTGCACACATATGCTGTTTTCCAGCTCCTCTGCTTATATTTTAGTGTTGACCTGTTAGTCTAAACCATCCATTTATGATGATAGTAATACAAGATTTATGTAATGACACAAACAGCAGTGGTTAAGAATATGACTTTAGAGGTGTTATTCCCAGATGGGAATGTTAGTTAAAACACATATTTACTATGTGACATTTGTGATATGGAACAGAAGATCATTCTTCAGTGACAGTGTCCTGAGAGAGAGGACCAGAAGATGAGAAGATAAGGGGATGAAGTTTGGAGTCAAGGGGTCTTACTGATGCCAAGCAAGTTTCTCAAGATGTACAGCAGTTTATACACTATTTGCAAGAGGAAAAAAAAATGGGACAGAGTCACCAGAAAGTTATCTTACAATAGGATAAAGTCAGCATGAGGCCATTCAAGCAATGTTTATCAAGGGAGACACAAAATATTTCAAAGACATGAGGAACAAAGTACACAGTGAACTTGGAACTAACAACTCTAGTCTCTTCAGGCAGACAAGACAAGCTCCCAGGAACCAAAACCTTAACTAATTTAAGGCCCTAGCCCTAGCCCTGGACATAGAACTAGTCAAGGGCATAGAACTAGCTTCCCTTTGTCCTTTCACCAGGATCTCTGATAAAAACCTTGGATTGATCTGTCTCTCAACAACTTTGAGTAGCCTGGTTGCTTCACTGTCTTCATTTAAAGCAGTGATTCTCAAGCTTCCTAATGCTGTGACCCTTTAATACAGTTCTTCATGTTGTAGTGACCCCAACTATAAAATTATTTTTATTGCTACTTTGTTGCTATCTCATAACTATAATTTTGCTGCTTTTATCAATTGTAATGCAAATAGTTTTGGAGATAAAGGTTTGCCAAAGGAGTCTCAACCCACAGGTTGAGAAAAACTAATTTAAAAAGGTTTTTCTTTTAATACAATTTTTTTTATTTATTCTTTGGGAATTTCACATCATGTACCACAATCCCACTTATTTCTCAGTTCCTCCGTATCACCCTTCACCCTTATAGTATTCCTTCCTAAAATATATTTTTTAAAATGATTTAAAAAACAAAACAAAACAAAAACCTTTTCACTCTGTCTTTCCTGCCTTTCCATCATCATCTCTTCATTCCTCTTAGTAGCACTGGAAGCAGCAATGTGTCAATCACTATACCCTTTTGTCCAAATAGCTTTGCAAATGTTCACTGTAATGAGTTGTTGGTCCAGTTCAAGGCCTCCAGCTTCTGGTACATGATCAATACTAGAACCTTACCAAAACTCCTTGTCAGACATCCCACTGTTGCTCTGAGTCATGGAGATCCTGGGACTATGATTCTACAGGACTAAAACTTCACGTTTTCCAATAAGTTATAGATGGGGAACATGTTGGGGTGGGCCAACTCAAGGCCTTTGCTGGGACCACACCCTTGAGGTGAAGGGTGGAACCAGCTCTCCTGAGCCCACACCATCTGGACCAGCTCTCTCATTTCCTTGGTGAGGAGTGGGGCAAGCTCTCCTGAGTGCAGGGCCAGCTCTCCCACTGTAGTGGCTAACAAGTATCAGTGCAAGATCTCCCAGGGCAGCAAAGGTTGTGGCCATCTCAGCATGGCCCCCTCAGATTTCAACATGCATAATTTGCATAACCCTGGGTGATAACACTGGCCACAGACACCAAAACAGATCCCAGTTACAGCAGGGTCTCAGACCCATAAATGGTTTTCACAAGCAGCCAGGGCCCAGATGTCACTATGGTCTTGTGTGACAGTAAAGGTCACTCAGATTATTACTGTCCTGGTGGCAGCATGGCCCTCAGACACCAACATGGTCTCAGGTGGTGGCCCAGACTCCAGAGATCCTCAAAGCCCACAATGGTAACAAGAGCCACTGACATCCACACAGACCCTGGCTGTGGTAGAGCCATGGACCCAGCATGGCCCTGTGTGGCAGCCTGAGCCCAGAGGTGGCCATGTCTCTGAGTGGCAGCACAGCCCACCAATGTCAGCCTCACTGTCTTTTTCCACAGCAGGTGAACTGGTTGACTTCTCTTTCTCTCCTATTTCTCCACAATGTATTTGCTCACTGTAACGGCACATTGAGGCACTAGGAAAACCTGTAGGTGTCGTCCACCTACTTCATTTAAAGGTTCTTATGTTTGCCACTTACTGTGTGGATTAAAAAGTTAAAGTATGGCCGGGCGGTGGTGGCACACGCCTTTAATCCCAGCACTTGGGAGGCAGAGGCAGGCAGATCTCTGTGATTTTGAGGCCAGCCTAGGCTACCAAGTGAGTTCCAAGGAAAAGCTGCAAAGCTACACAGAGAAACCCTGTCTCGAAAAAAATCTAAAAAAAAAAAAAGGGGGGGGGGAAGACATTTTTACATTTCTCTTTACTGGTTATCTGAACTGGCAAAACTCACTTGGTTTTCTTGAGGCTTAGTACCTTCACCTGCTTAAGCTAATGCTTGAATCTGAGATCATATCGCACATCAGGTTAATATAATCAAGAATGTCCACACAAGAAGATAAAATTCTTGAAACAAGCTTATTCTGCTAGGCAAATTGGGAACATCGCATGTTTAATTGCATAATTCATTTCATAATTGTTACTTTAAATTTATTTAGTTATTCATTTCCTTATGTATTTGTCATGTGGATATGTGTTTCATTGCCTTAGTTTATATGCAAAGTGCTTGTAGGTGCCACTAGGGGCAAGAAGAGGGTATCAGGTCCCCTGGAACTTGAGCTACAGGCAGTTTTGAACTGCTATGTGTGTCACTGGGAACTGAATCTAGGGCCCCTGAAAGGGCAGTAAGCACTGTTATCTGCTGAGCTATCTCTCCAGTCCCTGTAACTGCTTCTTAGAAGTTACTTTTGTTCTCTAACCTGACCTGTATCTTAAATTTTAAATCTTTAAAAAAATTAATTACAGTGTTCATTTGTGGAAAATTCTGTATTGTTAGAGGTCAGTGTATTGAAATATCATCTAGCTATATGTTTTAATTTTCCCAGAATCCAAAAGCAAAGTATGAATAAACCTGAACTTGTCCTTTATCAGTAGACTTATCAAGATGGTATAGAAAGCCAGATGAAAGGAGAGAATACAGGGAAAGCCCGAACAGCAGTACACTGAGGAACAACAGCTAACATATGTGGGATGAACTCACTGGCCATTCCACTCAGGACCCATTTATGTATTTCCATTTTTCCCTTCCCAACTTCTCCTATCTTTGAAAAGATGTAATGGCAACATTGATAGATCACCACTATGCAGTGTGAAAACCCTGTGAAGAGTTGGTCCCCACCAGTGGTGTAAGGTCTCCTACTGCTAAGAAGTGTAGAGGCTCCAAAGGAAGGTAATGACCGTGTTTGGAGTAAGGCTTCACAAAACTGTCTATTTACAAAACATCTTACCAGCATATCAGGGTTCTCAGGGAAGAGCTATCTTGGAAAAATATGCAGAAATTTGTGTTGTTGTTATTGTTGAGTGGATGGTTTCTTTGGTTATGAGTCAAAATTGTACATTTGCACAAATGTGCTGTGAATCTCACAATTTAATATCATTCTAAATTAAAATATTTCCTCTTGTAGATTCATGGGAGTTTCCCTTGCATCAGGTTTCTACCTAACCCCCAAATGCCCCTCCCATCAAGACATCTCTTTCATTACTCTCCCCCTCCATCTACCTCCCCAAACCAATCCCTCATGTTCCCACCCCCACTGGCCCCAATCTACCCAGGAGATCTCTTCTATTACCCTTTTCCAGGGAAATTTATGCATCCCCACACCCTCTGGGCTCTTTTTGTTACCTAGCCTCTCTGGGGTTGTGGGTTGTAGCATCCTCTACCTTTTAGCTAATATCCACTTATGAGAGAATATGTATCATTTTTTTTTTCTTTCTGGGTCTGGGTTAACTCATTCAAGAAGACTTCTAGCCATAGTGGATAGGTAGCCTAAACTGGCCATCTTCTGTAATCAGATTGGTAACTATCTCAATTATCATCAGAGAGCCTTCATCCAGTGACTGATGGAAACACATACAGAGATCCACAGCTAAGCACTGAGCTGAAGTTGGAGAATCCTATTGATAAAAGGGAGGAAGAATTATATGAGCCAGGGGCTCAAGGTCATCACAAGGGAACCCACAGAAACAACTAACCTGGGGTCATAGGAGCTCATAGACTCTGAACCTACAGTTAGGGAGTCTGCATGAGACCGACCTAGACCCTCTACATATGTGTGACAGTTGTGTGCCTTGATCTACTTGTAGGACTCCTAGTGGTGGAAGCAGAGCCTGTTCCTAAAGCTTTGGCTGGCTTCCAGGAACCTATTCCTCATACTATGTTGCCTTGCCCACAAGGGGAGCAGGTTAGTCTTACCTCAACTTGCTATTCCATGGGAGGTTCCCCTTTCTGAACAGAAACAGAGGAGGAGTGGATGAGGGGAGAGGCCAGGGGTGTGTGGAGGAGGGAATGTGAGGAGAGGAGGGAGAAATTATGGTCAGGATGTAAAACAAGTAAATAAATTTAATTAATAAAAAGGCATATATTTCCTTTTGCATAGTACATTAACAAGAGATCGGTATCCCTCACTCCAAAAACACTTGTCATAGGTATCTATTTAAAACTCTTAATCCTTTCATGTATTACAGAAACAACATAGACAAAATATCAAATATTTTTGTTTAGAGTATAGTAATAACCTCTAAAAAGTAGCCAAAAAGAAGGTTCATTACCCAGGTGAGTCCTAGACTAATTCCATTATCCTCTATAACTTCCCTGTTGAATTCATGAATATATCGTTTTTTAAAAACCCACATGCTTTACCATTCAGCATTACTTAGGGACCTGTGGGAAACACTGGTTCTTGGCTGTACACTATTACTACTAAAACAGAATCTTTATTCTAGACAATTTTCTGGTGTGACCCTCATTATTCTTTGAGAACCCAACCTGTGCAGGCCTTACTCAGCCTGGCAAATTGTGCCTTACTAGAAAAGAGTATCTTTATTTTAAAGAAAGTACATTCTGTGATGTTTTAGGTGGAAGATATTCAATAACAGTGGTCAAACTGAATTTAGGACACCTTTGTTACCCATGTGAAAAAGATATTTGTAGCATCTTATGGAGTAGCATCTTATGGAGTAGATTGTAAAGGATGCTGCTTTATATCAAACACTGTAATCAGAAAACTATTAAGAGAGCAAGCTCAGAGACGGTGCTTTCATTTTTAGTAAAAGGCATTATTGCATATTTACGTCTTAGAAATAAAATATGCACCTTTTAAATACCAAAAAAAAAAAAAAAAAGAAACCTTGCCAACTTTCTCTAGGTAAATGTTTTATGCCCAAATTAGATTTGCTGAAGGGTACAATACATGATATCAAATATTTAATTACAACTTTAATGTAAAATTTATACAGTATATGGAAACCAGAATAGCCATTTTACTTGTAAAGACTTTAAAAATATTTTATTGGCGTTCCTAGAGTATTCATAGTAGTGCAGAATTGCGCATGCACTCTTTTAGCTTATGTCCATTTATCATTTGGGTATATAAATATTACTGAGAGAAAGAGAGAACCAGAGAGAGGTGAAATAGTCCTGAGACTATTTTAATGAAATCCATGTAAATTTATTCTGAGTTGATTTATCCTGTAATGTTTGCTAAACGCCCTCTTCTTATCTGATAACCACTCTAAAGATCATTCTTGGGCTGCATTTTCTAAGAAGTAACCTGGCAGTTGCACTAGTTCTTCAGCACATAATTGTTTAAATGTAGCATTCTGGAATCTTGTATTTATAACCACAAGGTGACTGATGAGGGAAGATTTGTTAGGTTTACCTTTATATTTTAAGTACTTTATAAACCTATTTTCTAGCAATTTTTAGTAGACTTCACGGCTGTATTGTATTCCTATTAATCTTGTGTGTACTATACAAAACAAATGAAATTAACACTTTCAAACACCATTTATTTGATGTTCTGTAAAAGACAAGCATACAGAAAGATACCTATAAATTTTTAAGTACTGATCCATGTGTTTTTTATGCAATACAGAAATAAATATATAAAAACTTTCAAAATATGGAAATAGCCACAATAAACTGAGTTAACATGAAAAAAGCAATTCAGTACTGACCCACATGGAAGATATACTTCCCTTTATACACACACACACACACACACACACACACACACACACACACACAAATATATCAGGTAGATCCTATGCACTAGTAATGTACTTCCCACAGGAAGAATGCAATCCTAAATTGAGAATAATTTGTTACCATGGAACTTATATTCAAACGAAAGGCAAATAATAAACTAGGGAAAATAAACCAGGCATATATATATATATATATATAGTCATATATATATAGTCATATATATATATAGTCAGAGTAGGAAAGACTTTTCTTAATAAGTCACATAAAGGATAGTCACCAATCTGATTACAGTAGATGTCCAGTTCAGGCACCCTCTCCATTATTGCTAGGAGTCTTAGCTGGGGACATCCTTGCGGATTCCTAGGAGTTGCCCTGGCACCAGGTTTCTCTCTAATCCTGAAATGCGCCCCCCCCCATCCATATGTCTCTTTCCCTACTCTCCTCATCAGTTGACCCCCAAACTGCCTCCTGCATCCAGCCTCCCAACCTGATCTCTCAAGGTCCCATCCTCTCATCTCCTCCGCCCCCCACCCCCAGTTGCTGACTTACCTAATTGTCACCAAAGAGCCTTTACGCAGTAACTGAGGAAGCAGATGCAGAGATCCACAGCCAAGCACTGTGCCAAGCTCCTGGAGTCCTCCTGAGGAAAGGAAGGAGGGACTGTAAAAGCTGGGGAGGGGGGGGTCAAGTTATTGATGGAGAAACCCACACTGATACAGGTGACCTGAGCTCATGGGAGCACATGGACTCTGGACCAAAGTTAGGGAGCCTACATGGACCAAGCTAGGCCCTCTGCATTTGTGGGACAGTTGTGCAGCTTGGTCTGTTTATAAGTTTCCTAGCAATGAGATCAGGACCTGTCCTTAGAACTTAGCTAGATAGAGAACCTGTCTCCATGCTGGGATGCCTTGCTTTGTTCAAGCACATGTAAGACCAGCCCCTTTCTGAATGGAGACATATGAGGAGTTGATGAGGAGGAGGGTAGATGTGGAAGGGAGGGAACAGGAGGAGAAGAAGGAGGGGAAACTGTGGTCAGTATGTAAAATAAATGAAAAAATTAATTAAATAAAATTAAATTTAAAAAATAAGTCATATAAAAGTTGACAAAAAATCTTTATATAGAGACTGAGAATTTTTGAATATGGGAAATTGTTGAACTGAATTATAAAAGAGTATCAGTCAAGTTGAAGTTTAATACTATTCTCTGAATTAGCTGTAAGAGGCCTTGCCAAACACAGAAGCTTGGATTTCACTTGAAGAATTCTCACCAATTATCAAAGCAGATTGATAGGAAATTATTGAATTTGTATTTTAAGATTTTTCTTTAGATACTGAATGGAATTAAGGGAAGATAAGCAAGAAAGAATAAGGCAGTAAACTTGAAGATTTGAGATTTAAATAGAAAGGTAAGTTATCTTCAATAAATGAAATAAAATTGATCACTTTTTATTTTAATTATTTGCTATAGTTTTGGTGTGAAAACACATTTAATAAGTTATTAGTAAGACGTGTCTACTTGCTATATGGATTTTTTGAATTTTAGCCATTTACTGTTTTTAGATGCAAACAACAGAAACAGCCATACTGAAGAAAACAATAAGTTAATTTGAGGAGTGTAAAGTTGTGTTTATAAATACAAATGCCTTGGAAATATGTCAACATTATGGAAATGCATTAAAGTACAAACTTTTCACTGACCTGGTTTCCATAATCAAATTAAAACACAATAATTATTTTACAATGTACATTAAAATTAAGTCTCCAGCAGAATATGAAAGATTGATTGTGCATTCCTTTTTACTACTAAAACTTTGAGAGATAGGAATTATGAAAGAAACAATGAAAATCAGATGTACTTCATGGTGAGAGCCAATACATACCTTAAATTACACAGAAACTATCACTACATGACATGAGGAATATATTATTCCCTAAAGGAGGATGGATACCAGGAAAACCCCAATGTGAAAATGTCCATAAAATAATATGAAGCTATCTGCTCTTTGCAGTTGTGAAGATGCCTAACTTTTAATTATAATACTGATTAAATGAAATATAATATGTTGCCTTAGACTTGATCCAGAAAGACATAGTCTCAAGAAAGTAACATGAATAGATTCATAGTGCATTAAAGGGTGATATCTATTCCTTGATGGTATACATCTCCTCATCACGTCAATATGGTTTACTGCTTTTCACCTATGAGTATTGGTGTTTGGTTGGCTGTTGGTTGTTACTCAATAGGAAAATCTACTAGAGAGTTATGTTATCAGAATAAATTAATTTGGCTCCATTTATCACACATTTGTCAGTTCAGTCCAATTAATGTATTAAAAATCAAAATGATTATCAATATTTTAAGCTTTTCTATCACCAGTTGAATTTTCATATTTATCAAATACTAACAAAATTATGTTAATATGTTAAAGTAATACATTTGAATTAATAAGAACAAAGAAGCAGGCATATTTTACTACTATCTATCTTTAAAGACATATCTGGAACAAACATTTGGGAAGCAAAATCAAATATATATAACCCACTTGGTTGACTTCCATTAATTTTTTTGTTGTTGTTGCTATGATGAAACACCAAAATCAAAAGTGATGAATGGAAGGCAGTTTACTTTGTCTTATGGTTCAAGAGTGGAGTCAATAGTGGTGAGAAAGGCAGGGCGGTCCAAGTAGAAGGATGAGAAAGAGCAACATGTCCTATAGGAACCTGAGGGATGACACTGAAGTGGGTTGAGTCTACCCACTCTTAAAGCACCCTCCTTCTGTGACGCCCCTCTTCCTCTAGCAAGGCCCTACCTCCTAAAATGTATAACCTTCCAAAACAGTGTCAACTGGGCAGTAGGTGTTCGCATTCCTGAGCCTACATGAGACATTTCCCATTCAAACAAATGCCTTCAACTCCCTAGCTCATATAGGATCACGACAATTTCATGATAGAAACTGTATTCCAACTTTAAAATTTCCCACAGTCATTCATAATTTAAACTGAAAACTGTTTAAAAGTCCAAAGTTTATCTCTCCCCAAGACATAAAGGAATGTCTTAACTGTTAACTACTCTAAAATAAAACAAATTTTAAAAAGTACACCCATCTAATATACAATAGCACAGAATTTGCATTTCCATTCCATATATGGAGGAATGGCTACATAATGAGGAAATACTGAACAAAAGCAAGAGTAAAGCCAAGCAAGACAAATGCCAAATCCTACCCAGTGTTTGAAACTACAATTTCAAATGGCTTAAACGGTTCATTCCATCTAGCTTTGACATCTCCAACAAATACCTCACTCCCAGGTGGTTTCCTTTCACTTCATGTACCTCTCCTTTACAAATGTCTGATGTTTCTGCCATCAACATCTTGGAAGCTCCATGACAATGTAAGCTTCACTTTCATACTTTTACACAATAAGCTCTCAAGGCCCTTCCACAGGGACTACCCTGCCCTGCATTGCCTATCTTCAGTGATTCTCTGAGACCCCAGAAGAAGAATCCATTACCCAATGACTCTTACAGGTTTCATGCCTCTAAATTTAGTTCTGCACAGACAGCTCTAGCAAGCTTGGCTGCTAATATGAGATGTGCCTTTACCTCACATAGAGTACATTAGCAGTACCTGTGGTATGTTATTTATTTTCCTAGGAACAGAAGACACTTCAGGCCTTCTCCCTTTACAAGTTGGAAGCTTAGCTCAGTCATATGGTTCCCTTAGGTTACCTTTTCTATGTTTCAGTGTAAAGCAAGAAGCCTTTTATTAATGGTGCTAATCTCTTCAGCAATTATATCCTCTTTTTCAGCTCATCTCTTGACTGTAACAATGAACTTCCTAGTGCATTTTTCCTTACCAAACTACATTTGTAAATAGTTTTGTCCAGGGTGTTCTTTTCCATTATAGTCTTGCAGAAGAGCTATCAGTATCAAGCATGCCACAGACTCAAGGCAATGTCTTGAAATTTACTCAAAGGCATTAATCAATCTTACATGAATAGCCTCCAACCCACTTGCCAGAGAATCCTTGTTTCCTTCTGAAACCTCATGGGCGGGAACTCCACTCTACTGTCATCACTCTGCTAGGCATTTGAACCCCCACACGTGTCGTAAATAAACCACCACAACAAAACAAACAAAAATACAAAGACCCCCCACCAATGCCAAACTTCTTCCCTGTATTGCATGGTATTTAACAAACATTATTTCTTAATTTTGACAACCTAGTGGTACTTTATTAAATAGTGCTTCTTGAAGATTCTATAAAATCCATTAAGTATAGCAAAACAAAAATCAGTGACTATATATTTGTAGAAGAATATCTGAAGATCAATATTATAAGGCAGCATTTAGAAGGGAGTCTTGCACTATGATCGTGAGCCTGGGCTTTCCACACAAAAATGGTGTCTTACTTATTTTCCTATTTCCATGACAAAATATCATGACTAAGAAAAGTTATAAAAGGAAGCATTTAATTTGGGGGTTCATGTGTCTACAGTGTTACAGTCCACGGCTATTAAAATGAGAGAATGGAAACAGGAAGGCAAACATGGCACTAGAGCAGTAACTGAGAGTTGACTTTGTATCCAGAAGCTTAAGGCAGAGAGAGAGAGAGAGCTATGGGAAAATGGTGTGGGCTTTGGATACTCCAAATCCCACCTCCAGTGTCTTTCCTCCTCCTCTAACAAGGCCACACCTTCTGACCTTTCCCAAACAGTTACATCAACTGGGGATCAAACACTCAAATATATTAGTCCTTCTCTCTAAGTCACATTTGTGTGTGTGTGTGTGTGTGTGTGTGTGTGTGTGAGTGCGTGTGTGTGTGTGCTTACAAAATAAAATAAACAAAAATATATAGAATTGCTTTGGGGAAGTAAGTTTATTGACTCACATATATCCAAGTGTCTAGCAATTAATGTTGAGGACAATAGTGACTATCATGTACAAATAAAGGCATATTATAAGACTAGAAGAAAAGGCTTGTGTAAGACTACAGCAATCCCAAGGATAATGTGTCAGTCAGAGCACAGAAAAGTAGCAGAAATTAATGGAGAATCATAGACCAGGATAAAATCCTTTCTCAGAAAATTCTTGAGCTTGTCAGTTCATAACTGAACTTCAATGAACTTGACAAAGTTCACTTTTTTCCATCATATTAACCTTCCTTCAGTCAAAATTATTAAGGCAAGTGATAGGATTCCTGGTCATGGGAAGCTATCAGTGCAGCATTGAACTGCTAGTTATCAAAGGTAGCTGAGGAGAATATACAAGTGGTAATTTTCCTCCTGGTGAATTTAACAGCATGAAATCTCAGATAGTCTTTCCTACCATATCCAACTTCTTTAAAAATAAAATAAAGTAAAATTGTAGCCTGCCTATTTAATGAGTGTGTAGAATGCTGTCCACATTGCAGAATAATCCTCTTTCGGCAGGAATACTGGGTATAATTTTCTACATAAATGGAAAAAAAAGTAATCTTATCTCCAGTATATCCCTTTTCTGTGATATGCTGGGTTATGCAGGCTAAAGCTGTTGACAGAAAATTCACCACTCGGGTGAGAAGCAAAGATGAGAAAAGGCATCCCAATGGTGTCAGGAAACCTTTATATAATGAGGCAAATCCCAGAACCTCAGGGATCTCATTCACTATGGAAAACATTTCATGTTTCTTTCATTATAGGAATGATATGCTGTCTATTAAAAGTACAGAAGTGAGATTGTCTTGACAGTTACTTTAATAGAGTAACTTGCTTTGGATTGTCTTTTGGTTTTGGCAGATAACAGCACACAAGCCTTTTTTTTTTCCCCTCTACAGAACCATGCATCAAGCAAGCCCAATCTATCACAGTATGGTAGAGTTAGAACCTCTTATTATACAAAATTGTCAGGGCATTACAATATAAACAACACATTCTACACAGCTGCAAAACACTTATTCAAGGAGTCCATTTAGTTTCATAAACTTTTTCTAAGTCTCTGACACCTTAAAAAACTATGACAGGTGTTGATATTATATGCCAAACAAGAAGAGTCACTCACTATGTGACTACCAACAAAAGAAAAGAGTACAAGATAAATAAACTCCAATGGGGAAAAATATCAGATATATTAATAATCCCTGTTTCTTTGCCTGTCATCAAAGCAAAAGACAACAAAGGATCAAATTTAGCTCAAACTCAAAAATCTCTCCCAACTTTGATTTTACATAATTTACTCCTCTTGGTATTGGTGCTGTTGGGCTGTTTTTTGTGAGCTGTTCTATTTGATGTGATTCTATTTAATACTAGCATATGTATGTAAGTATAATCTGACTGAAAACATGAATATTTATTTGCTATTTACAACTTTCTCACTACTGTGTGTGTATATGTATGTGTGTGTATGTCCATATAAAACAGCAAGTAAAATAATGAATCAAGGCATAGTGTTCTGGGGCTTACACATCTACTTTCTTTAGAGTAATTATTCCTCTCTAAGCTGAACTTCCTAACTGAAGCATGCCCTAAGGCAATTTTGTATCATAACACTGTGGTTTAGAGAAAGGCTTCCAATTTCGCCCATCCACACAATTTAGGAATCTCTACAAGTGCTGCAAGAAAGAGCCAAAGCCAGCCACAGAGGGATGCAGGCTTATAGGAAGAGAGACAAGTACACTTTCAAGGGACTGAGATTTGAAATATTGATATAGTCACATTAATTGAATTTTTGCCTTGAGAAGTGATTACAAAAATGTTGCTCCAATATTAATTTGTATCTGCTTTGGATAAGATTAACATTAATTTCTTCACCAGTCCCCATTACTCTTTTATTATTCATTAACATCTCTCTTTGCATGTGTAAGAGACCTTGATGAAGCATGTTTATTCATAGCCTAACCTTTTTAAATAATTCTAACAGCTCTCTAACAGTAACCTTCCTGGCATGCTGAATATTTCTTCTTTGTTTCATTATTCACTGCTTGCACTCTACCCTCCACTTGAGATGCTGAACATGAATCAAACCCCTCTTCCTGTTGCTCTCTTCCTCCCCTAAAATGTCCTCTGCAGTCTGTTCCCACCGGAGAGCCCTGCTCACAAAACACACAAAGTACTCCAGCAAAATCATGCCCTGGTTGGATCAGGGACAGTATAATTTTCAGAGATCCGGATTGCAATTATTGATTTACGTCTCTTGTAGCTCATTACAGATTTGTTACCACATTTTGGCTTATTGTTCACATATCTTTTGTTAGAATATTTAGTTTGAGTCTGCCTTTGACAAAAGCTCTCGAGGTGACATTTTATCTTTTCTTTGAACGTGTAAGCTCTCAGCTTATTTTTCTGAGCAGATAAAATGGACAAAGTGGCAAATGAAAGGGAGGAAAAGAAAAGAGGAACTGTTGAATAAGTGAGGTTATTTTATTTTTTTCTACCAGCTGCAGTATTGTTTTTGCTGGAACTTCATAATCACATATAAAATACACAAAAGCAATATTTGCCTTTCAAATACAGATTTATGTTAGATACATATCTTAAAATAAAATTTGACTATAAGACAAATAGCTAAACGGTCTTATTAATAACAAACCTGGAGCCAGAAAAATGAAAGATCAGAGGGATAGGACAAGCCACAGCCAACCTCACCTTACCAACCCTCAGCATCCAGAGCTGCTTCCTGTATACTCACACCTGTATCCTTTCTGTGCCCTGCTGTCTCACTTCCTCTCTCTGCTCAGCTGCATCACTTCCTCTTTCTGCCCATCTCTATCACTTCCTGTCTGTCTGTACAGACCTCCAGACCTCTATTGTTAACTAGTGCTAGGAATTAAAGGTGTGTTCCACCACGCCTGGCTCTGTTCCCAGTATGGTTTTGAACTCACAAAGATCCGGATGGATCTCTGCCTCCTAAATGCTAGGATTAAAGGCATGTGCTACCATTACCTGACTTCTATGTTTCATATAGTAGCTGGCTTTTTCCTCTGATCCTCAGATAAGCTTTATAGGGGTGTACAAATAAAATATCACCACATTTGATTGCATCCCACTTAAAAATCAGCCTGGAAGGAGGGGACTGGACCTGCCTGTACTGAATCCACCAGGTTTAAATGAGTTCCCAGGGGTGTCTTGGTCCTGGAGGACATGGGAATGGAGGTGAGGGGCTGCGGGAAGCTGTGAGTGGGGTCGGGAGGGGGGAGGACAGGGGAAACCATGGCTGATGTATAAAATTAAAACACATAATAATAATAATAATAATAATAATAATAATAATAATAATAAAAGGAGAATATGGCTCATGAAAAATTACCATTTTCTTTTCTTTTCCTTTTTTTGGAGTTCTGTCATTTTTTTTTGGGGGGGGTCAGGAATAGACAAGCATATTTGTTTATGTGTTTCTGACTTTAAATATGTTTTCTTTTTTATGACATGAAAGGGACATCTTATAAAATTTTGGCAGGAACACAGAGTACTTTATCATTGATAAAAGAATAATTATTTTAATATATTTTCTGAGTTTAAAATAGATAATTATATGTTCTCCTATAATCACTCAAATATTTTCACATGGCTTCTAATTTGTCATAACAATGAACTGAAAAATAAATCCCTTCACTAGAGCTGATAAATACTTTGTTGGCTCTTTACAGCCTACAGAATTAGGCTATGTGTTTTCTTATTATTTTTCTTCATAAATGTATTGAATATAAGCTTAGTTTGCAAGAAAGTCACTTAACTTCTATATGCTTGGGTAATTCATTACTAATTGTTAATTTTATAACATTTCTATTTTAATATTATGTTTAATCCTTTGCTACTAAATTCCTACAGGAAGGGTGATACATGTCAAGTGGAATTTTATTTTGCTGAATGTATACTAATGTAAGGAAATTCCTTTAAAAGACTACCTGGGTCTGTAGGACACAAAATAAGTCCTAGATTGGCTTGTTACATTTCAAATCAAATAGGCTGGGTGGGTCTTAGAATTCTTCACAGTATAATTAATTCAAATTCACTGCAATTGCAAGTGACTTCACTTCATTCAGCTATAACAGAAATGTCTGTGGTTATCATGGATGCAGCCTGGACTATAACTCAAAAACCAAAACAATGAAAATCTGTAAGCTACAAAAACAGTTAAAGACAAATCACACCAAGCTGTGCACACACTGCAGAACAGAGCAAAACTAGTAAAAGAAATTTCCTTTTAGGAGAAAGTGAAGGTGCCCATTCAGTGGTACTGGTGAGGCAGAAGCTCTCAGGAGGGTTTGATATCTTTCTATGACAGAAACAACACTCTAAGGTCATGAGCTTATCAACAAATCTCACTTGTAAAATGATAAGAAGGAAAATAATCGCAGTTCAGTGATAACAATTCCAAAGGAGGATAAGTTTGAACACTGAAGTCTTGTATAACTTAAGAAAGTAGATGGAGCTGGATGGTTGTGGCACACGCACACCTTTAATCTCAGCACTCTGGAGGGAGAGCCAGGCAGATCTCTATGAGTTCGAGGTCAGCTTGGTCTACAGAGCCAGCCAGATTCAGGACAAGTACCAAAACCACACAGAGAAACCCTGTCTCGAAAAACAAACAAAAAAGAAAGGAAGGAAGGAAGGAAGGAAAGAGGGAGGGAAGGGGGAGGGAGGGAGGGAGGGAAGGAAGGAGGGAGGGAGGAAGGAAGGAAGGAAGACAGATAGAAAGAAGATGGCTAAATAAACTAAATGAGTGGAAAGAAATCGTTAAAGTGACTCACAAGATAACGTTGTTTTGCAGAGGACCTGAGTTCTGTTCCTGCTAAATCACAACGTCTTGTAAATCTAGCTGTAGGAGATCAAACACTCTATCCTCTACAGGCTCTCACACATGAACGTACACTTACTGGGTTCCCACCCTTCGAACATACACAATTAAAAGAAAACAAAATAAATCACTAAGATACATGCCTGTCAGCTTACATGTGTATGAATGTATATAGAAATCTTAGACAATTGAACAAACGTCTCTGAGATGTCTGTGTTTATATCTTCATGATGAATTATTAGAAGTAAAAGAAGCACACGAGGGAAGTAACAGCTTTAAACACTTACATAAAAATGAGTATTTTTAATTTGTACTGATGAGCATCTCTGGAAAGTTTAGTTCAATTTGCAATCTCCTTTAGTATTTCTGAGTTTAGCTTACTCTCAAATCTCCATCAGACTCATTGGACCATTATTAGTAATCATCACAGGGTATCTGACACTGCTTTTAAAGTTCATAACACAAGAAACGACATTTTTTAACGCTATTTGTTTTCCTATTTCATATATATGTACTTATGATTATTATTTTCTCACTTAATGTATGTCAAGTCACTGATACATTTTAAGAATTGACATGAGATAGTATATGGATTTCTTCTTTACTTACTTTCTCTTGATGATTATTTTTGGGGCAAAGGTTAGAATTAATTTTTTATCTTGTTTGAGTAATTGATTTAAAGACCAGAAAGATCATTTTTTTGATTGAGGTAATGGTAAATTGATAGATTCATTTGAGATAAATTAGCTTCATTACCATGTTAAGATTATTCATCCTGGATACTTTTTATATTTACATTTTTATAACAACTAAAACCATCCTTTTAATAATTAAATACATTTTACAGTTTAAAATTATTTAATACTTTTAAATACAGTAAGTACTTTTAGAAACAGTTTGGAGAATTTTTAAATGATTTTTTATTAAATATTTTCACATATCTTGATCACATAATTTCCCCCACCTCAACTACTACATGATCCTAGCCATGTCCCTCCCTCCCCAACTTCATGTTCTTTCTCTCTTTCTCTTCTCTCAAATTGCCCCACCAAAACAGAAAAACAAAACAAAAAAATCAAAAATCAAAAGAAACTAATTACAAAAAGAATAGGAAACCAATAAGACAAAAAAAAAAAAAAGGAAAGTAAGAAAGAAAAGAAGGAAGGGAGGGAGGGAGGGCAGAAGAAAGGAAGGAAGGAAGGAAGGAAGGAAGGAAGGAAGGAAGGAAGGAAGGAAGGAAGGAAGGAAGACTGAAAGACAGGAAAAGGAAAATGCACAAAATAATCCTGGAGTTATTTTGTGTTTGCCAAGTGCTCCAGCCAATGAGGCTAGAGTACAGTTATGTGCTCAGTGGCACTACATTGAAAAAAACTTATTTCCCCCTTTCCAGCAGATATCAATTGCTCATAGCTTATTGGTTAGGGACAGGATTTTGCTTCCACTTCTTGTCAGTGCTGGAATTTTGTCTGGTTTCAAACTGTGTAGGTCCTGTGTGTGCTGCTGTATTCTTTGTGAGTTCATATGTGCATTAGCCGTGTTGTGTCTGAATGACTTTTCCTTTGGGGTTACCTACCACCTCTGCCTCTCAAAATCTTTCTGACTCCTCTTCTGTAAAGAACCACTATCCTTGAAGGGTGGTTTTTGATAAAAACATCTGATGTAGGGCTGAATGTTCCAAAGTCTCTCACTCTGCACAGTATCTTGTTGTGGGTCTCTTTGTTAATTGCCGTCTACAACAAGAAGCTTCTTTGATTAGGAATGAGAGATGCTTTGCTATAGGGGCATGTCAATATGTCATTAAGAGTCATTTTAATTTTATGTTCCTTTAAAAGAATAAGATTACATTTTACATGAGGCTCATGATCTATCCAGTTTCATATCAGGTTATCAGCTACTTTAGTCGTGTCATATTTGAGTTCCGGGACGGTAGAGTGAACAATAAATTCAATTTTTAAAAAGTGGTTTGTTACTCCCATAACATACTGCCACTATCACACTGTAGAATTAAGATTAAAATGTACCTAGAATATAAATACTAATTTGCATCTTTTCTAAGACATATGATTGATATGATTGAGTTATCCTTTTCTTTTTCCTTGTTTATTATTTGTCTCTTTTCTTCCTTTCTGTATTTAATTGGACTTTCCAATTACATGTAGGAGAGAATATTTTCACTTTTTATATAAGTGTTCTACTCCAGACTGTGGTAGATTTGCCTAGACTATTAAATTTCCATAAATGGTAACTTGCTGTGTTCTACAAGATACTTCAAAAGCATATATATTAGTCTGTCTCATAAAATATATATTTATGACTTTTAAAATTTAATCTTAAAATTAGTATAATATATTAATATAAAAACAGATTTATATATATGTGGATTTATCTTTTTATATTGCTTTTTCATCTTAAATATTGTTTTGATAATTTGTTTCAGATTTTTAACATTATTGTGTATCTTCATTGTGAAGTTTAATAAGCACTGTCATGTAGCTATGTTTTATTTTATTTTATTTTTTCTTCATAGAGGCTTGAACAAACCCCAGCTAGCTTCCAGTTTCTTAAGTAGCCAGTGATTACCTTGAATTCCTGAACTTCATGCCTCCATCTTCTTAGTGGTAGGATTATAAGGCACATACACCATGCTTGTTTTGATGTCGAGCTGGGAACTAGGGTTTATGCAAACGTGAGTGTATGTGAGTGTATATTAGGTGTGTATTCTACTAGCTGAGCTATATTATCAACCTATAAAAAATCTTATTAAATCCCATGACATTTTACTTACACAATTTATGAGTAGTATTAATAGAATTTGACCTATTTAATAAATTCTCATTGTGATAAACCTATCTAAATCTGAATTACTTATAAATAAAACACTCCTGAAAAAATTAATTCTTATCAAGAAATTTTTTAGGTTATACTAAAATTATGATTTTTTCCATTTAGTTAGTGGAGAATCTTTTAAAAAAGTCTCTTTCTTTAAATTTTATAGTACTAGATGAAGAAAATTAGCTTCTAATAAGAAAACCATCATCACTGACTTACTCTTCTGCTTTTTTACTTTTTTAAGTTATTTGAAAAATTAATTCTTCTAGTTGCTTCATTTGCATGCAGATTTCTCTGTCATTTTTTTAACGCTGAGTAATGCTCTATTTGTGAATGTACCACATTTGCTTTATCCATTCTTCAGTTAAGGGACATCTATGTCTTTAGCATGAATCTTAAAAGGACTTATTAATACTAACAAACCTGAAGCCAGATATGGGGTGAATGCTGGAAAATCAGAGAAGCAGAACAGGCCACAGCTAACCTCACCTTGCAGACTTCTCAACTGATCCTGTTTCCTCAGACTGGAAGCCTCTGAGTCCTCATCCAAATGGATCTCAGCTGAACTGCTTCTCAAAAGCCTAAAAGTTTAACCAGGCTATAGTTCCTCATCCTCACGCCTTAAATACCTTTCTGCCTCCTGCCATTACTTCCTGGGATTAAAGACATGAGTAACCAAGCTTGGCTGTTTTCAGTGTGGCCTTGAACTCACAGAGACCCAGGAGGTTCTCTGCCTCTGGAATGCTAGGATTAAAGGCGTGAGCTACCACTGTCTAACCTCTATGTTTAATATTGTGGCTGTTCTGTTCTCTGACCCCAGATAAGTTTATTAGAATGCACAATATTGTGGGGAACACAATACCACCACATTTCCCTTTTTTTGTCTAAAATTTAAAAAGCTTATAACTAATACAAGAAAAACTATATCCAATAAGTATATACAATATATACAGTCAAGAATTATATTAACAATTTCCAGTCCAGTAACATTTGATAAACTCAGACAAAAAAAAATTTCTTTACTTATCCTGTTTAAAACAAGTAGTTCCTTTGTTAAAAGTAGATTCAATAATTGACCTTTTATCTTATCATATCCATATTCTCTTTTTCTTTTCATAATAGATTCAGTAATCGACCTTTTGTCATTTTTATATCTCCCCCTTTTTCTTTTTAGAGTAGATTCAATGATCTACCAATTTATCCTATTATTTCTTTATCTTTTTTCTTAGAGTAGATTCAATGATCTACCTCATATCTATATTCTCTTTTTTCTTTTTTTTAAACAAAAACTCTGAATCTAATGTCTTTGTTCAGCTTTTTTTCCTGACCATTAACAATGAACAACTTGTAACCAACCATCCTAAACAATGACAATATCCATAACTCATTAAACAGCCAAAAACATCACACCCCACCTCTTGAGAATGTGGGCGTCACATTCTTAGAATTACTTTCTGTTTTCTGGGGTTGAAGACGTCTTTAGGGAATCCTGAAAAGAAAATTTTTGGGTTAATTGTCAAGTCCTAAGAGATTTAGCTGTATCATTTGTCCATTCTCCAAATAATGGGAAAGTGCAGGGCTTGTTTCAAGTGCTTGCTCAAATTGTCTGTGAATCTGCATCATCTCAGCTAGCCATCTCAAAATTATCCTAAGCGGTTTGTAGTACAAAGTCCATCTTTTGTTGGTGTTAATCAGCTTAATGGCTTTATCATAGTCCATGAGGAATCGTCATTGTGGGTGGACTCCTGTCATTTTTTTTGAAGATTTCAAAGTCACTGTTAGGAGTGGTCATGGTTCCCTGCAAACTTGTATTTATTTTTTTATTTTTTTATTCTATCATCCTCTGTGGTTTGGAATAATCACAGTCTGATAAATGTCTGTCTCTCGGAACCATGGATGTTCTTGCCTAGAATAGAAAATCTTCACAGCAATTTCTCCCCACCATTTGTCTTGCCAAACTTTTCCAAACTGACCTTTGCCGATGCTTTCTTATAACACTATGGTCCTGGCAATTCTTCTCTGAACAAACAGTAGTAAACACTTTGTCCCAGGTAGCAGCATCACCGCAGTCACCAACACAATGAGAAGGAGCCAGCAACTTGGAGCAGCAGCTGCTGCCTCTATGGCCCCACAGATACCATTTGTGACTGGGCTCTGGCCACAGCTTCTGCTTAGCAAGGCTCCCAGGCTGGCCTCAAACTTGTGATCTTCCTGCCTCTGCCTCCTTCAGTAAATCCAAACAGTGCGCCACCACAACTGACAACATATAACTCGGGTTTGAGCTGGGGCCTGCAAGTGGCTATTTTAAGAATTCATACCACAAACCTTGGGCACCAGATGTAGCATGAATCTTAAAGAGTCTTATTAATAAAAATAAACCTGAAGCCAGGTATTGGGGTAAATGCTGGAAGATCAGAGAAGCAGAACAAGCCACAGCTGTCTCACTTTGCCGGTTCCTCAGCTGATTTTGTTTCCTCAGACTGGAAGCCTCTCAGTCTTCATTCAAATGAATCTCAGCTGAACTGTGCTGCTCAAAAGCCTAAAAGCTTAACCAGCCTAGTTCTTGGTTTCCATGCCTTATATCCCTTTCTACTTTCTTCACTTCCTGGGATTAACGGTATCAGTCATGATGCTTGACTGTTTCCAGCATGGCCTTGAACTCACAGAGACCCAGGAGGTTCTCTGCCTCTGGAATGCTAGGATTAAAGGCGTGTGCTACCACTGTCTAACCTCTATGTTTAATATTGTGGCTGTTCTGTTCTCTGACCCCAGATAAGTTTTTTAGAGTGCATAATATTTTGGGGAACACAATACTACCACATATATCTTTTCTAGGTTCTGGCTATTATGAATAACGGTGCTACAAAGATAGTTGAGCAAGTGTCCTTGTGGTATGATTGAGCATCCTTTGGGTATATTTGACCTCCATTGGATGTGAGTTGCTAAAATGTCTTTCCTATTCCTCACCCTGCCTCTTTGTGTGATTAATGGTGTCCTTTGCCTTACAGAAGGATTTCAGTTTAATGAGATCCTGTTTATTAATTTTGTTCTTACTGCCTACACTGTTGGTGTTCTGTTCAGAAAGTTGTCTTTTGTGCCAGTGTGTTCAAGGCTATTCTTCCACTTTTTCTTCTATCAGGTTCAGTGGGTCTGGTTTTATGTTGATGTCTTTGATCCACTAAGACTTGAGATTTGTGCAGCATGATACATACAAATCTATATTCATTCTTCTACATACAGACATCCAGTTGGACCAGCACCATTTTTTGAAGATATTTTCTTTTTTTCCATTGTATATTTCTGGCTTTTGTTTTTATCAAAAATCAGATGTACTTATGTGTGTGGATTTATGTCTGGGTCTTCAAATCAATTCTGTTGACCAACATATCAGTTCTATGCCAATACTATTCGCTTTTTATTTCTATAGCTTTGTAGTATAGCTTGAAATCAGCTACAGTGATTCCTCCAGCAGTTCATTCTATTGTTCTTTCAGCTATCCTGAATTTTTTACTTTTTTCATATGAAGTTGAGAATTGCTCTTTCAAGGTCTGTAAATAATTTTGTTAGAATTTTGATGGCAATTTCACTGAATCTGTAGATAGCTTTTGTTAGGGTGGCCATTTTTACTGTTATTCCACCAGTTCATAAGCATAGAAGATCTTTCCATGTTCTGATATCTTCTTCAATTCTTTCTTTAAAGACTTGAAATTTTTATCATACAAGTCTTTCAATTACTTGTTTAGAGTTACTCCAAGAGTTTTTTACATTATTTCAGGTTCTTGGAAAGAGTGTTGTTTGCCTTTTTCTTTCTCAATCTGTTTGTCATGTGTATAGCTGAACTACTGACTGTTTTATAGTTCATCTTGTATCTAGCAACTTTGCAGAAAGGGTTTATCAGCTATAGGAGTCCCTATACAATTTTTTTTAGTTTCTTTTTTTTCTTCAATTTCTTATTATTAAGAAATTTTCAATTCATTTTACAAACAACCACAGATCCCCCCTCCTCCTACCCTCTCAAGCCACACTTCATTTCCACCTCCTTCCAGTCAAGGCCTCCCATGGGGAGTCATCAGAGCCTGATATACTCAGTTAAGACAGGCCCAAAGCCTTCTCCTGTGCCAAGACTGTGTAAAATGTCCCATCATAGGCAGTGGCCTCCAAAAATCCCACTCATGCACCAGGGATGGATCCTCATCCCACTGTCCATGGGCCTCTTAAACAAATCAAACTATAAAACTGTCTGGCCTATGCAGAGGGCCTAGTCCAGTCCCATGGAGAATCCACAGCTATTGGTCTACAGTTCATGAGTTCCCACTAGTTTAGTGTGGTTGTCTCTGTACATTTCCCCATCATGATCTTGATGCCCCTTGCTCACAGAATCCCTCTTCTCTATCTTTGTCTGGACTCCTGGAGCTCAACCTGGTGCTTGGCTGTGGATCTCTACATCTGCTTCTATCTGTTCTAGATGGAGGCTCTATGATGACAGTTAGGATATTCACCAGTCTGATTACCAGGGTTGGCTAGTTCAGGTACCCTCTCCACTACTACTAGTAGTCTAAGGTAGAGTCATTCTTGTGGAATCCTGGAAACTTCTCTAGCTCCTGGTTTCTCCCTATCCCCATGACATGTCCCTCTATTATGGTTTCTCTTTCATTGCTCTCCCATTCTGTCCCTGTTCCAGCTCAACCGTCCCATTCCCTTATGCTCTTTCTCAACTACCATCCCCTGCCTTCCCATTGCCCCCCTTACCCCCAGTTTACTCCTGGAGATCTCATCTATTTCCCCTTCCCAGTGTAATCCATGTGTCCTAGATGCTCCTGAACCAAAGAATAGATAAAGAAACTGTGTCACATATACACAATGGAGTACTCAGCAGTAAAAAACAATGCCATCATTAAATCTACAGGCAAACGGCCAGAACTAGAAAATATCATCCTGAGTGAGGTAACCCAGACTCAGAAGAACAAATATGGTATGTACTCACCCATAAGTGGATACTAGATGAAAGCAAAGGATAACCAGACTACAACCCATCGCTCCAGAGAAGGTAGCTAACAAGAAGACCCTAAGAGTGATGCATAGATGGCACTGGGTAGGGGAAATAGATGAGATCTCCTATATAATTTTAGGGTCACTTATGTGTATTATCATGTCATTGGTAAATAATGATACTTTGACTTCTTTCCGATTTTTATCTCCTTGATCACTTTTAGTTGTCTTATTGCTTTAGCTAAAACTTCAAGTACTATCTTGAATAGATATGGAGAGAGTGGACAACCTTTCTTTTTTTCTGATTTTAGTGGAATAGTTTTTAGTTTCTCTCCATTTAATTCAATGTTACATATAGGCTTACTGTAAATTGCTTTTATTATAATTAGGTATGTCCATTGTCTCTTTAGTCTATCATCCTGAGTGAGGTAATCCAGACTCAGAAAGACAAAGATAATATTTATACACTTATAAGTTGATATTAACTGTTAAGTAAATAATAACAAGCTACAGTAAATAGACCCAGAATTGTTAGATAAAGAGGAGGGATATAGAAAGGAAGCATGGGTCCCCCTAACAGGGGAAAATAGAAGAGATTCTGTGGGTGGACTATGGGCAGGTTCGAATGGGTGCAATCTCTATAACTCATTAAGCAAAACTTGGAAGGTTCTGTATTTTTTTTAAATAAAATTTAGTTTTTTTCTCTTTACATGATTTGAAATATGTTCTTAAATAAAAATTTCTGTTATCTTCTGATTTCCATTTTCTTCAGAGAATGAATCTGCACAAACCTATCCATTGAATAATTCATCAATTTCATTCCCATATTACTATTTTTGAAATATTTCAGATGCATAAGTTAGTTCATTCAGGTTTTGCTTTAACTGTTATAAAATACATAGAAATTAACAAATATTCACATGTTTGAAATATATTTCCAAACACAGAAGTTGGCACATGGGTATTACTTAGTGTCTTATTAGACATCTAATTATTAATTATATCATTCTAATTCATGACATGTCTGCCTCAGGGTAAGAAAAAAAGTTTATACTATAACTTTACAATCTATATCCATTTATTTTTCATTTTCTATTTTGTGTTCTCTCTGCTTTGTATACATTTTTATATAACCTGGAGTTTAAATGTTTATGTGAATTTAATCATCATTGTGAATTTTCCACAAATTGATGCAAATATAATATTTAAAAATTAACTTCTGTGTAAATGTTGTGGTTAGCTTTACATGTATTCCTATGATTTTTAATGTTTAAAAATCTGAGTGTGGACTTGGGAACTTTATTATAGTTGCCCTGCCGGTAAATACTGGTAGAGAAGAACACATGACAATTCACGGCTTTCAGTTTATAATTAATGAAATTACCTACTTCTTTTCTTTGTTTTTTGTTTGTTTTGGTTTGGTTTTTGGTTGTAATACTGCAGGTGGAATCTAGTGCTTCACACAAGCTAAGCAAGACTTTTTATTGTTACTTTGCTTGGTCTCCGTTGTAATTACACGTCTTCTTTAATATTTTATGGTTGCTCTTTTTGATCATTCAATATTCAGTAATCCTTTGTTTACTCAGAGTTTGCTCTTTCCTATCTACTTTCACTCCCAGGCTTCCATCTCTGGTTCAGGGGTTTAAAACTCTTGTCAAATAGACAATTTTTAGAACTAATACTTATGGAGCCTAACAAACTTCCCAGTGTCTATAAGTAGAGAATTTCTAAACCCAATGTTATTTTAATTGGTTTTAATCTTTTAGATTATAATGTAATTACACCATTCATACCTTCTTTTTCCTGTTTCTAAGCCTTCCCAGAGAACCTTCCTCGCTCTCTTTCAAAGCCATTCCCTCGTTTTTTATTGTTGTTGCACACACACACACACACACACACACACACACACACACAAACACACATGCTCTTAAATACATAAATAGAATGTGCTTGGTCCATATAATGTTGCTTTATGCGTATGGTTTTAGTGCTTTTCTGTGATTCTACTCACATGCTGTTATAGAGGTATAACACCAGGAAACTATGCTGTATTTGCAGTGTTGAAAAACTCAGTTGTATTACATAGTCTTATCTGCCTACAGTTATTGCTCCAAAATATCATACTCCTATCCTTGCCTCACTATTTTTACTGATTATACAGCATCATCTTTGATATTTTCTTAAATTGATGTGCTTATCATAGAATCTATATGCCTACAGACATATAATTTATTTATGCATTTATTCAATTTTCACAGGGCAGATGTGCTTTCAGAATGGTCAGGGTAATTGTTTTGTGTTTGTCTATATCTCAAGGCAAATGAATGTGGGTTTGAACTAGTAGAAGGATAAGCAAAGTTTCAAGGAGAAAATGTAGCACAAACAGAGCATATTTTAGTACTAATTTAGGATGCAATAAAGCCTAACTCTCTTTGAGCAGGTCTTAAGTCCAATTAGAGAGCTGTTGGCAATAACCAACAGAACCTGCCACTACCATTCCTATAGGGTTATCGTGCTATGTGGTCATTAATATGGTTCACAGGCAACATAGGCTGGCAAAAGTGTTGCTTGCCTCCAGTTCCCCCTAGGGAAGAGCACACTAACTGGTTATCCACTGCCAAATAGTCATCACTGAAAATATACATACAAATAATGTTATATGGATTCCATAAGTTATATATAGAATTATATATAATACATATATAATATATGTATATAAATATAAAACTTTAACATTGAGAAGCATTAACATTAATGAAAAAAGGCCAGAATTTTGAGGGGAAGTGGAGAGGGGCATATTGGAGTGTTTGGAAGGAGGAAAGGGAAGGGAGATACATTGTGATTAAAATTACAATCTCAGAAAATAAACAACAACAACAAAACAAACAGGAACTTAACTCTCTTCCCAGTTAACTCTTTCATCAATGCCACAGAGGTGTGCTTGTATAACTCTCCTTTATGTGTTTGTTAGGACAAATTAGTTGCAACTTACTACATAGAGCAAATGCATTCAATGTTCATGAGAAGGATTTAAATTTCTGCTTAAGGGAGATGGGCAGAGCAGGAAAGACACAGGGGTAATAGAACACTGGCTGGTAGGTACTATTAGAAAATACAGATGTTGAGAGCCTTTAAAAGTAAACAGTTCAAAAGCAAGGCTTCTCAAAACTACCTGAGATATACATGAGAAATGAAATTAAAACTTTAAGAGTTGATGTGTAAGGAATGAAAAAGAAGCTTTCAGCAAAGGATGATCAGCTACAGATGTTTACCTGAGTGTTGGAGTTGGAGGTTCTAACAGATCCTGGGATGTTAGTTATGTGCTTTGCCTGCAAGGTAAGACTGATAAGATAGCTCCAAAGGATCTTTTTAAAAATGTTAAGGAAGGTTATCCTCCTCAAAGTAACACGAAGACATTGGAAATGGAATCAGTGAGTAGACAGGAGAAAATGCATTTTATAAAGATCTAGTGTCAGACCCAAGCTTTATTTGGAAAGGAGCAAAAGACAGGGATATCAGTTAAAGAACAGTTACCTTTGGGGAGAGAGAAAGGTTCTGAGGGAGTGAGGAATGCGGGAAGTGAGTAGATTTACTCAACAATTAGTCATTTGAATTTAAAGACCAGAAACTGATAAGCTGATGTGAGAGAGATGGAGAGAGATGAGCTAGCTCAAGCAGTGAGTTCACTGGATTTTCTCTACTGTATTCCCAACCCCCCCTTTTTATGAGTGTGAAAGACAAATTATGTGAAGGGAATGAATATATGTAGTGCCATTAAAAACAGCAAAAGAACAGCTGGATGTGGCAACTCATATGTAGAATCCCAGCACTCAGAACTAGGAGACAGAGGCAGGAAGATGACCACAAGTTCAATGCAATTCTACTCTGCCTGCTTGGTAAGTTCCAGGCCATCCATGGCACCATAAAGGAAGAGACTGTCTCAAGAAAACAAACAAAAAGGAGCAAATAACCCATCAGTTTTATCCACAGTATTATTTCACCAAATTAACTTTACTGTGAGAAAATGCAATCTCATTAGAAATAACTGTTTTTTTGTTTGTTTGTTTGGTTTTTTTTGTTTTTTTGTTTTTTTTAATATGCTCTTTTACCTTGCTAAACAGGTCTCAAATAGTAGATTCTGGACTCATTATGTATTAAATGTTAAATGTACCCCATCACAAGTTCATATATTTGAGTATCTGTGTCCTGTTGTGGTCATGTTTCCAGAAATTATAGGATGAAGGTCCTAACTGCCAAACATAAGCCACTGATGGGGACTCTGGCCAGCTCTATCTGCTCTCCTAGTCCATGCCATGTGCTGTTGCCATAACCTGTCCTCTCTAAATAGGATCCAAAATTATCTCTTCCTGCCTTGAGATGCTGCTTCAGGCAGTTGATTAGATTTTTTCTTCTTCTTCTTCTATTTTTCTTTTGTTGAAATTACAATTTTTTTGCTGGGTGATGGTGGCACATGCCTTTAATCCCAGCACTTGGTAGGCAGATGTGAGTTTGAGGCCAGCCTGGTCTACAGAAAAAAACAAACAAACAAACAAAAACAAAAAAGCAAACAAACAATACAAAAATAGGGTTTTTTATGCAATATATTAGGATTATGCTCTTCTTAGTTCCTGCTCACCTCTTCTGCCATCCAGATCCGCAACCTTTCAGTACAAAACAAACAGACATCTAAGGAGTGATGACAAATAAAATAAGATAAAACAAAAACAAATAAACTGCAACAGAACTGAATGAACGAAAAGAAGAAACAGAGCCAAAGCAAAAGACTAAGAAATGCATGCAGACACTGAGGCATATATGTTCTCTGAAATAAAGAATGTAAAAATATGCCTACTGAGTTTATTTTGTGTCGACCATCTACTTCTGGGCATGGGGCCTGGCTTTAAGAGTGGTTTGTATCCCCAATGAGACTCCAGTGGAGAAAACAAGTTTTTCATATACAAGTTGGTATCAGTGGTAGATAGCTTCTGGATTGGGATGGATTTTGTTGCTCTTAAGTGATGCTTTTGTTTCCTTTGCTTAAGGTAGATCACTAGAAGATATTTAAAATTTTGATGACAGTTGGCAATATTGCCCTGCATGAAATGATTTTAGGTTATGAATTCAGAGCGATTGTCTTAAGCATTTAATAAGCAAGTTCTTTTCCTTCCTCCTCTTCCTCCCCTTCCTCCTCTTCTTCCTCTTTCTCCTCTTCCTCCTCTTCTTCCTCTTCCTCCTCCTCCTTCTTTTACTTCTACCTTTTGAAGACAGGTTTCATGACCCAGCATCTTCTGTTTCTTGCTTGCATGGAAGTAAACAATTATTGATCTATTATGTCTACACCCACTTTTCCCCTTACAGCTTGAGCTGCACTTGTTTTTGTATAATCATCTACATACAACTGAACCAAACCTATCATGCTAGTCCTCACTGACTACTTCCCTCAGTGTAGTTTTATGTCAACTTTCAGACACTATTCCCTTTTAGCCAAAGCTTGAGTTTTCAGCATGTTTTGTATGCAAATATGTAAGAAAAGGGCACTTTAGGAGTAAGTTCATGGAATTCTTTAGAAGTGTAATTCACTGAAATTTGGAACAAATTTTTGACTTGTCTTGTGCCAGTTTAATATGCCAATAACAGAATATTCCTTTTTAGACATAATGCACAGATTAATTTCTTTGGTGCTCTCTTCCATACCCTATTTTTCCTTAAAGTCAACTATGAATTTAAGCTACCAAAATAAAAAAAAATAAAAAAACTAGTAATTCACATTTTAAAAAGAGTTTTGCCACAGGCCCATGACATTTTGTTTGCCTGGGAAATTATATATAGTTCTTGCCTCAAAATTTTCCAAAATCTTATCTCTCACACTGAACCATCTAACCCAGTGTTTCAATAATGTGGGGATTCAGATCCCAAATTCTAGTCCATTACAATTCTGAAGTTTGAGAGATTTTTCTTACAGCAGGAAAAGTGATAAGGTATGCAGAGACACAGATAAACCAGAAGACATGATATCCCTAGCCAGATCTAGGGAGATCCTAATTTTTAATCAAGGAAACTGAGACTTTCTAATAAATCCACCAATCTCTATAAAGGAACTTAACATATCTATAGAGTTTTGAAAATTAACCAGAATGAGGTAAAAGGCCCATAAACTTCTATATTTCTACTTTGATAAAAGTAAAACTAAACAAGCTAGGACTGCAAATTCACATATGCCTGTGCCTTCTTCAATGGCTGGCATGATAATCGCACTGACTATACTTACCTTTGCTGTTGATAGTTTGCTCAAGAGAGATAGAACTCCTTCTCTGATATTCTCTGTTGGAGCATTACTACTCCATGACAAAAGTCGTTTCCTATGTTAATCCGTGCTTTTGAGCTGCTCTCCCCTAAGGTGAATAAAATCATGCAGTTTTAGGAGTTGGAAGCTGCTATAAGAGTTTTTGTTTGTTGGTGTGTTTTTTGTTTTGTTTTTCTTTTTTAATTTGGTGTGTGTGTGTGTGTGTGTGTGTGTGTGTGTGTGTGTGTGTGTGTTTAATACGCATTCTCTTTCATCCATTAGTCACTTCTTGAGAGTTTGTCTTACTTTAGCTAGTCCAGTCAAGATTACACTTTCTATTTTTATATCATCCAGTTTAATTCATCCTGTCAGTCAAAGATTAAAAAGTCAGCATTTCCTTTTCATGAAATCAGTTACAGCATAATTGAGACTCAGTTATTCTCCTATTGTAGCTAAAGAGCTGAAGTTTTCTCCAGTCCTGCCCAGCACCACAGACCCTGCAATTGCTTATAAAATAATCACTCAGAAGCTTATATTAATTAAACTGCTCTGCCATTAGCTCAGCCCTACCACTTACTAGCTCTTACATTTAAATTCAGCCCATTTCTGTTAATCCTTATGTCACCATATGTTCCATGGTTTTACGTGTTGCCTTTACATGCTGCTCCCTGGACAGCAGGCTGGTATTTCCTGACTCAGCCTTCCTGTTCCCAGAATTCTCTTCTCTGCTTTCCTACCTATACTTCCTGCCTGGCTACCGGCCAATCAGCATTTTGTTTATAGAGAACAATATCCACAGCATCCTCTCATGCTTATGAACTATGTAATGACTTTACTTCTGCAATGGATTTAAAGCATCCCAAAGCATGGATGGGGAAACAGATTAGAAGGACTTAAGGTTAGCTGGTGAGTTCTTGCTTTTACTGCCTTTTTACTTACTACTGCACAGTCATTTCCATGGTTCATTTCCCAGCCATCAAGATCAAATCAACAATCTTGGTCTCAACAATTCACACTCTTACAGTGACTCCTCTTTCTCGACAATTGGACTCCTGGAGCTCCACCTGTGGCCTGGCAGAGGATCTCTGTATCCACTTCTATCAGTTATTGGATGAGAGTTCCAGAATGACTGTTAAGGTGTTTGGCCATCTGATCACCAGACCAGGTCAGATCAGGCTTTCTCTCGACCATTGCCAGCAGTCTACAGTGGATGTATCATTGTGGATTTCTGGGGACCTCTCTAGAACTCTGACTATTCCTGTTCTCATGTGGTCTTCATTTATCATGGTCTGTTATTCCTTGTTCTCCCTTTCTGTTCTTGATCCAGCTGGATCTCCTGCTCCCCTAAGATCTCTTTCCCTTGAACCTTGCCCTTTATGACTCCCACTGTCATCCAGGTTGTTCATGTAGATCTCGTCCATTTCTCTGTCATCTTTGATCCCTGTGTCTTTCCTACGGTCCTGTTTTCTAGGTAGCCTCCCTGGAGTTGTGTAGCAGTCTAGTCATCTTTGTTTTACATCTAGTATCCTACTATGAGTGATTGTTGAGACCAAGATTGGAAGAGCACAGGGACAAATAGCCAAATGAATGGAAGCACATGAATTATGAGCCAGAGGCTGTGGAGCCCCCAGCTAGAGCAGGCCCTCTAGATAAGTGAGACAATTGAATAGCTTGAACTGTTTGGGAGGCACCCAGGCAGTGGGACCTGGACCTGTCCTTAGTGCATGAGCTGGCTGTTTGGAACCTTGGGCTTATGCAGGGACACTCTGCTCAGCCTGGAAGGAGGGGACAGGACCTGCCATTACTGAATCCACCAGGTTTAAATGAATCCCCAGGAGAGTCTTGGCCCTGGAGGAGATGGGAATGGAGGGGAGAGGCTGGGGGGAATGTGGGGGTGGGGGCAGGAGGGAGGAGGACAGGGGAACCCATGGCTGATGTGTAAAACACAAATATAATAAATAAAAAAAAATAAAAAATAAATTCTTAAAAAAAAAAATCAAATCAACAGACTTTGGCCAAAGAGGGTGCACAGAGATTTGTCTCTGTCTTCATGTTCTGAGGATAAAGTGCTCCATACATCTCATATGCCTTATGAAACCCAATGTTGATGGTGCTGATGGCCATACTTGCTAACACAGGAAACAGACTTATTTATCTCCTAAGTTATCAGAAAGCCATCATGTTCATCATTTTAAGCCAAGAACATAAATGAAGAGACATGGGAATGGTTACAGACTAAAATTAGACAAGAAGCCATTGAGAAGGCACAAGTGGTTTTGAGAAAGGTGGGTGGGGTCAAAAGCAGCATGTGACATGGAAGGGTAAGAGAGTGGGTGGGAAAGAGAAACGATGTGTCATGGGGGAGAAAGAGGACAGAGAAACAACAAAAACAAGTTTTATTTGAAAGTTACCTCAAGGAAATCTAATTATTCAGGAGCTAATAAAAAGAAATAAGATGACATTATATTTTAAAAAAAAGATACATATTTTTCCTTTGCTCTAAAATTGGCTTTCATGCCCAAAGTCAGGATGCCACAGAATTAGCACAGCCATCAACACCATTCAGCACTTACAGAACTAGTAGAGATGGATCTGAAGTTGAAATGAATTCCCAACATGCTGAGCGATGTGATCTGTCATATTAGTCTAGATGTCAGGTGTCTAAACTTTCTCTGGGAGAGGTATTTACGGAGTCTTTGCTCAAAAAGTCATAAAGAACATATGGGGGAGATGATTGTTATTTATGTTGGTGAATTGTAACTATTGTGAACTTTGTTTTAATAAAAACACCTACACCAATTAGTTCATGATTTTTATTGAAGTGATTATTTTCAAATTTCGTTTTCTCTAGTCATATCATTGTTTGCTGCAGACACAAGGCAGGCTGTCAAATGAGTGAAATTTCTTTTTCTAATCCTGATTTATTAGTGTAATTTTTCTCTTCAAATTTCACAGAAAAAAAAAACAAAACAACTATCCATGGAAGCTATAATTGGCTATGGAATGAGATGTTGCCTCTGGCAACTGAATCTAAGTCAGTTGGCTGTTGAATGGTGAAGATCTTATTCTTCATAGCTGGCTCTCCATTCTCATTCTCTCTCTCTCTCTCTCTCTCTCTCTCTCTCTCTCTCTCTCTCTCTCTCCCTCTCTCGACCTGTCCACCTGGCCAAGGTTCTTCAACAATCTGCAGTGTGAAATGAAGTCAGTGGTATTCTGAACTAGTATTTGGGTTCAAATTCATCATGACTAAGTGAGTTTGGAAAATGACTTCACTCCCATGAGTATTACTTTCCTCACCTGTAAATTGGTTACCATGCCACTTTGGTGAAGTGTCCAAGAAAAATTAAGTGTGATACATATTTTGTAACTTGCAGGAAAATATGTAATAAATGTATGCTTGTAGTTATTGGAATAAGTTGCTCTATTCTAGAAATAATAAATTTACTAATTTGAATTGTACATTCATAGAACCCTATATTCATTCCTAGGACATGACTGGGCTTATTCCTTAGACAAAATATTAAATGTTAATTTTAAACCATGAGCCAAATTTTATAGTGAGCTATCAACTCCAGAATATGGAGGTTTATAATGGAAATGCTGACAAATCTTTGATATTCTCAGAATGTAATAGGCTTCTTAAGGAACCTGACTTGCAAGGTAAGCTGTTTACTCTTTTCTGCAAGGGAGGCAATTATGCAGGCCTGTTGGAAAAGTTTATAATATGATTAAATAGTCAACATTAAATCAAATGGTGATTGAATTCCCAAGAAGCACTTTACCTTCACAGTACTTCTGAGTTACTGAGTTGTGTTTTCAAATGTCTTCGCACTGAATACAAAGAAGGCTTTTGCTAGTGTTTCTCAGAAAGTATGAAAATGCTTTCAGAGTGAGATGGTTTTAAAAGGCCCAAACTCTAATAATTACTTAAGAAAAAGTACCTCTGTTTACATTAAAAAATGTTCCAAAGAATAAATAAGTAGTCTCAACAAACTCCCAAATGCTTGTTCACATTAACTTCACTAACTTTACATTTACTACACATTAAAGCAATTCGTACTAACACTTGTAGCTATTAAAAATTCCCATTTAATTTGTATAGTAATTGAATTTTCATTAATTAAAATTGATGAATTAAGTCCATAATTCTTAAAATTCTAATACCTAGGACATTACTAGTTCTACAAAACATTAATGTTTTAAGCATATTTTATAGGAAGAAAGATTCTGTGTGTTGTTTGTAGAACATATATGTTAATCAGTAAACCAATCAGTAAATAATATTTTTATATTTAATATAATGACTTATTATTATTATTGTCTACATTTGAAAAATCTAGTCTTTAATTTTCAGAAATATATTAATAACTACTAGTAGCTTCTTTATCAGTGAATTCACATTTAAAAGCTTAATAAATGTATGAAATGTATCTTCCTTTCAAAACAAAATCTGCTCAATCTATTTTATGCCACAGGAACAGTCATGAATCCTGAGCAAGTCCAAGTCAAGCTAATATAAAGCAAAGTAAAACTAAATGAATCAATAGAGAACTGTTTAAGCATTTAATAAGAATTCAAAATTCTGATTATAATGAGATAGATACATATGGTAGTTTGGGGAGTGGCGCTATCAGGAGGTGTAGCCTTATTGAAATAGGTGGCCTTGTTGGCGGAAGTGTGTCATTGTAGAGGTGTGCTTTGAGTTCTCATATATGCTAAAGATATCACCCACTGTCTCAGTTCACTTCCAGTCACCTGTAAGATATAGGACTCTAAGCTACTTCCAGCACCATGTCTGCTTGGATGCCACCATGTCCCATCATGATGATAATGGACTGAACTTCTGAACTGTAAGTGAATGTCTTAGTTAAGGTTACTATTACTGTTACAAAACACGATGGTCAAAAAGTAAGCTGGGGAGGAAAGGGTTTCTTGGGTTTATAAGTTAGCATTGCTGGTCATCACTGAAGGAAGTCAGGACAGGAACTCAAACAGGGCAGAAACCTGGAGACAGGAGCTGATGCAGAGGCAATGGAGGGGAGATGCTTACTGGCTTGCTTCCCATGGCTTGCTCAGCCTACCTTCTTATAGAACCCAGGACCAACATTCCAGGGATGGCACCACCCATCAAGTTGACACATAAAACCAGCCAGTACAACTGACACCTTGTCAACTTTACACACAAACACATCACTATTAAGCCACAACCCTTCCTTTGTTATTCATCCCCAAGATCTTAAATAGCATTAAAAGCCCCACAGTCTTTACAAATTCAAACACATTAAAATTTAAAAATCAAAAGTCTTTTAACATTCAAAGTCTCTCAACTCTGGGTTCCAGTAAAATATGTTCTTACTTCAGGAAAGGAGAATCAGAGCATAGTCAAAATTGAACAAAATTCCAACCATCCAAATTCTGGGATCTACTCATGATCTTCTGGACTCCTCCAAAAGACCTGGGTCACTTCTCAGGCGCTGCCCTTTGCCTTACACACAGCTCATCCTCTAATCTCCAGCTCACTCAACTCCACTGCTAATGCTGTCTTTGTGGTCATCCCATGGTACTGGCATCTCCAAAACTCTGGAGTCTTCTGCTGGTACTGAGATGCACTTTGACCAATAGCCTCTTATAGGCCAATGCCAAGACTCAAATTCTTTGCTTGACCCCTTCAGTTATGGGCCTTCAACTCCCACTGAGGCTGTACCTTTGCCAGTGGCCTCTCCTGGTCTCTCACAGTGCCAATTCTCAGCTGTTTCCCATGAATCTTTCATGCCTCCCAAAACAGCACCACCTAGGTGACTCCTACACAGTACCTAGTCCAGATGCCAGCAGAAGGTATAACCTTGGCCACCTCTGGAACACAGCTTCTCTGTGCTCTCAGGAAACCTTCCCAGATTTCACCAGTGATGCTGGTATCTCCTTAATCACAACTAATTTCTTAGCTCCAGCTAACCAGCAGCAATGGTCCCAGCAAAGTAAGGTTTCACTTCAGGAGTTCTGGTATCTTGTTAGTCATAGCTGATTCTAAAGCCCCAGCTAACCATAACCACAGGATATTATTCAAAATAACAAATGACCCTGATAGTCTTTAAACTTCCCTCTGAAACTATGTAAGCCAGGCATCCATCTTCTTCACTAGTCTTTGTGTGTGTGTGTGTGTTTAACTTGAAAGTTGTTTTTTTTTTTTTTCATTTTACATGCCAGCCACAGTTCCTTCTCACTCCCCTCCTCCCACTAGCCCTCCACCTTCCTCCCATTCACTCCTCAGAGAGGGTATGGTCTTCCATGGGCAGTCAACAAAGTCTGACATATCAAATGTAGGCAGGACCAAGCCCCTCCCCCAGCATCAAGGCTGAGCAAGGTATTCCTCCATAAGGAATGGGCTTCAAAAAGACAGTTCATGCACTAGGAATAAATCCTGGTCCCACTGCCAGGAGTCCTACAATCTACTCAAGCTACATAATTGTCACCCTCATTCAGAGGTGACAATGGGACCTAGTTCTGTCCCATTCTGCATTTCTTTTAATATTGTTATCTTCCAAGTTTCCACAGAACATCCCACTAAGTTCTCAACACTCAAAGACTTTTCTAGCCCAATGTTCTAAATTCCTTCCACAATCCTATCAAAAACATGGTCAAGTCTGTCAGAGCAAAATTCCACTATGCAAGTACCAATTTGTCTTAGTTAGAGTTACTATTACTGCTACTAAACACCATGACAAAAAAGCAAGTTGGGGAAGAAAGGGTTTATTAGGCTTACACTTCAGCATCACTGTTTATCACTAAAAGAAATCAGGACAAGAACTCAAACAGGGCAGAAACCTGGAGGCAGGAGCTGATGCAGAGGCCATGAAGGGGAGCTGCTTACTGGCTTGCTTCCCATGGCTTGCTCAGCCTACCTTCTTATAGAACCCAGGACCAACATTCCAGAGATGGTACCACCCACCATGGGCTGGGCCCTCCCCTACTGATAATTAATTGAGAAAATGCTCAGGGAGAGGGAGTATGTACTCCTCCAAGATCTTTAAGGGGTCCCCATCTCTGGCCATGCCCCCATGGGGGAGCAGTTACTGGCTGTTTCATTAGGGACACAGACAACCACCCCTACACTAGAGCTCATTGAGGCATTTTCTCAACTGAAGCTCCTTCCTCTGATGACTCTAACTTGTGTAAAGTTGACACACAAAACCAGCCAGTGCAGTAAGCTACCCCCAATTAAATGTTTTTCCTTTATAAGAGTTGCCATGGTCATGGTATCTCTTCAAAGCAATAGAAATTCTAACTAAGACAGAAGTTGATACTAGAGACTGGGATATTGCTGTGACAGACCTGACCATGTGTTTTGTTTGAAGGAACATGGACCTTGGGACTGTGGATTAGAAAAGCAGTTGAATGCTTTAACTGCTGCATAATGGGCCATCCTAGTAGGAGCATGGAAGACAGTGGTGCTGAATGTGATTTGATGAATTGTGACAGCCTTCCAAAAGGTGTTTCAGAGAAGAAAAATATTAATATGTAGCCTAGAGATCATTCTTGTGATATTTTGGTAAAGAATGTAGCTACCTTTTGTCCTTATCTGAAGAGTTTGTCTGAGGCTAAAGTGAAGTGTTTTGAATTAATTCCATTGGCAGAGGAAATCTCAAAACAGCTTAATACAGACTATGTTGTATGGTTATTAGTATTTACTCTGATGAAGATTTATAATGAAAAGAAGCAAGCTGAGCAAGTAAAAATACAAAATTTATTGAGAAAAATTGTAGAAATACAAAAAGATTGAGAAAAGGGGCACCAGGAAGTGGAATGGAGCTAAATCCTGTGTTCAAGGAGATACACAGACTAAGAAATGGGATAAAGGGTGTGATGACCTCAGGATAAGATCCCACCCAGCTAAATTTTCAATTTGTGAAAAAGAACTAGATAAAAGCTTAGAGCCAGATGTGGTGGTATCTGCCTTTAATACCAGCACTAGAAACCTTAACTAAGACAATACAGTAAAGCTAATTTAATGAGTGATACAGAACAGTACATAGGGCCAAGGCACACTATTGGGTTCAAACCCTTTAGTTTTTCTCAACTTGCTTTGTGACTATGTTAACCTATGTGCTTCACTTCCCTTAGATGTAGAATAGGAAGTTTCTAATACCTCTGAAATTCATTGATAGTTCATATATGTATAAAATATTTCCAAGTGTTCTTAAGAAAGAGTGTTGAATTACTAAATGTGCATATATATATATATATATATATATATATATATATATATATATATATATTGATTTTTTGAGATGGAGTTTCTCTATGTAGCAGTGACTATCTTGGAACTCACTCTGTAGACTAAGCTAGCCAAGGATCCCCTGAGATACACCTGTCTCTGCCTCTTAAGTGCTGGAATTAAAGGCATGTGTCACCACTGCCAGGCTGTTTGTATATGTTTTTATATTAAAAAAAGATCTTAAAATTTATTTTTCAAAAATTTCCAAAGATTCTTTAAAATGTTGGTTTTTGTTTTATTGTTTTAGAGACAGGGTTTCTCTGTGTAGTTTTGGTGCCTGTCCTGGATCTCACTCTGTAGACCAGGCTGGCCTCAAATTCACAGAGATCAGCCTTGCTCTGCCCCCTGAGTGCTGGGAATAGAGGCATGTACCACCACTGCCCAGATTTTTGTTTTGTTTTGTTTTGTTTTTTTGAGACAGGGTTTCTCTGTGTAGCTTTGCGCCTTTCCTGGAACTCGCTTTGGAGACCAGGCTGGCCTTGAACTCACAGAGATCCGCCTGGCTCTGCCTCCCGAGTGCTGGGATTAAAGGCATGTGCCACCACTGGCCCAATTTTTTTTTTTTTTTTTTTTTTTTTTTTTTTTTTTTTTTTTTTTTGTGGAGCTGTGGATCGAACCCAGGGCCTTGCGCTTGCTAGGCAAGTGCTCTACCACTGAGCTAAATATCCCCAACCC
This sequence comes from Onychomys torridus, assembly GCF_903995425.1. Classification (NCBI taxonomy): domain Eukaryota; kingdom Metazoa; phylum Chordata; class Mammalia; order Rodentia; family Cricetidae; genus Onychomys; species Onychomys torridus. The sequence goes on along the minus strand of NC_050451.1, from coordinate 69,630,300 downwards.
CTTCTTCTCTTCTCTTCTCTTCTCTTCTCTTCTCTTCTCTCTCTCTCTCTCTCTCTCTCTCTCTCTCTCTCTTGTCAAATGTTTAATACTGACACAAACTATAACTTTTCTCATTTCTCCTATGGCAGGCAAGACCTACAAAAGAGTGATAAATTTCTTTTTACGAATCTCACTTCATTCAGGAAGAGGAACTCAAAATCAGTGGCAGTAGTGGCTTATTTATGGTACTGTCATATTTAGAAATGCAAAGAGCTGTGAGCCCAGAAGTGTAAGCTGTGGGACTGGAAAAGGAAGAAGAAAGGAAACAAGGATATCGTGAGAAGAGAACTGCAGAGGGTGGTGGCCCCTATGGCTGTCTAACCTCTTGAGTGGTTGGGGAAAGGCCTAAGAAATTTTAGCAGTAGCCAAGGACACCAATCACTTCATTTTGATCCAGGACATTCTCACCTGTTGCCAAGCAGAAGCAGCTACTACATATAGCATCATTATGTACTTTGCTTTTGTTGAACACAAGACATCAAAGGTGGACCTATGGCTGCATTGATTGTTATTTTTTACAGCTACCTGTAGTGAGGAATGCCTTACACATTTTGCACTAAGCTGTTTTTGTTGCTGGTAAGCAAGGTAAAACTAAAGTGCTAAGCAAACATTTAAAAGCAAAAACATAAAAGCAAAAGAGCCAGACCCCAAAGCTAAACACAAGAGGTCAAAGTACACTGAAAGGAATGCAGTCGCAGATGTCTGGTGTTTAGATGGGGAATTCTAGTTTGCCTACATTTGAGAGAGCATTTTATAATGAGCACAGCACCTAGGATCTATTATGTACCACCAGATGATGTCTAAATGACAAAACTGTCTGCAAATGTCTCCTTCACTTCTGTGTAAGATATTTTTAGAGGTGAATTCAGTGACAGAGTCATGACAGCTGATAGCTTGGTACCATTTAGTGTGAGATCCTTTAATGTGTTAACACCAAACCCATTTTAATGCCTCATCAAATCCTGCAATTTAAAAAACACACAGCCTACTAAATATGCATATTATTTATTTCTATATGTGCATTTTTTGAAGTGAAAGTAGAAAAATTTGAAAGCTCATCACACTAAGGGAAATTTAACCTTGAATGTAACAATAGATTTTTTTTACATTTGAGTTCTTATGGTTTGTAATCTTGATCATAACTGATATTATAAAAATGCTTAGAGCTATAGAAAATTATGAAGTCAGTTATTCATTCAGATACTTCTTTCAAATACAATGTTTTATACACTGGAGAAAACAAATTTAATGAGAAGGATAAAGATATGCTTTCTTATGAGGAGACAGATATAAAAGAATTGCTGAAAGTTCTTAAAATTCTATTTTAAATGTGGTGTTTTCTAGGGCAGTGATTCTCAATCTTACACTTCCTCATGTTGTGGTGCCCTCAGTCGTAAAATAATTTCATTGCTACTTCATAACTGTAATTCAGCTACTTCCGTGGGTTGTAATATAAATATCTGACATGGAGGATATCAGATATGTGACCTGTGAAACTGTCCTTTGACCCTGAAAGGAGTCAAGACCCACAGGTTGAGAATCACAACTCCAGAGGAATGGGGGAGCAAAGGTGAGAGCTTTCATAGTGATTGATCCTTGGTCTTGAGGACATTTTTTTTTTTAATTTTAATTTTAATTTTTATTTTTGAGACAGGGTTTCTCTGTGTAATTTTGGTGCCTGTTCTGGATCTCGCTCTATAGTCCAGGCTGGCCTAGAACTCAAAGAGATCTGCCTGGCTCTGCGTCCCAAGTTCTAGGATTAAAGGCATGTACCACTGCCACCCAGCAATCATCCCTCGTTTAATAAATAGAACATTGCTCTAAAGAATATTTTATGCCATCTTAAATCTTTACCCTGTGTTGAGAAAATTGTATTGAGTGATGTTCAAAGAGAAATTTGATTGGCATCTAATGTGAATTTGAAAGATCACTCAGAACATCACTCCCATTCAAACTGCCTGTGCATTTCCAATAATGGTTTTACAGTTACCCAGTACACTCACAAGGTGGGCCAGTAGTGCAAATGGAAGACAATATTACCTAAGGCATGAAAATTCAGTTTCTCAGTATCCACAAGTGTGGAGAAAATCCTCTTAATGCCCTAGAGGATGCTCAGTCATACTTCTGCATTCTATGCTCTTCTGTTCATGTTTATCCATGTAAAAGCTCCTTTCAAATGCTTATTGATACTCTTATCTGGCCTGGCTATTGGCACAATTTGGATCACTATTTAATCTATCCTAGTAGATATTAGAAGCACACACATGAAGCTCAGCTCATGTATGAAAATAGAAGCCTCAGGTAATAAATCAGTTAACACTTTGGTTTCAATTGTATACCAGACAGCACATCATGTAATCACATTCATTATCTCTTTAATCTCTCTAATGTGTCTGTGACCTAGAAGTGATATTTTCTCTCCACTCAACACATGTGCAAACTGAAATCAAAATCTCATTGATGAAAAGTTCCTGAGCAAGAATTCAGATCCCGGTGTTTTATTTCAAGAGCTTGTTCTTCATTTCTCTATTATGTTCTATCTTGTCTGAAGGCCAAGAGTAGGGTCTGCTTCAAATCAGTCCAGGGAATCAAAACTTCATATTTTATATTCTTCAAGAGTTTTTAATCATTTTTGTCCAGAATATGTACCTTATTTGATCACACATTGCATGTTGAAAAGTTTTCCACACTTTTTAGGAACTCAGTAATCAACTTATCAGTAGATCTGGAAATTAAAACATTGCTTGTAGAAACCAGTGACCAAGATCTTAAATCCTGTACAACACTTGCTGTCTGTAGTCATAAATTATGAAAAATGTTTTCTTTGATGTCTCATTTCTTTGAAGCTCATATCTTCTTTAGGTCTGCATACTAAGCAGTTATACTTACCTTTTTAAATTTTTTTTATTATAAATTGGATGGAATGGTCAAAATTTCATCAATATTGTCTTTGTAAATGATTAAGCTGTAAATCTCATTTTTAAATATCTCTTTAGGATATGTCTTATAAAAAAGCTGTGGAGAAGAAGGAAGGGTTTATAAAGGCTTGGGGTGATCCTTTCCCTTGATAGCCTTATCTCCTGCTACCTTATCAGTGGGAATGGACTAAAAGATGCAGGTATCTCACAAATAAGCATTTTGAGTCTTGTATGTGACAGGCTTGCAGTCCTTTCCCAAAGAATGTGTTGTCCCCGCTTCTAGGATAATTCTAATACTAAATGACATCATAAAAGGAAAAGACAAACACTGTACACAGTTCTATCTGTAGTCAGTCTTAAGTTAATGCTCATGTTTATTCTTGAAATTTATGAGATCAGCATGTAGATTTCATATGTAGAAGTCTGAACAGTTCTTTGATATTAGGAATGGAAACAAAGCAACATCACTAGTAGACTGCTGACTCTACTTCTCTGTAAAGTAGAGCATGTTCCTTTCTTTTGAAGATTTAAAGCCAAAGCTATACATCTTTCCATTTGAAAATGACTGGGAATTACAATATGCTGAAGTTTTAGACCTTCATAAAGTTGTCTAATGCAATGTCACTAAACTAGTCTCACTCAGTTCTCATAATAATAACCAAATTAAATAATGTGTGATTACAAAAAAAGAGAGAAAATGTTCTCTTTGGGAAACATAAGGCAATGGCTCAAAGTTAAAACATCAATGAAGCAGAGATGTGTGAAATGAATAAGAAAAACCATACAATCTTTGTGGAATAACTGCATTGGAAAGGCTTCTGGGAAAGAAGAGTGTGGAGTCAGGTTACAGTTTGACTAAGCCAACTACAGAATCCTTTGAAAGAATGTGAGTCTTAAGAAAGTATTCCAGTGTCTGGGATAATACAATTGATGAAAGAGGAAACTCAAACTTGAAAATATTTCAGTAGTGCTGAACTAATAAGGCTCAGGGTGAAAACACATTTAAGATATATGTTCATGTCAAACACATTTCCCTAGCAGGTGTTAAAACATAGTAATATAAACTGTTAGGAAAGTGAAGACCTCTGTAATGATCAGGTTTTCAAAATCAACCTATAAACATAATTCACAACAACCTATGTACATCTAGTCAGGTTAGTCAGGTCAGCATGACAATGATAAAATCAATACCTTCCTATTCTATAGGAAGCTGAGTCCCATCATTTTCTTCCTCTTTTGTTTGTTGAGAATGAAAAGGCAGTTTCTATTTGGATGCTAGATAAAAATGCTTGAAATTTTATTACATCTCTATGGCTAACTTTAAAAAGGTTGTTTTTTTTTTTTTTTTTTTTACTATTTAATGTGTCTTTGATGAACAATTTTAGTCAGAAAACTTAATAATCAAAACACTTGACTATTATCTAAAGTGCTTGTAGTTTTGATAAACAAGTAAGAGGCAAAAGAAACCAGTATTTGCATACAGCAATATAAGTGAACTTTTCAGTTATTACAGAACTGACTTTATTTAAAAACTGTCAGTATAGATTTGAATTAAAAAATAAAGATACAGCTGGGCAGTAGTGGCTCACACTTTTTTTTTCTTGTTTGTTTTTTAGGTTTTTTTTTTGTTGTTGTTTGTTTTGTTTTTTTGTTTTTCGAGTTAGGGTTTCTCTGTGCAGCTTTGCTCCTGTCATGGAACTCACTCTGTAGACCAGGTTGGCCTCAAACTCACAGAGATCTGCCTGGCTCTGCCTCCCGAGTACTGGGATTAAAGGTATGTGCCACCACTGCCCAGAGGCTCACACTCTTAATCCCAGCACTTGGGAGACAGAGACAGGAGGTTCTCTGTGAGTTCGAGGCCAGCCTGGGCTATAGAGTGAGTTCCAGGAAAGGGCACAAAGCTACACAGAGAAACCCTGTCTCAAAAAACAAACAAACAAAAAAATAAAAAATACCCAAAGATACAACACAACTGATTTTTCAACATTCAGTAAAATTTTCTTCCTTAATTTAATAAAAAGACACAGAAATTTGTTTAATATTGTACACAAATCTTGTAAGAAATTTTTAGCTACATGGTATTTTCTTGATAGAACATACTGTAATATGATTGACCAACTTTTTTTTTTTTTTAGACAGGGTTTCTCTGTGTAGCTTTGCACCTTTCCTGGATCTCGCTCTGTAGATCAGGTTGGCCTCAAACTCACAAAGATCCACCTGCCTCTTCCTCCCAAGTGCTGGGATTAAAGACGTGTGCCATCACTGCCTGGCTGACCAACATCTTATTCTTTGAAACATACCATTTATGGATAAACTGTGCTTCTAGTTGAAACAGATTGTTATAAAAATGTATGCATGCTATAAAAGAACAAAGACAAACTGTTTTCTAAAACATTAACTTTTTATATTCACACGTTTGAATATTGGTGAAAATAAACATTCAGAAAAACCTAACTAATCTAAAAGCGTCCCCAAACCTGCTCAGTCTTTTTGTGCTTTCTCACAAGGACAATGTGGGAGGGAAGAGTGATTGGTCTCTCTTAGAAGAAAGACTTACAAAGATGGTGCTGCCAGGATTTTCCAAACTCACATTTCTCAAATTAAACTAAAGTAAAATTGAGAAATGAAAGACTAGTTTTCTTTAATTTTTAAATATGTGACATCTTGTCACATTGTATCTGTTTCTTTCTGTCAACCTGTTCCAGACATAACTGAGTTGAAGTTTGAAAATACAGAAATTTACAAATTGATTAAAAGTCAGTAAAGTGTTTTCCTTTTACTTCAATGCTATAGCTGTAAGGCATCAGAGAGGTCATACTGTTATCAAAAAAGTATATTCAACTTGACCTAGTGGTCAAAACTCACTTTCCACTTTCAACTGCATTTAAGAACTATACAAGTATTTGATGTTCAAAATTAAATGACAAGCGTTTAATTTCTTATGAACTTAAGGTCCTGTATTTTCCTAGCAACCCAGGCTAGGCAACCCTGAGGAATCGCAATTGCACTGTTCTCAAAATACTGAATAATTTTCACACATTCATGTTTCCTACATCTGACTTCTGATGTCATTAAGACAGAGCCCCCAAAGATTAAAAGGACATGAAAGGAATATAGAATGGACTAAACTGTATTCAAGAACAAAATTGCAATTACTAAGTTGTAAGTAAAGGTAACTCAACAAGAGTAGTCTCTAAGGAATTCATCCTCTTTGTTAAGTATGAAACTTTTTCTTGCCTAGTATGAGATGAAAATAAGGGTGCTCTGACCATATCTTTCTTTATCAAGGGCCATGAGATCATAGCAGGTTATAACTGATGTTCATGTGTCAACCCACCAAATGAATGACTCTTTGGTGGAAAGCCCCACCTGGCATGGCCATGAGGTTACTGACTATAAATGACCAGTTGCTCACTGTCTGTGTTTCTCTCATGTGCCTCTTTAGTTCTTCCCTAAGAACTGCATTCCTTCCTTAAGAATAGCTATGATATCTTCCCATTTACCATGCATTTCCATGGTTACATCTGTCTTATGGGAACACATAATTGTGGATAATAAATAAGATGGTTTCTTATTTAACTGTATGATTTTAGTGAATAGAAACATACTAAAATATACTTCATAACTAGGTCTATTGTTCCATGTGGACTGTAGACACATAGAAGTCTTGTTCTCCATCCTTAGCCACTGACAAGGCAAAAATCGTCAAAGTGTCCTCATGGAACTTTCACTGAGCAGAATTGCAGGTGGCTTGCTTTGTTGGAACAAAACACTTCAGAAGATGTGTAGCAAACTAGATGTGATAGTACAGGTGTCTGGTATTGTTATATCTCAGGCCTTCAAAAGATCAATAGCACCTATGTTGCCCTAAGATTCCTCCACCAGCACCTCCCAATTCTGATTCAAACAACAATTAATGCTTTGTATTTATTTCTACACAAGTTTTTAATGCAAGATTTTAGGCTCAGTGGACTATGTATAGGTCCTGAGATTCAGGTGATTAATAGAAAAAGGCTATTAACTGAATAACCAGGTACAAATATTATTTTTCACATAAAATAGTACACATATTCTTTGCCTCTTCCTTAAATCTCTCATTGGTTCAGTTTCTTTCCTTGTAACCCTTGTAGCTACCCCAGAACTTTTTACAACCTACAGCTATTGTCAGTCACCAATTAAGCTGACCACAGCTTTGTCAAGTGTAACTCTTATCAGGATGCTTGTCCCTGAAAGTTTGCCTTGTAGTTTTTACTAACAAGTTGTTAACAAATGTATATATGTGTATATGCACTTGGGAATAGTAGAATAGAGATGCAGTAGAATAAAGATGTAGAGAAGAATAAAAGTAGAAGAAACAAAGGACACAACAAAAAAGAACAACAGAATGAAAAGCATTGGCCTGTGTGTATGAACTTATTATAGAAATCTTTCACATTTCCCTCACTCCTGGAAAGCATTTCTCAGAAGACCCTGGGTACGGGCTGAAGGTAAGTATCTCACCACTATGTTTCTTTAATCATTGGGTTTCTGAGGTATAATTTTAACCCACTCTAAAAAGAAAAGATAAAATTTTCTCGAAAAATGCCACAAATATCAGTACTGTATAGATAAACACAGGAGCTCAAAGTCACCCTCAAAGCCAGTTTGAGGCAAGGATAATATATATGAGACCCGTCTCAAAAAAAATACTGTACATGATGTCATTGTTTTTCTCTGCTGAGTAGTACTCCATTTGTGTATATGTACCTCATTTTCTTTATCCAGTCTTCAGTTGAAGGGCTTCTAGGTTGTATCCAGGTTCTGGCTATTACAAACAATGATGATATGAACACAGCTGAGCAAATACCCTTGTGGTATGATTGAGCATTCCTTGGGTCTATGCCCAAGAGTGGTATAGCTGGGTCTTGGGGGAGGTGGATTCCCAATTTTCTAAGAAAGTGCCATATTGATTTCCAAAGTGGCTGTACAAGCTTGCATTCCCACAAGCAGTAGAGGAGAGTTCCCCTTGCTCCACATCCTTTCTAGCATAAGCTGTCTTCTGTGTTTTTGATCTTAGCCATTCTGACAGGTGTAAGGTGGTATCTCAGATTCATTTTGATTTGCATTTCCCAGATAATTAGGGATGTTGAGCAATTCCTTACATGTCTTTCAGCCATTTGAGCTTCCTTTGTTGAGAATTCTCTGTTTAGTTCTATAGCCCATTTCTTAACTGGACTCTTGGGTATTTTGATGTCTAATTTCTGGAGTTCTTTATATATTCTGGATTTCAGCCCATCATGAGGTTTGCAGGCAAATGGATGGATCTAGAAAAAATCATCCTGAGTGAGGGAACCCAGACTTAGAAAAACAAACAGGGTATGTACTCACTCATATGAGTATACTACATGTAAAACAAAGATGACCAGACTGCTACTCACAAATACAGGGAAGCTAACTAGAAAACAGGGCCCTAAAAAAGACACAGGGATCACCCAATGACAGAGAAATGGAAGAGATCTACATGAACAACCTGGATGTAAGTGGGGGTAATGAAGGGCAAGGTTTGAGGGAAAGAGATCTTAGGGGAGCAGGAGATCCCAGCTGGATCAAGAACAGAAAGGGAGAGCTAGAAAAACAGACCATGATAAATGAAGACCACAAGAGAATAGGAAGAAGCAAAGTGCTAGAGAGGTCCCCAGAAATCCACAATGATACATCCTCTGTAGACTACTGTCAATGCTTGAGAGAAAGTCTGATCTGACCAAGTCTGGTGATAGGATGGCCAAACACCCTAACTGTCATGCTAGAACTCTCATCCAATAACTGATGGAAGTGGATGCAAAGATCCTCAGCCAGACCCCAGGTGGAGCTGCAGGAGTCCTATTGTCAAGAAAGAGGAGGGATTGTAAGAGTGTGAATTGTTGAGACCAAGATTGGAAAAAGCACAGGGACAAATAGCCTAACTAATGGAAGCACATGAATTATGAAACAAATGCTGTGGTGCCCCCTACTGGATCAGGCCCTCTGGATAAGTGAGACAATTGAATAACTTGAACTGTTTGGGAGGCAACATGGCAGTGGGACCCTGACCTGTCCTTAGTGCATGAACTGGCTGTTTGGAACCTTGGGCTTACACAGGGACACTTTGCTCAGCCTGGAAGGAGGGGACTGGACCTGCCTGTACTGAGTCTACCAGGTTGAGCTGAAGCCCCAGGGGGGTCTTTGCCCTGGAGGAGATGGGAGAGGGGGGAGGGTCTGGGTGGAAAGCAGGGGCGGAGGCAGGAGTGGGAAGGACAGGGGAACCCATGGCTGATATGTAAAATTAAATTTAAAAAAAAATCAGATTGAAGGAACTAAAAAAAAAAATACTGTACAACTCTAAGTATTTGAATCAAAATAAATCAGTCTCATAATTTTCAAAAGTCTCCATATTTGACTAGTTATTTAATTACCTCCTCTTTTTCCCAAATGGCTAATAAAGCAATTTTCTTGTGTGAAAATGTTTCTACCCTGAATTTATGCCTTTCCAACAATGCTGAGTAGAGGGTTTCATAAATAATGTGCTTTTTATGATATATATATATGTGTTTCTGATAATTATATATATATATATATACATATATTATACAAATAATTAATTTGCTCAATTTACTCATGATTGTTGTTGAATTATCAGTGTAGGGATATTCTAAAATTTATCACCGGTGGATACTTTAACATCTGCTTTTAGTGACTATGAATGAAGCTGTTACAAATATTTGCCTATATTTCTCCTGAATTCCTGCTCCCAGGATGTCTTCATTTCCTGTAAATAATTACCTACGAATAAAATATTTCAACTTAGGTAATATGTTTACTTGTATGTGCTATTATAAAACTTTTTTTCCAAAGCCATTGAGCCAGTTTGCATTTCTACAGCTGTGTTTTAGAGTTATAGTCATTCTGAATCTTGGAAAGCAGTTGATGTTCTCTGTGTAGATTTTTTTTTGAAGCCACTTCAATAGTACTGTTACAGCATTTATTTTTATTCTTTTCTAATAACTCATGATATTGGGTATCTTTCATGGTTTTATTGACATTCCATATTTTCTGTTTGGTGTATGTTTAAATATTTTTTCAAGCTTTAAATAAGCAAGCTTATTTTTGAATAGTAAGTTTTCTTCAAAATGATATATAAAGGGAAAAGATGCATGTTTTGAGGAGTCAGTGGTAAGAAACAAAACAAAACAACAGAGTTTCCTTTGGTTCATTGTGAGTGTGTGTGTGTGTGTGTGTGTGTGTGTGTGTGTGTGTGTGTGTATGAGAGAGAAAGAGGTATGTAAAATACATATTTTTGAGGTACTGTCATATTACATATATATTATATATATTTAACATAAAACTTCTCTCAAATGCCATTTGAACACTAGAGTTAGTATGATCTACATAGCCTATGTATTTTAAGTTAAAATAAAGAATGTGGCTTGGCAATCAAAAATTCTTCTATTCAATCTGTTATGATAATGAGTTATTTGGATACAAAAGCTGATGATATCAGCATTTTAACATTGTCAATATACTGGAAGAGAGGAGGAAGTGTAGTTAACATTGGACCGGAGTCAGTTATCTCTTAGATCTTACCTGATTTGTGGGAAACAAAGCTTATGGCATCTACAGTATTATGTGAGGGATTTGTCTGAAGACAAATATAGAGCTTGTGCATAAGAGAAGACCTTCAAAAATTTGGCTTTATATTAGTGAACACAGAGGATCCCTCCCTCCAGTGTGAATTTTTTTTATGTGTTTGAATATTTGCAATATGGTAAATCGCAGTATTTCAGATAAGGGCAGTATCCTGGAATGTAAGGCAGTAGTGAAGGAGCCCAATTCCTTCAGGAGGACAGTTTTTGCAAAACGAATGTTTTATTCCAGCAGGTATTGTCTCTTTTCTTCATTCACACAATACACACACTAATAAATGGTTGATGGTGATGATGATGATAATGATGATGATCATGGTGATGATGATGATGAAATTCTTCCAGAAAAAAGATATTAAATACTTTGGATAAGAAACCTAAAGAATAACAAAAACAAGCAAACAAGAGAAACCAAAAAAATAAATAAATAAAAGTAAAATAAATAAAAATAAAAAACATAAACTATGTGAATCCCAATTTTCATATCTCAGACACCCAAATTGATTGGTAGCTTTGAGGTACTATTAATATTTACTAATGTTTGCACAGTTGCCCATGAAGAAATGTTATGAGCACTCGAGAAAATGCCCCCTATGAAGACTGCTGATAGTGAGTTTTCAGGTGATAGAACACTGCAGGATCATGATGGCTTTGGATACTTACTGCCTGAGTGAATAGATGATTGACATATTCCCTGCCTCCATAATGAGGTGAGATCACATGAGATTCGATTTGTGGGGTCCACTGAAAACTTAGAACCCCAACTGGATAAGACTCAGAATTTTTCCTATTTTTACTTCAAACAGTAATAAAAAAAATTCAGCACTTGAGAGGCTGAAGCATGAGGATCACCATAGGTTATAAGCCAGTCTGCACTACACAGTATCTTCATTAGACAGTGCCTCATTGCCTGAAAACAAAAGAGAACAAAAAGGAGACTAGGTGTATATGTCGCTATCTTTGCATATTAATATGTGGGCTAAAATTCACCTTTGCCCCATGATAATATACTAAGATAACTAGCACACTGTACATAAGAGGACTGCCTATCCTGGGGGCTAATTATAGTGACTCTGTTGTTTTCTTCTTCAACATGACTGTAGGTATAATATCAATTTCTATAGTCCCTTAATTATTAAGCATGATGGCTTAATCCCAGTAATCAGTAAGAAAATTATATCATTTATAAATTCAAAAGTCATGGAACAAGTATTCACCAATCTCATTGAGTCTTATGAAATTATTGAGCATCATATCAATCAGATATTTGGGAAATTCCCAAGTTCAAACATAATTGTAAAGTTGGATGGACTAAAATCTACATTCTGATTCTAATGTGCTTTCCCCAAATTTAACTAATGGAGTGGTTGTTAAATTGTTATACCACACAGAATGGTAAGGCTTGAACTCAAATAGATGCTAACAACAGAAATAAACTTAGCAAGGTTGTAGTTATATGGATTTGTGCCTATATATACAAGCACACACACACACACACACACACACACACACACACACACACACACACACATGCACACATTTGAATTTGAATATATAGTATTCCAGATGTAGTGGCCTATAGCTCTAATTCCAGCACTTGAAAGGGAGATGAAAATCTAGGCCAGCCTGAATCCATGGAAAGAACTTGTCTCAATAAACTGATAAAGCAACCAGTCAACCAACTAACCTTACCTTCCAGAGGTTGTATTTGACAATTAAAATGTGTGTGTGTGTGTGTGTGTGTGTGTGTGTGTGTGTGTGTGTATGTAACAATAATAATCAAAGAAAAGGTGAGTAAGGGAACATAAGAGTTTGAGGGAAGATAGATGGCAGACACTAAAGGAGGCAAGAGAGATTTATGTGATTCTATTTTAATTAAAAACATTAAGTAATAAATAATTTGGGGATGGAATAATAAAAATAGGAACAATAATACAATCTACTATTACATCATATAAATTTGATTGATTATTTATTGTTACAAGCATTTTAAATATTATATTCATATTACAATATTTAGTGTTTGGAGTAGTTTTCCTGCAAAAGTTCATGTCTCTCATCACTCTTTTATTTTGTTGCCCCTCGACAACAGCCAATGTTAGAAAGACTTTCTAGAGAACAGAGATCAATTCTAAGTAACTCAAATGTTCAATATTCACTTTGAAATAACACATGCTTTTGCTGCTAATACACGCTATTTTGAGTTTAGCTTCCCATAATTTCTCTGATTTCCTCACTGATGAAACCCTGATATATAGGGAATAATGTATTACTATGTTATTTTCTTAGTTTGATGAATGCATAAATTATTAATTAACTATTCAGAGAAGATAATCTCTCACATTCCTTCATACCAATGAAATGGAATACCCACTTCATACATTTTGCATGGCATACCAGATAGACCTCTAAAACTGGGTGTGCAAGAGATAGCTTGTGGTTATGACCCCTGGAGACAGCGCTGAATCTTACCTGGGAGAGCCATCTTGCCTGTGCTGTTATTTTTGTATGTAAAGAAGGGGTTTTGTGGTTATCAGAGTAAAAGTTCCATCCATATGCTTTCTGTATACAGAATCTAAGCAGAAATCACAGTCCTTTAAAACTGTTTATTTGTTGCCAGAAAATGCATTTTCAGAATCTTCAATTATTGAACCAGAGAGATTACATAAAACTCCATGCCAACAGGAGCCAGTAGAGATTACAAACACACTGAGAAAAAAACCAAAAGCATCATGAATGTCTTTACTGAGTAAACTGGCTCATTACTTAGTTTTGAAACACAACTTGGGTTTTCTTCCCCCTCCATTGTCTCTGATGTAATTTCAAAGACGGGAGGATAATTGGAGGAGTGGAGAGCTAAAGACACACTCTGTACATGACAGGGCAAGCAAAGGATGAGTCAGGGAAGCATGCAACAGTAACTTTTGAATCCCTTTAGAACAAAGCAAACAATTCATCATGTGAGATGCACTTACACTCACATTCACAATCTCAACTTTTTGAGCCCCTAATGTGGCATTTTAGGATATTCAATACAAATTTTGTGCTGCTTGTTAAGATAAAACATTGTAACCTTTCTTTCACCTCCTTGCAAAAGAAAATAGATGTTGAAGAGTATTGTTTGTCAGAGAATATTTTGATCATTATTTTACTGCTTTCTAAATATGAAACATGATAAGTGTGTGGGCTAGCATATCATGACTGCTTGACAAATATGTTCCTTTTTTGGGGGGTTGATTTTCCCTTTCATATTGTTAAGTTATTTCATGCTAATGCCGGTTAAAGACAATTCACAGCAAAAGTAGAAATGTTTTATCCATCTGCATTTGAATTTCCTTCATGCATTTAGATTTCCCATCATGATCTCCTATTTCTCTCTTAATTCTGTCTTACTGATGGCCACACAGCTTTAAAACAGGTTCTTCCAAGGGAAGTAGCTGCCTTTATATGCCCTTGCTTAGCTTCATTGCTTGTTTGTTTGTTTTTGTCTTCTAAGTATATTTTTTACTCACAAGACTCAAACATATACACTGGTGAAATAAATTAATATGACCCTAAGGCTAGTTAATTGTAAACAACCCTGCTTTCTAAAACTTAATGAATAATATGCTGTTTAAACTTGCAATCTAATGCCTTAGACTACAAAAAGAAACTGAGTGTTTATTTTGTAAGACATCTTCTCAATTCATGTTTTAGTTCTACACTTCAGATTAGATTCATAACATTAAGATTAATGTTGAATTCTGAGGTAATTTCATTCAAATAAAGGTAATGATGAAAATATTGTGTATAATTTTAGTAAAATAAATTCATTCCATGAAAATTTAAATCAACAATTTATCAAGGTGTACAAAACTTGCTTTGTAGTTTTGTGAAGTCAAGTGTATTTGGGTCTTTTGCTATTTCCAATAGTAACCATTGTAAGACAAAAATTTTAACAATGTAATCTAGAAGTTGGCAAACTTATTTCTAGCCAAAGACAGATAGTATATACTTTGGGTTTTGTGTATCAACTGTCATACCTCCTGAAATCCATCTACTATAAGTTGTGGCATCCATTAATAAGAAATAGCCCTGGTTATATCAAAATAAAAATGTATTTATAAAACAGGCCATGACTTGCATTTGTCTTTTGAACCATTGTAGTTGGAGAGCTTCTTTCCAGGTTCCAACAAGCCCCTGCGGTCCCACAACCCATGTAAAAAATGATCATACAGACACTTATATTATTTAAACTGCTTGGCCATTAGCTCAGACCTACCATTGTCTAGCTCTTACTCTTATATTTAGCCCATTTATGTTAGTCTATACTTTGCCACATGGCTTGTGGCTTACCGGTGTCTTTACATGTTGCTCCTCATGGCAGCAGCTAGCAGTGTCTCCTACCAGCCTTCCTGTTCCCAGAATTCTCCTCTTCCTTGTCCCACCTGCCCTATCCTTCCTGTCTGGCTACTGGCCAATCAGCACTTTATTTATACAGAGTGATATCCACAGCAAACCATAGTTTGTCATTGTTGTAAATCAGAATCATTAGGACCAATGAAATGGCTTAGCTGGTAAAAGGTCCTTGCCACTAAGCCTAAGAAATGAGTTACATCTCAGGTTCCCATATGGTGTAAAGAGAGAACTGACTCCAACTGACTACTGCTCTGATCTCCCTTCATGCACCATGGCATTAAGTACTACCTCCCCGTATTCACAAAATATATAAGTGGAATTAAAGTATTTTAAAAAATGGAATCACCAAAACTTAATCACTCTCACAAAAAAATCAAGAATTATGCATAATGGTTTATAAAAACAAGGGTTTTATTCAGCTGTATCTAAAGCATCACCACAAATCTTTTATCACATGACCAACAAAACCAGCATTTCACTCCATCAATGACCTAATTCAGCCACCTATGGACCTTATTTCCTACATGGCTTCCATATTGTATGCTGTTTCTGATTTCTAAATTACTTACTGAAATCTTGCAGAACAGGTCAACTTTCTTCTACTGTCTTGCAATTTCTCTTGTCAATAAACAGTTCAATATGAAACTCTGATGGACTGAACCCATCCTTAGTCCTTAAAAATCTTCCTGTAAATTATTAAAATATTGATGCAAACCAAACAAGCTCCTGAAATGAAGATCACACACAGTGGGGATAAGACACTGAGGTTAATTTACAAAATAGCCCTGGAAAAACAATTTGGGGCTAAAAATCCTTCATCCTTCATGAGCTCTTTCTAAAGTGCGTCTTTATTCTTATTCATAGCAGTCCTCTACCTACAATGTTTCCACTTTAATGCTCCTGCCTACTTCTCTGTTGATATTACCAGCAGGAAGAGGGTCCTTTACATGAATTTTCAGCTGCATAAAGCCTGTTCAGAGGGTTTTACTAGAGTCAGCTGAGAGCTTTAGTTTCCTTAGTGGACTCCAGCTCCTGCAGTTTGATCATGTCCTTAAGCAGCCTGTCACAATGTTTTCTTTACTTTATCATCTTGTTACCGTTTAAAGTATGCATACTTTAGCCACTTAAATTAGCAAAACCAATTTTCTCCTTTCACTGACAATAGCAAAACAGATCTATTAAAACTTTACAGGGGTGAAAAAAAAAAAAAGAAGGAAAGAGTAAACTTTAGCATTTAGCAGGATCTAAGCAAAACTCTTCCTGTGCCTGCTGACTCAGACCCTCCCACAACATCTCATTTACCAGGTTGCTGGCAAACACAGAAAGATTAGAGCACACTTCATGTGTTTCATTTCTGTTACAGCCCACTTTCTCCTCAACCCTGCATTCTTCCCAGAATGCCCCATCCAGTTTGCACCAAAGAAGTCGGCCCTTGATGATTAATTCTGAGTATAACAGAAAAGATAACCTACCTGTGGCAATAGTGGAAACATGAGCATGTATTTCTTTATCATAAGGAAATTACTAAGTCCTATTTATCCCAGGTGTGTAGATTTATGTTATCAGCATCTTCTGTGAATCACATGAAGTTATTATTTTCATTCTACAGCACCAATGGGTGTTTATGAAAATAACTACACACTATACAATTTTGATTGCATGGAGAGAAAAATAGTTATTTGGAATGCAATTTGGACTGCAATATTTCTTTTTCATTTGCCTCTCATTTGGCAGCTTATTCTACTCAAATATTATCATCAATATGCCATACATAAACTTAAATTCATCACAGTCATCACTGGTACTTAGGCTTATTAACTAAACAGCAATTATAGTATGGTGGGAGGATCATGGGAGTGTGTACAACTGTGTATTTCTTTCTTCTTCATTTCACAATGTGGGTTTTCTTGCTGTTGCTATTACCAGCAAATCACAATGTAAACAATCAGTGTACAAGTATAAAAAGTATCATTCAAGGACAAAGCAGCATATGAAGTCATTCTCCTACAAAATTTAACAACCCATCATTTTCT
Organism: Onychomys torridus; assembly: GCF_903995425.1. Lineage (NCBI taxonomy): Eukaryota > Metazoa > Chordata > Mammalia > Rodentia > Cricetidae > Onychomys > Onychomys torridus. The sequence continues at coordinate 69,613,254 of NC_050451.1, read as the reverse complement.
AAAATAAAGTATACCAATCACAAACTATACAGAATATTCATTTGTAGCACAATTATGCAGAACAATTAAGGTCTCCATCTTAGTTACTTTTCTATTGCTGTGAAAAGACACCATGAACAAGGTGAGTTATAAAAGAAAGCATGTATTGAGGCTCATGGACGCAGAGTATTAGAGCATATGATCGTCAAAGGTGGGAGTATGGCTGCAGACAAAAGGCATGATGCTGGCTGGAGCAGCTGCAAAGAGCTTATATCTGTCCCACAAATACGAGGAGGAGAAGGGTCTTAACTGAAACTAGTATAGGATTTCAAAAACTCAAGTCCTGTCCTCAGTGACCCACTTTATCCAACCAAGACATGCCAACTGGGAACCAAACATTTAAATATATGAGCCTTTGGGGGACAATTCTCATCCAAAACACTGATGAATGAAAAAAAAAATCAAAGTACTGAACCAGATCTCAAGGTTAAAAACAATGGTTTGAAAGACTGGAGAGGTGACTTCATTGGTAAAGTGCCTGTCTTATAAACACCAGGACCCAAATTTGGATTCCCAGCACCCATACAAAAGTCAAGAGGCTCATTGGGGGCCCCATTGTTAGACAAAGATGTGGCCAAATAGATAGAACCTTGAAGTTCATTGGCCAGCCTATTTAGCTGAATAGATATGCTCTAGATTCATTGAGAGACCCTGTCTCAAAGAAAAAAAAAGAAAGAAAAAAAAATTGGAAATTATATCTAATACATGATAATATCCAATGCCAACCTTTGGACTCCACAATCAAGAACATCTTTACAGATATGATCATGCATGACCATGTACTCATAGTACAGGAATCCATATATGAATAATATTTTTAAATTAACAGTGCCAGCTCATGATAAAACAAGGACACACACATTATAGTAGGTAATTGACAGTCTCTTTACTACCCTTAGCATCTATAATGCAGAAGTCATTCCTCTCTTTGTTTTTATATTTGGAAAGAGCTCAGTGAAATATTCCTGTCTTCCATATACATGGATAACTGAGTAAACTGGTTTTAGGAGTCTATGATTATTAAAGTTTTTCTATAATGTCAGCAAAAAGTATACTTGAAGACTCAGAGACATGGCTGATATTAAAAATTACTATTTTATTTTATTGTTTATTAAGGAAACAAGTGAAGTTTGGATCATGAAAACTATGTTACAGAATAAAATAGTCATAAAATATATTCATGTAATCAGATAGAAATTATATATATTAAATATTCAACATATTTAGACCTAGAGACAGAAACATGTTTATTAAGGAGTTCTAAAATTTTAGCAGGAGCTATTACTGTTTATATAAATAAGAAGTTATTACATTTATTGTCCTGAAAGTCATTCTTTCAACGGTTTTTCCTGAATTTATTAGGTCTGTTGGTATAATTGCCACTCTGTTCTAACTTGCATACATTAACAAAATTTTGTATTCACTATGTAATAGCTTCATAAAGCAACATGATGTAACTGAAGACATGACTAAAATTAGGCTGGCAAGGTAGAAACCCCAGGTGTCCATTAATGCTCTAGGCCATGATCCCACTTGCCCTAGAATGAGCTGATTTTCCTTATTCTGTGGCCATCTTGCTGAGTATATATTAGAACAAGAGTCCCTATCTACTGAAAGACACCTTAGCAATAAAACTGTAAGTTCTAATTTTAAAATTATCCTGAAAGTCTTTAAAAACAGGAAACACTCCTCTACAAAATAATAATGACTCTGCAAGTTAACTTTTATATTTAAAAATTAAAATGCAAACTTGCATTTTATTTTTGAAGCACACCACTGCTGTGTGGTCCAGATGCTCAATCGACACTTCCACTATTAGCAGGAAGTGAGTAATTTTCTGTGTGTTGTATGACAAGTCTCAGTTTATTTACTCTTTTAGGATCACTAGAATCTTGCTTATTCTTTGCACATTTTGAACATAGGGTATCATACACACAAAACTAATTATAACATTTAAAGAAATATCTTATTAATTCACAATATATATTCCAAAGTCTGAATCTTCCTTCAGTTTTGGGGTGGTTTTTCTCTGAAGTTTTAAGAACATAAATTTTTTTGTGTACATGCAAGTCATCTGATTGAAACAAAACATTTTAAGCACAACTACTATGCTTATATTAATGAAAAAGTGTGTTTTATCTTATTTTCAATATAGAATTTTTATTTTTATTATGTAATTATGGAAATTTTAAATTTTTATTATTTTCTGTTTTTAAGACTCACACAGTGATCTAATTATGGGTTGGTGCTCTTACTGCTTCCATTTTGCCATTGATGAAACAAAGGCACACAAATAAGCTTATAAATTTCAAGTCAATAAAACTAATAATTGGTAATGAAATACCTCATAAAAAGGTTCTATGTCTCCAGAGTCATTGCTTTCTATCATAATCTCTTTCTAGAGTGAGACAGGAAGAAAACAGAAGAATGTGAATACTGGCTACCCAAAAAGAGAATTATTACAGAAGAGAAAACTGGAAAGATAATAGGACATGACACAGGGGAAGGAGCAATCTGCACATTCTATGGTGCAGGACTTAATTCCAAAATCTATAAATTGAATTGTATCTTCTCAAAACTTTATGAAATCATAGCTCTCTGTGAATGTGATCTTCTTGGCTAATAGAAAGCTTAAGGATGTTCACTTTAATTTAAAGCCATTGTGGTGATCTTTATTATACTATGTCTATACGTATAGATCTAGGAAAGTCACAGATGGCAGTACATAGAAAAAACTGAAACAGAGGAATGCCAAAATGCTGTGGATATCCCTCTGTACAAATAAAATGCTGTTTGGCCAGTGGCTAGGCAGGAAGTATAGGCAGGACAAGAGAGAAGAGAATTCTGGGAAACAAAAAGCTGGAGGGAGACACCGCCAGCCGCCGCCATGAGAAGCAACATGTAAAGACACTGGTAAGCCACAAGCCATGTGGCAAAGTATAGACTAACAGAAATGGGTTAATTTAAGATAGAAAAGGTAGATAACAAGAAGCCTGCCACGGCCATACAGTTTGTAAACAATGTAAGTTTTTGTGTGCTTTCTTGGTTGGGTCTGAGCGACTGTGGGACTGGCGGGTGAGAGAGATTTGTCCTGATTGGGCCAGGCAGGAATACTCTAACTACACCAAAACTTGATATAGCACTTATACCATCTAGAACTTAAAGACAATAAGATGTTTGAGTCACTGAACAAATAAACATGAAAACCATTTTACTAAATCTGAATATATAGATAGAAGGGCTGGGTATATTTCTCAGTGGTTAAGGGCACTGTTTGCTCTTTCAGAGGAACCAGGTTCAATTCCCATCACCAATCTGGTGGCTCACAACCAACAGTAACTCCAGTTTTAAGGGATCCAATGCTTCCATTTGACCTACTTAGGTACCAGGCATGCATATGATGCACCAATATACTTGCTAGCAAAACATTCATGCTGGGGATGTCTTTCTGTATGCTGTGAATGTGTTGCCCTGATTTATTGGTAAAAATGCTGATTGGCCAGTAGCCAGGCAGGAAGTATAGTATAGGTGGGATAAGTAGAGAAAGAATGCTGGCAAGTGGAAGGCTGAGTCAGGAGATGCTGCCAGGAGAAGCAAGATATAGAGTACTGGTAAGCCATAAGCCATGTGGCAACTTATAGATTAATAGAAATGGGTTAATTTAAGATATAAGGACTAGATAAGAAGCCTGCCATGGCCATAATGTTTATAAATAATATATCTCTGTGTGTTTACTTGGGTCCAAGTGGCCAGCCACAGGGCCGCTGGAGCTCAACCAGACCAGGAAAATTTCAGCTACACATTCATACATAAAAAAAAAAAACCTAAAATAAAAATATAAGTAGAACATGCATTATTGAACATGTATTATGTGCCACATGTTGGTCTCAGCTCTTGTTTAACTTTACTGTTATAATCTGCAACTCAACTGTAGTGAATATAAGCAAAAACGGTATTCTTACACCACTATTTTATAGCTACATAAATCATTGGTAGACTGTAGATAAATTTCTAAACAGTCTTATTGAATAAGAAACACAGAGACAAATACAGAGGTAATAGCCAAAGAGATCAGAGTGAATAGCCATGACTACTTAGCTTACCACCACGCAGTAGCTTCCACAGAGAGAGTTTCCTCCTGTCTGAGCTATGCTTGTATTGCCTTCCTACTCTGCCTTCTCATTGGCTCTAAGCCCAGCCACACGACTTCCTCGTCACTGCCTGTCTATACAGACCTCCAGGTGTAGTTAGAGTTTTTCTGCCTGGCCCAGTCAGGACAAATCTCTCTTACCCGCCAGTCCCACAGTCGCTCAGCCCCAACCAAGAAAGCACACAAAAACTTGTATTGCTTACAAACTGTATGGCCATGGCAGGCTGCTTGTTATCTACTTCTTCTCTCTTAAATTAACCCATTTCTGTTAGTCTATACTTTGCCACATGGCTCATGGCTTACCAGTGTCTTTACATGTTGCTTCTCATGGCGGCGGCTGGTGGTGTCTCTCCCCCAGACTTCTACTTCCCAGAATTCTCTTCTCTCTTGTCCCACCTATACTTCCTGCCTGGCCACTGGCCAATCAGAACTTTATTTACACAGAGCGATATCCACAGCACTTCCACTTTTCTTTTTTTTTTTAAAGGTTTTAACTTTTACATAGTACAATTATATATAACAAAACAATTATCAATCAAGAATTATAGTTACAATATTAAAGAAGATATCCTATCTATCTTATATTTGTGAGTCTAAAGTTTTATATCTAACTTATCTTGTATCATAACTGAGTAAATTATAACTATCTAGTCTTCAGCCACATCAAAGACCTCAGAAGGATATAATATTACCTGAGAACCAGGAGAAGGATGCAAGCATTTTTTGGGAGTTTTCCAAGGGTAGACAGAGACAGCTGGCAGCCTGGACAGTCACCTAATGTTCCTTTGTAAAGTTGGGGCATTTGTCTTCAGCCCACAGGGCTAGAGTCTCTCAGTTACTTCTCTCAGTGTCCTGTAGAATGTCTGGCAGTTTCCTCTGTGAAGCAGGAACCTGAAGGATAATTTTGAAAGCAAAGTTCAATGGTCACCTTTCTATGGGTCCTGCATGTCCAGGTGATGGAGCAGTCCAGGCAAGAACAGTTTCTTGCCCAAATGGCTATTTTTGCCAAGGTGAAGATAAACTCCATATGAAGTGTCTTTAATGCCCATCCTCCTCTCTGAAGTAAATCAGTGCTGCCAGGAGCAGACATGTCTCACTGTCCAGAAAGTCTAAATTTTAAAAGTATTTTAAATGCCATATTCTGTAGGTCTTTGAAGTATTTGAAGATTACCTATCTATCTGAAATATGTCTATGTGTATTTAGAAGACTTAACTAACATGGCTATGAGTATGATTATCATAGATGACTAATTATTAATCTATTTTTAATTATCCATTTTAATTTAAAATGAGCTATACAAACATAATACCTTAAACATGATTAGAAATATACACACAGTATAACAAAATTAACTTTAAGTTTGTATCAATAGACTAAAACCTATACCAATGTAAAACATTTTAAATGAGTTGTTGCTCTTTAGAAGTAAGTTCATTAATTTACCCTTTCATCCTATCATATCTATATCATATCCCCTTTTTATCTTTAGAAAGAGATTGTGTTTATAATCAACCTGTTTTAAATAAAATAGTGGTTTTTCTCTGTCCCACACCAGAAGGCTCTTCTGATTTGGGACACAAGAAGCTCTTAACCTTTTCTTTTAACAATGTGCTTGGGTTTAGAGAAGGAGTGAGCCAATTCCATCTCCAAAGCCAGCTGGAAATTTGGGTGTAGTTTTTCTTACTACTTCCTGCTGGAGGGGGGCACTGTATCTTATGGGGACACAAAGAAAATTTTAGGATTATGGAGTAGTCCATTAGGGTGAACCTCTGAGCCAGTTGCCTTGAAACCATTCTGGATGTCAGATCATCTGGGCCATGGTGTCATCGGAGACCTTTCAGGTGGTCTTGGCTGATCAAACCTGATGTATCTTAATCTGGAACAAATCCACAACCTCTGGCTTTCTGTGGAAACAAAAGCAGAGACTCTTTTCCAAAGCAACATATCCTTATATCCAAATTTTGAAGTCAAGGTACCTTTAAAATTTACATATTTGTTTAACTCAACAGCTTTTACAATCAAATCTTTTTCTGCAGTTAAAAATCCCAAAGACAAGACAAACCAGATTCTCTGTGTAATATCCATCTTTGTAAGACTGAAACACCACTGTGGCTGCTGGCTCTGCCCACCTCAGCTTCCCAACATGGCGGTGGTACAGTTTACCACCAGCTCTGGGTCTGGAGCCATGTGTACCATCAACTATCAGAAGCAGTTCTATCAAAGCAGCGCATAGCCCAGAAACCTTTTTTTTTTTTTTTTTTTAAACTAGCAAAGGCTAAATCCAGCACGCAGTAAAGTGCTGCTTGTAGACTCCTCATTCCCCGCCGCACTGCAGGTCAGATGCTCACGCCAGGAACCTGCCACAGTAGCTCAAACTGGCAGGCTGCCGCTAACTTGAGAGAGACAACTAGGAAGCTGTTTTTAGCTCTGTTTTAGAATCTTTTTTCTCAGGTGTTAGGTGGAAACTCTTGCCAACACGTTGGGCGCCATTTGTAGTTAGAGTTTTTCTGCTTGGCCCATTCAGGACAAATCTCTCTTACCCGCCAGTCCCACAGTCGCTCAGCCCCAACCAAGAAAGCACACAGAAACTTACATTGTTTACAAACTGTATGGCCATGGCAGGCTGCTTGTTATCTACTTCTTCTCTCTTAAATTAACCCATTTCTGTTAGTCTATACTTTGTCACATGGCTCATGGCTTACCAGTGTCTTTACATGTTGCTTCTCATGGCGGCGGCTGGCGGTGTCTCTCACCAGCCTTCTACTTCCCAGAATTCTCTTCTCTCTTGTCCCACCTATACTTCCTGCCTGGCCACTGGCCAATCAGAACTTTATTTACACAGAGCGATATCTACAGCATCCAAGTCTCTATCTTTGGTAGTGGGATTAAAGGCTTGTGTCACCATGCTTGGCTGTGACCTTCACCACGTGGAGACACTTCCTGCCATGTGATCAAATTAAGGGTATGAGCTACCACTGCCTGACTTCTGTTTATGGTTCACTGACCTCTGATCTCCAGGCAAACTTTATTTATTAACAAACAAATAAAATATCACATTTCAGCACAAAAAAGTATCACCACAGCAGATCTATGGAAAATTGCTATTTGGTACCCAAGGAATTATATTCAACTATGTAAGCTGTATACAGAATTCATCTAGTGAGGAGGCTATCTTTACTTACCAACCATTAAGAAATGTAACTGCCTCAGTTGACACTGATTCCTGATGGGATAGATTCTATAGAATTCACTGCTGATTCCTTCACCAGAAAGAGAGAATCTTGGTCATATTGAATTGGGATCAGAATCTATGTCAATGCCAGCCTTAGTGCCTGACAGTCCAGCCAAAACTAGAACATTTTCCCAGTCTCCGTTCCAAGAAACCAGAGAAAGTGTAATACAACTTAGAATCAACATATTCACTATCTATAATATCTTATGATATAATAAGTAAGATCCATATTGCAAAATATTCCAAGCATACAAAGGAGATAGGTACTGCATAGTCATATTCAACACCATATGGCATAGACCATCTCATTCAGCTTTGTATCACAACACATTAGAACATTCAAACATATTGTAAAAAAAAAATTACTTTAACAAAATCACATAAGGAAGGTGGGTAATAACAAAACTGAAATACAATATAATTTTATTTACTATTGAAATAGAATCTGAGGCTCAATTTTTGGGATCATGATTTATGTCATGTTTGGTCCTATAAATTGGACTGGATCCTGTGATCACTAGCTTGGCTCTGTTTAACCTAAGGCTGACTAGACTCTTAAATGAAGATGTTGAGCTAGAAATGCAAGTGTTTTTTCATTTAATAAAAAATTCTAGCAAATTTATTAGAAATATGTTGTTCCCAGGCCCCAAAGAAATAATATTTCATTTGAATTCAGTTGTCAGGGAGATAAAACTGAAGTAAAATCCATGTAACCTTAGGATAGAAAGACATTAAGAAATAGATCTGTGGAAACATTTTGGCCAAACCCTCTAACCAGTTAACTCCACATCTCACTCCTGGTCTGTGAACTCACTCCAGTCATTATTCAGGATACTGTTATTGAGGGACACACTAAGCAAACTCTTGGATCCGAGTCAAACCTAACGAGAAAAGTGAAACAGTCATGCTTCCACCTTGGAGGATGAAGGAGCGGAAAAGTTCTAATCTTCAACAGTCTATTGAAATCTAAAATGTAGAGATAGCCCTTCAGTTATTTTTGCCTACATTATCTTGAATGTTTCTGTCACCCCCAATATAATTGTCAAGTATGGTTTGTGTCTCAGAACTCTTCCCATATCCTTTCTTTGGCCTTTGATTCCATATGCTTGATACTTTCCTGCCTGTGGGTTTCTATTTCTGTCTCCATAAAGTAAAAAAAAAAAAAAAAAAAAGGAAAAAGATATCACTTTGCCTGCTGTTCACTAAACTGAGTAAGGAAATTATATCCATCAACTTTATCTCTTGACACTATTCTTTCCAGTAATATATAGCATGCTACTAATTTGCAGGTTAACAAAATGCACTTGTCACCTAATTATGGATATATGGATATATCTTGTCCTTTTGTATGTATTCTCACTGCCTTTAGGAACTTTCAAACTAGACAGAAAGACTAATGATCACTTGTCTTCTTATCTTTTATAGGATCCAACTTTAGAATATTTATCCACTGGTCCATAAGCCTAAAAATTACCCTCAAGAGCATTAGCTTCACTTTCAGTCTGAATGTTTGCATACTCTAGGACCAGAGTCAAAGAACCCAGGGATGGATAAAATGAACAGACCTCAACACTCTGCTTGAAGTAAGATGCCATCTGCCCAAGATGTGTTTGAACTCACATGGAGCTGTGAAGTCAGACTGGAGTCATAGGAGGACAAGGGGAGATCAAGTATAAATGCCACAGAATGTTTGATGTAGATGAAATTTTAGACTTTCCTTGACAAAATCCATCTAGGTAATAGCTAATTTTGTCAACCTTTCTCCTTTGCTAGCTAATTTTAGAGATGTGGGTTTATTCAAAGGTTGGGAATAACCATATGTTGGGGAAGAGTTACCTTCTTCAATAAAAATTTTCAACTTCTTGAGTCTTAAAATCCAATAAAAAACCAGCTCTGATAACATTGGAGTTAGTGCTTTGTAGATATTCACTGTCGCTTAATACCAACCTTTTTATTTTCTTTCTTTCTTTCTTTCTTTTTTTAAACCTCCATTCCAAGGGTCAGGTGCTACATCATCCCTGGTACTACCCAAGTGCAAAGATGAGTGTGATGTCATTTTAGAATTCTGGGCATCAGAGTCACCACTGTTTTTACCTCTATCTTGTTTACCTGCATAGCATTTTTATTAAACATTCCAGGAATTATTTACTCCAGGGACTAAAGAGGTGAGATGAGCCAGAGAGAGAGTCACAACCTGGATTTCAGATGCTGTTGTTCCTCAGCTCTAACTACACACTGCAGGAGAAATGGGATACACAGTGAGATCCCAGTGTGTGGGGGGTTGTTTTGTTATGTTATGTTTTGCTTTTGTTGTTGATATACCTGAGATCAAGATGTGTCCTAATCATAACACTTAAAAGCATTTTCAACTGCTAATTTTTCTTTGTACTCTTAAAAATATTGGCAAGTAATTTTAAGGTGTTTAAAATGTGCAAATACCAATGTGTGCACTGGCTATGTTCTTAACTATTGAGTGTAAATATGTTGATTACTTCTTGGTCAATGGGAAGATTACTAGAATTACTATTTTGATGTTTGATCAGGGCTATGATAAAATATATGAAGGCTATTCCAAATACACACAGACACACACAGATACACACACACACACACACACACACACACACATTTGAATTTGAATTATCAAATGCAACTTCTGGAAGGTGGTTAGTTGGTTGACTGGTTGCTTTATTGGTTTATTGAGACAAGTTCTTTCCATGTATTCTGGCTGGCCTAGATATTCATATCCTCCTGATTCTCCTTTTCAAGTGCTGGAATTAGAGCTATAGTCCACTACATCTGGATCCTCCAGATGTTCTGAAAATTTTAACTGAAGATAGAGAGTCACAGGACACTCCAATCTACAGTCTATGATTTCATTATATTTAATTTTTTATCCATTTCTATAATTCTGTAAATCAGTAAGATTTCTTTGTTGTTGTTTTTAATGGTTCATTGGAGACCATATATTGATGTGTATGCAACCTAGTGATTGACAAATCTATTTGATATAAACTCAGTTTGGGTCCTGAAAACTCAGAACCAGGTAATAGCTTATTACTTCTCACTCTGGTGAGCACATAGAGATGACTTTAATTGTCTATTGTTTCCTTTCAACCTATAATATAGAACAAGTTGGGTTAAAAACTGCTGACAATTTCATTGCATGTCTATCTGAACAACACTAATGTATTACTCTTTGTCCATGTAAATTTCAGCTCATTTTTAAATGATATTATTTATTTATTCTTTGAGAATGTTATACAAAAATTCACTTTGTCTTACTCTCTTTTTCATTCCTTTATTTTCATGTTATAGGATCAAGCCAAATCTGGATTCTTTACTAAATAAAACTCAAAACCATAAGTATATAATTTACTATTTTTTAGAAAACTTTAGTTATTTTCTGACAGAAATTAATATCATAATTAAGTTATAATTGTAATATTGATGAAGATAATAATTTATATTATATTAAAATTCTAATAAATGGCCCATAATAAAGGAATAAGAGGAGGATTTTGTAGTAACAGTGACAACTGCAACCAGTTCAGTGGAGATGACCCAGGAAGTGTTTCTGCTGATTGGAATGACTAGCTATGGTTTGGCTCTAAATCAAATTGTCTACAAATGTGTCTACTTACATGAACAGAGTATGAATATCAATTGAATATAGACCATGCAATATTAGTAAATGCCTTTGCTCAGTAAAATGACATAATCATATAAGAAAATTCTATATGATATCAGTAATAGTAATACAGTGCAGCTCTTTGCTCATTTTTCCTGTTTTGATTTTTTTTAAATAGAGTCTTAGCTCAGTGGTAGAGCACTTGCCTAGCAAGCTCAAGTCTCTGGGTTCGATCCTCAGCTCAAAAAAAAAAAAAAAGGGGAGGGGAAGAATCTCACTCTATGTCCTTGAATTCTTGGAACTTGTTATGGTCTGGAAATCATGGAAATCATCTGGCCTAAGTCTCCAGCATGCCAGGATTACAGGTGTGAGACACTAGACACAGTGAATCACTTCTTTATTTTTTGGTGATGCTGGACACTGATCCAGTGACATGCTAGGCAAGTCCTCTATTACTGAGCCGTACTTCCAGCCACAGAAAATGATGTGCAAAGACCAGGTATGTCCTGGGATACTTCTGTGATCTTATGAAATCATAGACAGGACATAAAATGAATGTCATACTTTTACTCCAATTTGTTCTTAGTAAATTATATAGTTTCCATCCTAATTCTTTCTTATTGATTGTTTTTATTTACTTCCTATCTTTTACTAAATAAGAACATAATAAGGTTTCCAAATTATTTACCAAATACTCAGTAAGTCAATTCTTATTCCTTGTAGTTGTTTTTAGGATCAGTTCTATAGCAATTTTCAATATGGTTTGTAGGTATGGCTAAACAATTAAAACTTCTGGGACAGCAATATGCTTCTGGGATTGAATTATCTTCATATGTACATCAGTTTTTCATACACAGAAGTTGAAAAATGCTTCAGATTTATAAGGTCTTATTATCCCTCAATTTTTTTCCAAAACCTGAATATTAAAATTTGGACACTTTGACCTCCAAGGCATTCTTCCCTAGATCTGTGTCACTGCTTGTACACCTACTGTCTCCAAGCATATCTATCCACGTAGAGGCATCCCCTTAGGAAGTAAAATAATAACAACAACAAACAAACAAACAAACAAAAACTCTGGGTGTATCTTATTTAGCTCTTCATCCAAATACTGAATTAATTGGTTGGGGATGTTTCTTTGGCTTTGGGACTTTTTCTTTAGTTTTTGTGGAACTTTTACTATTTGTAGGGGTTTTAAAAATCATGATACATGATACATCATTGTTGTGTACCTTTGTCCATATTTTCTGAACTTGCGCCTTCTTGTTCAGGCATATGTAACTCAGCAAAAATATGAAGGAGTCAAAGAGACTTTTAAGGGTATATCTCTTATGAAGGACCATATTCAAGAAGGGTTCTGGATAACAATAGGTAAAAGAAGTGCCTAATGAAAAATGAGACATGTAGAGAGATATAGTTGTCAGACTTTGGTGCCAAAAGCCTCCTACATGTTCCAGTGAATTGGAGTCGTGACAGTCTCCAAGCAAAGCCCTTCAACTCTCTGCACATTATTGCCAGAACAAACCCCAATTCCAGTGGATCAATTAAGCACATTATTTTCAGAAAATATAGGTAATAGTGCTGTACAGAGATATAGTATTTATTATAGCATTTCATTTAATGGTGTTTAATTTAGATGGCTGTATACAAGGAAGGTAATAATTGCATTGGTGCTTAATGTACTGGGACCACATTATAGCAATCCTATACAAGAAATGAAGTGTTGGAGGAAACAGCTTTATATGCAGTGTGAGGTAAATGAATATTTTATTGTGCACCCTGGGTGCTTGATAAAAAATGGAATTCTTCTGATTGTCATTAGTTCAACACTGAGAGTCGTGTAATAAGTACTCATGGGTGTCATACTGCAATTGTCTCTTTTTCTTCCACACAGCTTGAAATTCTGAAAGTAAGGACACAGCTGCTAACAAAGGGAGTATTCGGTATTTATTCATCATCTGCCACAATTCTATTGCCACTTGAACCAGATAAATTATGAGGGGATTTTAACAACTGGCACTTCAGCTAGTAATCAGAATGTGTACAGTTCAGTACAAATACATGCACCATCAAATGGAACAGACTTTTTAAAATTCTTTTTATAATTTAATTTAATTTTACATATCAGCCAAAGGTTCCCCTGTCCTCCCCCCTCCCGCCCCCGCCCCCACCTTCCCCCCAGCCCATCCTTTTAGATAACTATGAGAGTATCTGAACTTTAAGCTTTAAGAAGTTTATTCACATTTATTTTAAACATTTTAAATTTTGAAAAATACAATGAGAATAGTCTACTTTTATTTCTGGATTCGACAGTCTTTCTGAAAATACTGACTGATAATTTCTGTCATTTTTACAAGAACAAAGCTATTCATTTATAAATATAAACTTCATTTCTTAAATTAAAACTACCAAAGAGTTCACATACTAATACATTATACAAATTTATTAAGAGTTTTAAATACTGGGGGAAGTGTATTATCTGATGTATACACAATAAGTTAGCTATGTGAGTGAAAATAGGAAGGGGCTTGTGGTCATATAACACATTTGTTTAAGGTTTTATGTTAATATATTGAACATTAATATAACAAATATTATTTGAATGTCTACTTCTGAGTATGAATATAAATGGTGAGTCATAGTAAACTGAAATATCACAACAAGAATTAGTTCCAGGCTATAACTGGAATAAAAAGCTAAAATGTCTGGCATCCAATATAGTCCATATTCTCTTCATGAGATTGTGACTACTATAGACTTGTCGGCCATCAGCTCATCAACTTTTTGTCAGTGCTTTTTTCTCTCATATCCATGTCCCTAAACCATCAACTCAAGATTTTATTTAAAAATAATTCATACAAATGGCCCAAATGAACTGGTTTTAGGGGTATATTTTTTATTCACTACCTAGATTTCCCAGTAACATTTAATAACATTGCCTATTTTATTGATTATCTATCATCTGTCTATTATCAACCCATCTATTATTTTCCTGTCACTTATTTATCTTTCTGTCACATATATTTTTAGTATTCTATGTCACTTTTAAATGTTTATAAATTACAGTTTCCAACAGAACATTGACAAAGAGTTTCAACACAACTACCATTATCTAGAGTCCTATATATGCCACCTGTAATGAAATACACTTGCTTAACAATATATTTCCTGCATTTTCATGAATATGTTCACCTATTGAAATCTGAAAAATAAAGTTTAATTAAAACATGTATGCATGTTTGTTTCCAAATTATCCAAGACTGTTTTTCTACAATGGCTGCACTGACAATTTGTGGCATGTGTCCTAAAGGTCCACAAAGCCTAAAATATTTGCAGCCTGACCATTTATAGAGGAATTTGTTTTTATGATAATCTAATCAATCTTTTCCCAGTTGAATTTTTGGTTCAAGCATTTCATATTTAACATGTATTATATAAACCCTTTGTATATAGCTTCTATCATTCACTTACTGATTTGGAGACACATTCAGTTTGGGAACTATATTGAGGTGGGTTTTTTTTCCCCCATTGGTTGCTTAGAGTACTACTATATACTCCAGTGTGCTTTTTCTTATTAATAGCTTCCAATTCATTTCCAGTTCAAGGATCTTATACAGAGTATGAAGTCAAACACTATGTTATATTATTTCATTTTTCTTGGACAAGCACCTAGGGGTTGAATCACTGATTTACAGAACAGATAAACATATAGTTTGATAGGAAAATGCCAGACTGATTCCCAATGATAATAAAATTTTACATTCTTACTGGCAGTGTATGGAAATATATTTGCTTCACATTCTTACTACATGGATAATGTCAGACTTTCTTTCTTTATATGGCTATTCTATTGGTTACAGTAGTGTATTCTCTTACCTTAATTTCAATGTTCCTAATAATTATAGATGGCCAAGGACTTCCTGAATTCAGTCATTAGTGATTGACAACCAAAAGAAAAAATTTACTCTGAATTTCATATATTTGTTGTGTTTCATTATTATAAAATTGATTATGTATCTTTAATTATGACAATTTTCTCCCAAAATCAGTGAAGAATATATTAAATAGTTAATTGCTTCACTAATACAAACATTTATGGGACTATTTGACTTGTGATAGAGTCTCTTATCCAGGAAGAGCTCAGGAGGAGTTAACTATACTTAACATGTTGCCCAGGTTGACCTTGAACTAGTTATTTCTGACCTTGTATTAAGCAGTTTACACTCTAGAAAAGACAGATAGACATCAAATATATAATTATATGAGCAAATAGATTAAATATAGTTTTGAATGAAGCCCTGTGTGAAGTAAATGAAAAGATTAGTGAAAGAGAAGTGGGTATTCCTCTGGAAAACGAAAGTCATATCTACCTTAAAATCTAGTAGTAGAATTCACACTGTCTTTCTGAAACCATTTTTCATGTTACATGTAATCCCTCGTCCTTGTCCATAATGCACAGATTGATCTACACCAGGTTTGCTTCAGTTAAGTTCCAACCCAATGAATAGATTTGATCAGTGGAATGCTAGGAAGTTTCTGGTAGAAATCTTCCCAAGTCATTAAGAAAAGCTTATACCTGCAGACAAAAGGCTTGATCACACACCTACTGGCAGAGCAGAGTACCTACCTGCAAGAAGGCCAGAGGAATTTATGAACCTCCCTTCCTACTCTCTATACTGTCTACTTCACATAGATATTTTTAGGTGGATTTTATTCCTTTACCTGAAAATTATCAAGTATCTATATACACTTATAACAATTATTTGTATATATTAACTTTGCCTTCCATAGTAATACATATTTTTAAGGAAAACAAACCCAATAATTTGAAAAGGAGCTGCGAAGAGCCTATATTTCAATGAATCTACAGTTCAAACAGAAGTCAGAAGTGGCATATATCTCATTTAGCTTCTATTTCTTTTGGAAATAATAACAGTTAATAAAAATTGCCATTGCAAGAGTATAGGCTACTATTATTCGAGTAATGACTAAAATTAACCTTTGTTAAAGCAATCTGAATGGATTCTCTATACACAAAGTTGTACAAGGAGAGTATAAATTAAAACAGTTAAGTGATCATTATCCTAAATTCCAATGCTAAGTGTTTAGGTTTGGTAACACGAATTAGTTGAGGAGGCCTACTTAACATAGTTGCAAATGGATTTGAGTTGAAATCCTTGGAAGTAAGAATTCAATACCCATTCCAAGAACCTGTGCCACGGTGGCTTAGAAAAGTTCTTCCTTGTTCATACTTGCAGGTAAAAGGTCAGATAAGTGTCTGGTTTGCAAATTTCAAAGAAGGTAAAAATAATTATTTATTCATGATCGCTAAAAGGTTCTGTTCCTCTTCGACTATAATTTCACCTTATTTACTACAAGTAATTACATTGTTTTAAGACAGTGGCTTTATCACTTTCTACATAACTGTAATTCCAGTGTTTCAAAGAGTGCTGATAATACTAGAAGTGTGGATGCTTTTTTCTTTAAGTAATTCAAGGGGATCTAAATCTAAAACAAATTAACTGAAGAAGACTAGACCTCAAGACTCATTGAGAGTGCAGCCAAAGGTACAATTCATGTAAATTTTCATAAGTTTAAAAGCCAGAGTTATATTTCAAAAATTGAAATATGCAGAGACACCATGAATGTGGCAACTCATAAAAAAATAAAAATAAATGAATAATGTTCATTAAAAAATTGAAATATGTGAGCTGAGGATTCTCCTTGAAATTAGACAATATTTACTTAAATAAAATGTATCATGCAATAATATGTATTCAGTGTACTCTTAGTCATATAAAAATAAATGTAATAAATAGGTTAAAGAAATACACACTCGCTCAGAACTCCCATCTGGACCAGAGGTGAGTGCCTGGGGTTATAGTCAGAGAGGCAACTACCCCTGGGTCCCACCCCTGGGCACCAGCCATCCCAGGAGGACATTCCCAACTTGGCCCCAGTTTCTGGCCATTCGTCAGGCCCTTCGGGAAGGCTCCCCTTGTCCAAGACTGCAGGCAGACCCTGCAGTCTCCACACCCTGCCCCCTTACCCATTTGCCCGAGACCCCAGCCACTTCCTGAGACTCAGAGACCAGCCCCCAGCTCCCATCCACCCTGGAACTCCCATCTGGATGAGAAATGAGTGCCTGGGGTTATAGTCAGAAAGGCAACTACCCCTGGGTCCCACCCCTGGGCACCAGCCATCCTGGGAGGACCTGCCCAACTTGGCCCCAGTTTCATTTGGCGGGCCCTGCAGGAAGTCTCCCCTTTTCCAAGACTGGAGGCAGATCCTGCAATCTCCACACCCTGCCCTAGAACACCCACCTGCACCAGAGGTGAGTTCCTGGAGTCACACTCAGAGAGGCCCGCATCTGGGTCACAGCCCAGGGCACCAGCCACTCTGGGGAAGAACTGCCAACTGGGTCCCAGGTTCTGACTATAGAGCAGGACCCCCCAATCCCCACCGGGAATGTTACCCCTCTCCAAGACCCTCTGGTGAACCCTACAACCTCCACGCCCTGCCCCACACCCTTCTGCCAGAGACCCCAGCCACTTCCTGAGACTTAAAAACCAGCCCCCAGCTTCCATCCTGCCCCCGAACTCCCATCTGGACCAGAGGTGAGTGCCTGGGGTTGTAGTTACAGAGGCAACCACCTCTGGGTCCCACCCCCAGGGAACCAGCCACCCCAGGAGGACCTGCCCAACTTGGCCCCAGTTTCCAGCCAATAGATACAAAAAAAAATGGAGTAACCTCCTGTGTTCTATCGGACCACCATGGTTTAAAGTTAGATTTCAACAACAACAACAACAACAAAACCTACAGAAATCCTACAATCTCATGGAAACTGAATAATGCTCAACTGAATCACCAATGGGTAAAGGAAGAAATAAAGAAAGAAGTTAAAGACTTCCTAGAGATCAATGAAAATGAATACACCACATAACCAAACTTATGGGACACTGTGAAAGCAGTGCTAAGAGGGAAATTCATAGCACTAAATGCCCACATAAAGAAGCTGGAGAAATCTCATGCTAGTGACTTGACAGCACATCTGAAAGCCCTTGAACAGGAAGAAGCAAAGTCTCCCAGGAGGAACAGATACCAGGAAATTATCAAATTGAGAGCTGAAATCAATAAAATAGAAATAAAGAGAACAATACAAAGGATTAATGAAACAAAGAGTTGGTTCTTTGAGAAGATCAACAAGATAGACAAGCCTTTATCCAAACTAACCAAAAGACACAGTGAGAGCATCCAAATTAACAAAATCAGAAATGAAAAGGGGGACATAACAACAGACAATGAGGAAATCCAGAGAATCATCAGGTCATACTTCAAAAACCTCTACTCCACAAAACTGGAAAATCTAAAAGAAATGGATAATTTTCTGGATAGGTACCACATACCTAAGTTAAATCAAGACCAGAAAAACCATTTAAATAGTCCAATTACCCCTAAGAAAATAGAATCAGTCATTAAAGGTCTCCCAACCAAAAAAAGCCCAGGACCAGATGGCTTCACTGCAAAATTCTACCAGATCTTCAAAGAAGACTTAATACCAATACTCTTTAAATTGTTCCACACAATAGAAGCAGAAGGTATATTGCCAAACTCCTTCTATGAGGCTACAATTACTCTGATTCCTAAGCCAAACAAAGATGCAACAAAGAAAGAGAACTACAGACCAATCTCCCTCATGAACATTGATGCAAAAATACTCAATAATATTCTGGCGAACAGACTCCAAGAACACATCAAAACAATTATCCACCATGATCAAGTAGGCTTCATCCAAGGGAAGCAAGTGTGGTTCAACATACAAAAGTCAATCAATGTAATACTCCATATAAATAATCTCAAAGAAAAAAAACCACATGATCATCTCACTAGATGCAGTAGTAAAAAACAGCTTGGTACTAGCATAAAAACTGCCATGTGGACCAATGGAATCGAATTGAAGACCCTGACATTAACCCGCACACCTATGAACATATAATTTTTGACAAAGAAGCCAAAAATGTATAATGGAGAAAAGAAAGATCTTGAACAAATTATGCTGGCATAACTGGATGTCAATGTGTAGGAGGCTGCAAGTAGATCCATATCTGTCACCATGCAAAAAACTTAAGCCCAAGTGGATCAAAGACCTCATCATAAATCCAGTCATAAACTATGAACCTGATAGAAGAAAAAGTAGGAAGTACTCTTGAATGCATTGGTACTGGAGATCACTTTCTAAATATAACACCAGTAGCACAGACACTGAGAGAAACAATCAATCAATGGGACCTGTTGAAACTGAGAAGCTTTTGTAGAGCAAAGGACATGGTCAACAAGACAAAGTGACAGCCTACAGAACGGGAAAAGTTCTTCAACAACCCCATATCTGATAGAGGGCTGATATCCAGAATATATAAAGAACTCAAGAAATTAGACAACAAAATGCCCAACAGTCCAATTAAGAAAGGGGGTATAGAAAAAAACAGAGAAGTCTCAACAGAGGAAGTGTTTCAAATGGCTGAAAGACATTTAAGGAATTGCTCAACATCCCTAATTATCTAGGAAATACAAATCAAAATGACTCTGAGATACCACCTTACACCTGTCAGAATGGCTAAGATCAAAAGCACAGAAGACAGCTTATGCTGGAGAGGATGTGGAGCAAGGGTAACACTCCTCCACTGCTGGTGAGAATGCAAGCTTGTACAGCCTCTTTTGAAATCAATATGGTGCTTCCTTAGAATATTAGGAATCCACCTCCCCCAAGACCCAGCTATACCACTCTTGGGCATAGACCCAAGGAATGCTCAATCATACCACAAGGGCATTTGCTCAGCTATGTTCATATCAGGATTGTTTGTAATAGCCAGAACCTGGAAACAACCTAGATGCCCTTCAACTGAAGAATGGATAAAGAAAATATGGTACATATACACAATGGAGTACTACTCAGCAGAGAAAAACAATGACATCATGAGGTTTGCAGGCAAATGGATGGATCTAGAAAAAATCATCCTGAGTGAGGTAACCCAGACACAGAAGGACAAACATGTTATGTACTCACTCATAGGAGGATACTAGATGTAAAACAAAGATGACTAGACAGATACTCACAACTCCAGGGAGGCTACCTAGAAAATGGGACCCTAGGAAACACACACGGATCACCCAATGACAGAGAAATGGATGAGATCTACACGAACAACCTGGACAACAGTGGGAGTAATGAAGGGCAAGGTTTGAGGGAAAGAAAGCTTAGGGGAGCAGGAGATCCCAGCTGGATCAAGAATAGAAAGTGAGAACAAGGAATAACAGACCATGATAAATGAAGACCACATGAGAACAGGAATACACAGAGTGCTGGAGAGGTCCCTGGAAATCCACAATGATACATCCTCTATAGACTGTTGGCAATGGTCAAGAGAAAGCCTGATCTGACCTAGGATGGTGATCAGATGGCCAAACACCCTAATGGTTGTGCTGGAACTCTCATCCAATAGCTGATGAAAGTGGATGCAGAGATCCTCAGCCATGCCCCAGGTGGAGCTCCAGGTGTCCAATTGTGGAGAAAGTGGATGGGGCTATAAGAATGTGAATTGTTAAGACCAAAATTGGAAAAAACACAGGGACAAATAGCCAAATGAATGGAAGCACATGAATTATGAATCAAAGGCTGTGGAGCCCCCAGCTGGATCAGGCCCTCTGGATAAGGGAGACAATTGAATAGCTTGAACTGTTTGGGAGGCACCCAGGCAGTGGGACCTGGACCTGTCCTTAGTGCATGAGCTGGCTGTTTGGAACCTTGGGCTTAGACAGGGACACTTTGCTCAGCACGGAAGGAGGGGACTGGACTTTCCTGTAATGAATCCACCAGGTTTAAATGAATCCCCAGGCGAGTCTTGGCCCTGGAGGAGATGGGAATGGAGGGAAGGGGTTTGGGGGGAAGGTGGAGGTGGGTGCGGGAGGGGGGAGGACAGGGGAACCCATGGCTGTTGTGTAAAATTAAAACTAAACATAATAATAATAAAAAAATAAAAATAAAAATAGAAACACACACGCACATACCTCAAACACAAACCGCTAAAGACAATAACAATGGGCTGGTTCTGTAAGTCAATAATGGAGTCCTTGCTCAGCCTTCTCAATATCCTAGATTCAAATCCAAGTACAACACATACATACACACACCAATAACAGTCTTATTTGTGGTATTCTATTTTTACTTTATTTTTTTATCATCTTGATTTTTAAAGTGTTCAAATAAACCTTTATAAAATTTTAGTAACCCTATGCAAATCTCTTGGTTAAATGAATGATTTTTTTAAAGTTTGGCATTGGCGTTTAGCAATAATTATAGGAAGAGAATCGTAATGATCATTTAAACCAATTTTCTCATTTTTATAAAATAATACTAGAACAAAGAAAAGAAAATTCTGGTTCAAAGACACATGGTATTTAGATAGAAAGTAAAGGAGTTATCTGGTTCAGCAAATGATTTTGAAGTCTACTGTATATCAGACATCATGCTAAGTGCTTGTTCCTGCCCTCCAGATATGTGAGATATGAGTGACTAGCATACATAAATAATATGAGTAAAATTCAGTAAAATTATAAATGGAAAACACAAAGAGCTAGTGACAGTGGGCTGAGGAGATCCAAAGACTCACACATGGTGCATAGATTAACTACCTGGCTGATTTAAAGAAAAGATGGCTGAGCCATCTGATGCTTAACATCGGCATTTTGTTTTGCCCAAGATGCAGACAGTCTGGATAGAATGTCTACTTGGCAGGTTCTTTGTGATTATTGGATGATATTTTACAAGGTAGTTGCTTTTATTTCATAATAATTCTATAAAATTTTCAACTCACAAATCATTACATGACTAAGCCACTCATTTATTTCTTCCTCACAAATTTATATATGGTTTGGTTTTTGACAAATTTGTGCTATGTTTAGTGAGATTGGCTCAAATGGTGAGTCGAATGCCAGTCTTTTCGGTACCTGTTTCATTGTTCTTAGGATGCCAGCATGGCTGGAAGCATGGTCTTCTCAGAAGAAGGCAGAAACACAATCAATTCCAATCACAGAAATCATCCTATGTTCTTTTATGTGATATTTAGGCAGATGTGACTGTAAGAATGGACCAATAAAATGCTCAGGGAAACAAAATTATTGTTATATGTAGAGGTCCACAAATTATGAGGAATGCCATGGTATGCCAGATGATATAAAAATTTTCAGGATGGGGCCATTCTGTTTTCAGCTAGCCTTTATCATCAGCCTCCTAGTTATGGAAGTTCCAATAACATCCATTCACATCATCTCCTGCAATGGACTCTTGTTTGGGGCAAGCAAATTTAGCTAGATAATTCATTTCAGGTGGCCTTGACTGCATATCATTTAGGGCAAGCGGGTTAGGATCTTGAAACTTTGAAAAGTAAAAATTCAGCTCTTAAAAAAAAAAAAATCTCTAAGAGAGTTCTATTTGCAGCTGTCCTTGTTTGTGGGCCTCTGACCATAATAGAGTGACACAAGGTTTCAGTGTCTATGATATCTGCCCTCACAATGCTTGAAAATAGGATGTTTCACTGCACTCACCCTTTTCTGCTTTGTCGTGGTTCCCCTCCACGCCATGCCTTTGATAGTGGAAACAAAAAAATGGCTTAGTTCCCAAGGATCATGAAAGGATGAGAAAATTCTGACTAAAAATTACAACTCTTATGCAATTAAAATACCCCCACTGAATTCATCAATTTTGTTTTTCCAGATGGGATGGGAGAAGGTGGGGTTCAGTTAGCTTGCTATAAAATCTCACTGTTCAAGATGAAAAGAATAAAGTAATTTGTTATTATTCCCTACTGCATCTTCCAGAGGTGTCAGCCATTCAGTGTGTATGTGTCATGTGTGTTTGGGGGAGAAACAGATGTTTCTCTTTTAGAGAAATCTAAACATCTTGCAAATAAAGAATCTACTCACCACATGTTCTATCGAACCAACGTCAACTCCCCTGCACCAAGGCCGCTGAACTTGTCGTTTCAGGCACTCAGATGCTGAAAGGTGACAGGAAAAATTGGTGAGAACAGATGAGAGACTAATAAGAGAAAAATAGCGAAAATTATATGGGATGTTTCCCTGCATCTGGAGGCAAAAAAAAAATGTGATTAATACAATTTAATTCATCAGAATTCATTCAAGACTCCACAGAACACCTACCATTATGTCATTTGCATTAGGGATGTCCTAGTGCCTTTAAGTATCATTTAGGATGAAAGTCTTACTGTATCCACCATTCACAGGATTATGTGGTACCCACAAGCCATTCCTTCATATCAATCTTGTGGCATTGGATTTCATGATATTATTTCTTTCAAAATATTCTGCCTCATCTATAAGTTATCACTCAAGGTAACGGTGTTTGTAGAGCATATGTGTCATCTCTCATTAAAGACACAGAGAAATGAAAGGAATATAGGAAAAGAATTGCTCATCTATCATGGTATCTTCCTCCCTGCCCTCCCACTCTGTCCCTGTTCCAGATCAACCCTCCCATTTCCCTATGTTCTCATGCCCACTCCTCGTCCTCTTTCTCACCTCCTACTCCCAATCTGCTCATGTAGATCTTATCCACTTCTTCATTGGGCCATCCATGTGTCCCCGCTAGAGTCTTACCCTATTAGCTAGCCTCTCAGGAGCTATGGGTTACAGTATGGCCATCCCTTCCCATCTAGTATCCACTTATGAGTGAGTACATACTATGTCTGTCCTTCTGAGTCTGGGTTATCTTACTCAGGATGATATTGAAGGAGATATCATGATAGATGAGGACATTATGGGAATAGGAAGAGGCAGGGTGCCAGGGAGGCTCTCAAGAATCCACAAGGATGATCTCACCTAAGAGAACTGGCAGCGGTCCAGAGGGTGCCTGGACTGGTCTACTCTGGTGACCAGTCTAGTGAATACCCTAACCATCATCACAAAGCCTTTGTGACTGATGGAGGCAGATGCAGAGATCCACAGCCAGGCACCAGGCTGAGCTCTGGTAATCCAACTGATGAGAGAGTGGAAGGATTCTGCAGCAGGGGACGTTGAGATCATGATGGGAAGGCATGCAGAGATGACTGGCCACACTAGTAGAAGCCCATGAACTGTAGACTAGTGACTGTGGAGCCCCATGGGACTGGACTAGGCCCTCTGGATATGGAAGACGGCTGTTTTGGCTGGAACTGTTTGGGGTAAGAGGTTTCATCACTTAGCAATCATGCAGGTATGGCACAGGGACTGCTGCTGTAGGCATGGGAAGGCTTCATATTTTATTCAATAAAGAAACTATTAACAAGGCTTGAGAAATGACTCAAAACTTAGTGGGTTTCCTGCTCTTGCAGAGGACTTGGATTCAGTGTCTAGTACTCACACTGGTCAGCTCACCATTGCCTGTAAATCTATCTAGTGGATTTGATGTCCTTTTCTGTGTTCTTTGGATACCTGGACACATATAGAACCCATACAGACAAACAGGTTCAAATACTTAAGCGTAAAATTAAAAATTCAATAAGAAAGAAACTATTGGCATATATTAGGTGAGAATATCATGTGGCTGTGATCAGTAAGATTATTCCAGCTACGGTAAAAAGATAAAAAGTAAATGTGGACAAGCGTGGTGCAGGGAGAGGGTAGGGACAGTTAGTAGTCTGCTTCAACAGTGGAGGTCATTAATGAGTGACTTTATCCACTCCAGTGAAGACAAATGTGTGATAAATGTTGAGATTCAGAGCATATTTTAAACTCAAACCCAATGGGGTGTGTAAAAGTAGAAAAAGAAAGGAGATAGGAATGCATCTGATATTCTCAACTGAGTAACTTGTTACAGTGAATAGGTAACCAGAGACAGGTCTTTAAACAAGTGTGTTTGCAAATGTGTGTATATGGACATGATTATGGATGCATATAAATGTAAAAGTATGTATGAATTACCAAGATTTCAGGTTTTAGACAAATTTTAGCTTTCCAGAATAGAAATTTCATAAATGCAAAGATGCCATCTTGCTCACTATTACAGCATATAGAGAAAACAGTCTGGAAACCATTAACAAGCAAACAAAATAGTTTTGTATGAGAAAATAAATTAATAAATAAATGTACGAAAGAAAATTGAGGTGTTGTAGGCAACTCAAGTTTAAAATTTGAAATTGGTGAGTTGTTTGCATAAGGGTGCTACAAAAACAAGCTACCAAATGAAATCAGGTTGAGCGTTTATGGAGAAAGCTCTTAAAAACTGCGTCATGGAGAGCATAATCTAACATTTTAATGGAAACAAAATATCCAGCAAAGAAACTGAGAGGTTTCCATCAGTAAATAGGAAGCTGCTAGACTGCTATTTCTCAGAAGGCAAGTGAAAATGAGCACGTACTTCAAATGAGAGTAGGCTTTTTCATTAGTAAATGTGGAAGTCATCCTGATTTTTAAAGGATGGTGCAATGAAATGAATACATAATTTGAAAAACGTTTTCAACACCTGTTTTCTAATACAAAAGTATAATTCATTAACTTAATTGTAATTAATTAATTCATTTTATCTAGCATAAGCAACGGCATCGTGTGGAACTAACATTTGAATGTAAAGTGCCACAAAATTTTTAGCAAGTTTAGGACAAGAGGCATTATTCCTGTTTCCCAGGCAAGGTTCTGGGAAGATACATAGTGCTCAAGGAAACTATCAGGGCTGTGCTTTTGGAGGTAACAGTGAATAGTGTGGGATGGAAGTGGGAGGCTGGGGTTCATAGAAGGCATTCAGCTGAGTAGAAATCAGGTGACGAAAGAGTGTCTGTGGAAATGACAGTGCCACAGGGCCTAAAAGCACCAGTGTTGCCAGCAGTCTCCGTCTGGATGTTTTAGGGTCCCTGTTAGATTTTTTGAATAATTAGGAAATTATGCAAAGACAAAAAATAAGCACCAAAAATTTTTGCTTGAAGTAAACAGCATGCAAAAGTTTCGGATATATGCTCAAGAGAAGACAGCAGCCCACCTGAGCAGGAGAGTATGCAAAGGCTTTTGTGGACAGCAGGCATGTAAGTAGTATGCATACATACATGTAGACATTTACACAAATACATCAAATAAAAATATTTAAATAGATTAAATAAAATATTTTATTTATATAAAATATAACCAAGTGATGGTAAATAGGAGATTAGCTCTAAAAGTTCATCCAAAGAATACAGTTTGCTTTACTGTGCATGCATCAAAGCAGTCTATATTAGATCTGACCCTGTATTCCAAACCCAAACATATTCAGGATTATGTTTGCATAGAAACAAAATAAAATAAAGAGGTTGCTAAGGAGAGTAACTTATTTCCACTGATTAAAGCACATATACTTGCAGCCTGATACTTGTGGGAGTTCCAGTTGCCAACAGGTTGCTATGTGCGTTATTAAGAAAAGGCTGTGTTTTTTGCCCAAGGAACATGGAGTCCTAGATTACTGAACTCTTCCTGTGTTTGCCTGACTTACCAGGTATATGAAAACACACAATTTTGGACTACTGAAAATAAGCAATGAATACTTAATGCTCTTCCATAGCTGCTCTCTTTTCCCAATATTCTTTTGTTTATCTCTCATACCAACATTTTCTACATTTAAGAAATAGCACAAATGTCCTTTGGTTTCAGGACATTGAGCAAAAAGGGCCAACACTTATTTCCCACACTCAGTATAATTTTTTTTTTTTATTATCTGAAGAGAATAATTTCATGTTGTAAATTTTCAAATCCTCCTTGTACCAACCTGAAAGTCAATAATGATAGTAACATATATGAAATGATTATAGTGAGTACTTGGTCACAAATTTGATATAACTTTGGAATGTATGACACTGTCTGACTGGGTAATTTTTTAGATTAATAAGTGAATGATTTATATTGGTACCTCTCAGATAATATTCTGAAATTAACCCTCAAATGACAGTTAGTTATCAGTGATTCTGCCCATACATATTTCCAATAATACACAAAAGGAACCAAACACAAGAACATAGCCTTAATATGACACAGGGTCACTTTTACAAGTTAGTGTGAGTTTCCTTTAAGATGGAGTCTTCTGTATATAGGTATTGTGTTTAGAAATATTAACATATTGTTTCATAATGCCATTGCTCATGATGCCTCAGCATTTCCTCTTTCTTCTCCTTGAAACGTTATTCCCTTGTTTGTTGATACTTTAACAGACTCTTGTTTTTATTTCAAATCCCAGAGGAATCATATTACCGTCTATCCACCAGGACCTCCTTAGGAGCATAAGCACAAGAATGAGCTGGAGTAGGTATCACAGATGTCTTTAATGTACCTAAATGTTGTGCATTGTTTAAGTAGATTTCAGAAGATACAGTGCAAACACCTTTGTGTGTCAGTGGGACACGTTTTCCCCTTGTTATATGAATGGTCCTGTATGGGGGGGACTCAAGACAGAGTTAACCAGACTTTGCTATATAGCTTTCTAGTTGCTGTGTCAATGACAAAGCGCTCTTTTCCCCCCTAAATACAAAAGCAATTTTCTTATAATTGTTGTCAAAAAATAAATGGAAGACTGTACTCAATTCAAAATCATTTAAAGCACAATTAAAATAATGAATAGATTTTTTCTTGATTAAAAATATTTATATGTTATATTTTTGGTTGTGAGCCTAGCCTTTCCAGGTGCCCAACTGTCGAGAAAGAGGAGGGTCTGCAAGAGTGTGAATTGTTGAATCCAAGATTGCAAAAAATCACTGGGACAAATAGCCAAACGAATGGAAGCACATGAATTATGAACCAAAGGCTGTGGAGCTCCCAGCTGGATCAGGCCCTCTGGATAAGTGAGACCATTGAATAACTTGATTTGTTTGGGAGGCATCCAGTCTGAGGGACCAGGATCTGTCCTTAGTGCATGAGCTGGCTGTTTGAAACCTTGGGCTTACACAGGAACACTTTGCTCAGTCTGGAAGGAGGTGACAGGACCTGCCTGTACTGAATCTACCAGGTTTAAATCCTTTCTCTTAGAAGTTGTTTTGGTCTTGGTGTCTCTTCATGGCAATAGACTAGTAACTAAGAAAGATGACATTTAAAAACAAAAGCAGACAAACAAACAGAAAGTCCTTTCATGTAAAGAGAGGTATTGAATTTTTACACCTGAAACTGTGTCAGCTAAGAAATGCTACACATTTCACTTAGAAACCCATGACCAAGGAAAAGCCAAATTGGAGGGGGGAAAAAAGATAGACCACTACTGAGTATAGACAGGAGGGCATAAAGGTGAAGTTAAAATATGAGAAGAGCTTCGGGAGTGAGCTGTTTGCCTGCTTTCTGTGGACATGCTGAAGGCATGCTATGAATAAATACAGCTTCCAAGCACAAGATGTCCTTATGAATCTTGAGAGCCCTTAAGCATCCGATTGGAGTGTGCAGAGACTTAAAAAAACAAAAAACAAAAAAAACAAAACAGAGATTGGCCAAAGTGAGCCAAAGTGCAAAACATCATAATGTTTAATATATTCTGCAGTGTTCTGCAAAGACCTATTTTTATGCCAATGGATAGAGACATTGACAAATGGTGAAAGGGGTTAAAAGGGAAGAAGGAACTATCCATCTAAAACAAAAGAGCTCTCCCAGAAGCACAAACAAAGAGACAGAGGTGAGGGGCTCTGGGAAGCACAGAGAACAACATTGTTTGTTTGGGAACAGAAGTTAAGAAGAAAAGTGTGTCCTCGGGCACCTGTGGAAAAGACAAATAATCAAGGATGAATCTAAAGAGGAAGATGAATTAGAAAGACTGTGTTCCTCACAAACAGATCAAGCTATTCAATTGTCTCACTTATCCAGAGGGCCTGATCTAGCTGGGGGCCCCAGGGATGTCTTGGTCCTGGAGGACATGGGAATGGAGGGGAGGGGGGGGAGTAGAAGATGGGGGAGAGGACGGGAGGGGGGATGACAGGGGAACCCATGGCTGATGTATAAAATTAAAACACATAATAATAATAAAATAAATAAATAAATATAAAGAAGTTAAAAAAAGAAAGACTGTGTTTGTGGGATATAAGTAGGAAAGTTTTAGTAATAAAACTCATTTTCTGTGTTTCCCTTTCTTAAGAAAAATATAGTTAAAGCAAAAAGAAGATATGTCACCCCTAAGAATAATGCCTTTAAAGATTCAGAATTTTAAAAGTGCATCAAAGCTCCTGGATTACTTGTCCCTACTATTATATGTAAATTTGAACATTCTATTTAACTGCAGAGGTTTGTCATTCTAAAACTGGGGAAACTGAGAGGTTGACTATTGGAGGATGATGTGAGGAGAATTCACAGTCTTGTATTATTTTAGGCATGGAAGCATTTCTTTTGTTGTTGTTGTTGGTATTTTATGGCATAGATAACCAAGTCAGCTTTTTTTCCAGAAGTCCCTTGGTGACTTCTGGAAAAATCATCTCTTTGAGAACTGATTCATAGAATTAGATATACTTAACCTGATTTAGGGAAGTTACCCAATAACATTGCTTAAATAAGGGGTTTTTATTCATTTACATGTTTTTTGTTTTTTGTTTTTTGTTTTCTTTTCACTGGTCCTATTCTAGTGACCAAATGTTGTTCTCTGGTGCAGAGATCTCTGATACATGGGAGAAGAGGATCCAGCACACCTAAATAAGTATTCCCAGCAGCTGGTCCTGTGTCTCCCTGATGCTGTGATTCATGTATACTAACAACAAAGTTGTCTGCCATGGTTTTTAAGCTTCTCCTGCATGACTTGGCATCTGGTTTCTAAGACTCTTCTACCAACAAGTTTCCTTCTGTTAATTTATCTCCTCTAATTTAGTTATCATGCCAAAGGGTTTCTAGGATTGGATATAAGCAGAATTTTGTTAAAATTTATCCAACCAAACTTCACCCTGAAACAAATGACAGGCTCTGTGGTATTGAGGAAGAATGTGGAAGCTGTACTTTAACATATGTGATGCTGTACAGAAGGAAATATATTTTCATATACTTGTTAATTAAAAAGTCTATAAACTTGTTTAACACAAGTTTTATTTGATCCAAGAACACTAAGAAGAAAATGAAGACTAAAGATAGAGTTAATGTGTGCGTTCTTTTGCATGACTAGTGTTATTGAAGAGCAGAAAATTGTTGAAAACTAGGATAGAGCAAAGAATATAATTCAATGATAAACTTGGATCAACATGGCAAGTCCTGTTTGATGAGGTTCTTCTCCACGACACCTTAACTTTATGATATGACAGGCCTCTCAATGAGGTCTTACAATTTGCTTGTGGGAAAGCCATAAATCCTTCCAATGATTTATATTGGTGTTTGAGGTAGAGGGAATGGAAAGGAAAGATGAGAAACTTTCCTAATTCTGCTATTCATTTTGGGGCAGGATGTAATGAACACCTCATCAATGATACTCCTTATCTCTTCCCAGATTTCTTGTAATCTAGAAATTTGGGTTCAGGAAGCACAATGGCTTCATATTTAAACATTTTAAATACCTTATTTTAAATATTAATTTCTACCTATTTATATGGCAACATATTGATCGCAGTTCCATGAATTTTCTCTGCAAAAAAAATTCCTTTGATCTTTTCATATACCTAGGCATTCCCAGGCATTTGATCTATCAGCATCATTTATACATCTTGTAAACACAAAGACCAGACATCATTCTATAACAAATAATATGATCTGTGGATTGGAGAAGAATTGGGTAATTATATATTTAACATACTTCATACTTTAAAATAGTCCCAAGAGGTGTGTTGTTACATTATTCTTATTATGTACTCCTAAAACATATCTAAGTTTTAAAATGTGTTAGGTTTTGCTTTGCTTCTGAGAAATATCTGTGAGCTATTTTAATGAAACTAAGATAATAATAATAAGCAGCATTATACATCAGGCTTTTATGCAAAGAGTTTTACATTTGACTTTGACAATTAGGCTGTAAACAGACCACAATTATTACCGTATTCTTCCCAGGATTTTAAAGGTAAAAAGTATAACTTGAATTATAATTTGGAGTACTAAACTAACTTTCACTGAAATAAGTCAACTGTAGACATAAAGCACTGAATTTTCCCAAAGTTTTCTCTAATAACTCTTTATTTAGAAATTCTCAGAAGAATGGTCCTGTGTTGTTTATTAATAACAACTATATGATAACATATCTTAGGGAGGAAATATGTGAGGAAAAATGAAACTTAGCAACTGAATTACCCTCATCAATTCATGGATACAATAATTGCTCATTTGACATTCTAGAGTAAAGTTTGAGAGGGAGAACAAAATAAAATACTTAACTAGTAAGTCTTGTCCCTTCTCATACATGTGGCTTTTAGTCTATCATTTCTACAAGATTCAAATGTCTTACCTCAAAGGAGACAATGATACATGTTGCAAATTATATTTTCAAAGTGAAGTGAAATGGTTAGTAAGGTCTCAACAAATGGTGGCAATTAATATTATCATGATCACATATCCTGAAGGCTCAGTATTCTTAAAGTGACACTAGCTGTTACTGACACAAAAGAGAGAAGAAACAGAGAAGAGCTTTCCTTCTGGGTGCACATAATCCCCAAAAGTGTTAATAAGGAATCAGTAAGACAACACATGAAGAAATAAAAGCAAGGAGGCAATCGATTTGCAATAGCAAAATTTCACTAATATGCATTCATTTGAGATTCTACACGTTAAATTCAGAGCGACAAATCTGATTATTAAGGGATAATAAGCATATAGAATGTGGTACATCAAGAGCAATAGAAACTCTTAACAGATCAGTTACTATTAAGAGGAAGTCATTTATTATGATTATGTCAGTCTTAATTTTTATCATTTGATATATTCTTTACTCTAAAGGTGATACAAACAACTACTTTTTACAAAGAGTTTGCCTTGTTCTTTCAATTCCTTGTTAGATTCTAACCATCTAATGAGTAGAGTATCAGAGCCAGGAGTATTTGCTATAAAAAAAAAGATGAGTCATTAATCTGATTATTGCTATCTTCCTAAAAATATGTTCAAAGAATTCTGTAAATAAAACATACAATGATGAAACTGAAACCATTCATCATTTAGATTTAATTGAAAATTTCTTTTAAACATTAACTTTAAAGTCAAAGATGTCAGAAATTTGAAAATACTGTCTTGACAGAAGCCCTGAGGGAGAAGAAAGAAATGATTGCTTTGGTATCAGATCAAATCATCCCAGCAGGACTTGTTCCTCCAGCACCAGAGCTCTGTTTAACCTTTGAAAAGATGGACACTTCACAATACCCTCCCTATAGTAGGTAGTGCATCAATAACTGGTCATTCCATTAAGTATAAGCACATGTTTACACTTCACATCTCCATTAGCATTTCTACTAATCAATTTCAGTGAAAGTAAAATAGAAACAACATCAGAATATGAGAAATTATGAGATCCCTTGGCAGATGGATCCTGGAGTTCTGATAACTTCTCACTGAATATGAACTGCTATATCTTTTAATAGCAATGTTGGTAGAACCTGCTCAAGCAGAAGGGGACTTCCTTTCTTTCAGAACTGTCTACTCTGGAGAATTCAACATGACAGAGATTCCAATGTGTCTAAGCAATCATTCATTTGTTACTATTAGTCTACTTGAGTCTGGTTTTGCTAATGGAATAATGAACACGTGTTTCAGTTTTCCCAAACCTTACTTCAGGCATAGTAAATAAGAAAGCACACAAATATATGTTTGCATTCTCTGTGAAGGGCAATTAGATGATGTTTTAAACTTTTCATAGAGCATTCACTCTAGTGGAGAATATAAAGGAAAGCCCCTTACGGAGTGAGAGTGAATCTGTGTGTAGGTAAATGCATCTGGTATTAAGGGAAGAATATTTGAGACAGTGATAATGTAGTGAACAGATCATGGAATGAAGAAGCATGTCAAATGCAAGGACAGAGGAAGACTAAGGCAATTCAAGCAGTGAGGGAAAGGAAATGGTTCTGTGAGTCGGGGAAGAGCACCCAGGGAGCAGTAGAGCCACATGGCACCATGGAATGGTTTTAAACAGGTATCAACTGATTAACTTTGCCTGTGGGTTATTTGTCCCGACTGCTGCCAAGAGAACATATCTGGGAATGCCCTCCTTACCATACCCTGCTTTTTTAAATGGGGATTTCCAGTCTGAATATAACAATGGATTTTATCCTCATAGTCCTCTCCAATAGAACTTTTTGTGTACTGTAGAGTAAAGCAACCATCAGCTACATGCACCTATTCTGCATTTTAATATTCCTAGCACATGACTGAAACTGAATTTTAAAATTACTTACAGGCATTTTTTTTTTCAAATTTACAGTTAAGACAACAAGATTTGATTCTAATGATATTCTTTCAATGGTTTGTCATTGTTTGATTCCACTGTAAGAAATTATAGGGGGTAGGAGATGATCAAGGAGATAGTGACAGAGGAAACCATATGTGGTCACCCCACCTCTGAGTAGTTGACACACATTTACACTGTGCATACATTGTGGGTGTCCTGGAGCAGTTTAGTTTTTATATCTACAATCAAAGCATAATATTAATGGTGCCTCCTCACTCTCCCAAAAGCATCATGAAGTAGGTGAAGAGTTATATGCTGGTTTGTAGCCAAATGATGCTGAAGTCATTTGTTTTATTGTACAAGATAATATTTGAAAAAATAAGTAATGAAAGTGGGAATATAGCCTCTGATTTCTTGGTTAGAGTTTTCACTAGGAGGTTTTAAAACATTGAAGAAAAATGCATATGAATTTATATTTATCAAATCATAAAGTGTAAAATTTTAGGAAGTTGGAAAATAGTAAAAGTATTTGAGTGGCTAAGTTTTGTCAGGTTCTCCTTAGCAATGTCAGTTAAGTATGTTTCATTAATTCTTATTTGCCTAACTCTCCAAGTAAATAAGTTATTAACCACCCACTACTTCTTCTATGACAGATTAAATGGTATAAATACTGAGAAAAACAACATGAATGACATAGATGCCAAGACTTAGTTGAAATGTGAAAATATATTTAATACAGAGGTTATGTTTACAACGCCTACTAACATATTCAAAGAAGTACATAGTTAAGTAATATCAGTAATTAGTGAGGACTGGTAGAAAATCTGCATTTCTTTAATTTTTACTCTGTAAGCTGTCAGAAACGTCATGTAGAAAATCTCATAGGCTAAATGAATAGAGAAAAGGGCAATATATTGTACTAAGAACTAATAGAGGAGAAGAATCATATCAAAGATATTCCAAAAGTTGAGATAAGTTAAAGCCTTGGAGTAGTTAACAGAGTAAGAGGAAAATACTACAAGGGAAGATCTGGAGCCATCTGTGACTCAGTTTCCCATGCTGAGCACATCTGCACTCTCTGTGGCCCTTTTCTGCATGCTAAACGTGGCACCATGCCTTCCAGTGATCAAGCATTGCTTAGTGAAGTTTCTGTGATCTTTTCTGCCCCAATGTAATTTTCCCATCTAAGACAAAACTGAGTTAAGCAGTGACAAAAGAAAGGAGCATACTCCTGTATATCTGGTGCTTAAAGAAGACTGTGTTAACACACACATTAATAAGTAGCTAATGCTGTTTGCTCTCCTATTATAAAGATGGGACAAATAGCCAAAGACAAGGATTCTCTGAAGATGTATCCCGTGGAAGTTATATCTCAAAAGTAAAGTATTTCAACTATGGAGAAAAAGCTTTTGTCCAAGGAATGGGGTTTCCCAGGGTAGTATCCTGAATGCAATACCTTTTCAACACATATCGTCATGTAGAATTTTTCATCAACCCCCACTCACATGCACAAATTATTCATTGAAGGAAATAATGATTTCACATATTTTCATAGATTTTTTTGAAAAACAAACAGGCATAGAAGCAACTCTTACAAATCACAGTTGAATTAGCTACATGTGAATGTGGCATGTTGGGCAAAGACCAAGGATGTGCAAACATTCTGCTCACACACCATTTGCTGTGAACTGATGGACAGTGCAGCATGGCTTGAAGCCCAGAGCAGGATGAGCACATTGACAGCTATGTACAATTTGTATTTGGTGCACTAATAAGAACCTACAGAACAATTCCTGTGACTCACACTCATAATGACTTATTTCTTGTTTACAGTTAGTCATTTGCTTATTTTGTTTTATTTTGACTTAGTTTAATGTATTATTTGGTATCCAGATTCCACGTAGAACATATTGCTTAATGGACTGAGGTATTTCTGTGTTTTTTCTTTGTCTGTGAGTATGTATTCAAAGTAAATAATGAATACTTCTAGAATGATTTTCTGAGCTAAGCTCACTCCTGTTTCAATGTGCCATATATTATCAATACACAAAGAAAGGGGAAAGGGGAAAATGAGACATAGAACTTAGGAGAACTAATTTGACAGGAAAGAAATGTTGCTTGAAAGTTAATGAAGATACTTCTTACAAATGCATCATACACCATATGAATCAAAAGAATACAAAGATAATCAGGGCTGCAACTTCTTTTTTTGAGTCACTGGATAATAGGATATAACAAGAGCACATGTAAGTGCAATTAAAATTAGAAGTTATTTATTGAAAAGAAAGAGATACAAAAGTGTTTGGAAGTTCCAAGGGAATTAAAGGAGATAATTGAATATTCAAATCACACTCTGTGCTGATCCTAAAGCACTGGTGGAGTTTTGACAGATTGATATGAAGTAGGGGAGTATTTCATGTGAAAAGAACATCATCTCAGAGACGGGAAAGCGCAGGTAATGTCAAGTTGTCAGGTTTCGAAAACCATGTAGACGTGTTACAGAAGAGATGAGATGATAATTGCAAAGATATATTGAGACTGGGGCACAGAAATCTTTGAAATGATGCTTACACACATCAATTTCTTTAGAAAGGACTAGGAATCAGTTTTTGATGTTTGGTTAGGACCCTGCATGTGATTGAGGATGGCTCCTTACCAACCTGTAGAAAGGACAAGAGTACACAGATGAGGGCAACACCTGCTTTACCAGTGCCTACAGTAGAGCATTCTGCTATCATGCTTGAGACTTTGGGTTTGCTACTCACTAACAATAAAACAAATCAATGGACGTTGTGTTTCAGAGTTATGCATGCAAGACGAAGTAAGGGACTTCAAATAGAATGTCTCTTTCCAAACATGCAAGAGCCCTAATGTTTTATTTGTTATTATATACTTAATATCTTCAGGAAATTGCAAATTACTAAGAACCTAGTAAAATATAACCTATGCTCCACAAAACTAACCTTCTAAGCCCATAGTTTTTAAAGCTGCTTAATCCTTTATGTAATTAATCTCTGTTATATAACTTTTAGTGTTTTCCTTTAATGTTTTGTTTTTATTTATTTAAATATTTTTTGGTTGAGACTATTTTGTTTTGTTTTTCTTTTTTTCCTTTGACCTTAACACCAAAAGAAGTTTGAACTCATGGGAAACAGAATGTCACATTTGTCATATGGGTCTTATTTATTTATTTATTTTGTGATGGCCACTGATGACAGGTTCTATGAAGTATTTTAGTACATTGCAATCACAGATGGATTTTTTGTAACTCTGAATTGTAATATTCATGATATTTAATTCTTACTTTGTCATACTTGGGAAAACATCTTCCTTTTCTGGTAAATCATTGACATTGAAGCACTTGTCCCCAAATAAATTTTTTGTATGACTCTACGGAATCAATTCTAACACCTGATAGGTGCTTTTCCATTGTCACCCATGTCCAGAGCTCTGCCTTTGAGGTATCCTACTCCTTAATATAGTCTCACTAAGTAATGACTGTGAAATATCCACACAGATGACAATTTCCATATTATTAACTACATTTTCACAAGAGAAAGTCCATATGTATCTTTATCTGCTGAGGAAAATATAATCTACTCTGAACACTTCCAAGAAAACATTCTTGATGACGATGATGAAAGTTATTTGTATATAATATATATGCATACATGCAGGTAAAATGCATATACAGAGAAAGACAGAGAAAAAAACAGTGAATGCAGAATTAACCAAAATAAATAATAATAATTAGAATGCTACATAGGGAGTAGATTTTGGTATTCAGATGTGGGCATTGAGATCCAGTCCCAAGTCTTCCTTAACTTATTTTGTCTTTCTAAAGTGTCATATAGCTTTATAAAGCCTCAATTTCCTACAAAGAAAAATGAAAGTTGACTTAGTTGGTGACTCCAAAACAGTTTTCCATAAGTCTTGGGTTTCTTTATCTCTGTGATCCAAATTATGCTCAATCTTTGCCCATTTTGATGTGGTGAACAACCTTAGAAGACAGGGATGATGTCACCCTCCAGACTGATGATGGTCAAGCGTACTTAAGGTCCTTACAAAGTGCTTGGGTACCTGTGTTTGAAATGTCATTCTTATAGCTTATCTCACTGTGTGATCAGATGGTTTTTGCCTGCATCTTGTTAGCCTGGGCACTTAGGACAGTGGTGTTAAAATGAATTAGTACTCTGTTGCTCCTATTGTCAGTGATGAAAACCCTTTTCTGTGATTTAGAAGCCTTCAGGTTTTTTGCAAAGAGCCATCCATACAACTGTGTCAAGCTAAATAGTTAGAAAATCTACATTAAATTACCTATACTTCACAGTCCTGCACATTGATGTAGTCTTTACAAACCCTTGCAGAAATTTATGGACCCTCTCCCTAGAATCTTCAAATCCATTCTCTCTAACCTCCATTTTCAGCTCAGATAACTACCCAACTCACTCCTGACCTTTGCCAGGGTGGTTTAATTAGCTCGCCTTCACTCACTACCTCACTGACCCCAAAGTTCTGCTCTGGAAACATACACTGCAGTTATAACTAGGAAAAGGTTAAGACCTTACAGAACCTGAATAATAAAAGGAACCTCCATGTGTAATTCAAAGTGAAACCAGCACCTAATAGCTACAAAAGCACAATAAAATTCTAATTATACATATTGTGACCATGGGGTCACTCTATTGCTCTAGTAGCAAATATGAAGGATTTTCA
Organism: Onychomys torridus; assembly: GCF_903995425.1. Taxonomy (NCBI): domain Eukaryota; kingdom Metazoa; phylum Chordata; class Mammalia; order Rodentia; family Cricetidae; genus Onychomys; species Onychomys torridus. The sequence continues at coordinate 69,575,167 of NC_050451.1, read as the reverse complement.
TTTTTCATAATTTCCTCACTGCTCTATTGTGTACTTTTTATTAATATTTTATAATTAGAGAAATTACAATTTTAATCAGCACACAATATTCACAACTTAATAGGGTACTTTTTAATGTATATGTGGGTACATACATATATATTTTCTTTCCATTTGCTATGGAGTTATAATCTTATCCCTAAGGCATATATCTAAAAGAAATTAAACCAATATGCCAAGAAGATACATAGATGCCCATATTTATTTCAGTTCAATATTCAATAGTCAAGAAATCAATGATTTATTGACTGACAAATGAATAAAGAAATACAAAAACATCCTAACATAAAAGTAGAATAGTGTTCACTCATAAAAAGAATGTGTATATATCTAAAGAGAGAGACAGACAAACACTGAAGTAGTAAGTGTATTCTTTTCCTCAAATGTCCATCATTTATCTTTAGTAAAAATATTCTCAATCTCTTCCCTTGTCCTTCTGTAAATATTCTTTAACTTTTCCTAAAGCTCCCCTGTGATGTAACAGAATGACAGAGCTCATTTCACTGAGCTCATTATAAAATAACACTTATAGATAAGTCATATCTACTCACCTTAACTTATATCAAACTCTATTCTCTCAACTTCTTAAAATCACTTTCTTAGAATCCAGATATAAATGAGATCATGAATACTTGGCCTTTCAGGCCAGCTTATGTTACCAAAACACAAACAAACAAACAAACAAAAAATCCAACTCCATACATATGTGTTGCTGCAAGTGACAGAATTTTATCATTTTTCAGACTCAGTACTATTCCAAATTTGTGTCAATGTGGATGTGTTTGTATGTGCTTATGTGCATGTGTTTGTGTGCAAGTGTATGTGTGTATATGTCTGTGAACACGTGTGCATGTAAGTGCCTGTGTATATTTATGATTGCCTGGTTGTGTACATGTGTGTCAGTATTGTGTGTGGGTGTTTCTTTATCCATGTATCAGTCAATGAAACACTGATTTAATTATTTATTTGTCTATTTATTTATTTTTGAGACAAGGTCTCACTATGTGGCTCTGGCTTTCCTGGAACTCACTATTTAGACCAGGTTGGCCTCAAAAATCACAGAGATTCACCTGCCTCTGTTCCTGAGTGTTGGATTCAAAGTCATAACTAGTTAACCGATGATGTCTTGACTACTGAACATTAAACTGAAATAAATTGTGCAAGCACACATCTTCTTAGCATATTGATTTAATTTCCTTCAGGTATATGCCCTATTAATGAGATTGTAAGGAAATAGGAAAAGGTGAAAAGACAAATAGCACACTACGATAGTGTAGAATATACCTAAGAAAGCATTTCTCAAAGCAGGGCACACAAGGCACTAATTCATACAGGTAAGTAGTAGGGAGAAGCTTTAGTGTTCTGTTGCCCAAAGGGAATTTTACTCTACATTATCATACATATCAAGGACAGCTTGAATGGAAGATCTAGAACAGTCTCACTAAAAAGAAAGGATATATGTTTGACGAAGTAGCTATACTTCACTGTGGAATAAAATATTTGTTTAAATAATTAAAGATGTGTTACATTTGTTTGTGTTGCAGAATAATTGTATAACTATGTCAAGATATGTTGAATTTTGTTTAAGCTGAATTTGTTTAATTATGTAAAGATGAGTTGTTTCACCTTGCCTGCCGAAAGCACCCTTTAAGCATCTAAATAAAAAGCTGAACTATGAACCAATAGCTGAGGAGCCCTCAAGTGCATGAGCTGGCTGTTTGGAACCTGGGGCCTATGCAGGGACACTTTGCTCAGCCTGGGTGGAAGGGAAGAGGGGAATGGACCTGCCTGGACTGAATCTACCAGGCTGAGCTGAATCCCCAGGGGAGTTCTTGCCCTGGAGGAGATGGGAATGGGGGGTGGGCTCAGGGTAGGGTGGGGGGGGGCAGAGGAGGGAAGACAGGGGAATCCATGGCTGACATGTAAAATTAAATTAAACTATATATTTTTTTTAAAAAAAACTGAATGACCAATAGCTAGACAGTAGAGGTATAGTTGGGGCTGGTGGGCAGAGAGAGTTAAAATGAGGAGGAATCTAGGTTTTAGAGGAAATAAGGAAAGAGAAGAGAGAATAAGGGAGAAAGAGGGGAAAGAAGCCAGAGGATAGCCAAGCAGTTGACAGACAGACAGACACAGAGTAGGACATATAGAATAAAAGAAGGGTACAAAGCGCAGAGGAAAAACGTAAATGAAGAGAAACAGGTTAATTTAAGTTAAAAACAGCTAGCCAGAGATAAGTTTAGGATAAGGCTGAGCACTCATAACTAATAGTAATATCATGATTTGGGAGTTGGTTGGTGGCCCAAAAGAAAGCCTGCTACCTTATTTACTTGAACATTCTTTTTCCTCATATATATAACACTAAAATAGATGGAAAGGCACAAATGTTGGTGCAGCCTCAGAGAAAATGAAACTCTCACATCCTGCAAGCTAGTAAAGCCATTATAGAAAATAATACAGAAGTTTTTGAAAATGTAAGACGTTTGAATAATCCAGCTGCTGCAGTTGTTCTAAGTTTGAATCTCCTATGGCAAAATCTACTCTTTGTGTTCTCCCCAGTTCTCTCTGTCACAATTCTACCCTCCTTTGAAGATTGACTTTGTCAAATTTATATAAAAATAGCAAAATTAACTGCTTACTGGTCACCTCAGAAGTTAAATTGAGATTTAAGGATCAGCAACACCCAGCATAATGAATCTTGCCACAAAGGAAAAAATCCTGCCACCTAACTAGACTGCATCCATCTATCCATCTGCAGGCTTTTCGGGGCTACACATATTATCTAAGTCAAGTTCATTTCAGTCCTACCAAATCTTTTGTTGTTTGTTTTTTGATTTTTGAGACAAGGTTTCTCTGTGTAGCTTTGTGCCTTTCCTTTTTATACCATGTCTCAATTCCATTTTTTATCAGCTCCGGCCCTCTCCTAATCTAGAACATTCAGGCTGGGTCCCTGCCTTCCTACTGTCCACACTGTGTTATAAAAGTTATTGAACCAAACTAAAACGGAAATTTTAGTTGAGTCCAGGGAGTTCTCCCAGTTTCCTCTCTAAAAAAGAGACCCACACTTCCTAACCACCATCTCAAGAGGTTCTGACTGCATCTCCGCTGCTCACTCTAGCCCTACCAAGATCTTCCCCGATTGGAAACCACTGTGGCAGCACAAGAGCAGAATATTGATCTGAACAGCAGGAAGAATTCTGGCAAAGCTGCACAAACGTGGTACAAGTCAGTGTGCATGTGGATCTATTAGCAACTACTCTGAGAGACTAGGGAACATGGATAAAGGGACAGAGAGAAGGAAAAGGAGACCCAAAACATCGGCCCAGACTGGAAAGTTTGGGCAGGCACACAAAGGCAGATGAACCAGGTGTTTGGGGCCATGTTGTTGGTAAGGATATGCTGACATCCAAATTACCCGTTAGATACTGTCATGGCTGCATACCATGCACATGAGAAGTAGAGGGTTTGCAAGAGTAATAGCTCAAATAAACTCTGTAAAAGATGTTAGAAAGCAAAGGAACGATCAAGGAAATAAAGAGATAGTTAAAGTGCAAGAGGCATTTGAAAACTTGGGGAACTGGGAAGAGAAAAACATTGAAGTCTCTAGTTTGTGAATTTAGTTTCTTTAGAGGCTGCTGGGAAAAGTGAGTAGAGGAATTCTGCAGTTATCCCAGGAATTTTTCTTATTTGGAAAGCATTCTGGAAAACTTTAAACACCAACCTATACAAGACAGTGCCATTATTAATACAAGCAATGCAGTTTTAATAGTCCTTTGGGTATAGAGTTTGATCTATAGGTCATTTCTTATAATTGAAAGAAACCACATTCCAGCTACTCCATTTGGATGCTGTGTAACCTGTATAATATCCTCCAGAGATGGAGAAAAAAAAAACTGGAGGAATCCCTTCTTTGTAGCAACCATGCATCTTTCCAAATGCATGGCAAAATCTCTTCTGGGTGTTGTGCAGTACTCTTGGACAATGTTTAAACATAGTTGTGACATCTGACTACCACAAAAGCACTACTTTTGCTGTTCATTAAAATTCAAATGTAAGTAAAACCCTTGTCTTTTTTTTTTCAAAAGCTATAAAAATAGAGAGATCAGTCTGTCCTAGCATATCATAGAATCTGTTTTCACAGGAATGCTGAGATGACTTTTATCTGCTCTTTAGTCTGAACTGTGTCTTGGGAAGCTGTAGATGCATTGAGTATGTCACAGACACACAACCTTTCCAGACATCTCCAAAGACAAATACTTTAAATGCCATATTGTTTCTGTCCATGTCTTGTTCCTACTGTCTTGTTCTCTTTATGTATTTCTCCTTTCCTTCTTTCTTTTCATATAAAATTATTCATATAAAAACATGAACAGAATTTATGCTTACATATTAAAGTTCTTTTATATGAGATAAACTGTTTAATTAATGCAGCATTGCATGTGTTAGCTATTAGGAAGATATTTGATTTTACTTCTTTCTGTGACATGATAATAGCACCAGTGAATATGTGCTGAATTTCAAAAATAAAATCCTGCTGTGCATTGGACTGCTTACTCTCAAATTCTGTTTAAGGTTTCATTGCTGTTTGCTCTTTTTTTGGTACTGACATGAAAACAAAGAACACCTATTTATTTACGGTATATATCAAAGATAGAATCTTAAATTTAAGAGAAAACTTGTTTTTTTTTTTTGTTTGTTTGTTTTTTTACTTGAAGTGTTCTCCTCCATATCTTTCACTTTCGTGCTCCAATAGTCACTGAGTTTGGTATTCCTGTTATTGAGAATAACAAGCCCCCGTATCACATCTATGAAACAGTCCACTGTGAAGAGGTAACTTAAGTTAAATGGAGATGATTTAACTTTTATCTTCCCTAGAACTCCAGAGGAAAGCATTGACAATGTCTTATTTCATCTGAAGATAAGCCTGTATTCATCTTAGGATAGCTGCTTAACCCTACTCACTTTCATATAATGTTCACATATCTTTTTTCTTATAAAATAATGTCTACTTACATTCTAGAATGAATCACTTGTGGCTATTTGACTTTTTACAGCTCATGGATTCATAATGAATATCTAAATTGTATTTGTACTCCCTAGCATACAATATTTTCTCAGAAAGCAAGATTTTTATTTTATGTGTGCAGCTTGGTGCCTAACTTATTATATATCAGCAGAAAATGTCTTCTTGGTTTATTCATGAAGGAAAGAATGAGAAAGGTGCCTGCGAGCATTTGCACTTGATACTTCCTATTTGTCTGCTGCTTCCACTCTGCTTTTGCTGTATCTTTCTTCCTTCTCCCTTGTTCTTCTCCTCTACCTTCTTCATCCTCTTCACTCTTTTCCTCTTCTCTACGTAAAGCCTAGCTATATATCACAGGCTGGCCTTAAATGTGCAGTCTTATCTTCCTGGATTTGCTTCCTGGCTGCTGGTATTACAGGCCTCTTTTCCTAAGATTTGTGTTGCTCTATTACCAAAAAGGAAAAGATGGAAGAATGCAAATATTGTTTTTCTCACATTATGTTCCTCACACACATAATTGAAAAATGTATATATCTATAAACAGAAAGTAGAAACTTCTAGTAGAGGTACATGGTTCTCTAAAGTAAGTCAATTCAGTGTCCAAACTCCTTGTTACATAGGACATTTAAAATGAACAAAAATAATAAAAAGTGGGGTTGCCATAATTTAAGTCAGCATTTCTCAACCTGTGGGTCACGACCATTTGAGAGCTTGATATATCTTTACAACGGGGTGATCTAAGACCATCAGAAAGCACAGATACTTTCATCTGATACAAAATAGTAGCAGAACTACAGTTACGAAGTAGCAGTGAAAATAATTTTATGGTTGGGAGTCACCACAACATGAGGAACTGTATTAAAGGGTCACAGCACTGGGAAGACTGAGTACCATTGACTTAAATAAAAAGACAGGAAAACAAAGAATTTAGATTACAACATGATAAAGAACATTGTACTATTTACATATTTTGACCACTGGCAAGTACTAATATTTTCAGAGCGAATACATATTTTTCACACCCTGACATATATATTTTATGTCATAACACAACTCTTTACATACAAAATAAATAACAGTACACATTCAAGTAGTGCGTTGACTTCACATATGCAGAATTGCCATATTCCCAGATTTAAATATATGTTAACTACAAAACTGAACATAATGAAGTAGTAGTTATAGTAGAATCTCTCTTCAGCTTCTTTCCCTATGATGTTTACTCCTTAGGTGCTACTAAATACTGTGTAGTGGCAATTTTTGTTTGAGGTATGCACATTTAGAATCAAACTGTACAGAAATTGAACTAAATAATGTATTTTGTATTGAGGTTTTCCATCGTTATTAAGTACAATAAACAAACACAAGCTGAGCATGTTCAAAATATGCAGCATTGTATTTAATATATGATTAAAATTCTACATTTTGTACTTGCCTTGACAGTTATTGACTTCAGAATAAGTTTAAATTTCTATTCCATTGGAAGAAGTCTTCTTGTTTCAACCATTAGATCCTCTACACTATTCTACTTTTCTTTTGCTCTTCCTGTGTTGGTAAGGCGATATTTGGACCACTTCATTATGGCCCGAGGCTTGGGATACTGAGAAAGTCACATCCCCTGGGATGATTTGCCTCATGATCCTTTCTCAAGTTTATCCCATTCAGAGAATAACAGAATCACATCCTAATAGTAACCACTTACCTTGCACAAAACAGATCAATCTTTTCCATTAGATTTGTCACATGAGACACAAACTCAACTGTAATTGATTTCAAAGTCTTGTGGCATCACAGCCTCTATAGTATTTTTCCTATGATAGTCTCAATCAATAGATTTAACAGCTTAACAAAAAGAATTACACAGACATATCACTTTCCTGACACCATTTTGTTTGTAGATGCTGGAAACAATCTGGCAGTAGAAATCCAATAGATTAGAAACAGGAAGGCAAAAAGTCCAGGTGTCTAAGTGCTGTGCTTCCTGGACTGCAGTGATACCAATTCCCTCATTTCTTCAGTCTTTTCACAGCTCACAGTGCAGTCCATCAGTCGTGCAAGCAGTTCTAATAGTCCTGGATTTGGGGTTTGATGCAGGCTTTGTATGAACAGATGCTTATACAAAAGCTAAAATAGGCAGGTATTAAAAGGATTAAGTGATTCAGTAGAGTATCTCAGCCAGCCATAATTCAATACACAATAGTTCAAATCTTTCATTGCTGTTTTCTTTGATAAAATGTAGGTTTTAACCTTTTGGGAAGTCTTTTTCTACAGTGTCAGCAGCAACTCCAGACTTGTCAACTCAACAATACCTTACAACTAATGCCTTTCACAATGTCTGAGGTAGAAAAAGGAATTGCAATGAGACTGCCTAGGATTTTGTGAGATTGGAAATGTGGTCGCATGCACTGGCTAGTTACTTTGTGTATGGAAATGGGAAAGTCGACAATGACATGAGGCAATAAAAATACCTGCAGCAGAGCAGCACGCCACTAGAGAGAAGAGCATTATTCTATCAGAACATGTCTGAGACTAGTGCTTTCTATGTCAGAATTCAAATTATAAACTATTAACATGTCATTGCAGTGCTTATCTGAAGAGCTTCCAAAGGCTAATTTTTGTTTGCATCAATAAAGTAGAAATTAATTCAGTCACTTAAAGGCTCAGAATGGCCATTTCTGCTTGCCATGGTTATTTATTTATTTATTCATTTATTTGATGCATCTCTTAAATTTTGGGGTCTGGCCATAATTATTCACTCAGTCAACAAGCACTGGTTAGTTGCCTGTTGTGTTTTAGATAAAAGAGCAAACAAACAGAAATGGTCTCTTCTGAGAATTACAAAGTAATAATCCAAAAAAGGTGAACACTGAAGACAGATGAGTGCATATTTTAGCTATAATGATGAGTATATGCTAGAAGGATAAAGCAATAGTAGATCTTAGGCACTAAAATAAAGTAAAAATTAGCTTTTTACATCTGAATTTAGTTATGAATTAGGGAATATAAGTTGTTGCAGGATATAAGATCATACTGTGAACCCTGAGTTTGCATTTGTGTTAATTAAATAAGATCAACTTTGAATCAGGAGGCAGAGCCAGCAACTAGTTGACCTTCCCTCTTTGCCAGCTGCTCAGAAAAAGAACATCTCTTCCATGTTTCAAAACTAAAAGCACCTCCACATTCAAGTCCCTCCTCCTACTTCCTGTGCCTCTCTCTATCCATTTTCTGAACACCCTCTGACTCTCTATGATTATTTTCTGTCAACTAGTTCCTGGCTCCACCTCCTGACCCAAGGTTTGTTTTATTTTTAATGCAAATGCAAACTTGGAGTTCACAGTGTGATCATTTATCCTGCAACAATAAGTTTTCAATTAATTAGAGAAAATAGATTGTATGATTAGGAATTGTCCAGAGAGGCTTGAAGTTTTATATATGTGTACTGAAATATAGTTATACTTAAAGTATCATATACCTCTATTGGGATCAGAGGTATGTGTTTCTGTTTTAAATGAAAATTCTTCTAGGGAATAACAGAGTGATACTTATGGTTATTTGCACTTTTGCCAAATCAACTTGAGATTATTTAATTATAGTCAACCAAAATTAAAACATGGATATTTATGTAGAGAAATACAATTAAACTACAGCACTGTTGGAGAAGTTCCACAAAATAAATGTCCGAAGTTCCACAAAATAAATTTAGACAGAGAGATGTGTAGACTCACAAATATCTGCATGCCTCTGCCTCCTGAGTGCTGGGATTAAAGGCGTGCACCACCAGTGCCCAGCTCACAAAGAACTTTTTTATGGCCTAATAGTAAACTTCTCACTGGAAGAGAACATGCTGATAAAGTTCTGAATTGGATTTACGGTCAGATATGATTCTAGATTAACACAGTGATCAGTTTTACACAACGTCTTCTGCTACCAAGGGACACAGAAGAAAGAAGAGAGGGGACACATGTGCACACACACACACACACACACACACACACACATACACACACACACATTGATCATTAATGTAATTCTTCTTGCCAAATAAAAGATAGGTTACAGTCACTACACAACCAAGTCAGAAATTACATAGATAAAAGATGGGGTGATTTATTTTTCCAAATAATATTTTCCTTAAGGTAACAAAAACATCCTTTTAAAGAGAGTGGTCTCCCCTACAGAGAATTTTCCAGCATTCTTAAAATGAACTGTTCTTAGAAATTCACTGAGAGGGATAGGAAAGTTGTCTCAGCAATTAAGAGCATTTGGTATTCCTGCAGATGAGTGAGGTTTGGTTCTTTGCATGGAGGTGGTGGCTCAAAACCATCTGTAACTCTGGTTCCAGGGTTTCACTGCCCTCTACTGGCCTCCATACACACTAGGGACAAAGGTGGCACACACATACACACATTCAGGCAATATTATACTCATATGGCACTCATGCATATTAAGTAACTCACTAAATACTTCACTAAAAAGATGCCTTCAACTGGAAATGTAAAAAATGAATTATGGACTATTCCATAAAGGTATGAATTTCTTTTTAAAGCATTTTTATCAAAAAAATTTAAACAGTTCTTTTTTCAAAAAAATGGAAAACTAAAGAAAAACCCCTTTCCCTCTTAACCCCTAGTCAATAGAAATCCAACATACCTGACCCTGGAAGATCTATGACATCTATTAGGTATTTCCATTGCCCCTGACTGTGTAAGAAAAAGAATTGTATATTTGTGATATTGCCTTCATAAAATATTTCTTTTGACAATTTAATAAAAAAATTTAATACTTCTTAAGCTAGTATTTAACGTTCTATGTCAAGATTAGCTCACCATTTTGTATCAGAAATAATTGAATAAAATTGTTCAAGTTATTTTGGCCCACATTTCAAAAATATTTTGAATCCAGCTAAAGTTATTAATTTTCAAAATATTAATTTTAATATTCAACGATATTTTCATAAATATATTTCTTCACATTCTCTGATAATTTGTAGAATTTTTCATCTTATCACAGCAATTAACAGTTATATTTATTAAATCTTATATTATAGAAAATAAATTAGCATAACTTTAAGTTTGAGTACACTTTTTTTCTACCACAAAATGGAAAATGGGGTAACCCTGACACAGTGAACTCACCATAATGGACCAAAGTTGTGCGGGGAAAAAAACTTTTTTAGTCTAAGTCAAAATATTCCTGTTACTTCCATAATCATTTTAATTATGTATGGAAGAAATAAATTTCTCTTTTAAAAAAGTATATATAAATGTATTATTACAACTAAGGAACACAACATTAGCTGGCATGGGAGAGTGGCAGCATTAGATTTTGGTTCAACATTTTCTGAACTGTCAACAGTTTTGTAATGAGAGATTCAGATTTACATGTTATGGAAAGACTAATATCTTTTCTTTTGGATTCATTGTTGTTTGTTTGTTTGCTGTTTAATTTTCTTGTTTATTTTTTGTGTTGCACCAGCAAGAAATTAATGTGGGAAGTCTACTTAAAGCATGATGCAACAGCTGCCATACTGTGTGAACCACATATTGATAAAGAATCTTGGAGACTACAAAAGGTGTTACCTTCCAGTTTTCAACTGCAAAATTCTAATGAAGAAAACACATCTGTAAACTTTGACAATATATTTAGATAGTTACCTTTTCCCCCTAATAATAGAATACAGAATTTTCCCTTCATGTTACATATCCAAATTACAATTCTTCTCCCCATTTGTCCTCATCTCCTCTCCATCCAGATCAGCCCCAATTCTATCTCTCAAAAGAAAATAAACAAGCCTCAAAGGGATAGCAATAAAATAGAATAAATAGAATAAAAAATACTAACACATCAGAAATGGACAAAACAAACAGAAAGAAAAGAGCCCAAGTGAAGGCACACACACACACACAAAAAAGAGATAATTACTCATTCCCACATGTGGGAATCCCATAAAACCACTGAACTGGGACCCACAAAGGACTTGTAGAGTAAAAAGATAGGAAGAATATTTAAATAAAATAAAATGAAAATAAAAAATGAAATACAATAAAGTCAAAATCCCTGACATGACATTGTAAGAAAAGGAACCTCCACTGTTGTTGAGTTTATTTTTTGTTGGTCATCTACTGCTGGGCGTGCAACTTACCCTTAAGAGTAGTTTGTTTCCCTAGAGACTCCCTCTAAGAAGAGTAAATTTTCATTTGAAAGTGGTTATCAATTTCCTCTGGGGATTTCCTCTGGGGTAGGGTTGGGTGCTTATGTTCAGTTCTTCTTTCAGCTCTAGGAACCCATTTGGTAAAGACCTTTGCAGACCCTGGCATGATGCCTCTGTGTCTGTGAGTTCATAAGGTCTTCGATAATGCACCTTACACCTGTCAGAATGGCTAACTAAGATCAAAAACACTGAAGACAGCTTATGATGGAGAGGATGTGGAGCAAGGGGAACTCTCCTCCACTGCTGGTAGAAATGCAAGCTTGTACAGACACTTTGGAAATCAATATAGCACTTTCATTGAAAATTGGGAATCCATCTCAACCAAGACCCAGCTATACCACTCTTGGGCATATACCCAAAGAATGTTCAATCATTCCACAAAGGCACTTACTCAGCTATATTCATATCAGCATTGTTTGTAATAGCCAGATCCTGGAGACAATATAGATGCCCTTCAACTGAAGAATGGATAAATAAAATGTACATATACACAGTGGAGTACTACTCAGCAGAGAAAAACAATGACATCATGACATTTGCAGGCAAATGTATGGATCTAGAAAAAATCATCCTGAGTGAGGTAACCGAGACTCAGAAAGACAAACATGGTATGTACTCACTTATAGGAGGATACTAGATGTAAAACAAAGATGACTAGACTGCTACACAACTCCAGGGAGGCTACCTAGAAAACAGGACCCTAAGAAAGACACAGGGATCAATTATCTTAATTTAAAGGGCTTTGTTTTTTGTTGTCATCCATCCCTCAGGCTCTTACACTCTTCCCCTTCTTCATGAGTTTCCCTAAGCCCAGAGGGAAAGGATTTGATTGAGACATCCCATTTAGGGATAAACTTTGTATAGTCTCTCAGTCTCCAGATATTATTGGCCTGTGGGTCTCTATATTTGTTCTCATCTGCTGCATGAGGAAGCATTTCTGATGATAGCAGAGCAAAGCATTGATCTATGAGTATAATAGAATGTCATTAGGAGTCATTTTATTGCCGTGTTTTGTTGTTGTCTATTTGTTGTTGTATTTTGTTGTTCTTTTTTTTACAACAGTAGTACTTGGTTTTACACTAGGACTCTCAGATATCCAGTCTCTGGTTCTTCTGGTTCTTGGTCATCCAAACAGTGTAGGATATGGGTTCCATCTCATGGTGAAGGCCTTAAGTCAAACCAGATAGTGATTAGTTGCTCCTTCAAGCTTGGCATCACCATTGACCTAGAATGTCTTACACCACTGTAGACTGAAGAGTTAATAGCTGAGTTAGTGTTAATCTTCTCCTTGAGTAGCATGAAAGTTCTTTCTTGTATCAAAGATGCTAGCATGTGGGGGTAAAGACTCTGTGTAGGCATCTGCTTTACTTCTCCATGTTCAATGAGTTGTCTAGGTGTTGCTTTTAGCAATAGGGCCTTGTCACCAGCTTGTGGAGAACAACCTATAGTCTTGGCAACAGCTTGAGTTGTTTAAGGATTCCCAAGGGACCCCTTTACCTAATATCCCAATTATATGGATTGCATTCCCAGTATTGGAGGCTTCAATTGGTGACAAGAGATGCCCAGTTGGGGCTCTGTCTCTCCTATTCCTTGGTAATTTCATTTAGATCACATTTATAGTTGTATAAATTTTAGGAAGATTCTAACCTATTGGGTTTCTCTACTACCCTGTAAATGGCCCTTCATTTTAGGGTCTCTCCCAGTGTTCTCTCACTCATCTCCCTCTTCCTCCTCCCCCTACTTGAACCTCCCATTCCAGTTTCCACCAATCTATTCTGTTTCCCATTCCTAGGGAGATCTATCTATCCACCCCCCAAGTCTCAGTCACTTACTCTCTACATAACCTCTGTGGTTCTACAGTAGCTTGGTTACCATTGACTTAGCATTTAGTATGCACATATAAGCAAATAAATACCATATTTGTTTTTCTGAGTCTGTATTATCTCTTTGTCTTATGTTTGTTGCAAGTATGTTGCAACACTCAGAGTCTACTGTGGTAGTGTTGCTGGGCTTTAGTGTAGACATATTGTCCTGGCTGTTATTTACTGGGTTTTTATGCTGGTGTCCAGGCATCTGAGTTTGGGATGATTGTAATTCTAGGAGCCTGTTTCTTCATCTTGTCTTGTCTGTTAGGTGTTTGTTTGTTGTTTTTGTTTTTCCCTTGATTTCTGTTGCCCTCTCTGGTTCTTAGGAAGTTGTAGTAGCTTCTCTGGGTTCTTTGAGGGCTGGTCACTGGGGTTTCCAAATAAAATGTGTTTCTAGATATTGAGTGATGACACATAAAAATGAGAATGGGGCTGGAGATATGGCTCAGAGATTAAGAGCACTGACTGCTCACCCAGAGTTCCTGAGTTCAATTCCCCTCAACCACATGGTGGCTCACAACCATCTGTAAAGAGATCTGGTGCCCTCTTCTGGCCTGCAGTCATACATGCTGTATACATAATAAATAAATAAATCTTAAAAAAAAAATGAGAATGTGCTAAGAATGGCAGCAACTGAGTGAGTCCACAAGGGAGGAAAGTAGGGTGTTACATCAGGATCTGATTACTCTCCTGTGAATGAGTACAGAGCATGAGAGGCCATAACAGGTAGTCCCCTGCAGAGTTTAGGATAAGATTGGGGAATTGGATTTGGAGAGAGGAGACTGAAGTGTTGGAGGAATTATTAAGGCAACTCATCATAGTTAAAAAGGAGGTTTATTTTTGGGGATAACTTACAGCTAGTAAAAGGTTTTGTTACAGGATCCAGGAAAGGTGAAATGCAGTCCAGCTGGGTTCTCTGGAGAAGTCTGCTCAGTCTACCATCCAGCATTCAGATTCATCAGGAACAAAAAGAGTCCACACATCAAGATCTGGAATCTTAATGGCTCCCATCTCAGCCCTGCCTCAGGGGAAGGTCATAGGTAGGCATGACACTTACTGGAAGGCTCACTGAGGGTAGTACTTCCAGGTCAAAGCTGGAACAGCTATGCACTACACTGAAGCTTATCTATCTGATATATTGGTCTTCTTGCTTCTCTGGCAGGCTTGGCTGGCAGGTTCCTGGGAAATTCATGCTGGAATTAAGGATTGAGATAACAAGATGGGTAGGGAGAAACTTGAAGGAGATCTAGATCTGCTGTTGAGGGGTCCAGCCCTCAGCATGTCAGAAAAACTGAAGAGGAGATGAGGATAGGTAAACTACTGGACAGATGCACAGACTCATACAGGAACTTTACCTGAGGGTCAAAGCTTAATTCTTCATGTTATTTTTCTTTCTGCTGCTTGTTCTAACGCTGTTCTTTCTCTGTTCTGATCTTTTATTCTGTTGTCTCTCTTTTAGTGTTTCTTCCCAGTTGTTCTCCTCTACATCTTTTCTGGTGTTATTGTTTACTTTTTCCTGATGTTTTCCCTTCTATTTCTTCCCTGATGTTTTTTCTTCTACATCTTTCCTAGTGTTTTCCTTCTAACTTTACTTTTTCCCTTACAGCTTATATACCCTAGCAAAATCTTTCAAGCAATATAAAAATTAAAATGTAGTTACATTCTATTTTTTAACTGAATGATTACAATGAATACAAAAAAGCATGTTTTCATTTCCCTTACATGATTAAACATTTTATGTATTACAGATTAAAAAAATTATTCATAAGAACCCTCATACATTCATATCTAAGCAACTTGTTGTAGATTAACAAAGTATAAGCAAGCAAGGTATTTTTCTCAGCCAGTTCCTGTACTGGCAGGATGCATTTTGCAATTACAAAGAAAGGATCAGTCATTTTATTATTTATCTCAAAAGGTAATCTTATTTTTAAAAAAAGTCTTAAAAGAATAACAAATCTAATCTTAAATATAAGGAACAGTCATTATTACTTTATGTCCTCCAAGTTCATACCCACTCATCAACATTATTTTATTAAATTTTATCAGTAAGCTGAGTGCAAAAATGGATACATGGAATCAATCATTGCCTTTGATCACCAACCCATCGTTAGCAAGAAAGGCAGCTCAGCTAATAGTAAATAGGCTGCCATTTTTCTTGTTCCCTGATCTCAACAAGTCCTTTACCCCACTACCAAAAGCATACCTTTCTAAAGTTTAAATTGTTCCCCAAGATTTTCTACATCAAAGATATCAACAAAAACAACTTAACCTGCCTTTACTAACAATCTACATGTCTAAATTCTTTACAAGGGTAGTGACTGGATCATTAATCTTCTCCAGCAGCAATGCTTGGAAGAAGTCAGTCACTATTATTGTACGTACCAACCGCACTGCTCAGTAAGGGGCTAAAATCCCCCTTAGAGTTTTCATTCAACTCATAGATTATGAAGCATAGGGGAGTAGTGACCACTAGGGCAGTGAGCAGAGCTATTATCAATATCAGCATCCTTAAGCCACATAATCCTCAGGGCTTGGCTCTCCAAGGCTCACTCAGCATGTTTATGCTGACTGCCAAGCCATATTCCATGAGTTTCAAAGCTGCTTGCTGTTCCTCTAATATGGTCCCTGACATGGGTTAGCTAGAGATGGGGCAGAGCAGGGGGAGGGCCACAGCAGATGGCCTGCTACAGAGTTAGTGGTGAGGCTGAGGGATTGGATTTAGGAGAGAGGAGAGAGGGAGATGGATGTCTGCAGTTTTCCTACCTGCTTCCTGTCTGGATAGGCCTGCTGGTTCCTGGAGGAATGCCTGATGGTGTTGGGGGCTGGGATAATGTGATGAGTGGGGAGACTGAATGTTTGAAGGATCAGTGTGATGCGCTGAAGGTGTGGGCAGAATAGAAGGAGAGGCCACAGCAAGTGATCTGCTAAAGAGTTGAGAGTGAGACTGTGAGACTGGATTGGAGGACCAGAGGGAGAAATGAAGCTCTGAAGTCAGCCTACCTGCTTCTCAGACCAGCATGGCCTACAGGTTCCCAGGGAATGCCTGCCTTGTTTTTCCTTGATAACTATTTCCATCTTTTAGGAAAGAAATTTAGGAAACTATTTCCTATTTGTAGTTTAAATTTATATTTCACACTACTTGATTATCTCATTCTGGAATGTGGAAAATAGTTCTTAGAGTATTACAATTTGGGTCAATAATGTATATGGAGAGTTCATAGTGTACAGTGATTAAAAGTATCTATAATATAAAACCAAAGAAACAAAAAAAGGTAGTTTTAATTTCCCGGAGATTCATTGTAATTATCTATGTAACTGAACTTGATTTTGAAAGAATATGGTTTTTATCTTCCCTTTAAACCAAATGTTTAGTACATTGTGTATTTAAATACATAATAAGAATTAATTCTTGAAGTGTTTCTCAAGCTTCCTAATGCTGCAACCCTTTAATACAGTTCTTCATGTTGTTGTGACTACCCCCCTGACCATAAAATTATTTTGTTGCTACTTCATTACTGTAATTTTGCTGCTGTTATAAATTGTAACCTGATCTGCAGGATATCTGATATGTGACCCCAAGGGGATTATAACCCATACATTGAGAATAGCTGCTTTAAAGGGAAAGCAATATAGATACTTTAAGGAGATACTAACGCTTTAGTAATGATTTGCTCAATGCAATTGTTTCATCTAGCATCTTTTTGTTTTGTTTAGTTGTTTTGTTTTTTACAAGACAAAGTTTAGCTGTCCTGGAAGTTGCTTTGCTTGGAGAACAGGCTGACCTCAAAAATCACAGAAATCTGCCTTTGTCTGCCTGCACCTTGCTGGGATTAAAGGCGTGTACCACTTTGCCAAGCCATCTATCAGCATATTTTTACTAAGGATTATTTGTAGTTACAGGTAGAAATAAAAGTCTATTATGAGATAGTATACTTTAAAAGGCCTTCATGCTATTTTGTTTTTAGAATGAAGTCATTTTTGGCCTGTTCACATACGTTTATCTATCTATCTATCTATCTATCTATCTATCTATCTATCTATCTATCTATTCATCTTTATTTATTTATTTCTACTATTTTTTATTTAAATATTTTTCATTTTACATACCAACTAGAGATCCCCTTCTCATCCTTCCTCCCATTTCTCCCTGCCTTCCCCCGCAAACACCTCCCATCCCCTCCTCCAAAAGGGCACATTGTCCTATGGGGGGACAGCTAAGCCTGGTACATTTAGTTGAGGCAGGACCAAGCCCCTCCCAGCTACATCAAGGGTGAGCAAAGTGTTTGACTGTAGATAATGGGATCCAGAAAGCCAGCTCATGCACCAGAGATAGATACTGATCACATTACCAGGGGCCCCTCAAACAGACCCACCTACACAGCTGTCCAATATACAGAAGGTCTAGTCCAGTTCCATACAGGTTCCACAGCTGTGGGTCTAAAGTTTGTGAATTTGTATGAGCTTGGTATTTTAATTTATGAACTGAAAACCTAGTACAGATGCAGCACAAAGATATTTCCTTTACATGTGTGTGTAACTCACCAACTACTATAGGACTACATTCTAAAGAAATAATGGCACATTTAAAATTAATGTTCAATACTTCAAAGAAAATTATATCTGTAATTTGAACCTTAAAGGATTTAAACTAGAAAAGGTGACATTTATGCTCAAACTTGAAGAACTAGTGAATGCTGTAAAGCACTGTCTAGTCAATCACTATTTTCTGATGAGGAAAATCATGTCTGATATATCCGACTTTCATACAAAGTAAAAAGGTGAAGAAAACACAGGTCTTCCAAAGCATTTTCATCCATTTAAAGAATCCAGTCTTGGAAATGAGACATGTTGTGTATGAATGTCTACAGATGTACTAAAATCTTTGTGAAAATCAGTGAGCAGATATGGGATCTGTACTTTCTGCTAGATTGGGCTGTTATATTCTCTACCATTCTCTCCCAAACATGATGGGAAAGAAGAATGTGAAATATAATTAATTAGAAAAATTTGGAGTTTATCTTGTTAAATCATTTGTTTATTCTAACCAGGACATTCCTCTCTTAAAATTATGCTGACACATATAAAATGACAGCATTACTGTGTCTTTTGAAATCAGTGGAATTTGAGTCCAGAACCTGAGAGCATACAATGTCACATGCCCAAGCCAGAACTGATGTGAAAGTGTGATTCAGTGAGCATTTTTTTATATTATACTGGAGAAAACTCTTAATAATAAATTTGTCATTTGCCTTTATAATATCTTTTGGTAAATATTTTTATTTTCTATAAAATCTTGAATACACTAAGAAATATATTTTTGTTCAAGAGGTCAAAAGATGTAGTTATATAGAGACCAGACTCTATGTCACTAATGCTGCTGGGGATTGAACCCAGATTTTCAGCAATACTTGAAAATCAGTCTACCATTTAGAGACATGCTACCCTCACTAAATAACTCTTATAACCATAGTTATCATATTACTATAAATTAATAGACGTACAGGACCCTGTAGTCTCTATGAAAGTATGTGAGACAGTTATATGTCTTCTAAGAAATCTTGGGACAGAGAGTAGCCAGAATCTGAAATATTTTCTATTATAAATACCATAAAGTTGAAGTCAGAAGACTTCTAAAAATGACTGCAATGATTTAGTCAAATTAATTATTCATAATAATTCAAATATATTTCAATTTGTTGACTGTAGATAATTAGAAGTTATGGAAGCAATTGTTTCACAGGTAATAGTATTTACTATTTAAATTCCTGCCTTCTACCTTCTCTCTACTGTGTGGGAAAGACTACTCTTCTAAAGAATTACTTAAATAAGCAAAACAGTCTTGTTGTCCTTCTCATGGTTCTTTTGGCTTTCCTGGGTGTGAAGATGACTACAGAAGTCTGCCATTGAAACAGTGAGAACATGGGAACAGTGGTAACAACGAAGAAGTAGAAAAAAATAAGATAGGGATTTGCTATGACAAGGCATTGTCCTTGTGGTTGTGGGTGATAACAGTAAAGGAAAGACATGAGTTCACTATCCTGCCTTGAGAAAACAAGAAGATAATGATGGCAAGAACATAGGTAGAGACATAGTAGAAAGGCAAAGGGGAAATAATAAATTTGCTTTTGAAATGTATGTATATTGTTTTGTGAGAATATATACTTCCAAGGTAAAGATGTGCAGTTGTCAATTGAGAGGAGTCCATGCCCTCTCATTTTAGAATATTCTATTCTAAATATTGTGTCCAACCATCCTACCTTTTGACATCCATGCATGTTTCATTCCCATGACAAAGAAAAGGAAAAGGAAAATGTTTCAGTCACCACACACTGAAAATCTCACTCTGGAGCCATTTATCAAATTATTCTTTGCCAACTTCCAAAGCCACTTTGGCTCGGCCTTTTTTAACTTCTATTTTGTGAAAAGGTGAATAGCATACATATTTATTTGAACCAGCTTACTTATATTTCACAGGAAATGCTGAGAAATACATGAAGTGTGAATTTTTTGGTTTCAACATCCCTCAGAGTTGACCTACACCATGAACTTCTGACAGGTAGAGAGCATGACTGCTGAGCTTATATTTCATTTATCTACAATTTGACCTTTGCCTCAGCTTCATCTCATAGCCATGTGTGAACATGACTGCCATGACTTTTTCTGCTCATGACATATAATCAATATTAAGGGCATTAGTCATGCTTCTAACACCTATGCAAAGGTGAAAGTTTCTGAGGTCACTAGGATTCGAGGAAGCCCTCTAGCTTTCTAGACTTGTGCTGCTGCATTTAATCTATCCTGATAAAATATTTAATGAAAAGTCGATTTCTTACTAGTGCATTGGTCTGAAAGTGTAAAAAGAAGTTTTCTAACAAATGTTATTTTAGAAGGAACAATTGAGGGAAATTCTCCTTTTCTCTTCTATAGGCAAAGATGTTGTTTAATCAATTTTGAAATGAGAGATAAATGAATAGGTTGTAAAAAACCATCCCATCACTTTGCAAGGTTAGTCTAATAAAAATAAAGAGCTTCAACCCACAAATTCTATAATTTGACTGGGCTATAAATTATAAATGCCAATTCTTATCCTACAAATGCAAACTCATGGAGGGAATATCAATGGAAAACAATTACTAGGTAGATTTTGTGCTCTGAATCTACAAAATAAAATACATTTAGTGTTTTTAAATCAATGCTGGAGGAAATGTCAAGGCTGGGGTATGCATTTACTCATTTTGCAGAGATGTCCAAAGCTATTAACTTTCTGCACTTTAATTAGAAAAGCAACACAAACTCTTCTCTCACTCAATAGGAGGAAATTCAAGACATTTATTACTGGGAAAATACCTGAATTTGTGAAATCTTATAGATCCAAAGGTATTCTTGGGATAATGGCAATAGTTACTAAAATTCATTTCTATTTTTATGACCATAGATTGATTTTAAATTACAAACATTAAGCATACAAAGATAATGCATATTGAAAGAAGACAATTATAGGAAAATTTGAATAGTTACATAGGCTCAAAAATAGTATAATTTTTAATATAATGTATTAAAATGCTTAATTGTAAGCTCAGTTATAGGGTGGAATTTGTCATGGCTGGTAAGGTATTATTGAAGACCATTATTAATAAAATATTCAGTAATTTTGTTAAATGTAGTCCATTCCTTCTATATAGAATTACTTAAGAATAAATTGTGTTCTAACTATAAGCCACATTATAATCAATGTGGCATTTGCATGCCTTAAGCAAAAGTATATTTACAGCTGTGGATTTAAGAAAAGTGTCCAACCTGGAATATTTTATGCCACATGGTAATCTCAATTTCTTTATTAAAACTTCATTACCACATTTATCATGCAGATTAGTAATGCTGGAAAATGGAAAGCTTAAATAAAAGATTGGAAGAGAGAAGAATGAAGAGAAGAAAGAAGTTCTATAAAGCCTTTGCAAGTTGCTCATAAAATCCACAGCTAGTACCCATGGACTCCAGTTTTCAGAAATGACTTGCTAGACAATTCACAAATCTTGTTAGTATCTTGTAAGTGAATAAAGTCAGTGTGGGGGTGTTTTATTTTAATTTTTTCATTTTTCTTTATTAAGAAATTTTCTACTCACTCCAATGCTATCCACAGACCCCTCTCCTCTCTCCTCCCACCCACCAGTCCTCTTTCCCAAGCCACCCCACATGCCCACATCCCATAAATTGAGGTCTCCTATGGGAAGCCAGCAGAGTGTGGGGGTGTTTTAATATTCCATGTAAGTGACTAGATGTGTTTTAGATGACTCTGTTGCTGAACACTCAGAAAGGTTCTCTGTGGCCCGAGGGTCTTTATTACCGTGTGAGGGTCATGTGAATGCGATAATAGCTATTGTTTAATTTTTCTTGTTCTAATATTATGCTTAAAAGTGTATTTCTTTAGCTGGCTGGATATTTATTACAATCATTTGTTGCATTTCAAATAACAATGTGATGATTGCAGTTTTTCTCTTTTCAGGAAACATCTGATCATTGATTTAATAATGTAAATTGGCATCAAATCTTTCCTAAAATCATTACTTTTTTAATTAAGAAAAAATTTTATTCATTTTACCTACTAAACATCCCCCTTTCCTCCTCCTGCCCTTCCAGCCTCCCCCTCCCAAACTGCCCCCAATTCCCTCCTACAAGAAGGTAAGGCCTCCCATGAGGAGGTACATTTAGTTGAGGCAAGTCTAAAGCCCTTCCCCATTTTGCAAGGCTGTGTGAGGTATCTCATCATAAGTAGTGGGCTCACAAAAGCCTGCTCATGCAATAGGGATGGATTCTGATTCTGCTACTAAGGGATCCCTTAAGTAGATCATGCTACACAAATGCCTTGCTATGCAGAGGGCCTAGACCAGTCCCATGCAGCCTCCACAGCTGTTGATCTAAATTTTATGAGTTCCTATTAGTTTGGTTTGGTTGTCTCTGTAGGTTTCCCCATCATGATCTTGATACCCCTTGTTCATAGAATTCCTCTTCTCTCTCTTCAACTGGACTCCTGGAGGTTGGCCTGATGTGTCTGGCTGTGGATCTCTGCATCTGCTACCATCAGTTTCTGAAGAAAGGTTCTATGATGACAGTTAGGGTATTCACTGATCTGATTACTGGGATAAGCCAGTTCAGTCAGGCATCCTCTCCACAACTGCTAGTAGTTTAAGCTGGGGTCCTCCTTGTGGATTCCTGGGAACTTCCCTAGCACCTGGTTTCTCCCTATCCCCATGAGGTAACCCTTCTTCATTGCTCTCCCACTCCATCTCTGTTCCAGCTCTATCATCCCATTCCCTTATGTTCTTTTCCCCTATCCCCTACCCTCCATTGCTACCCCTCATCCCCAGTTTACTCCTGGAGATCTAAAATTATTTCTATAGATGGGAGTTGTCTTGAAAACACAGGAAAGTAGTCTTTTGAATTCACTCAAGCTTAGTAACTTCTGAATTCTAACTAATTGCAGTGTGGGTTTTTACATGCCCTCAGTGGACATAAACTCATACAGGCAAACATAGATACATACTAATAATAACAGAAAGCAAAGAAGGAAGGAAAAAAGAAGGAAGGAAAAAATTTATGGTACATACTATGGTTTCAATGAAGGTGTCTTGTCTTTTCTAAAACTCTTGTGGAAATTGAATCTCCAGTGCCTCAGTATTAAAAGATGTGGCTTTGGGGAGGTGATTAAGTCATGACAGATCTGATGAGAGTGGTACCCTTGTGATTAAAAAGGCTGAAGTTGAATAAGAGATGCCCCTTCAACCCACCAAATAATGTCACTTTATTTTGGGAAATTTCATATATGAGTATTTGTGTTTGCTTAGTTTCTTCCAGTTTCTAGGACAACACTTTGGGTGTTCAGTGCAGTGTATTTATCATACAGGGCTCAGGAAAGAGACTAGAAAGAGCTCTTAACTCAGCAAAAACCTAGCAAATTATTCTTAATAAATTTACCTTAGTGCTGTTTTTTTCATTATATCATGGGTTAGTTGTAGTTACAAAGTGGCAGTAAGTTAATATATGTAAATCAGTGGTCTAGTAAAAACACTTATTAAATACTGGCAATGATTTTCTCTATTAAAATACATTTTTCTCAAGTTAACTATAGATTAGTAAAAAAAAAAAAAAACAACCTTCTTATTCCTCTTTGACACATTCAAAACTGTTGACTTGTAAGATATGGATTAATACAAACAGAATATGTTCAAGAGAATTGCATCATTTGAATTTTAGGAAAACCATAAAGATCAGATCTAGGAACAAAGTAAGACAATTGAGTTTATTTCCCTCAGAGTTTCTGTTGCAAGTTTTTATATTGTTTAATTAATTATGTAAATGAAGATATAAGTAAAATTATATCTAATACTTAAATAGTATGTTTTTAAGGACTAAAGACCTTTATATGGTTTTCAAATGAAGTCTATTATAGTATTTTTCTCACTAGTGTAGTTTTATTAGGAGGTTGCTTTTATTCTGTTAAACTGAATCAGACAGCTGTTCCACTTACTATCTCACAAAACTGATTATAAACTGAGCCAACAATATGATAACAGGAAGTCAATAAGAAACTGTAGACAATGTGAACATAATAATTTTGGTCCCCTGAACACAAACGGTCACATTTTAGAGAAGGGATTCTTTAATATTTAAAACAGGAAAGCAGGACAGTAATCTCAACTGTATATGAAGTTAAAACGAGTGTCTTATGTCCTCAGCCTATGATCACTCCTGACATCTTATAAATATATAGATACATGAGTATTAGATTATTGTGTTTGTAGTGAAAACAAAACAAAACAAAAAAAGCTACAGTTATTTAAATTTGGCAGAAATAATTTTTAAAGTGGATCAAAGCACTTGCCTCACAAATCTGGTTTTCAGAGTTCAATACTTGGAACCTATGGGAAAGGGAAAGGGGAAAAATTGTTCCCTGATATCTGCACATGTGCTGAGGTGGTGTGCACATCTTACATGATCTTACATACGTGTTCATGCCATAATAGAGTTGTTAAAAATTAACACTTTTTTTTTTTAGTGGGGGTCAGGGGGCTGAGGAGCTGGCTCAGCAGTTAAAGGTGCATGCTGATGTTCCAGATGACTTGAGTTTTGTTTCAATACCCCTGTGAGGTGGCCCATAACTACCTATAACTCCAGTTCTAAAGGAGTCAATGTCTTCTGGGCTCTGTGGGCACCTGAACTCATGCAGCATACACTCACAGGTATGTGTCCAAAGGTGCCTACAGAGGTATATAGACATAAATAAAAACAAGTCTTCAAAAAATAATTTTAAGCTTTAAATTGAAACATTAAGAGAAATGCCATTTTTAGTATTAAATTGCAGTATTTTATGTACAGAAGGATCGATCCAATGCAGGCATCTGAGTCAAGTTCCAGACATGCTCCTTTTGAGTTTTGTGAACTCTTAGCAAATTGTTTTTAATTTATAAGAACGTTCACAGTAACTGCTGGAGATATAAATATATTTAAATTTCTGAAACCTAGAAAACACTCAAGATATGTATTAATGTATATGGTTTGTTAAAGAAAATACTCATGTTGTTTATCTTCCAATGGATGGTACCTGACTTACAATGCTGGTAAGTGTAAGCCTTGGTTTATCGCCTTCTGTTTTAAAAAGCTCCATCAGAAGGTCAATATCTCTCAATATCTATGTGATTTAGGACATATCCAATATATAGGTGATTGAAGGAAATTATTGTGAATTCTGGAACCATTTTGAAAGCATTTTGCCTAACAATTAATTAGATGCTGAAGTTTAAATTTTATATTTTCCAGAAACATTTGTCCCTTCTCAATTGTGCTTGAAATTTTCAGCAAGTATCCTGGTGAAGAAAGGATTTGGTAGTGTGGAAAGACAGACATGAACTATTAAAATGTAAGAAATAAGCAATGCTTAAAAAAAATTGTAAAGTAATCCATACTTCATTAAAGTCACTGAAATAAATACCAGGAATCTTGGGTTTTATGCCAGCTCAACCACTTTCCTGATAAGTAATTTATCTGAGGTTGAGTTTCTTTCCATAAAACACCTCTGCAACCATTAGTGAGTTTGCCATAGGTCATCCTTAGACAATGAGGATATTAGAGCTCCCGAATGGGCTTTGCATGACATTCTGGCTTCTTCCTGATCCATTTTCGATAAACTAAAAGGAGCAATGCATCATTATTTAGCATGGCACCATGTCACAAAAAGCCTCCCTGTAATGTTTCACTGAGGTTGGCCTGAAATACAGATTTCCTGATTGGTGTTCAAGGACCAGTATGGCCTAACCCTCCAACCTCACTCATTCTTCTTTGATTTGTGTGTGTGTGTGTGTGTGTGTGTGTGTGTGTGTGTGTGTGTGTGTGTGAGAGAGAGAGAGAGAGAGAGAGAGAGAGAGAGTTTACAAATGTATTTCTTATAATCTGCCTATTTTGCTTCATTCAAGATGATTTTTAATTGGATTTCCAGGAGAAATAAAGTTGAAAGAGCTAAGAGAGAAAAGCAAAATCCATAAAGCAGTGTTAACTCTATCTTTTTGCATGGTCAAGGTCCAATAAGTTATTAATGGAATCGTTAAGAAGCAAAACAATAACCATTACACTAAAATATGCGGTGTTGGCCAAGTACTAGTAAGTAGGCTCCAGAGAAAACAGAAGTAATTGGTATTTGAAAAATACTTAGTGTCAAGTGTTTTAAATGTACAACCTTATTTGTCATTATAATAAAGCACTTAACTGTATTCTCCAAGAATGACTGATGAGACTTTGCCCATTCTTGTATAATACTAAGATTTTAGTACACTAGTTGAACACTGTGAGTTTCCAACAATGTTAAATGAATTAATTAAGATTGATAATAAAAGCAACACTGGAGAGGCTAAATAGCATACCTACATTTTTCAGCAATTAAATGTTGGAGGACCACAATTTCTCTTGCTTCAAAGGCTTGCTTACCTCTCACAGTGTGTACCTCCTTCAGAGTGGACTTCTTTCTCAGTCCAAAAGGTTATAAAATTTTTGATGTTTCTGTAATGGACATACTTTAAATAACAAGGAATCACATCACTAATTAACTTGAGAATCAAAAAGTCAAAGCTGTTAAATAATTTTAAACTGTTGAAGCAAGAACATAGAAGCCAAATTTCTGAATGTATATTTAAGGTACACAGATGTGTCCTTTATAAGCTTTCAGAATGTGAGATGACAATTAGGCATGGATGTTAATATGTGGACAACAGTGAAAGAAGGTCTAAGACTTAAATCAATATCATTGGAGCTAAAGATAAACATTGGAGTATTACTGACAAAGTTTTGGTTGAAGTCAGAGGAGTGGTTGCATTTTCTTGGTAGGGAGAGTTTAGAGAAGAGAGGCTCAGAACTTTGAAAAGCAGCTCCTCAGAGAGGCAGAGAAGAAAACATGAAGTCAATGTAGAAGGCAAAAGTGTACCAATCATTATTTCTCAGCAGATAGGCAGTTTTATTCCAGGAGGTGGGTCATTAGGTCTCCAAGGTGTAGTTGTGGCAGGTTAGAGGAATTCATCCCCATGATAAATTGGAGAGAGATGAGAATGAGGTGTTTATAATCTTCCTGTTGAATATAAGCCAAGAGAACTCTCAAGGGTCTGGCATATTAGCTGCCTAAAAGAATCCCTGAGCTATCTGCTCCTCTGGCCACCTTCTGAGAGTTACAGGGCAAACTCTAAGTAAATTCTCCACATTTGTTTTTTTGTGGTAATTTCAGGTTAGAGCACAGGACAGCTGTGTAACTGGCAGGTCCTTGGGATGACACATTAATACAATCATATAGAGAATCAGTCTATTGGTCACAATTGCTTTACTCAGCAGCTACCTGAAAGAACCCAAAAATAACTATTTTCAGTACATGAGAACGAGAGATTCTGAAACATGCAAGACCATTGCAGTCCCTTATTGATATAAGCATGCCTTCAATCACAGCACTCAGGAGTCAGAGGCAGGCAGATCTCTGTGTTTGAGGCCAGCCTGGTCTACATAGCAAGTTCCAGGACAGCCAAAGCTACACAGATAAACACTGTCTTGGAAAAAAAAAGTTATTTATTTAAAAAATAAAAATTGCCAGGCCTTATCTCCAGAACATCTGAATCAAATGGTCTGTAGTTTGGCTGTGCATTTTTCAAAAGCTCAGAGCATTTCTGAAATTGGATGGTCCTTTGAGAAGTTAAAAAACAAAGCAAAACAACCACCACAACAACAATAGATAACGTGTTCTGAGAAAATCTTGAACTGTTTTGAAATGTTACCAAGTAGACATAATCTTCATTAACTGATATACAGCAATTTATCTTGCTGTTTTATGTAATGTTATGTTATCACATGTTTCAAAATAAATGATTAGTATATGAAATGGTAACTCTGTTTTATATAATTTAGTAATATTAAACACACTATTGTTTCCTGTCCTAGAAAAAATATGGTCAAATTAATCAAATCTTGAGGGCATCATAAATCATTACCTAAACACCCTCACAGTTACACTTTGATAGATTACTAAGGGGAACATGTTCAGGAGGCAAGGGGTCTCCACTGAGAATACTGTGCTGTGAATTTGTATCTAAGAATAGATAGGATTCCAGCCAGCTGCACCTGACATGACATGGAGTTGGGGGTGAAGTACCTTCAGAAATAACTAGGTCCTGATACATTCCAAATGTTATAAATAATAAACCAAATGTTAAATTTGATGAAGAAATGGACCTGGTGTTCACTTGAAAGCACAGGTGTTTTGTGTTTGGTATGCATGCTCTGTGCCTCACCCATGAGGCTAGCAGACACATTCAATACAACTTAATGAATCTTCTGGGAAGGCCCCAAATAGATAACTTCGGGAGCATCCAGTCCAGGAAATGTCAAAGGCAGGCAAACTACTGCAATGCATTGTTGAGAAAGACAATACAGTCTCAAATAGTATTGACTGTAGCGCAGACTAATTCACTCATGAACCACAATGCTAATGGAGCCATTAAGGCACTTTACTTAGACTCCATCGAAGCAACATAGAAGAATGCTGGGCAGTCATGTGTTTTAAGTTTCTTACAGGTTTGCTGTGTTTTATATTCCCATTTTAAGAACAGTTGTCTTTTTAAGGTATAATCTAATTTATTGTAGAAGGTCTTTTAGTAAAATTACTTATATGGCACATGATATTTTTGTAAATATCAGCCACTTACTTTTATCCATGTTATGGACAAATACATCTTAGCGTACAAAGCAGTAAAGTAACCTGCCCCGGGTTGCAAAGCAGAAAATGAAAATAGGTGCCCAAATGACTGAACCACAGTAGCGTTTAGGCATAATCATGTCACTCTTCTGCCTTTTGTTATATATTTTGCTGCCAAAAGAGGAAAACTAGCAACTAGATGTTAATCTCCCAGACTAAATTTTTGTAGACTATCTACCCTTGGAAAGATTGAGAGATTTATCTGAAATTAATTAGATCACACCATAAAAAGACACAGCTGCTGGGAAAATCTGTTCGGGTCTGACAAAGTAATCAATACTGGGTCTGTGCAGACACCTCATGTTTAGGACTCCTTCTACTAAAGACAGGGCTGAGGGGCCACAGCATGTGAGGCAGCTAAGGAGACCACAGTTATTTCTCACCTTTGACATGTTTGTCTAGATATAATTGTGTTCTGTTAATTTGAGTCTGAGTTTGCTTAACCGTTAAATGAAACGGAAATATTAATAGCAGCTTTCCTGCTTTCTTAGGAAGACAATGTTACTTTCCAAAGAATGAAAGTGACCCCTGACACAGAAGCCAAAACATGAAACACACCCTGCTATAATAAGGTTAGGTGCAGGAGCATGTCAATGTAGAATGAAAGAATTGCACATTTTAACTACTTTCCTTAGATAATCCTCAGGGTTCTTTGCAGTAATGGAACTGATACTTTTCAATGAATGTACACCCATATTGAACATACTTGAAACCTTTGTGGGTTCCTTGCATTTCTTTGAACCTATTTATTTTTCATTTGTACAGTAGTTCTCTTTTTTGACTGTTAGTAGTCTTCTGCATTAAATAAGGATAGGAGTGCTCTTCTAAGAATCTGGAACGGGTCACTGATAAATTGTAAACCACACAAGAAGCAAGCCATGTATCTTTGATATGAATGATTAAACATATTGTAAAATAAGCACTGCAAGCTTTCCCAGGAGTGTTATCAACACGTGCTTAACAAAACCAACTTAATGCCCAAAGATATAGCCAAACGGCCTTAGACATGAACTCCATCCCTGATATGGTCATCACTGCAGATCTCTGTGTATTCCAGACATCTGCTAATGGGTGTCACAAATTTAGAGAAATTTAAGGGCAGAGAAATTGATTTGCAGCAGAATTTCAAATGTAAGGTGAGTTAGTTGAATTGAAGAGAAGTTGTACATTAACTCATACCAATATCCAATCAAACTTTGCAAACCTCATGCCACGTATTTAACTGCATGGTATGAATATTCTAAATTCAAGAATCACACATGAATGTATTCACTTTTAATTTAAAATATGAAAGCGTTAGCTGAGTTTTAGTTTCATGAGTATGTGGGCATGGCTTCTTAACATCAACAGAACGGGCAAGGGAATGCTAAAATCTCAATGGAGCCCATTCTGTTGTTTAAAAACTTCTAATGTTTGCAATAAACATACAAAATGAAGGTTTTTATTGGAAGTTTCTTAGCATCATAGTATTTGATGCATAAGAAGAGGAGCCTCCAGGCATCAATGTGCAGTGAGTCTTTTCTCCAAATTTATTAAATACATTCTGTGAATTTTCTTGTAAATATTATTGTGTTATTAATATATTACAGCCACTGTCTTTCTTTGAGGTTAAGTTTTCAAATGTTCCTTTTTTCAAATCATAATAATATACAAGTCAAATACATGATGCTTCTATGCAAATGCAATTCCCATGGAGAATTGGTTCCATGGGAAGTCAAAAAAGTTATATTTGATTATTTATGTGCCTGACTCTCTTGTGTCCAATATAATGCTATTTCTCAGATAAATCCTCTTCTGGGCAAAGGGACTGAGGATTAACTACAAACAGCTGCAGGCTTCTGTGCATATCAAGAAAGACAAGGTAGAAGTCACTCATAAATGGAAGGCTGATGTATAACATGAATGCCTTCTGAATCTTTAAGTATCTCTGAAGCTAATATGAAGACATATAATGACATCCCATGATAAAATCTTGTGCATCATCCCTTAAACCCCTGACTTTACCTCCGTTTTGCCACCTAAGACTATTCAACACATACATAATAAACAGCTTCCCACAAACTAACATGATAATGTAAGCCTGTGCTCCAAGCACTTCTTGGATTCAGGTTTAAGACCATCTTCTGCTACCTATCAACTTCAAGGTCAGTCTGAATTACATGAGACCCTATCACAAAAAAGAAAACAAGAGAACAAAACCTGCCACCCCAAATTAGCTTATTCTTCTCTAATTACTTACTTATGTGACACACCTCAGAGTAAGTCTATCATTTACTGATAATTTTATGAAAAGTATAATTATGGGCTACTATTTTGATTAATTATTGCTTTTGTACTATTTGATCCATATTATATTGCATGGTGAATTTTTTAGAATGGAGCCATATCATTGGCTATATTTCTACTATTTCATTGGAGAATCTGTCCTCTTCGCACTTATAGCTCACAAACTAGTACTGAGAATTAGCTAATAAGGTGTTTTCAAAAAGTGTTAATTTTTAAAAATGTATTTATTTTATTTTTTATAAGGATATTTGTGTTTTAATTTTACATATCAGCCATGGGTTACCCTGTCCTCCCCCGACCCCACCTTCTCCCCAGCCCCTCCCCCCTTTCCCATCTCCTCCAGGGCAAAGAATCCCCTGGGGATTCAGCTCAACCTGGTAGACTCAGTACAGGCAAGTCAAGTCCCCTCCTTCCAGGCTGAGCAAAGTGTCCCTGTGTAAGCCCAAGGTTCCAAACAGCCAACTCATGCACTAAGGATAGATCAGGGTCCCACTGCCTGGATGCCTCCCAAACAGTTCAAGCTATTCAATTGTCTCACTTATCCAGAGGGCCTGATCCAGTTGGGGGCTCCACAGCCTTTGGTTCATAATTCATGTGTTTCCATTAGTTTGGCTATTTGTCCCTGTGCTTTTTCCAATCTTGGTCTCAAAAATTCACACTCTTACAGTCCCTCCTCTTTCTTGACAATTGGACTCCTGGAGCTCCACCTGAGGCCTGGCTGAGGATCTCTGCATATACTTCCATCAGTTATTGGATGAGAGTTCTAGCATGACGGTTAGGGTGTTTGGCCATATGATCACCAGACTAGGTTAGTTTGGGCTTTGTCTTGACCATTGCCAGCAGTCTACAGTGGAGATATCATTGTGGATTTTTGGGGACCTCTTTAGCACTTTGCTTATTCCTGTTCTCATGTGGTCTTCATTTATCATGGTCTGTTTTTCCTTGTTCTCCCTTTCTGTTCTTCATCCCACAGGAAGTAGTCTTGAATGCATTGGCATAGGAGATCACTCCCTAAATATAACACCAGTAGCACAGACACTGAGAGAAACAATCAATCAATGGGACCTCTTGAAACTGAGAAGCTTTTGTAGAGCAAAGGACAAGGTCAACAAGACAAAGTGACAGCCTACAGAGTGGGAAAGTTCTTCATCAACCCCACATCTGACAGAGGGCTTATATCCAGAATATATAAAGAACTCAAGAAATTAGACATCAGAATGCCCGACAGTCCAATTAAGAAATGGGATATAGAACTAAACAGAGAATTCTCAACAGAGGAAGCTAAAATGGCTGAAAGACATTTAAGGAATTGTTCAGCATCCCTAATTATTTGGGAAATGGAAATCAAAACAACCCTGAGATATCACCTTACACCTGTCAGAATGGCTAAGATAAAAACACTGAAGACAGCTTATGCTGGAGAGAATGTGGAGTAAGGGGAATTCTCCTCCACTGTTGGTGGGAATGCAAGCTTGTACAGCCACTTTGGAAATCAATATGGTGCTTCCTTAGAAAATTGGGAATCCATCTCCCGCAAGACCCAGCTATACCACTCTTGGGCATATACCCAAGGAATGCTCAATCATACCACAAGGACATTTGCTCAGCTATGTTCATATCAGCGTTGTTTGTAATAGCCAGAACCTGGAAACAACCTAGATGCCCTTCAACTGAAGAATGTATAAAGAAAATGTGGTACATATACACAATGGAGTACTACTCAGCAGAGAAAAACAATGACATCATGAGGTTTGCAGGCAAATGGATAGATCTAGAAAAAATCATCCTGTGTGAGGTAACCCGGACTCAGAAAGACAAACATGGTATGCACTCACTCATAGGAGGATACTAGATGTAAAACAAAGATGACTAGCCTGCTACTCACAACTCCAGGGAGGCTACCTAGAAAACAGGACAGTAAGAAAAACACACAGATCACCCAATGTCAGAGAAATGGATGAGATCTACATGAACAACCTGGATGACAGTGGGAGTAATGAAGGGCAAGGTTCGAGGGAAGGAGAACTTAGGGAGCAGGAGATCCCAAAAAGTTTTATGTCAATTTTTGTTTATCACGATGAGCCACTAAGTAATATCCATAATGTGATATAGGTAATCTCATATTATATGTACTTTTAAAATTCATGAATTATAATAAAAAATCATGGTAAGTGTCATTTATTAAACTTGAACAGTGTTACTTATGAGTAACTCCCAATACTTAAGAAGAAGCTTGTTAGAAAGTAAGATGGTAGCCAGGCCATGATGGAGCACAACCTTAATCCCAGCACTCAGAAAGCAGAGGCAGGCAGTAGCTTGTTCCTTTGTCTCTCTGATCTTCAGGCAAATTTTACTATGGTACACAATATATCACCACAATCACCAGATCAAAAAAGGATTCCAACTGAGTCCTGCTCAATGAACCAAAGTTCTTTTGGGGATCGTTTACAGGAGCAAGGAAGGAGTTACCTACAGTGACATGGGTAATTCAGGAAGTTGCACCACCATAAAGAACACCCACACATGAATGAAGGCTCATAAAAGCTTCATCTGTAGAAATCTATAAGGAACTAGCAGGCGGCCATATCACCCAGCAGTTTCCCCTCCCCCAAACAGTGCTTTCATAACAAACCTGTAAGTTCCTTGAGCTTTTCCAACTCATAGCCAGGAAGTGCCTCCATGTGGAAGAAACAACAACAGAACTTTCATTGGTCCCTTGCACTCTGTCATCAAAGACAAAGTGGGAACAACATTAATTCATGCATACTCATAGTTTAAACTTGTGCCGTCCCAGTGGGACTACTCCGGGACAACCACAGCTTCTCCAGTGTGACTCTTTGAGAAGTCAATTCTGTGTTCAATAAATATACTGACTGATTATTTTTGCAAGCAAAACCAAGGGGATGGACAACTATTGTGAGCTAACAATGGAATAAATAAAGAAAGGGGAGCTGTGGATGTTCTTTCTCATGAGCCTACAACTCAGTTACAACAAAATGAAGCAGAAAACAAAGGAACACAATCTTTCTGCCAACTTTTCTGCAATGCTTGCTGAACTGTCAGTACAGTTGTTGTATTGTAGATGGATCAGCAGGGACTAGGCCTCACAATTGCATTTAGATCAGTTGTGGTTTTCCTTAATGGTCTCCATCATTCGTAAAGACAAGTTTTCTTGGTGAGTGGTGAGAACCACACTTATCAGTGAATCTTCAGGAAAACTATTTAGAATGTAGTTAGAGATGACTATGGTTTAGTAAAACAGTGGTTATGGGAAGGTAGGAAATTATTTCATCATATAATCTAAAAGAATATTTTTTAAATTATTAAAACAATCAAAGATCGATGATTATGAAGTCATTGTATTATAAAGACAGTGACACTTTAGAGTCTAGGAAAAAGAACATTGTATATGATAGGGCAGATTTTCCCTAATATTAATCTGAGGTTTTCTTGTATGTGGTATTTTTTCTTTTAACATTTAAATGGCTTAGATTCATTTTATTTTAACATTTTAAATTATATTAAAGTTTTTATCAATGTATTTATTTTGAAAGGGATTTTACATACCTGTGGATGTACAGGTGCCTGTTTGTACATGAACATATGGAAGCCAGGAGTACACCTTGGATTTTGCTACTCAGGAAATGTACACCTTGCTTTTAGAGACTGAGTGCCTCACTGAGTCCTAAGTCTTGATTATCCAGTAAGACTGGCTGGCATTAAGTCCCAGAGCTCCCTGTTTCTCTGCCTTCTCAGTGCTGGAATCACAAACACAAGGCATGGTACCTGGAACTGTACCTTGGTACTAGGGATTGAGCCAGGTCTTCTTGCCTGTGTGATTCTTTCCCCAGCTCCTACATTCATTGTCATATGGGGATTATATTTTAAGTTGTAGTGTTTGAAAATTATATGAACCTAAATATCTATTGTTATTTCATAGCATAGGATCAGAGACAGAATGTTTATAACTTCAAGTTCAGCAGAGAAATGCTGGGCTATCAGACTTCAACATACCTGCATTTTGATATCACATAGTAGTAATCAAAACATTTTCAAACCATGTTGCAGCTGCACATTCAAAATGATACTCCAACAGATTTTACTTTAAAGGATATAACACATTACAACCACTAAAATCATCTTCTAAATGATATATTAAAATGGAAAAATTGCATGACATAAATTGTGCCATCATATGAATAATCTTCTACTATTTATAATGTTAATTTTTCACTGACTCTCTTGTTTATATAATGACTTCCTCAGTGAAGATAAATGCATAAATTCCTTATTCCAGATGCATTGAGCTATAGTAACTGGGAGGAAATTGTCTTCCTCTAAGGTCACTCTTGTCTGCTGCAAAGTTTTATAAGCTATAGTCTGACACCTTGGATATTCTCTGTTGTGTTAAGTTCATATCAATGGAATTTTCACTTTTGTAAGCATATTTTACATACAAAGAGGGACTTTTTGGAGAAAAATATGTCCAAATATGAATTCAATTGAACCATTTTAAGATGGATCTTATTGTTTAATTCATTCTTACGTGTAATACGTTTGTATATTTGAAATTCTCCACATGATAATTTAACTTCTTATTTAATGATATCATGCTAAAGCACAATAATTCTACATTGCTTTGTCAGTCTCAAATGGTAAAACAATTTAGGTATGATTTACTATTATTATAATGGGTGTCTTATTCAGAGTTTCTATTGCTGTATAGAGATACCATAACCAAGACAACTCTTATAAGAAAAACATTTAATTGAAGTAACTCGTATGTTTCAGAGGTTCAGTCCATTGTCATCATGGCAAGAGCCTCGCAGCATGCTGGCAGACATGGTACCTGGTTACCTCTTGATCAGAAGGCAACAGGAGGTGATCTGTGAGTCATATTGAGTGAAGTTTGAGCAAAAGAGATCTCAAGGCCCACTCCCACAGTGACATGCTTCCTCCAAAAAGGTAACAATTACTTCAACAAGGCCACACACTCCCTAATAGTGCCACTGACTTTGGGATCATTTTCTTTCAAACCACCACAATGGGCCTATTTGTTTTAAGCCTTACAAGTAGAAGAAAAAAAAAAATCAAACATTTTTAATCATTCAGATGCTAACAGGTTATATAAATGTTATTATGTTCAGATAGAAATGAATTTTAAAATATCTTATTATTAATTGTTTTATACCTCTCTCTCTCTCTCTCTCTCTCTGTGTGTGTGTGTGTGTGTGTGTGTGTGTGTGTGTGTGTGTGTGTGTGTGTGTGTCTATATCTTTAGAGACAACCATTTGATATTGGAGCCCTAGTTGGTATTCTCTTCCCTGGGGAAGACTTTTTTTTTTAACTTTCTCACTTTCAGCATTTATTAGTGGCCTGTAGTTCTTTGTGTAGGGTTGAGGCCTCATGGGCTTTTCCCTATCAACTCTGGCATGTCTATAATGTTTGTTGTCCTTGTTTAGTTCCGTTTTCTGCAGCTATGTTGATAAGACACTATGGGTATAGCTTCTGACATTACTAGGAGGAACAATCTCACAGCAAACTCCCTGATCCTCTGGTTCTTAGTCTTTCTGATCTCTTCCTCAATGTTCTCTGAGCAAGAGTCATGGGAGTTTTGTAGGAATTTCAAGTTGGAAGCTTTTGCTTTACAATGATTTTTACCAATACATATTTTTCCAAGGGGAAAAAATAAATTCAGTTTGAATAACTGTCAATTGTCTTTGCATTCATAAAAGCAGCATATAAGATTACATGTAAAAATTACCACTGAGTATGTGTGAGTCTAAAAAGACACATTTAAAGAAGAACTTCTGAATAAAATGTTTTAATATAATACCAAACTTGAAGATGGTGCATAAACATGCAATACTGACTATGAAATATGGGTGCTTTAAGAGCAGTCTTCTGGCAACAGGCTCTGTGTCCTAGGTATTGTTATGTCTCCCTAGCCACCCTTCAGTCTTTCCTTCACTTTGCTATGTGGATAGCATTTACTCATAGTGTCAGAAGCCAAGCAGCAGCACCTCCTCCATAAGAAAAGTTCCTAGTCCAGATGGTTATGGTGGCTCACTCCTTGAATCTCAGTACTCCAGAGGATAGGGATGTGGAGTTCAAGGCCAGCCTGATCTACATAGTTCCAGGACCACCAGAGCTACATAGAAAGACACTACCTTAAAAGTAAATAAATAAGAGATTAAAAAGACATGTTCATTATTATCAAAGAATTGTAAACATCTGTAGTTGTCAGATGCAGACATACAGATAAAATATAGGAAATACTGTATGTAGCATATTATGTCTAACAGTGAGGTATTTGGAGAGACATGCATTCACCACATATTAAAGGGACTAACAAAAGTTTTTGACTTTTATAATTCTTTAAAATATTTGATTAATTGTAATCATTCTATTCATTTATAACTTGTAGGATTATAATTTAATAATAATAGATTCATCTTCAAATTGCCATGTTTCCTTAAAACAGTTGCTGCTTAATTAATTTTAACAATACAAATATAGGTGGATAATTTTTTTCTCCTGCTGATGAGTTAGATTTGACTTACTGAGTCCTGTCATTTGTGCAGATAAAGAGGGTGAGAAAATGTAGCATGAAATAAAGATAGAATAATGGAGTTTTTGTTTCTTTCATAGATTATGAGAAACTCCCATAAACAAAGTAGGATGTACTGGGGAAGACATTTGATAAGAGATGAGACTTATAAATAAGGTTTTGGTCTACTCTGTAAGACAGAAGCGATCAAAACACAAGGTACCGTCTTAGGGCTAAAGATGACACTGAGATTGTCCTGTGAGGTCAGATAGTCATAGTGGTCTTTCTTTCAAGCACATGCTTGGTTCTCATAGCACCTTTCCTACAAAAATTGAAGCAAATAAACCATTTCATCCTTCATTATCAATATCTACCAATTTTATGTTGCTAAATTCTTTCATTAATTTAATAAAGATGACCAAAAATTACTGTTCAATTTTCTTTTCCCTTCAAATTGATTATTCACATCTCAATATGCCATATAATGTTTCCACATCTTTTGTGGCTTTTGGTGAATAAAATATGAACATGTACACCAACAGCAAAGAAATGTGACTTTGTACAGTATGTAAGTGAAGTAATTATAAAACTCTTTAATCAGGAAAAAATGTCGTTTTTGTGTTTTTTGTTTGTTTAGTCACAAAGAATTATTTCAAAACATTGATGGGTTTTATTCAATTATCTAGAAATAGGTTGTCATTTCTTTTTCCCAACCTTCTATATACCTCTCTAAGATGAAGATATAATAAACAGACATCAGAACAAGTTGGGAAGGAAAGAGAAACATTGTGAGGTAAGAAATGGGAAAAGAACTATTGATAAAATTCAGTGTCTGTGTGCTTGTCTAGTAAATGGAATCCCTTGATTCAATCCTCAACATCACACAAGCACACAATAACCAAAACCTACATAGATATATTTATGTTTAAAACAACTCTCTCTAGGATCTGAAACAACCAAATTATAGAGATCCTTTTTAATATGGTTAAATTCAACTACTGCATAAAATTATTTACATATGAATGTGCAAAAAGTGGCATCTTGGTGACTTTAAGATTATATTTTTCAGCTGAAATAAATCTTTTGTCTTTTTAAATGTTGAATTTTGGTTGAAATATGTTACACATATTTTATATTCAAAAAAAATTCTGTCACTTTTCAGTTGTTAATTTTATCCATTTTACCCATACCTTTGTTCTCTATCCATTTTATTCTATCTAGCCAATTGAGACCTTAAACCATAAAAACAATGGAATTCAAATATATATCATGATCCAAACAAGGTCAATTACACCCAGTAGTTAGAATAGGTCAAGTTACTTATGAAACAAACCTACTTGGACATTCTTATCTAAAATTCCTTCAAAGGTAAGTGTTTGTTTTTGTCTTTTTAAACTTCATCATTTTGCTTGACAGCCTTGCATTGGATTGGAAAAGCTATATATTTTACAACCATTTATTTAAGTATAACTGTGAAATATGAGTTACCCTAAATATCCAAGAATGGGGTTATGATTAATTGAGTTAGGACATGATGTTTAACTTCTACTTTTGGACTATAATTACTTAGATTGCATAGCAACATAGAAGTTAATTCTAACTGGAAATATGATATATTCTGGTATAGAAAAATAAAAATATAGATTAATTATAAATACAAACTCATTTAGAAAGTTGAACAAAAAGAAAATGAAAACAAAAATGACAGCCATATGTTAAATTTTAACTTTATTTTTCTACTTTCAATGTTTTTGATGATGTTAAAATAACGTTATATTGAAAATAGTTATTATTTTAGCCATTTTTGTAGTTACTTATTATTGTCCATTGGAAATTTATTCAGTGATGATAATTAGACTTAATATTTTGGTATATGCAATTTTATCATCAGAAAAATATTATTTTATGAATGATAAAATGCAATTTTCTATCATCTGGAAATTTTTGACATAGTGTTAATGTTTAGAAATTACTTTTTCTATGTTTGTCAGTGCTGTTATTGAATGTATTCATAACTTGACATTTATATGGAGTATTTTTATAACATAAAGTCACCTATCAGCTCCCATTTTGCTCACTAGGATTAGTTTAGGGCTTCATAATAGATGAAGTATCTGATGATAGATAAGGTATCAGAACAAAGAAATGTGAGTGTAGAGCCAAGGGAACAATAGTTCACTTTAATTGAGGAACCTTATGGAATGTGTTAGCTGGCCATATATTCTCATTTGTCCCAGGTGTAATCACACCAACATTATTTAAGTATAAAATTATCTATAGTACTCCTTGGCCCTTATATAATCCCAAGGTTTAGTGGTAAAATATACAGTCTTCCTATTTTTCAATGTAGGTGAATAGATGGCTTGTTTTGCTCACAAGTAAATTGCATTTTTTTTTCCTATGGATTGGAACAAAAATCGATTTTTGAAGTAACTCGAAGTTACAAGAACTATTTATGGACATCATGGACTGCCTCATGTTCTTGGGTATGTTTCAAATCTAGGTCTTATTTACTTGATTTGGTACACACTTCTAATGGTGGCTAGTATGTGAGGTTCCTGCTTCCCAGTACTGAGCTCTTTGCCTTTGAAGTTGCTACGTTTTGCTTTGATCATGAAATAATTTTTTCACAGTGTTTTGATGATGAATAATGGTTAATAATACCAGAATGTGACTTTTCTTGTGTTTTACCTCTAAGCTTAATGGGATTGTCAAAGATGAACTCTTAAGTTCCTCTTTGATGAAAATCCCAAAGTTCTTCTCAAAACCATTTTCTCATTTTCTTACAAATAAAAGAAAAGAGGATGTACAATCTTGTGGGGGAAGATAAAAGAACACCTTTTCCTGCCCTGGGAGATTTTCTTTTATCTAGAGAATATGTTTTGAAGGCCATCGTATGCATTGTTTATTTTATGAGAAAGGAGACTAAACTGGTTATTATTATATTAGGTATTAGTTCTAAAGTCAGACTGAATATTTTTCTGGGAATCAAACATCCAAGATTGTATAAACTAACATTTCCTAAGACAGAGGTTTCAAGATAATCTCACAGTTTAGTTCATTTCTTGTTCTCTTATTTTAGTGAGACACTACTGAGTTTTTCTTCATAAACTGGGTATGATTTTGAATGCTAAAATTCCCATCATTCAGGAAAATGAGGGAAGAGAATCTACAAGACTTTGAGGCCAACGTTAGCTGTGTATCTTGGGCAAGCTTGGATACAAAGTGCGACCCTATCTTAAAATTACTTCTCATCAGTAAATAATTGATATTTTGTGACATAGATGTATGGATAAACTGCCTTCTAGATATTTATGATTTTACTCATAGGTCAGTGCATCTTACAGCTAGTCCAGAAATCATTTTTGGACAGTAGCCTTGGTCAAAGAAGAGACTTTCCTCTCGTCATAATAAGTGATAACTGAGTGTTAAATCCCCCAAAAGGACATCTATAATCACCCACTCTGGGACCCAGGAATCATCATAGAAGAGGGATTAGGAAATCTGTAAGAGTTGGAAGATGTGGGGGAGTGTTATAAAGCCTGTCTTGTGAATATGACATCACACTGTACTCATGAATACATAGCAGTGTGTGCCCGCCCCACAGAAAACTCATTTAAAGAAAAAAAAAATGAAAGAGAGAAAGGGAGAAAAAAAAACAACAACAGGAGGAGGACTGATTGAGAAGATGGAGATCAGCATGCCAGAGGTGAGGAGGTAAGAGAGCAATATGAGATTAAATATGTTCACAGTGAATTGTACCTAAGTAGTAGAGTGTTAAAATTTAAAATACTAAGAAAATACTGTCCCCCAAAATGCTTTGCTACAAAAAAAGGACAGTGGATATCATTGGTATCAAATTGAACATAAATTTGCCTATAACTCATGACACTATACTGTGATCTAAGAGACTCAGTGGACACCATCACTGCTGCTTATATTTATTTCTATTATGATGCTGGTGGCAAGCAATGAGGACCCAGTTGTGACAGAATACCAAGGAGATGGGAAAGAAGATGGCATCTTCATGTTAACTCCATTTCTCAGAATGCAGAAAAAGTTAGATATAGTTTCAATAATAAATACTCAATTAATTGAGAAATCTGTATGGGACAGATGGAATGTAAAGGAAAAGGCATTTCAAGCCCACAAAACAGTGGGTCTATAGATTAAACACCACATTAATAACACGGAAAATTTGTGAAAACCCATTGTGCAAAAGAGAACATTGAATACAAACCAGCACTGTGACACCCAGTATAATTCACAGTTCCAAATAGAAGCAGAAATAGAGTTGAGCACAAGGGAGCTCACATCAGATACCTGTCCCTGTGTCTGCAGGATGAGTTCTCCAAGCTCATCTGCCTTGGTATCTGTGGCCTTTCCTTTTTGCAGACTTACAATTACTCTGTTTATATTTTATTATATATCATTTATTCTATTTTTTGTGTATTTTGTGCTGTTGAGGACTTGACACAGTACCTTGTGCTTAGAAGACAAACACTCTGTGACAGAGTCAAATCTACTTAATTTCACTCTAGCTTCTGATTTCCACCATTGTTTAAAACATTCTCAATAACTCTTATTTCAACCCTGTAGAAGAGGTTGATTTTGATCCTGTTCTGCATCCCTCTTGTCACCTTCTGAATTCCATAGCATTCTGTGGCCATTTTGACTCAAAAGTCAGTTTGTAGAAAGTTTACAGGTTAGAATAAGTTGATTGTTTCCTTGTTTTTGTTTTTCCTAATTTTAAACTAAAAAAAATCGATTCTTCACTCATACCATACCTGTCCAATGGCTCTATAGTAATTTAGATTTTCTTTTTGTGGCTTTACAGTTCTCCCCTATCTCCACATTTCAAAGTTCTATAGCATCTATTCAGCAGGGATGTTAGTTTCATATTACCTTAGGGTAACCTACCTCATTTTTCAGTTTACTACTGAAGTCTCCTTGTGGTGACTTTTGTTACTCGGGGCAAACACCGGAAGTACTTTTCCTGTGGTCTTGGAGGAAACTCTCTTGCCTTTGTAGAAAAGCTTCCTCAGCACCTTGTAGAATTTAAGAAGAAAATCTAGCAAAACTAATCATTGAATAATTATATTGCGATGAACAGATTTATTGATGAATTCAATTTGCACTACAGAAATTCAAACATGTGCACCTATATGCTACTTAACATAATGGCAGAATTTGAATTTTGGTGTCAACCTAGCTTAAAAATGCCTTCTTTTAAGACATGTATTTCTAGTGTAAAGTTACTCAAAAATCTCTGGGATTACATTATTTTTCTGGCAAACAAGGATTATATTGCCCAGCTTTAAAGAACAAGTTTATTATATAAAAATAAATTGAATTCAGTGTCCATTAAACATTTCCTTATACATCAAAGGTTTTAATACACTCTAGCCATAAGGATTTGTAGTTTTTAAACTACTAATTACTGAATTTCATTGCTTATCCAAAACCACCATTTTCAATGAGTATCTTTGCATTCAACTGTTTTCCTTCTTATTGTATCTAAACAAAGAACTAGAGGCAACTAAGGAGTGCTGGAAGTGGGAGAAATATCTTCCTCATCCAAAAACACAGAAGCTGGTTATCTAGTTCCAAATGGTAAACCCTGAAAACATATATATGTAGCATTACACAGAATGAGCAGGTTATATTTAGAAATATATATATATATTTAGATATATAAATGAATATAACATCATTTAATGGGAAGAGATGACATAGATCTGAAGAATGTATGGAGGATTTGGAGCAAGGAAAGGGAACGGAGAAATAAAACAATTATTTCATAATCTCAAAAAATTAATTTTAAAATCTAAATTTTAAATAAATTATAAATAATTGAAAATGAAAATGAAAACAGATGCTTCACTACTGTTGTGGGATATTTGATTATACCGTGTGAAAATGTGTCACTGTTTTATTTTGATTGGTTTAATAAAGAGCTGAATGGCCAATAGGCAGGCAGGAGAGGATAGGCAAGTCTTCTGCAGAGAGATAGGAACTCTAGGAGGAATTGGAGGCAGGGAATTCGCTAATAAGATGTGGGTAAGTATAGTATGGAAGGGAAGTAACAAGCCATATGGCAGAATGTAGATTAATTTAAGTGGGTTAATAAACCTAAGCTAAGGTCAAGCTTTCATACTTAATAAGAAGTCTCTGTGTCATTATTTGAGAACTGGCAGTCCAAAGAAAGTCTGCCTA
Organism: Onychomys torridus; assembly: GCF_903995425.1. Taxonomy (NCBI): domain Eukaryota; kingdom Metazoa; phylum Chordata; class Mammalia; order Rodentia; family Cricetidae; genus Onychomys; species Onychomys torridus. Next base: position 69,531,697 of record NC_050451.1, on the reverse strand, counting down.
AATTTGGCATTCAATATCAAGTATAGAATAGCTGGTGCTATTCCTGGTAGGAAACTAGATAGAAATCCCTGCAACAGCAGGAGCTCAAGGTTCCAAACAGCCAGCTCATGCACTAAGGACAGGTCTGGGTCCCACTGCCTGGGTGCCTCCCAAACAGTTCAAGCTATTCAATTGTCTCACTTATCCAGAAGGCCTGATCCAGTTGGGGGCTCCTCAGCTATTGGTTCATAGTTCATGTGTTTCCATTAGTTTTGCCATTTGTCCCTGTGCTTTTTCCAATCTTGGTCTCAACAGTTCTCACCAGCTGGCTGTTTGGAACCTGGGGCTTACACAAGGACACTTTGCTCAGCCTGGAAGGATGGGATTGACCTGCCTGGACTGCATCTTTCAGGTTGAGCTGAATCCCCTGGGGAGTATTTACCCTGGAGGAGATGGGAATGGGGGGTGGGCTAAGGGGAGTACAGTATAATTTAATTAAATTAAATTATAAAATAAAATAAAATAAAATAAAATAAAAAGGAAGTAATTTTAAGAACATTATGTCTACATTCACAAAAGGTAGGGTGGGTGGTTTTTGGTCATTCAGTAGATTATGGATGTCTCTCATTGTTTAAGGGGGGTAGTTGCAAGTTGTTATTGGTCATGGTAAAAGAGGAAGATAACCAAAGAAGGTTAGACTAAGGGATTTCTTTCTTTTTTTTCCCTCCATCCTTCTTTCTCTCTACAGTGACAGAGACAGTTGGCTGCCAAGACAGTCACCCAAGTTCCTTTGCAATTTTGTGTCATCCATCTTCAGCCTATAGACCTAAAATATCTAACAGACTTTTCTGTGAAGCAGGAATTTTGAAGGACTGTCCTACCTTGTTTTGGTAAAATTTGGCAGTCACCATTTTTTGTGTACTGTTTGTCCCATTTGGACCTAGTCTAGGAAAAGTTTGTTGCCCAGTGGCTGACTTTGCCACAATGAAAGCAAACTCAATATGGACATTCTTGGATATAGGAATGATAGGATAAAAGGGTAGATTATTGAATCTACTTTTAAACTAAAAAGCAACTGCTAATCTCAAATATTTTATATTGATATGAATTTTTGTATATTGATACAAATTTAAGGTTATTTTGATATAACATACTATATATCTGCTTCTATTCGTATTTTAAGGTATTATACTGGTACAGCTCATTTGATGCCATGTAAAAAATGTAATGTAAAGTTCTGGTCCTTGAAATCTATTATTACAAACTATTTAGGATAATTAAGTAATTCAGGTTAGTAGTTAGTATCTATAACAATCAAACTTGCAGTCATGTTTTTAGGGTCAAATAGAGATATATTTCAGATACATAGGTGATCTTCAAACACTTCAGATATCTACAGAACATGACATTTAAGATGTTTTAATAACATAAGGCTTTTCATGACAGTAAGATTCATCTGCTCCTGGCAGCACAAATCTAATTCAGAGAAAATGATGGGCATCCAAGAATGTCCATATTGAGTTTGCTTTCATTGTGGCAAAGTCGGGACAAGAGAGAAGAGAATTCTGGGAAGTAGAAGGCTGGGGAGAGACACCGCCAGCTGCTGCCATGAAAAGTAACATGTAAAGACACTGGTAAGCCACAAGCCATGTGGCAAATTATAGACTAACAGAAATGGGCTAATTTAAGATAGAAGAAGTAGATAACAAGAAGCCTGCCACGGCCATACAGTTTCTAAACAATGTAAGTTTCTGTGTGTTTTCTTGGTTGGGTCTGAGCGACTGTGGGACTGGCAGGTAAGAGAGATTTGTCCTGACTGGGCCAGGCAGGAAAACTCTAACTACAGGGTCTCCATGTCATTATTGGGGAGCCAACAGGCCATTGAAAGTCTGCCTATACAGTACAAACAGTTTCACCTTATTAGACTGAGAACAAACCTTGTGCTATCCCCACCCTACTCCTGTTTATGATGTGCAACCAGCTGGAGGTTCACTTTTTCTCTCTCTTTCAAACCATTCTATTTTCAAGGCTGAATTTGATTATTTACTTCCTATGAACAGTACAACACCACTCAAGTCTACAAAGGTATGTTCTTGAATGCTTTAACTCATAAACACACACTCTGTATAGAGAGGATAAAATTCATAACATTTTCAATATTTAGGTTTTTCTATTTGTAAGATCTATATAATGATAATTTCTTATGATGAGATAGTGCAACTGGAAAGAACCCAATCTTTACAAATGGAAGACAGATTGAAAAAATTAATCAAGAAGACAGCCAGATCACCTCCTCTCTCTCTCTCTCTCTCTCTCTCTCTCTCTCTATATATATATATATATATATATATATATATATATATATATATATGTGTGTGTGTGTGTGTGTGTGTGTGTGTGTGTGTGTGTGTGTGTTTAACTAGCAAATGATGTGTGCTCCCAATTTAAAGAAAGGAAAGAAATAAAGTAGAGAAACACTATCAAAATGACATTTAATGCATTTTTACTAAGAAATTACTTTGAAGGACAGTGATATTAGACAAGTAGTACATATGTAAGTTGATGCTGGGTTGTACATTTGTGGTAGTATTTACAGACAACTTGAAAAAATAATCCGTTTAGAATATTTCCAGAAAGATTCACATGAACCAAGTTACAAAATGTAAGGAATTTTAACATGGGGTGTTCAATAGTTACAAAAGTCTGAAATTGTACCAATTGTGAGTACAGATTTTAAAATGTAAGAAAATGCTTGATCTTGAAGAAAAACTTCAGAGAAATTGAGGAATGGGAGATGACCTTTGGACTTAAAGACAACAGAAGGACATATCTGTGATCTAAAAGAGCACTCTTATTAGAGTGATGAGAATGTAAGAGAGATTAAGAAGGGCAATAGGCAAATTAGGAAATTAAGAAACAAAGGACAGATACATATCAAAAAGTCTTCTTAAATGTAATGGAAAACAGAAGAAAGAGCAAGAATATGAAACAGCTCGATGTATCTAAACACAGGATTAGGGAGGGTGTGTGTGTGTGTGTGTGTGTGTGTGTGTGTACAGAAAGTGTATACCTGACTTTCAAATTAATTGAATCTTATCTTATTTATTTCATATAATTCAAAAGTTAATGTGAATCCCAATTTTGTTAAAATGTATTAAATATAACAGGAAATTTGCTAAGAAGTAATCTCTTGATGAATCATTGATTAATTATGAGTAACTTTGTACTTATTCCTGTATCACACTGAAATCAGCCAATGACTATTCATATTCACGCACATTAGATATTTAGACCTGCTTAACATACACAGCTTTTAGTGCCACCTTGCCAGTCCTATTATCCAAATTTATTTGTTTTTATATTTGAGTCAAATTCTATTTTCACATCCCATCTAAGTGGTAAATCAGGTAGTATTTTCCAATAAATAAAATACTTGGATCCGTTGGGAAACAATAATAATATATTTGAGCTTCTCTGATGAAGGCAGAGAAAAGGTATTCACTGTTATTAATATCCTTTCATTCCATCTTCCCAGCATTTTTTCTTAGTGGTTCTTCATTTAAAAACAAAGAGAATCCAATTTCTCATCATAGATATGGGCACCTAATCATGACCCACCACAGGGAAATATGTTCAACCTTTAATAATGGAATTTAATTTAAAGGCTAAGTAAATCAAATTCCCACACACAAAGTGCTTAGGACACTCTTAATAGGAAGTAAGAAATTCATATGACTGGGATAAGGCATGATCTATTAGGAATTGATGCACTGGTATAAATTGGGCACTTTTTGTGTTGAAAACCCTAATAGCCGATAACAACTACTCATCTTCCTTTAGAGTAACAAAAGGATTCCTCCTGTTTTTTCCAAGCCTATCAGCTTTCAAAATATTTGGAGTCAGTGTTTTCTTTTTTAACTAAAATATAATTGCATCCTTTCCCCTTTCTCTTCTCCCCTCCAACCCTATTACATCACCAATTCAGACCTACCCTCTACTTTAATAATTGCTGCTACATATACATATAAAAGAATAAATATATAAATATAACTGATCTGCTGAGTCCATTCATAGATACTGCTACACCCATTTCTATTTTAAGCTTAATCGCCTAACTTTGTTAAAGCTTAGCTATAGCTAGAGTTTTCTAGATCCTGCCTGGCCCATGGTGAGGACAGATCTCTCTCACCCACCAGTCCCGCAGCCACTTAGACCCAACCAAGTAAACACACAGAGACTTATATTGCTTTCAAACTGTATGACCACAGTAGGCTTCTTGTTATCTTTTGGTTTGGTTTGTTTGTTTGTTTGTTTTGTTTGTTGTTGTTGTTGTTTTGAGACAGGGTTTCTCTGTGCAGCTTTGCACCTTTCCTGGATCTCACCCTGTAGACCAGGCTGGCCTCGAACTCACAGAGATCTGCCTGCCTCTGCCTCCCAAGTGCTGGAATTAAAGGTGTGTGCCACCACTGCCCAGCCTTGTTATCTAGTTCTTATACCTTAAATTAACCTATTTCTATTCATCTATAAGTTGCCATGTGGCTCGTGGCTTAATGGTGCCTTATACCTCGCTTTTCATGGTGGCAGCTGGCAGTGTCTCTCCTCAGCCTTCCACTTCACAGAATTCTCCTCTCTGCTTGTCCTGCCTATACTACCTGACTGGCTACTGGCCAATCAGCATTTTATTTATACAGAGCAATATCCACAGCACTTAGCTTCCACTTTTCTTCATCAATTAAACATTTGTCTTTCACCATTTTGCAGTTTGCTATTTTTTCTCCCACTAAAATGCCATGGAAATAAAACTAGCTGCAGGATCTCGTCAATTAATAATAATTTCCAGATTGGTTTACTGACTAGGTAATACTATTCTAGATTTGTGAAATAATAATGGTTAACAGGCAGAAGAAATGCCTGTCTTTAAAGAATTTGAACAATAGTCACCAGCTCCTTCATGACCATTTCTCACAGTAGTCTCACCATCAGGTAGATTTCCTTTAGCTAACTTTAAATTCCCTAGTCTATCTATCATGTACAAGTAAGGAAAAGGAATAGAATTGTGGCAGGTCATTTTAGTTGCCTCTTCTACTCAAGCTATTGTACTTTTAAAAATATTTACTTACTTACTTGCATATTTATTTATTTGTTTGTTTGTTTGGTTATTTATTTATTTGGTAGCCTTTCTGTAGACCTAATTGCTTTCAAGTGGAGGCCTAATATTGGATCAGCACAGAACATTTTCCAATATTGTTCCCATGAAATTGGACAATTATAAAGTAATACTATGCATTAAAAATTAAAACTATGTAGTTAACATGTAGCATACAGAGAAGATAAACATTAGTAAAATAAATAATGGGTCAGCCAGGCGGTGGTGGCACATGCCTTTAATCCCAGCACTCGGTAGGCAGAGCCAGGCAGATCTCTGTGAGTTTGAGGCCAGCCTGGTCTACCAAGTGAGTTCCAGGAAAGGTGCAAAGCTACACAGAGAAACCTTGTCTTGAAAAACCAAAAAAAAAAAAAGAAAAAAGAAAAAATAATGGGTCTTGAGCATGCTAATACTCTGAGTACAAGTTTCATGAGTCAGAAGGGCCAGAAAAATATTACAAAATTTGTTCACTTGTGAATATACTTTGTTTTTATTATTGGAAAAGGGTACCCTTCTATGGCCCAGGATAGCTTAGGATTCCATTTGCAGCCTAGGGTAGCCTCACACAAAAAGCTGGGCCTCCTCCTTAAGACTATGGAGCACTGGGATTATAGACATGAGCATTACACCCATCTTCTACTTCTAACTTACAGAAAACAAAGGAGAAAAAAACACAGATGGCAGCTCTCAGGAATAGTGCAAGTGGTCTGTATGTAAAAAGCTGTAAAGGAGAGGAACATCTCTGTAGATGAAGTTGTAAATGGTCTTATTAAATAAAAAACACAGAGCCAGTTGCAGGGGTGGAAACCTGAGAGATCAGGGAAATAAGGGAAGCCACAGGCAACCTTACCTCACCAACTCTGCAGCTTCCAAATGAGAGTTACTTCTGGTCTACCCATGTCTATATGCCTTGTTGTTCTGCCATCTGATTTGCTCTCTCTGTCCAGCTATATCACTTCCTCTTCCTGCCCAGATATGTCACTTCCTGCCTGTCTATACAGATCTCCAGACATCCATGGTTAAATAGTGTTAGAATTTAAGGTGTGTGCCACCACACTTGGCTGTTTCCATTGTGGCCTTGAACTCACAGCGATCCAGACAGATTCCTGCCTGCCCAGTGATAAGATTAATGACGTGTGCTACCTGACTTCTTTGTTTACTTACAATGGCTGGCTTTTTCCTCTCATCTCCAGATAAGCTTTATTTATTAAAGCACAAATAAAATATCACCACATATCTCAACTTTCAAATGTCTGTAATTCCACATTCCTTTAGCATAATTCTGAGTGTTTGCTGGGATCCAAGCTGGAAATGTTGCTGATCAATTTTAAATAAATATTTGTTTTGCTTTCTAAGTATCAGTAGCTAGGATACAATGCTGTCTGAAAAACTAGACTGTACCCTTCTGTACTTTCTTTGACAATGAGGATGATTCTGTAGAATCTTGCTGTTGTTGGTGGCGTGTTCCTACCACAGAGAGCAATTCATTCGATATTAGTCATTCTTTCTTGTTTAAAAATAAGGTCCAGGTTTCCATATTAATTCATTAAACTGAGGTCTTCACTTTAAGATGAGAGGGCATTATCACCTGTAGGACACACATTAAAGATGTAATATAAGACCCAGAGAATAACCAGATATATTACTTACATAAAAGCAAAGCATTGTAATATCGACCAGGTGAGTCAATAAGGAAATTAACAGAAATATACCTATTTTCACTTAAATTCAATTAAGTTTTGCTCAGTGGTTATCTGTTATTAGAATGAGCATAATGTCCCACTTATCTGTTATCACACTGTTACTAAAATCCATTTTGTTCCTCGATTATTACATCTACATCCAGTTTTATAAGTGTGCCATTGTCTTAGAACATAGATAGTATCTTTGTAGTGCTTTCAATAATTTTGAAATTTTTTTCTGTTTTTTATTTTTGGTAGTTTATGCCTTTCATAATCATGGACTTTCTTAGTATACTTCTTTGCCCTTTTGTGGCTTATCTGTCTCTTCAAAGTGTGATGCTGACCAGCTTTGATGAATTAGTTTGGCTGGTTTTTAATTATTTATTTGCTGTGTTCCCACATGAAATTGTTTATCTCCTATCATTTTGTGCAATTTAATTAAAGATAAATTGTGACACCATTTGTAGTAATGGTAAATCTTACCTTTTTTTCAGATTTTTTAAAATATCAATTCTGTTTATAAAAATTAACATAAATCATGTTCTTATCTTAATATTTAACGCGTTGTTACAAAAGTACTTTATCACATGGCTCTCATCAAATAATTTACATGGGCTTGGACTGTTTGGGAGTCATCCAGGCTGTGGGACCTGGACCTGTCCTTAGTGCATGAGCTGGCTGTTTGGAACCTGGGGTTCACACAGGGACACTTTGCTCAGCCTGGAAGGAGGGGACTGGACCTGCCTGTACTGAATCCACCAAGTTTAAATGAATCCCCAGGGGAGTCTTGGCCCTGGAGGAGATGGGAATGGAGGGGAGGGGATGGGGGGAAGTTAGGGGTGAGGCGGGAGGTGGGAGGACAGGGGAACCCATGGCTGATGTGTAAAATTGAAACACAAATATAATTTTAAAAAAAGGAAAAAAAAGAATAAGTATAGGAAAGCTTACTGAACAATGACATATGTCTAGCCAACTGGGGCATCTCATGGGATGGTTGGATTCCAGATTTCTGAGCACCTTCTCCAGTATTCTAATTCTGACCTAATGATTAACCAAACATCATAAGTAAATTGATAACAGGTTATCAAAAGCTTTTTAGATGACCTTTTGTATCTAAGTGCTTATGGGTTTGAACAAATATAATGGCTAACATATTAATTTATTGATGAGAAAACACTTCATTATAACACAAACATTAAAAATTCTTACTAAAAGTCAACCAACTCGGTCTAAATCTCTAAACTGCATTTAAGTAAAAGACATTACCATAAATTTACAGTTATCCTAGTATCTTTTATTCCTCCTAAATTGTATTCCTAGTATGTTAGAAGAGTCTATATAAAGAAGCTTATTGATTATTTTTCTAAATTTGCTCATTTTCTTCACTTTTTAAACTTTATCTGGTGAATTCTTCCTAAAATCATTAATCAAACATGTGTCCAACTGTCTGTTCAAATAACTACTCTCATATTCTAAATTAGCATATTTAAAAATAAAGGCAAATTGTATTGCAATGAATCATGTTTCATACATCTCATCTTCGTACAGCACTGATTTAATTTATATTGCTATTCTAATCTCAAAGAGAATCTTTCCAGGCTGAGCAAATCTTTGTCTCTTTTCCTCAGGTAATATTTTTGCTTCAACTGCTGATTTTCAACCTAATTCTACAAACTCCGTTTATCTTACAAACACAGCTTTAAGACACAGTCACAAGGAACACCTATCCAATATCTTATTCTGTCTTCATTTTTCATGCATTTATTCTCATGGCACCTTATATCAATGTTAAAATGGTTCTTAACTCATTATTGTTAATTATATGTGGTTCTTTCCATTGTGTAATTTGATATCTTGAAGGCAATGGATTATGGAACTTAAATATAAGTATATTTATATGCTTATACTCAAAGTGCCCGACTGCAAATATGATATATAAGTGAGTAGAAAGCAATAACATATTTTACATAAAAATTGTAGAACTTTTCCTAACTAATTTCTAGTAAATGTCTCTACAGAGAAATAATAAAAGCAATTCACAAGCCAGCTCTGTAGTTATACTAGTTCTGATAGTCAGCATTACATTTTAGAGTAATAGTAATTTGATATAGATATTATTATTCCCACTTTCTAAGTGAAGAGACTTGAAGAAGTAAAGAGATTTGACGACAGTCACAGAGGTCCTTTCCCTCTCCCAGTCCATTATCTTTTCACTTGAATTGAATCACGTAGAGTTTAGAAAACAGTTTAATCACAACATGGCAAGAATGAAACTCCCACAAGTGTTCTACCTCAGAGTTCACACAGAGTGAAAGGTTAAAAGTGTATGTGAATAGTTGAAGGTGGAATCTCCCCGGTACGGATTTATTAAACTGGTGTTTTCCCATGTGCAGGTTCATTGCAATTCTGCTCTTACTAGCCTGAATTGCTTTATAATATATGAATATTATGTATGTGCATAGATGATAGATAGATAGATAGATAGATAGATAGATAGATAGATAGATAGAAGATAGATACATGCATACATACATACATACATACATACATACTTAGATACTTAGATGATAAAGAGAGAAAGAAAAGAACATAAGTAACTGTAACAATTACAAATTATTTTCATCCTTGAAAATTGTGGAAATAAGTGGAGATACACGTCAATTTAACTATATATTTTTAATAACAAAACTTCACTTAGTGGGAATTTTGTCAGTGGTCACCTTACTGTATTTTTGATGTCTTCACTTGCTTGGGAGAATTTCCTGTAGTCTGTATTTTCTTTGGCCACCAACCAGCTCCAAAATCAAGACATGGAGACTTATTCATTATGAGCGTACAGCCTTAGCTTGAGTCTGTCTCTTGAGCTCTTTTACCTCGATTTAACCTGTTTCTATTCATCTACATTTTGCTTCGTAGCCTTTTATCGTTCTTTCATTCTGTTAGTCCTGCCTTCCTGCTTCCTCCATGGTTGGCTAGCTGGCCCCTGGCCTCTCCCTGATGGCTCGTTTTCTTTCTTTGTCAAGCCTAGATACCTCCTCCTACTATTCTTCCTACCCAGAAGTTGAAGCTATACCTTCTCCATTACTCCTGGCTATTCAGCTTTTTATTCAAGGTAAAAAGCAACACATGTTTACATAATTAAACAACTTCAACACACCTTTGCATAGTTAAACACATGTTCTGCAACAATTCTATTTGCTCCGTGCCACCATGTATGTTTCCTTTTTCTATTTATTTTTCCTTCTCAACCTGAAATGACTTTCAAATGCACAGAGCAGGGATATCTTTTCCTCTATGGGTTCTTTTTTATGTTGTATGTGTGTGATATGGTGTGTGTGTGTGTGTGTATGTGTGTGCATTTGTCCATATATGTGTGAATGCACATACAAACATATGCACATGGATATGTAGGCACATGTTCAAGTAAAGGCCATAGGTAAACATCAGATGCTTTTCCTACATCACTTTCCACCATTATTACATAGAGAAATAGTTTCTCACTAAATGTGATGCTCATCAATATAGTCAGATTGGGCAGACTTGATAATAATGAACTTAAAGAATATATGTGCCTCATTGCCCAATACTAGGGTTACAGATCTATGCCATTACACCTGCCTTTGTATGTTATTCTTATGCATCCCACTCAGGTTCTCAGGCTCAACCAATGAGTACATGGACAACTATATCATCTTCTTACCTTAACTCTGTGGTGATGCCACATAAAATAAGAAAGAATACCTCTTGACATCGTTTACCCAAGAGCAGACCTGATTTATTCAGGTGTTTTATTATTCCCTATTCTAATCTAATAGATGTCTAACCTCAAAGAGAGTCATATAATCTAATAGATTACTTTAACCCAATGGAGTCTAATATAAAGAGTACTAGTCCTAACAAAGACTGCCCTCTTTTTATATTGAACAGCAAAACAAATATAGGAACAAAAAGGAATGAGGAATTTTGTCTTAATCAATCATTTATAGAAATCTCATAAAGAAGAAAGTGGTTTTTCTAGCCCCACTGACTCTGAAGAGCACACAAAGCCTCAGTTAGAGAGTATTGTTCTATACCCATATGCTGCTTCCAACTTTTTTGGGGGAGGGGTAGTACATTGCTTTCAATGCTTCGCTGCTTTCAGAATACACTTAGATCTGACCATGACATCTCACATACATATGCATCCTTCTGAGTAAGGGGCATGCAAAAGTTACAAAGAAAAAACAGCAAACACTGTCCATTGCAATTTGTATAACTTAGTAATATTGAGCATTATGTTTTTCTGAGAGGTCCTTTAGTGCTAAACATGTTGAACATACTATATGTAGGTAGAACAAGTACATAGTTGTAAATGATCTCAAAGCACAGTATTTACTTGGTTACCACTTGGGTAACCATTTGAAAGTTTGGTTTATAAAGGCAAGCTTTAAACAACATTCCTCAGGAAAACCATTCTCATAAGTATCTTACACAGATTCAAGACAGAAACAAAATACTTCTAATGCAAATTACACATACTGATGAAATCAATAAGTTCATTGACCACAAGTAGACAGCAAACAAAATATCCAAAATTACTATTGTCATTTTGAAGAGAATGACTTAATAGATTCTGGTTCATTTGCTTGAAAGTCACTAATCTGTGCATCCAGAGCCCTTGTTGGACCATCAAGTGTACTTTATGAAGAACTGCAACTAGAACTGGAAACAAATCAAAGCAATTAAGGAAGGATACCCTAGACAAAATGAAACTCACTACCCCATTATTTCAGAGAGCCCCCATTCATAGTAATTAGACCTCTTAAATCAGATCTGCCAATCAACACAGCAAAATTCTGGAAGTTTTACATGATGTCCCTTTAAACTACATGAAAATAGAAAACTACATGATACTTATCTGACTATAGTGGCTATAGAGCAGGAGAAATACATTTATATACTATGAGACCCAGAAAGAGGAAGTTTCTTTTTGTACCCATAGGAGTTATCTTTATTTATTCTCCGGATCTTAGCCACTAAATATCTATTACAAATTTCTGTCAGGATATTTTCTTAAAATTTTAATGCTTTTCTGGGAATTCTATTATAGGCTTATGCTTCTACATAAGTGGACAAACTAAATTTTTACTTAAAATTTAACTGATAAATAACCTAAGATCCTCTATTAACATGTACATACTTAATAAAGTGTTTCCCTAATGAATTATCTAATAAATTACCACCCAGTCTAACTGAGGGGATGAAGTAGGTTAAACTAATGGCTGAAAATTTTCTTTATTGTTTTTCCTCCACACTGAATTCAAAATTAAATGATAACTGAAATCCTGCCTTGCTTAAACTCAACATAAACTAGATTAGGCCAAATATTTCCCCAAATTAAGATCATGATTCTGGGTACCTGTCTCAATTTCTCTTATTTGATAAAACAAGTAAAAATAGGTTTATAAATGATTCAAACAAGAAAATGGACTAACTTGTTTGTTGGAGCAGAGCAGAGCTGAAAATTCAGGCTTGGGGATAAGATTATAAGAAGGAATAATGTGATTTTCCTAATATGAGTTATTTTTCATCCTGAATAAAGATAGAAGTGCTGATTACCAATGTCCATGCAATTTGGAGTGGTCAGTCAAGAACTATTAGTGAATAATATTGTTGACAAATACAATAAGGAAATAAATGAATATGACCATCTTATTTTTTCCTTCGATTATCAATATATGTGTTTCCACCTTTTATTTAGCTCTCTTGGAAAGCTAGTGCATGGATATCACCAAATCAAAATGGATTAGTGTTTGAGACATCATTACATTTTATGTTATTAAGCAAATCAGTGTGTAGAAAAGCCTGAGATGTCCCTAACAAGTGATTTCACATGTACTTAAATGAGATTCTTCATCAAGAAAAGTGAAATAATTCCACTATAATAATGCTAGCAGTGATAATATAAGCTTTCCCTCACAGAACATTGCATAGGAAAAATGGAAATACACAATGTCCGCTGAATCTGAAATTTTATTCAAGTCTCAATTTTCATATTTCATTTTATGTAAACTAGGGCACACTGATTATTTCCACTAAGCTGTCATTTTATTAATCTAATAATGAATGTTCCACCTTCTGACCTACCTAATGTGATTATTATAAAAATAAATAATGGATATGAAATAGTTTTCAGCACATGCACTTCAATGAGTTTGACTTATTAAGTGAGTTTGATTAACATTTGAAAATTGTCTCTCTAATTATCCTCATATCCTACTAATTATTAGGAATTTAAAATAAAAGAAATCTGGTAATATATCCTAAATTACTCAACATTGTAGTCTTTGATTACTTAGTCACTGAGAATTTCAGGACAGTGATAAATCCGTTTTTTTTTTTTTTTTTTGTAGCAATAACTCTAGGTCTCATAGTTATGTTCATTGACTAGAAATTAATAATAATGCATGATTTGTATTAAGGAATGTTTCATGTTCAATTGATCTATTTTATTCCAAGATTACGATCTCAGAGTTCATGAATTCATGAAGACTGCTTAGTGAAGAACCATGGACTTCTTATAAAGTTTTGAAGATCCCTATTTTGTTTTCACTAGAATGGAATTCTAGGGAGTTTCTGTTTGGGAAATAAGAACTGCTTCATAAAACATACAACTTGTTTTTTAGAGGATCTAATTTGCCTTTTGTGTCTGTGCTATATATCATGAACAAAATCAACATGGGGAGAAAGCACTTATTTCATTTTTTAGGATACAGTCTATCATGGAGGGATGCCAAGGAGTTTGAAGCATCAAAACACAAAGATTTCTGGACTGCTTCCTCTATCACATTCAGTAATTTTTCTTAAACTGTCCAGGCCCAAATGCCCAAGGATGGTACCACCTATAGCAGTCTGGACCTTACTATATCAATTAGCAATCAAGAAGATGCTCCATAGATTTGCTCACAGGTAAATCTGATGGAGATATGTTTTCAATTGATTGTTCCTCCTCCCAAGTGTGTCAGGTCGATTACTAAGTATATCTGTCTCATTAGAGTAATGGAACTAGTTCACTTTCTGACACGTTCATTCGCTAACATAAATATACTGGCAGAGTGGAATGTTAAGTTACAGAAAGATGCACAGTTCCAAACACAGATGTGAAATATTTTATTCAGTAATATAAATGGTAAGCTTATGGGTGTGTGTACTGCCACAAAGGTAAGACATTTCCTAAAAGGCTTCAGTCTACCTATACTCATGAAAATGTGTGGTATATATATATATATATTATATATAATTATATATAATATATTATCGTTTCTTATAGATGATCCCTTGACCAAACTAATTGTCTCTTCACCTTTCTTGGAAAAAGGATTTTGATCAGTATCATGGCAATATTGTCATGCTCACAGCATTGATCCACACTCATCACGTAAGATTTTATGTCTACTACAGGTAGTTTCTTGATTAGGGGTGCGGACCAATGTCCCCTTCCCTTTCTCAGTGCTCTGAGTCATTCTGGTTTTAACTTATATAGACCTTGCCTACACTGACTGCCACAGTCTCAGTGAGTTCATATGTGCATCAGTCAAGTTGTGTCTGAAAGACACTGTTTCTTTGGAGTAATACATCACTTCTGGCTCTTACAGTTGGTCTGTTTCCTCCTCTGCATAGATCCCAGAGACTTGAGGGGAGGGCTTTGATAAAGACATCTCATTTAGGACTGAGTACTCCAAAGTCCCTCACTCTGCACATTGTCTAGCTATAGGTCTCTGTGTTGGTCCTCAGCTACGGCAAAAAAGAAGCTTCTTTGATGATGCCTCAGTGAGGTATTATTGATTTAAATATAGAACTAAAGAAATAATCTGTCTAGCTTTTTTTTGGGTCATAAGGAGAAGGAATTAAAAATTGGCTATATGTGTGGAATATGTCATTTAGGGGGATTAAACATTATTTGTACTTTTCAAATGTTTGTGTCATTTTTCCACTTTAAATTTTTTTAGTTTTTGAGATAATATAATTAAAACATTTCTGTCTTCCTTTTTCTCCCTCTAAACCTTCATATACCTCTCTTAGCTTTGTTTAAAATTTATGACCCTTCTTTATTATTATTAATTTAAAACAAGTTAGTTATGACCTTAACAATGTAGCTTTGCCCAACCATCTCCTTATTTAGGAATTAATTTCTGATGTTTATTCTTATATTTTTAAAAGTTAACTGAATTTTAAACCTATATCTGGGGAAAATTTATGTTGACAGTACTGTTCCATAAATAATAATGTTTTAAATTTTATTCCTTAGAAAAAAATTATAGGAAAAAAAAAGAGTTAAATCTCATTTTTGTGAGATTAGCCTGGAAAAATCAAGAGGTACAGGAAGACAGATCCTTCTTGTAGTTAGTAGAGGCCAAAGAATGCAGAGCAGCAAAGAGGATCTTATTAATAAAGAAACTATGTTAACTCCAGTAAAGCAACTGACTGCACTTGTTACTTTTTAAAGTTCTCAATCATGCCACATATTAAATCCTTGCCAATATTTATTTTTTGTGACTCTTTCTTTGCACATCACTATCAGAAACTCTTATTTGCAATTACTTGAAGACTATATATATATATATAATATATATATATATATAATGCAGCAATTCATTTATAATTAAAGAATGAGATAAGATAGAAATGTAAGTGGAAATATCTCAATATAGAGGTTGTTTTCACATCTAGTCTAGAGCACTATACCAGGTTTTAAGAATCACTTTTTATCTAAACATTTGTTTCTTTACATCTAAACTGATCAGAAGTTATATAATCAATTGCTGTCAGAGCCAAACCTAAGAATGTTGGATGCTCGAGAGATTGTGCTGGGTGGATTGTGGAGAATTAGTAAGAATATTGCTTTTCACAGTGTCAGCCAGCTACTTATTATCTACAGGTTATTGGAAAAAGCATGCTAAATATTTCAGATTTTCAATTTTGAAAAAAATTAGTAGCAAATGTATAAAATATCCAAATTTATAAATGTTGATAATTCAGTTTTATTGAACATTATATGCCCAATATTTCATAGGCAGCACTGGGTTTGGAGATTGCATGCTGCTGGTTTTTATCATAGCTATGGTGCTATGGTATCTTAATTGGAAGTGTGCTAGACATAATTTAACATTTCACTCATGATTCAGGAACTTCCAAGGGGTTTGAAGGTGATGGCTCAGTGGTTTAAAATGATTCTTTGGCAAGCAGGGGAAGCTGAGCTTTAATCTTCAACATGCACACAAAAAACAGACACCAAGTTGCATGCTTGCAACAGCAGCAAATCATGTTACAGAGACAGGCAGTTCCCAAGAACTCACTGGCTGGCCAACCTGGGGTGAAACTGACAAGCTTCAGTTAAGCGAATGCTCTTGCCTTAAGTAAATAAGGCAAAGAGAAAGGCATGATGGAAGAAGAGATTTGATCTTCTATATCGGCCTCCACATGATGCATGTGCAGGCACATTTGTTTGCATAATACACACACACACACACACACACACACACACACACACACACACACACACTCTTCAGAATTTTAAGAGTAGCATTGTTTTAGAAAACTAACAACACAATTATTGTCCAAAATGATAGACAAAAGTGACTTTAGTTACTAACAGAGAAACTAAATGATTTCTGTTTTCCCTATTTTTTTCTGAACATGCTCCATGCCATCTGTAGTTATAGGAAGAGAAGTGTTAGCGCAGTTTGATGTTTACTAGGTATGAGTTAAACAAACCAGATAGTTCTGTGCTGCATAATTTGCTGTCATAGAAAATGTCCCTGGAAACATGCATTATTACCAAACCAATGCCTAATATTATAACCCAGTGACAAATAGAAAGCCCAGTGCACCTGCTAATAATGGCAGCCTCTACCAAAGGCTTGGCCTACAATCGGTTTGTTAGGGGAAAACCAGCTTTCTAAAAGTCTAATTATCAACATTTCAACTGATTATGATGATTCTCAAAAAAATTACACTAAAACATAGTGCTGCTTATATGACAAGACAATGACACACACCATGTTCAGTCTCAATGGCAGACTAGACCTTCCAAAAACCCATCAATAGACATCACATTGGAAAACATGTATGTGTCACAAATAGAAATTATCCCTGAATTCATATGGGAAATTAACATTTTTCAGTCGAACTTTTTAATGTGCTTCAGAAAATAGTACTCTTCAAGTGCTTGGATTTTCTTTGTATCTGTTTCTAAAAAACAGTTTTCACCTTGGAAAGTCAAACTCTACTGATTGCTAGTCATGGGTACTCACACCAAAGGAATTGATGCAGTTACTAAAATTCAAAGTCCTGAAACCACCTCCGAGGCAGCCTTTTCTTCAGAAACAAATAGCAGGCAGGAAGTGGGTTTGGTCTTTGTGGAGATGCAAATTCACTTGCAAGACTCCCTTCCCTCCTGCTCAGCACTTAATTGAAACTTCAATTAGAAAATTGTGCTATTTGGTTTGGCTTATATTAGTGAATTACTCCCCTCCCCCATTTCTCTTCCTCTTTGTTCATTAAATTTACCTTGGATGCCTTTGTACTTGCTGGCTTACATTACTCATAGATTTATTTGCAGTCAAATTTTCAAATTTTTGTCTACAATCATTTTTCCTGACTTTTTACATTTCTGCACAGTATTTTTTCTAATTTATTTACCTCCTTATGCACAAATTGGCACATGCAAATATAATGAGAAAGAAGAAAAGGAGAGAGAGGAGAAAGAGAGAGATCTCCATTTTCTTCAAGTTCAATACTAATATTTTAAGTAGATTATATTTTGGCTTAGCTTTGAGATTCTTTTTCCTAGAAGATTGATGTTTATAGGAACATATATCTTTTATTATCTTTATAAGAATGCTAATTTCAAAATTAAAAATAACATTTCACATATAAATTTACCTTGCAGTTTACAGTTCTGTGTTCAGAAAGATGTTAGATCTCTCTAAACACTGCTATAATCAGGAGGCAGAATAGTTTTATACCTGCCAGATCAGCCTGGCTTCAGGGACTTGGACATAACTAGGGTGGCAAGAGACTGAAGAAGAGACAAATTCAGACAGATACAAAGACAGAGAGACTGGGACCAGGTTGTCTAGGCTGACAGAAGCCTCAGCCCACTGGAAATTCAGTGGGGCTACTATACAGAGCTGAACACAGAGGTAGGTTATTGTACATAGTTGGACACATTGGAGGAGTTATTATATACAGATAACCAAGAAAGTGGTATTTATGGGATACAGCTCAATCAAGGGGACAGACAGGTTTAGCTAATCTTGATAAGCAATCTCTGTAAGGGAAGCAATCTTCATGCTCTAAGCATCTTAGAAGAAAAATACATTGGGCATTTTCTGCACACACTGTCAATATCAACACGGGTGCCAGAAGGGAAGGCTCTACCCTTTCCTTCTCCGCCTTGCCCCCAGGGATAAGACTTAGGAATTCCTTCATGGGTCTGAGTTTCTGGTATCTTTGCCATAGCCATGTCAACAGTACACAGTGACTCAAGACATCACTTATTCAGAGCTCCCCTCTGCTGCTCCTTGCTGGTCAGTACCCTACTCATGACTCTTGGCAACTGTGGATATGTGGATATTGTATTATTTGGCTTTGGGGAATATATTCTAAATGAAATCATGCACCATACAGTTGTTTGACTTGGGCCTCTGCAATTAGCAAAATGCATCTGAGCCTCATCTATATGACTGAATGTGTCAAGAGCTCTAATTATAACTTTTATTAAAGTTTTATTATTTTATACAAAACAAGTTTACTATTTCTAAAATTGGTTCTGTTTGGAATCATTTATTACCTGATAATACTTGAGAGTGTGATTTAATTGCTGTTTATTTTTATACATGATAAAACCTTGTTGTTCATAAAAGTCATCAGTACAGCTTTCTGCTTCAAACAGGTCTTCAGTCACTACCCCCTTCATTGGAAGAAGAAGGGCGGTTGGCATATAGAATGAATGCTATTGAGTGGCAAGCTTTTGTGGCTAGAATATGGATGGATATATATCTGGTGTCCTGGGGTAAATAGTCTACATAGTTATTCAAATAACTAAAAAAGAGCTTTTTGGTCCTGTCACCACCATTTATATTAAAGTCTATAGTTTTCGCCTGGAAGTTGGTTTCTTCTCTCTCTCTCTCTCTCTCTCTCTCTCTCTCTCTCTCTCTCTCTCTCTCTCAATAAAGGTATATTAGCTGAGGAGGTAAGTGTCCTGGTTAAATTTTTGCCAATTTAAGACAAACCTAGACATATCTGGGAAAGGGGGTTCTTAATTTAGAATATTATCCTCTCAGATTGGCCTGTAGTCAAGTCTGTGACAGGGTAAATGAAAAACCAGCCTGCCTTTGTCTTAGGCTTGAAAGCCATCTTATAGAAAAGTCAAACTTGGTTCATTCCTATACATGACTAAATCTGTATCACCTGCTCAGGAAATGATAATAATGCTTTTGATTCAAATAATTAACTCTTTTGCCTGCTCTTGGGACACTTTTCCTCCTACTGGCTTGCCTCCTCCAGGATATAAGGGTTTGTGCCTAGTCTTACTGCATCTTTTTATGCCATTATCAGTTGATATGCCTGAGAGGCTTGTTATTTTCCAAAGAGAAGTGAAGGACCAATGAATCTGGGTGAGAGGGAAGTTGGGGGAACTGGGAGGAGTGGAGGGAGGGGAGGCTGCCATTAGTTTACATTGAATAAAGCTGTTATGACTATCTTGTTATGACCACCTTATTATGATTTCCTTGCAACCATGTCTTTGGTTCAGGAGGTTACTATGACCAACTAGTAATGCCCATATTCTGCTTCTATAACCCCACTTATTCATCTGCTAAATCCCCTATTTGGAAACTCCCTACTTCTGAACTATAAAACCCTTTATGCCAGGTGGTGGTGGCAAATGCCTTTGATCCTAGCACATGGATGGCAGAGGCATGTGAATCTCTGGGTTTGAGGCCAGCTTGGTCTACAAAGTGAGTTCCAGGACAGAAAGACTAAACAGAGAAACCCTTTCTTGAAAAACCAAACCAAAATAAAACAAAACAAATCAAAAAACCAAACAAACAAAAAATCACCTTTATCTTTACCATGTCCAATGCTGATTTCTTGAACTTTGCCTTTAGGCAAAGACAGCCCTGTACACCAATTTTAAAAAAAGTTTGCTTTAATTAATTTGGCTATGATAATTTGAGTCAGTGATCTTTCTCCTTGAATCTGTGGCATTAACATATTGTCTTAATTAATGATTGATGTGGGAGGGCTCAATTCAATGTGGCCAGTGGCACTGCTGTGGATATGGTCCCGGGTAATATATGATAGAAAACTGTGATATACTGGGGGTTCAAGACAGAAATCCTTGTTCCTCTGTGGCCTCTGCCTTAGTTCACACATCCAGACTTCTGCCTTGAATTCATGTTCTCACTTCCCTCAGTGATGCAGTATGGTATGAGAAATGTGCTCTGAAATCAACCCTTTACTCCACAAGCAACATTTGGTCATGAGATTTCATCACAGAAACAGAAACTCTAAATAAGACAAATTTAAAACAGGTTTATGGGGGAACTTCTGTAACAGACATGACCATGTCTTTAAAAGGATTGTGAAAGTAATATTGAACTTTGGACTAGAGAAGCCATTGAATGGTCAGAGCAAAATGGGCTATCATGGGAACTGAGAATACGGTGCTAAGAGCAGCGCAGATGATGGAGGCCTGGCTTGTGAAGTTTCAGAGGGAAGGGAAGGTAACAGCAGGACCAGTTTTGTTCTTTTACATATTAAGACTTTGGTTCTGGTCAGCTGGAGCTAAAGGATTTGTTGTGATTAATAAGAGATCAGACCACTAAAGAGAACCCTTTGCTTTATTAGGATAATCAATACTGTAGATCTGGAGCTGACAAATCAGCTGTAATTAAAAAGAGAACATCATCATTGAGGCAAAATCATCTGGGAAGTATTAACTCAGTGTCAGCACACAGAAACTGTGATCAGAGGTAGCCAAAGCTTTACCTTGTGCTGGAAACCAAACTTGATAATATGCAAGTGTCTACTATGTGGTATAGATATTGAAGGCATGAAAGTGTCATGGGGAACAGCAGTCTTGTAGCCTGGAGTAGCCAACGGTAAAGGTGCAGTCTTAGCTGCACTGGAGACTCTAACATGTGAGATGTCTAAACTGTCAGAAAACCACCAATTAGAGTGGAGGGTGTAAGGTGGAGCTATCCTGATCCTTTTAGACTGTTGGTGCCATGTATGGCAGAAGCAGAGATGTGGAGCTGCCCAGTACCTCAGCAGTCCAGAAAGGCATAACAAGTACATATGCATTAGAAATAAATGCAAATTATAAGGAAAATATATGCCAGGCAGTGTGGTGGCACATGCCTTTAATCCCAGCACTTTGGAAGCAGAGGCAGGCAGATCTCTGTGAGTTTGAGGCCAGCCTGGTCTACAGAGCGAGGTCCAGGAAAGATGCCAAAGCTACACAGAGAAACCCTGTCTCATAAAAGGGAAATACACATATATTTCTACAACAAAAATAATGTATAGAAAATCCTTTCTTGCCTAATATTAGCTCTCAGTCATTTTTCTGTGAGATACATTGCAAGAATGGAGTTAACATTCTTGACATATTTGCATAGAATATTCAAATTTTAACCATTATGGTACTGAAGCTAGGGGCAAATAAGTGGCAGCAATGTATACTCATCGGGGCCTTGCAGACCCTTACTGAAATATGGATGATTGGCTATATGTAAGATTGTGGAAAACACTAAAACAATTCATCGCCCCAAAGTTCCATTATATATACATTATATAATGTATGACCAACTTGTGAAAGCTGCATTAGAGTCCCATTTTCAGTTACCTTTCCATTTCCTGTCCACTTTAACAACTTCCAAGGAGGAGGAACTGTAGATGGAAGATGGGAATAAATGCCGAAAATTACATGTATTATGATATGTGGATGAATTGTTTGTTACAAGAAAAATGTCGAGATATTTATCTGATATTTACTGTTCTGCTTATTTAATTGCCATGGCTACCAGGTAAAGCTATCTTTACTTCAAGACAGCAATGGGATGATCATATTATAGTGGGAAGAAAAAGCCATATGACAGCTCCATAGGAAAACAAGACTGTTCCTTTATGTTAACTATCTCTATGTTTCAGAATATTGACTATGTTTTAAAGTTCTGAAAAGTTGTCCTAAAAGAATGTTGAAGGTCTTATAAAAAAAAAACAAAGGGAAAATGAAGAAGAAAATAGAATAACATGCTTAGAAATTAAAATTAAAAATATGTGGACTCTCAGGTTGCATAGTGGCAATTGTTAATTTGTACTCTTCTATTTAGTGAACAGATGGATTCATTTATTTCTCTCTTCCTTCTTCTAAGGGTGAAAATCATAATACTGATATCAAAATACATGAGTCTGAGACTGTACAATTTTCACACATCAGCTAACATAAAATTACTAAGTAACTTGGATTCACTGTACATGGCTCTTTGAGAACATCTTACATTATATTTAGCTTACATTATATTTGGGATAGACACTTTCCTGGTGTAGTAAGTCTTCATAGACCTTTATTATTGAAATGCACTTTTCTAAATAGTCACCCTAGAGCCAGCAGAAGGAAAAATGTAATATATTTTGGTTCACTAATCCAGTTGGTTTTCCCATGGAAAGCTTTCACGAAAACCATCAGAGGAACTAAGTAAATAGTTTAATTGATAGCATGTTGTCCTAACATTCAGGAAACCCTGGGACCAACCCTAAGCACTGTATAATCAGAATATAATTTATGCATATAATCCTGAGGACAGACAAGTCCAAATTTCAAAAGTCATTATTGGCAGGTTATTGAGTTTTAGGCAAGCCTGGGCTAAAATGCACCTAAAAAAATAAAATAGGAGAGGAGCTTGTGTGTAAACAGAAAGTGTTCATTAGGAAGGGCAAGGAGATAAGAAAATAATTGTGGGGGGCACTTTGACAAAGTACAGGATATATAATTAAAATGTAGAAAAATAAATTCAAAACTTCTCTGATTGTTGGCTTAAAAATGACCATTTATTATGACATGTTCCAGCAATGCCATAATTTGTATTTTGAGTGATGCAATAGTTGTTTGTAGTACATGTCTTTATTTTTTCTGAACAGGCAATTTGGTTTTCTTCAACAAGAGAAACAATAGGTTATACATTAAAACCCTTAGTCTCTGTGGTCCTAACATATGTTTGTGGCAGCTTCCTGTTATTGCAGTGGTTGTGGCCTACAGAGACTTCATGACTTAACTGTTACTTCTAGGGGAAACTTGGGTTTAGGTACTTGTGACCCATCGGTCACAATTTCTTTGTCTAACAGTCAATCATTTCATTATATTTGTGTTTTGGCTGAATGATGCTTCAGAAGCATCAACCTTGCACTCATGGCAATAGGACTAAAACTTACATATAGACAAAGATTACATAATATGTGCCTTGCCCCTACAGAGGACATACACCTAAGTACTATGCTGTGCATCATTTTTTTTTTGTATATAGTAAAATCAACTAAGCACAAAATTTACTAAAATACAGTCACAACCTGATGAAAAAGAACATTTGTTTACATCAGGAAAGGATTTCTTCTAGTGCCACTTTAGCTGATGACATAAGTTCTAGCAATTACAAATTTTTGCATCTCTCTGCATAGCACTGAATGTTTGCAAAATGCTATATAGTTCATTTAAACATAACTAAATGTTAGCCATCTGGTGAACTTATGAAACCTATGAATGATGGGAATCAACCATATTCTTGAATTATACAATTCTTGAAAACTCACTATAAGAAATGCTATTATTATTTGTGCTTGTGTAAATGTGTGCATGTACAAGTTAGGTTTTAGGATTGCATGCCCATGCACAGGCATGAAGAGATGAAAATTGCTCTCCTTCTTATTGTCTTGAGACAATCTCTCACTGAACCAAAGTTAGTCCTTTTTCTAGTCTGGCTGGAAAGTAATCTCTGGGAATCCACCTGTCTTCTGCATTTGTAGGGTTTCAGGCACATTCAGCTTACCTGGCTTTTTATGGGGAAACTGGAAATTTGAGCTCAGGTTCTCCTGTTCTCATGTTTACAAAGTCATCTCATCCACTGAGGCATCTCAGTCTTTGTATGTTAAATATAACATTTTAATCTTAAATTGATAACTTGTTATAACCAGTACGTTCAGAATATACAGAAGAATTCAGGATAATCCAGGCTTTGACAGCTTTTGTGGTTTCATCCTCAGAAATCCTTAAAACTCTCTATATTATTATGGTGCTTCCTTAGAAAATTAAGAATCCATCTCCCCCAAGACCCAGCTGTAGCACTCTTAGGCATATACCCAAGGAATGCTCAATCATACCACAAGGGCATTTGCTCAGCTATGTTCATATCAGCATTGTTTGTAATAGCCAGAACCTGGAAACAACCTAGATGCCCTTCAACTGAAGAATGGATAAAGAAAATATGGTACATATACACAATGAAGTACTATTCAGCAGAGAAAAACAATGACATCATGAGGTTTGCAGGCAAATGGATAGATCTAGAAAAAATCATCCTGAGGGAGGTAACCCAGACTCAGAAGGACAAACATGGTATGTCCTCACTCATAGGAGGATACTAGATGTAAAACAAAGATGACTAGACTGCTACACAGCTCCAGGGAGGCTACCTAGAAAACGGGACCCTAGGAAAGACACAGGATTGCCCAATGACAGAGAAATGGATGAGATCTACATGAACAACCTAGACAACAGTGGGAGTAATGAAGGGCAAGATTTGAGGGAAAGAAAGCTTAGGGGAGCAGGAGATCCCAGCTGGATCAAGAACAGAAAGGGCAATGGAGGAATAACAGACCATGATAAATGAAGACCACATGGAACAGGAATAGGCAGGGTGCTGGAGAGGTTCCCCGGAAATCCACAATGATACATCCTCTGTAGACTGCTGGCAATGGTCGAGAGAAAGCCTGATCTGACCTAGTCTGGTGATCAGATGGCCAAACACTATAACGGTCATGCTGAAACTCTCATCCAATAACTGATGGAAGTGGATGCAGAGATCCTCAGCCAGACCCCAGGTGGAGCTCCAGGTGTCCAATTGTCGAGAAAGAGGAGGGACTGTAAGAGTGGGAATTGTTGAGACCAAGATTGGAGAGGCACAGGGACAAATAGCCTAACGAATGGAAGCACATGAATTATGAACCAACAGCTGTGGAGCCCCCAGCTGGATCAGGCCCTCTGGAGAAGTGAGACAATTGAATAGCTTGAACTGTTTGGGAGGCATCCAGGCAGTGGGACCAAGACCTGTCCTTAGTGCATGAGCTGGCTGTTTGGAACCTTGGGCTTACACAGGGACACATGCTCATCCTGGAAGGAGGGGACTGGCCCTGCCTGTACTGAATCCACCAGGTTTAAATGAATCCCCAGGGGAGTCTTGGCCCTGGAGGAGATGGGAATGGAGGGGAAGGGCTGGGGAGAAGGTGGGGCAGGGGCGGGAGTCGGCAGGACAGGGGAACCCATGGCTGATATGTAAAATTAAAACACAAATATAATAATTAAATAATGTGCAAAAAATCGTCTATATTATTATTCACTCTATTTGCCTCAACACAAGCTAAGGAAAAACACCGGATCTCCAGATTTCTGTGGGAGACCACGATCAAGGACTGAGAAGACTAGTTTCAAAAACTCTTCCTCTGAAATGCAAAAAAGGAGTTTGACCACTCATAGGCAATCCTGTAAATAGTAAGTGCCAATCCAGAATATCCACTGGATTTAAAGAGCTCTGACTCGCCTACCAGGTGACTTTCTCCAGTGGTGGTTTCCACTGTAGGTGTTAGATGAGAAGTATTCAATGGGTAAATTGATCTGAGCGAAAAGTTTTCAATAAATAGAGTAGAGAGGAAGACAAAAGACACCTGTTGAGTTGTAGCATGGTGTGTCTAGAAGTAAATCTGATTGGAGACACTCGAGTCTTTAATGACATCAGAGAGATTTCCCTAGCATAAGAATAGAAAGAAATTGAGATAAATGAAGTTGTGATCAAAGATTATGTGTTAAGAGTTTAGATCAGCAGTGGTCCAATAGTTTGAGATGCCAACAAAGTCTAAGACAGCCCAAAGATTTGAAAATGAAAGGTTTAGATTGATTGATTCCTGCTAAAGACTTTTTTCATTGTTGAATATTGGATTTGTTCCACATTTATTCTGATTGAAGCTCCTGAAACAGAACAATGTGAGTTATACAGTAATGTCCATTACAAATAAGGGATGATAACTGTAGAGGTTGAAAGTAGCTGTAGATGCTTGGAGTTTAATGTAATACACCTTAGGTGAGAAGTGCCTATATGAGATTAAGAGAAGAGTTATTAGGAATTGGAGATAGGCAGTCAGGAGGATGCCATTGCCATCTCAGATCTCCAAGTTCTCTGTTGTATAGGAGGCTGAGAGAACATCATATTGCTGTTAGAGGAACCGTTGGGGAACTTAATGTGCTCAGTCTGAAAGGAAACATAAAATAATGTCAAACATGTTCAGAGAAAATCGCATACATAGGTTTAGCATTTAAGGCATTCTACAAAACACACTTTACAAAACTGGCTGTGAAAGGAGAGTGGTAAGTAAAAAGATGGAGAATGCTGAGCAAGAAGGAAAAGAGGGTAAATTGGTTTTGTATATTTGGTTGTACTTAAGGATAGTTGGAATTAAATAAGTTGATAAGTTAAATAGGAATTTCATTCTTAGCAAAAGCACATGTAAATCTCAGTCAGCAACAGAAACTCAACTCGCCAGACTGTGCTTCCCAGTCTTAACCCATGCATTTGGCTTCGGGTTGATTAACATGGGTGCCAGTGTTCTCAATCATCTGGAAACAGCTGGCCCATTCTGAGACCCGATTCTAAGAAACTTTCCAGGCTGGTTATCAAGACTGCCTGTGCATAGATTTAGAAGCTAAGAACAGCTGGGTTTTCTATCAAGGAAATTTGAGAGTCGAAGCTGATTGTGTAGGTTTGATCTCCTCAACTGTGTTCTTATTTTCTGTCTCTCCTTTTCTCTG
The DNA here is from genome assembly GCF_903995425.1 of Onychomys torridus. NCBI lineage: Eukaryota > Metazoa > Chordata > Mammalia > Rodentia > Cricetidae > Onychomys > Onychomys torridus. Next base: position 69,504,774 of record NC_050451.1, on the reverse strand, counting down.
GCCTTCCCATTTAATCAATATGCTTACTCAGGTATTCACACACACACACACACACACACACACACACACACACACAGAGAGAGAGAGAGAGAGAGAGAGAGAGAGAGAGACAGAGACAGAGACAGAGAGAGACAGAGAGAGACAGAGGCAGACAGAAAGACAGAGGCAGAGACACAGAGAGACACACAGATAGATTCAGTATACAAAAGAAAATATATATCCTGCTTCTGTATTCCATTACCACTTTTTGTTATACATTGTTTCTTCCCTTTATACCTCTTTCTCTCCCTCCATATCATACGTCCCTTTCTACATACATAAATACATACTGTGTGTGTGTGTGTGTGTGTGTGTGTGTGTGTGTGTGTGTGTGTCCTACAGCTGGAGAAATGGGTTAGCAGTTAACAGATAGGCTGTGATCAGTTCCCTGAATTCACATTAGGCAGCTCACAACCCCTTGTAACTCCAGCTCCAGGGGGATCTGGCACCTCTGTACACTACAGGCTCCTGCACTCAGCTGCACATACCCCTACACACATGTGCATAACTAATAAATAATAAAACTAATGCTTAAAATCTAGATTTGACTGATTTTGTTGGTCAAGTTACATTCATTTTCCTGAAACTGACACAATTTCTTCTTTATGGCTGAATAAAATTCAATTGTGCCTATATATCACATATTGTTTTATCAATTGGTTCATTAATGATCATCTAGGCTGGTTGCTTATCTTGGCATTGTGAGATCACAACAATCAATATTGATATGTATCTCTCTGTGTGCTACTCTTGGATTCCTTCAAGTTTACGATCAATAGTGACAGACCCTGAACATACAGCGTTGTTGTTCTATTTTTTGCTAATGTCTGCACCATTCCCACCAGCATTCCTCATCGGATGTTTTGTCTTTTATGTTTTCACAATAGCCATTTCACTATGGTGATAGGGAATCTCAATAGACTTTTAATTTCTATTTCCATATAACAAAAAATACTGAAAAGTAAATTACAATGGCCATTTTTAGATCCATTTGTTCAAATTATATTTTACCTGCTTTGTGATTAGAGGTCGTGGGTTTTGTGTTTTATTTTTGGAGTTTGCTATGGATCCCAGATATTAATAGTCTATCTAATATATAAATGACAAAGATTTTTCTTCTTTCTTGGAGGTTGTCTCTTTATTCTACTAATCGTTGCCTTTGCTTTTTGAAATCTATGCCATCCCATAATTCATGGGATTATTCTCTGAGCTACTTAAATCTTTTCCAGAAAGGTTTTGAACAGGCCTGTATCTTGAAGTGTTTGGGCTAAGTTTTTTCTCTAGAACTTCCAGAAATTCATTTCAGTAGATACAAAAATGGCTTTCCTTAAAGTTTAATATATTTTCATGATAAAAATTCTGAAGATACTAGGAATAGAGTGTATCTCCATGTAACAAAGACTATAAATTATAAATAAATAGCTAGTATTGTACTAAGTGGGGAAAATTTGAAAGTATTTCCTGCAAAATCAAAGAAAAGACGATGCTGCTTGCTGTCTCCACTCTTGTCTGATACTGTTCTCCAAGTCTTAGGAAAATAAATTAGCCAAGAGAGGAATAATAAGATACATGCTAATTTTAAAAGAACATATAAATCATTTCTATTTGCAGATGGCATGATCCCACATTTTAAAGCCTCTATGGATTCTTCTAGACATCTCTTCAACCTGACACACATGCTAAGTGAAGTAGCAGTAGAAGACACAAGGCCAGTAAGTGAAGATTACTAGCCTCTGTAGCATGTGGCAATAAAAAATTACTGAAAAAAAGATATGCACAATACTTTTTCTCAGGTTCTGGAGATGGCTAGTATATTTGAAGATGTACTGTACAAGGATGAGAAACTGGGGTTGTACAAATAAGAATGGCATGCTCCTGTATTTGAATGTTTAGTCATCAGAATGTTAGTCCTCATTAGCCACTACTTGAGAAAGGATTAGGAATTATGGCCTACTTGGGATAGTTGTGGCTTTGTTTGAAGGAAGTGTGCCACTGGAAGTGGACTTGGAGGTTTCAAAATCCCAAGCCAGGCCCAATGTCTGTCTATCTATTTGTCTGTCTGTTGATTTGTCTGTCTGTCTGTCTCTCTACCTCTATGTCTCTCTGTCTCTGCTTCTCTTTCTCTGTCTCTCTGTCTCTGTCTCTGTTTCTGTCTCTCTTTCTCTCTCTTTCTCTCTCTCTCCCTGCTACCTGTGGATCTGAATGTACAATTTCTCAGTTACTTCTCCAGCACCATTTCTGCCTGCATGCTGCTGTGCACCCACCCTACCATGCTCCTTACCATATCCCATGATGATGATGAACTACCTCTGGAACTATAATGATAACTGTTTGAAAATGCCATAATGAAACATATTACTTTGTAGGCTATTCAAAGAAACAAACCCAAAGGGAGAAAAGTGCCCAACAATATAAACATTTTCTAACAAAATTAGATAAATATAGGAATATGTTAATTTTTTTGTCAGATTGCCACCAGCTGGAGTTATCTGTAAAGAGTGAACATGGTTTTAGAAAATGCCTCCATCAGATTGGCCTATAGGCAAGCCTGTGAAGCATTTAAGCATTTTCTTAATAAATGATTGACATGTGGGGGCCCAGCCCACTCTGGGTGGTGCCACATTTGGGCAATGGGCAATAATCTCAATGATCTGAATTGTATATATATATATATATCATGCTGAGCAAACTGGAAAGCAGAGTTGCTCCAGGGATTTGATTTAGTTATGGCCTCCAGAATCTAGTTTTGCTTCCTACCATGACTTCCCTTCAGGATGGAATGTAAGATGGACAAAGAATAAACCCTTTTTTCCCCACGTTGCTTATGGCCATGGTGCTTATTACAGGAATGAAAACAGGCTAAGATAGAGAGTAAATAAATAAATAAATAAATAAATACATGCATACATACATAAATTGATTCAGCAAGCTAAAAAAAAAAAAAGAAACAGATAAAGCCAAAATTCTACTAAAAGTACAGCAGAAATGTTGTTTGAGAATGAAAAATTGAGATAGAAAATTAGATAAATAATAAATGATGAAAAATAAAAGCATAATAGTTCTAAAATTATTTTAAAGTAAAACTATTAGTAAAGAGGACAGACAAGAGACAAATTAAAAAGATGGCCTATCTGTAAGGTGTGGTGCTATTTTATTTGTGCTGTAATAAAGCTTGCCAGAAAATCGGAAGGAGGAGCTAGCCACTAGTTCACCATAGAGGTCTGGAGGTCTGAAGGTCTGTACAGACAGACAGCAGAGAGAGGAAGTGATAAGTGGGGGGGGTGTGGAGAGACAAAATTGATCTCTTTCAGGGACGGATTTTGTAGGGGTAAGAATTAGTAGCTTGCTGCTCTGCTTCTTGGATCTTTCAGCTTTCACCCAATATCACAGTTTAGCAATTTGTGACACAATAACACTTCTAGTTACTGAAAATTCGGCCTGTGTGGCAGTGGCACAAGCCTTTAATCCTAGCACTCGGGAGGCAGAGCCAGGCAGATCTCTGTGAGTTTGAGGCCAGCCTGGTCTAGAGATCAAGATGCCGATCCTGGACAGGCACCAAAACTCCACAGAGAAACCCTGTCTTGGAAAAAAAAAAGAAAGAAAGAAGGAAGGAAGGAAGGAAGGAAGGAAGGAAGGAAGGAAGGAAGGAAGGAAGGAAGGAAAGAAAGAAAAGAACTTCCGAACCTGTGGAGTGTTTTGTTTCCTATGACTCATGCTAGTTGTGGTCCCATGTGGGAAAAGTGTCAGGCGCCAGTGCCAGTGCTGTGTCAATCCTCTCTGGTAACTTCTCTTCTTTTCAAACCAGGGACAACTGTTGACCACACCTAGCTTGGTATTCTGCCCTGTGTGGGTTCTATCATCCTTCTGGGACTTCCCATTTATACCCCACTGTGATAGCTAAGACATCCGCAGAGAAGACTCCACCTTGGTGGGAGGGCAATGGGTACTTCTCCACTGTTATCTGCATAGGTAAACCTGCCTATGCACCTTTAAAATCCATCAGCCTTCATTCACCAATCTTAAGGGATGCAGCTGCAGATGTCAAGAAGTCATCTGGGGCTTCAGAGCTCTTGAGTTTCACAATAGTGAACCTTGAACAGATAAGGTTGATCCACAGCACAGACCTCAGGCCAGTGCTATTGAACTGTCTAGATTCTTAGTTGAAGAGGCTTTCCCCAAGCCACCTAAATTCAGCATTCATCTCTTGGATCTCTTGGCATCCTGAGGGCAACCTCCTACTGCACTTACTTTGTGCCTTAGCATGGACATTCTGGTAGTTGCTTCCCATGGTTTGTGGCTGTCTTTCATGTGTGTAGTATGGAATGCTGAATGGATGCTCTGTTGCAAGGCCCAGGGTTGCTCAGTTTTAAACAATAGGTTCCTTTTCAAGAATATACCTGGCCATGCCTTCTGTGCTTTTTGAATGAAAATGGCCTGCATAAGCTTATAGGAAGTGGCATTATAAGAGATGTGGTCTTGTTGAAGTAGGTGTGGCCTTGTTGGGAAAAGTGTGTCTCAGCAGATGGACTTTGAGCTTTCAGAAGCTCAGGCTAGGTCTCCTGCTCACTTTTTCTCCTTACTGCCTGCAGATCCAGATGTAGAACTCTCAGCTACCTCTCAAGCACCATGTCTGCCTGCATGAAGCTATGCTTCTTATCATTTAGACAATAATTAACAAAACTGTAAGCCAGCCCCAATTAAATGTTCTCCTTTATAAGAGTTCCCTTGGGCATGATGTATCTTCACAGCAACAGACACCCTAAGACATCTTCCCACCTGTGGAAAGTGACAAAATGGAATTTCCCTCCACTGGTTATTTTGTGGCATTGAAGGAGTCACTGTCCTCAGCAGTGTTGGAGAACCCTGCTATTAAGGTGGCAGTGCAGCATGTCCCAATAGCTCCCTGAGCTTGACACAAAATGGAGAACTCCCTTTCTTAGTGAGGTTTCCTTTTCTCTGTGTAATCTTAATTGGAGAGTGTCCCTGAGCTCAGATGCCTGAACTTATTTGGAGGATGACCCTGCACAGAGCTCCCCCCTCCACCCCCTCCACCACCCCCCAAACGCTGTGTGGTTCAGCAGGTGAGTTCCACTCTTCCCCCTGCTTATATGATAATTAGGTGCTGGGTTATAACCAGTCAGTCCTTCCCACGCGTAAGTCTCAGAACCCCTGTATACCTTACCTCTGGAACAGATAAATGAGCTGTCTCTCTGAGGCTGATTCTCAGAAGTTCGTTCGATCATGATCATGGCCTGAGAACCCTTCTCACTGCTCCCTTTTCCCTCATAGCCAGTGACCAGCGCAAGATCTGCCACTGGAATTGAAACAAGTGAGAAGTGTCAGACTGCGCTTTTGCTAGGTCTGCAGGTCTCTTTATGTAAAAACCATGTGACTGCCTTCCTTTAAAGAGGGAACCATGCTACTAGAAGGGGGTTCAGCTTGGTCTTCTTGTCTTTGCAGTGCCATCCTTCCAAATCTCTATACATTTCAGGCATCCATGAACCTCCATCTTAACCATCCAATTACCTGCAGATTGATTTTCCCAAAAGGTCCAAAGTAGTGTCTATGGATATAAGGGCTTCCTCCAAGGTGGATAGTGTGATAAGAGCTTATGTTCTTCCAGTTTATTTTGTATGCTGAGTATTAACTGTGGACAATCAAAGCCTTGCTACAAAAGGAAATTAAGAACTAGACCTCTGATTTGTATGTGGTACGTTGTATGTTATAGACACATTATTTCTTCATACTTACACTATATGTATATATATATATATATAAAATCTATATTAGCATCGTGTAGTCTCTACTCAGGTATTTTAAAGACAGACTGTGTATAGCCTTCCTTTTTAATGCTTTTGCCTTGATTTTGAGAACCTAGACTCAGACTTCTTTCTGATGATGTGGTTAAAGATATTGAAAGATTAGAAACTTAATGAAGCTTATATTCTGTTCCTAAATGGGACATACTTGACCATGGACAAGTACCTTTTCAGAGCCAAGAGTGAAGTGGACTACTGTGGAAGTATTGTGTCACTCCTGACACCATGGAATGTCAATTTTCAACTTTCTAGTCTAGAATCATTTGGGAGATGGGCTGATGAGCATGCCTGTGGTAATGTGGATGAAGTGATTCTATGGACTGAGGATTATAGACTGGATAAAATGGAGAAAACAAGCTAGTATTCAATCATCCCTCTCTGTTTGCCAATTGTGGATGCAATGGGAGCATTTGTTTCCAGCTTTTGCTGTCTTAATTTTTCTGCCATGATGGCCTGTATCTTGAAGTGTGTGTTCAAAGAAACCATTTCTCCCTTAACTTGCTTTGTCAAAATATCTTATCACAGCAACAGGAAAATAAACTAAGACACCCTGAAACACTAAGTAATGTCCTAGGTAACGGGAAGATGCTCCTCAAAGTGATAATCCATGTCTCTCCTAATTGTGTACTGGGGAGAATTGTACAGGATTTCAAGATTGTTTCTACTTACCCTCTGTTAAGTTGTTGTTGCTTTAGTGGGACGGGGATCAGGGGGCCGCAAAGAAATAAGACAGAGACTTGACAAATGAATGAATCATCTTTTACAGATAATAGATCTATAATAATGCTAGCCACACAATGGGAGTCTGAAATAGACAAACAAGGTGTCTTTTCTTAATGGCTTCCCAGGATAGGGAGGTCCTGAGCCTCAAGGAAATAGGCTTAGTTAATATGTGGCATATGGTATATGACTAAGGTAAGGAAGAACTCTAGCTATGTGTCAGGGTCAAAGAGGCTATGCATGAGGGCTTCAGTTAAGTTTCTTTGGACTCCAGGTAACCGGGTAGGTAGGACTGGGTGATCCACCCACTGTGCTCATAGCAGCGGGGACTCTGTGTTCCAATACCCCTGTCATAAGTGTAGTCTCTGAGGTCTGAGTTGGGATGCACTCTTAATGAAAGTTTTCATTTCTTTGTTTATACTCCATTTTATGGGGAATAGCTATTCTTTGATGACAAAGCTTTTCCTGAACTCCACTATCTCTTATGTTTTCATATTTGTGAGAATTTGGTGAGCTCACTTCTTTGATCTCTTTTGCTGCTGGTACTTTTACTCAGAGCACTCAACATTCATTTTGAAAGGTGGAAAACATTAAGGCCCAAAGAACAACCTCATTTATCTATGTTTGTTCCAAAAATAAAAGCTTTTTTCAATTTAAAGAAACCAGAAATTTTTTTTTTATTAAAGTATTCTTGTAAAATTTCATACACACAAATGGGCACAGGTGTGAGGACATTCATTGGAGAATGTGTAGGAGCCAATGGTTTCATCACTGAAGACAATGAGTTTTTCTCCCCAAACAGATCTTGGCTGTCATTCTCTCCCCTGGGCAAGGTGGGTTCCCATGAACCCTCTCTACTTATAACTAGAACATTTTTAATGAATACATTTTGGTGAAATATTATATAAACCTATTTAAGTAAGAAAAAAGTAAAACAAATATATTACATGGGAAAATTATTTTCAATTACTATATATAAAAATAATGAAAATATTTTTAAAAAAACAAGCAATAAGTGAAATACAGTACAAAGAAAAACATGAATTTACAACTTTAGAGAATGTTATTTTGTTAATTGGTGCTTTCCTACATACCTATGGCTTCTTAGGAAGAAAACTGTACTTACTATGAATCTTAAAACTGAAGTTAAAAAGAATGTAAGATTTATGTTAAATGAATGTAATATATCTGAAGCTCATTCCTGTTGTTATATTGCTACTAAATCTAACACACCCAAGGACTACAGTCTTCATTGACTAGACCAAGTCATAAGCAGTGTTTCATTTCTGGGCTAGGGAGGAGGAGCAGGAAGAAGTGGGAGGACAAGGATGCGGACAAGGAAGGGGGAAGGATCTAAAACAAACATTCTTCCATCTCTGGGAGTTGTGATTACTTTAAGTGTCGGAAGAACTTTCTTATAGCGTCTACAAATCTTATAAAATCATTTTCTACTTGCATATCAAACATCAGCTCACTAAATGTGTTCACAGGGTTAGGTTGTTCAATGCTTTGATAGTAGGATGGAGCATCATAGGCTGAGTGAAGAATCATGTATCTCCTTAGGACAATGAGACCAGTTATGCAGTTATTGTCCTAAGAGGCAAAAATCAAATTCTTTGTGGAGGAAGCAATACAGCATGTTTTGTTTAAATTCTACCAACTGGTAGGGGAAAGTTCCAATGTATGGAATGTTATGGAAGGGTCATCTTAAGTGAAAATAAACAAACAAACTGACATACGCAAAAATCCCAACCGTTTTGGAGATTTAGTCATCTTTAACTTCTTCAGTCTCTTCTTTCTTTGATTAGAGATTTGGGGATTTATTTTAGGGCTTTGATTATGACTTTGTTCAATCTATCAGCTCTGTGTTACCATACTCTTCATTTCTCTCCCAGGCAGATCTTTCATCTTTATTCAGTGGATGGGCAAGTCCCCAATTTCTTTGTTTGGGGGGAAATAATAAGTCTTTTATTGCTTTCTTTCATCTGGTGTGTGGTCTGCCAGCCTCTAGAGATGATTTTTTCTATTACTATCTTATATATATTAGACTTGACATATACTGTAATTGCAACTTTGGCCTATTTTGAGTTTCATTGTGCTGTGGGATGTTCTGTATGCTCTGAATGTGTTGCTGTGATTGGTTAATAAAGTGCTGATTGTCCAGTAGGCAGGCAGGAAGTATAGGCAGGACAAAGATAGAGGAGAAGCCTGGGAAGTGGAAGGCTGAGTCAGGAGATACTGCCAGGCACTGCCACGAGTAGCAACATGTAAAGTTCTGGTAAGCCACAAGCCATGTGGCAAGGTATAGATTTATAGAAATGGGTTAATTTAAGATTTAAGAACTAGATAGCAAGAAGCCTGAGCTGCTGTGGGATGTTCTGTATGCTGTAAAAATGTGTTGTTATGATTGATTAATAAATAAAATGCTGACTGGCCAGTAGCCAGGCAGGAAGGGTAGTGTAGGTGGGACAAGGAGAGAGGAGAATTCTGGGAAGTAGAAGGCTGAGGCAGAGAGAAGCTACCAGTCTCTGCCATGGGGAGCAGGATATAAGCTACGAGCCATGTGGCAAGGTATATATTTATAAAAATGGGTTAATTTAAGATATAAGAACAGCTAGTAAGAAGCCAGAGCCATTAGGCTATACAGTTTATAAATAATATAAGTATCTGGATGTTTGCTTGGTTCTGAGGGCATTGAGAGCCAGGCAGGAACAAGAACTTCAGCTAACTTAAGCCATTAGCCAAACAGTTTAAATAATATAAGAGTCTGTGTGTTTATTTGAATCTGAGTGACTGTGGGCCCTGGCGGGACTGGAGATAACTCCAGCTACAAATATGCTATTATGTTTTACACAAAAATGTTCCTTTAAATGCTCTTTGTCTTTATACATACTTTAGAGGTGACCTTTGTTTTCAACCCACTAGAAAGACAGAATATAAATTGCAGTTATACTGATACAGACTCTATTATATTTCAGGTATATGAATCTTTTTTACCCGCAAAGAACATAGGTATAAATCTGACTACAGACAATCAACCATACAGTCATGCATTTGCAATTCTAAAAATCAGTCTCTGAGGTAGGGAAAACCTGTTTTGATTTTATTTTGAATGTTTTATTATTTGATTTTTCTTTAACTCTCAGTGGTAGCACAATCTAACTTCACTAGAACTCATTTGCTGGAAAAACTGGTATATGAATAATTATAGATACGCTAAAGAGTATCCTTGGTATTTGAGTGGACCAATGTGATACTAATAAGTAATACATTTACTTATAGAATTCTGTTTCTGACTCAACTGAGGTGCTGTACATAATAAAGCCTTTTTATAATGCTACTTTGTTAGTTCTAAAAATTTCCAAATATGCTTCTTACCCAACTGTTTTATTTAAGGTGCTGGGAAATGCAGAGAAGTTCAGTTTGTCATGTCAGATTGATAACTTCTGTGCATAGCAACTTAAAATGGCTTCATGTGGTGATAGTACCTACAGCTTGCCAGGATGTGGGTGAATGCCTTTCATTGGGCTAGCTTCCCATGCCTTTTTCTTCCCCCATTCATTTCCTGATTTCACTAAGTGTTTTGGTGCCATATGAAATAGAAGTAAGGTCTTCCTGTGGCTTATATTGGTGTTTAAAATTGAATATACTATCTTTTAATGTTCAAATTGACTAGTTGTAATTGAATCTATCCAGAAATACAAAATAGAAAGGGTGCAATTTTCATAAGCATCTCATAGATTTTTCATGGTGGCACTGTTAATTTGACCTACTATTGACAGATTTGTGAAAATTATCACAACATGCCACAAATTTATGAAAACCCAATTGTCTAACAATATGCAGCACTTAATCTTCCTTTTACATACTTCCATCAAACAGGGTATCTTCCAAAAGCAGTTATCTAAATTATGCATAAATAGCTCGATAATTTAATATCTCCACATTTTTTGAAAACAATTCAGTTGAGTCTACTTTTAAAAAGGCTTTTAAGATTCTAAGTAACAAAGGTAAATAACTGAATCAATTATTTCCATAAACTATGTAAAATTGCTTTTTCCTCTGAAAAAAATCACTTTAAAGAAAATTTATAATAAGCAAATAAGTGTCTTTGCTATTATGCTTTAGATAATGAAAATGTTTAAATAATAGAGATTTTAAAACATTAAATTACTGGAAGTAGGTACTGAAACAAATACAACACTAAATAAGACTATTTGATAACAATATTTCTGTTGATTTTTGTGTTATTATTGAATTTTCAGGGGTTTCTTTTATTTTTAACTTCTATGCTATTTAAATGATATAACTAGAATTTTTAAAAATATTTTTAAACAGTAGAAAAGTATGTGAAGTGTAAAACTTGAAAATATAAATCCCTAGGTTACTTTAAAGTGATGAATTCAATTTGTCTTTTGATCATCTTACTTAGACTATGTGTAGACTCCCAAAACATTTCAGTCTATTACTATTGTTTATGTTGTCCACTAGAGGTGGAAGTAAAGAGCCTATTGCTGATACACCACACACTTCAGACACAGGGCTCAAAGGACTCTAAGCTAGAACTCACCAGCCTTTTCCTTGAGGACTAACTTTCAGGACACCAGGAGGTACCATGCAAGGCTCCAAGGGAGGGAAGCAACCAACAGTCCAACTCAGGTATGATACCTATGCGTGATTCAACAACAAAGACCAGAATGACACAATAATCCTAAGAGCTAATGAAGATATGTGTCTTATAGGTGACTCTACAACTTTCTCTTTATTAACAGTATGATCTCTAACTACATTCTAAATATTTGTCCTTATACCCACAGTAAGTGTAGTCCTCACCCCTCATCAAGGCAACTTCTCTTTGCAATAGATGGGTACCACTAAAGAAAACTTTAAACAATCAAAATACAGCTTTATAGAATCCAGTCCCAAAGAATATATATATATATAGTGGTATTTGCTCCACCCATAACCTTGGGTTATGAAGCCTGAAGGAGGCAGTGCTTCTTTCCTGCAGACTTGACCTCTAAAAAGGAAAGTTAGAGGGGTCATGTTCTCTTCTTGGTGTGACACAATATTGGATACCACCAAATTATTCAACAAGTTTGAAATGTTAAAAACATTTATGGTCTAACTTATAGAGTAAGATGACATTCAGCCTTTTAAATGAGGAAATAGATGAATATGTATTGCTCTGTAAATATCTACATGGCATTTATTTTTTTAAAAGATCAGGCAATGCATAAGCTAATTTTTGCCTGAACTCATAAACATGAAATTATATATGGTAAATTAGATAGATTTGACTAAATTCATAGTCATGTTAAAGTGAGAGATGAGAGTTACAAATAGACAAATACGAGGAAAAATTGATTAGTGTAATTCCTTCTTGAAATGAAAGATTTTTTTTTCATATTTTAGCATTAAGAAAAGGTCATTTTTTTATATAAATTGAAATAAGAGAGGCAACGATCACCATTGTGATCTAACAATTTCCTGACTCTGAAGAAAATCATGTTTATTATTTTTCTCATACATAATCTTGGATACTCTTTTCATTTCTAGTATTCCTTTGTTTCATCATATTTCAAGGATTAGAAATACATGCTTTTAAATGTTTGAGAGTTGTAAACCGCATCACAATGGCAAGATCTAACTGAAGTCTTTGTGAATCCTTTTTGGTTTTTTTTTGTTTTTGTTTTTGTTCTAAGCATTACACCAATCCTCGTCTTGTTTACTGCTTTCCATGTATTTTCTAAGAAGCATGGGAAATGTTATTTTTCATCGTTTAGAAGTTTACAAGAGAATTTATTCTTGAAATTGTTGGTACAATTTTTTTTTCAAGATTAGACATTACATGAAAAATGAATCCAACAAGAAAAAAAGGGAAGGAAAAAAATGGGGATGTGAATGTTCTCCTATGATATCATTGAGTCCTTGTGAAAACATTTTGGAGAAAATTTTATTCCTAGACCAGTGATTATTAAAGTGTAGATGCTACCCATAGGACTTGGTTTCAAAATCAAATTATTAGTCCCTTTTTCATATCTATTGCTTAAGAAACTCTGGAAGGGAGCCCAACAATTTTCATTTTAATAAGACCTGTGGGAGATCCTCATGTATGCTAAATGTTGAGAATCACTGCCCAGACTTCTAAATTTCACGAGTCATTAGATAACCTTCTGCCTGTAGCTTCTGATTGAAAAGCTCTGGCTGTCAGGTCAGAACTACTATGTGTTGGGCTTGGTGGCATGTACCTTTAATTCCAGAGTTAGCTGGATTTTCATGAGCAAAAAGCCATGTTGCTCTACATAGTGAATTCTACACCAACCAAGGATATGTAGTTCCCTGTCAGGGAATAAAAGGCTACAGGGTTAAAATAAATGAGTTGGTTAGCAACTGGTAATCAATATTGTGAGACAAAGGCAATTGGAATTATTATTCTTTTTAGTGGCACAAGAACACGTGGTCATTGACTTCCTAGACAAAAGCTGTCGAAATATAAGACCAGAAGTGGTAATTTGTTAAGATTTTAGGGTCATTGCTTGAGAAAAACATTAGCAAACAATAGGATCGTAACTGAATGTTCCAATAGGAAGTGAAGCTGTAAAGGAAATAATCAATGGAAATACAAAGGTAAACTCAGGAGACAATTTATTGGGATGACTTTAATGTGTGTTTCTGAGAGTAAAGCAATAAAAGGAAGCAAGAACATGGTCAAACATTTACATATACTCCTTCAGGTAACACCAGTTATTAGGGATAATAGAGTTCATGATGATAAGACTAAAACTGTTCAGTTGTTAATGTTAATTATGTGGTATTGAGAAGACAATTTTGGGTCCTTGGATATGACACTTGGACACTCAGAAGAATTTAACAAAGAACACAACTCCAAAGTGAACAAAATAACAGACATTTGGTAAATGATAGCAATGAGGTATTTTAGCATGTTCCATCTAAGTGAAACCAGCCTCAGATGTGAAAGTTGTGTTTTAGAAGTGGAAGTCAAGAAGTACCATGCACAGTTTTAGAAACTGAACACAGGATGCTGGGTTATAAACAAACCCAGTCAAGTAGAAATAAGAGAAGAAATATTTAGGAAAAGTCAGGTTTGGATTGGAGGCTACATGTGCATATGCTTACTAAGGACTGATGATTCATCTGTTTCCTGGAGAAAGCAGCATGATTTTAGGGATGACAAATAAGCGTAAATAAACACGCTCTACTTAGCTTCCATTTTCTCCACTACAGAGGATAATATTCAGAATGAAAGCTAGTTAAAAATAAAATTAAAAAGGAAAATCATTTTTTCTTCTGTTACTGTATATTAATGTATATCTTAGACAAGCTAAGATTATAGCTGGTCTATTTCTACAAATAATTTGTAGAAAGTCTTCATGAAATAAGATTCTTGGGGTGTGTGTGTGTGTGTGTGTGTGTGTGTGTGTGTGTGTGTGTGTAGTGGGGCATATTTGATTGGCATTCAGACACAGTAGTTTTGTCATTTTGCTTGTAGATAATGCAGCCAGTATCTTCTAATAGTTGTTCCTGCATAGATTCCAGAGACTTCTGTTTCAAGGCCCTTTTCTAACATAGCACTTTTAATAGAAAGGACCAGATTTCCTTTTAGGTTTGCAGTCTTTCTTTCTTTCTTTCTTTTTTTTTTATTGCCAGAGCTGAGGACCAAACCCAGAGCCTTGCACTTGCTAGGCAAGCGCTCTACCACTGAGCTAAATCCCCAACCCCTTGCAATCTTTCTTTAAACAGTGTTAATTAACTATGATTGACAATGGAATATCACTAAGCATCGAGGAACTTCTATGAGAAAGCAAATAAAATACATAGAATACTCTGCTTGGGAACCAAAAATCTATAAATCTCAGATGGGAAAAACTGTCTCTGGATTACTAGTAAATAAACAGGCCATATCCCTTCCTCAAGCAACAAAATATTCTTTCAAATAACCTGGGTAAATGATACAATATCCTTCACAAAATGAGTTGTTTTATTTTCCCACGCTCATCAGAAATCCTTAGACTTCACACTGTAGAAAAAACAATGCAAAAATAAAGTCTGATTTAAACAGAAAAAAAAACAAAACATGGTTTAAATTTTTATAATGTTATTTATTCATTGTTTTTGATTTGTTTGTTTAATTATTAATAATGATGGGTAGTTGAAGAATTAGTGTTTTGTTTTTTTCACACTCCAAGTAAAAGAGAATAAATAAAACAACAAAGTACATTGGGTATGGAAAATTGTGTATGGGGTTGACTAATTTCTGCCAAGTGTTCACGGAAATTTGCTTATCAGTGAGCTATGGTGCTCAGTGAGACAGGTGCTACATAGGTGTATCTGGCTGCAGCACATTAAAAAGCACATTTATTAAGAACGTTAAATACTCCCCATACATCAAAATGCTTCTGAGAGGCTCCCTGCAGAGCTTGTCTAACTCCAGCTAATGAGTTCTAATGCATGATTTTCTTGTACCTCACCTCTCTTTACACATCAATCTGTTCATGGCATCTGTCATGCAAACAGTAACAGAGAAACTGCTGGGGCTGTCAAGGAAATGACACCCTGCTCCTTTACCAGAGTCTCAGAATGATGCCTAGATTTCTCTGAAATTCTCCAGGCAAACTATGTCTTTCTTTTAAAACCAACACCATCTGCCCAGCAGACATTTGTGAGCCAATTGTCACATAAAGGAATTTTAGCTGATTTTTGATGTTCAAGCCTGTTACATCAGGTTATCAAGCTTGCACTTAGCTAGATGGCATACCTTGCATATTTCAGGTTGAAGATAGGTAGTAAAGAAAAAATTCTTATCAATTAAATTCAGCCACAATATCAAATGATAAGAGAAGCAGCTTTGGCACAGATAAAAATAAGGGTACACAACATTTGATACTCTTATGTGTGTATGCATGAACACACATACGTAAAGAAACATTCTTTCATTTTAATATACATATATACATAATTATTGTTTAAAGTATTTTCTCTCTTAAAGAAACATAAAAATAATTCATATAGTATTAATGGATGCAAATTATTTTTAAATCCTATATTTTTGACTACATAAATTGAGAGACAAATTTAACATATATAATTATGTATGATATCCATAAAACTCTCAAATATATCAAAATGTCTCCTCTATAATCATTCCTAATTACATACCTAATCATGTTTAACAGATAATTCATTAACAAGAGTAATTTTAGATGAATCATCTAGATAATTTGATTAAATTATTTTCTTTAATCTACAAATTTTCTACAATAATTATCATCTTAGAGAAAGAATATATAAACTTTGAAATATTTAATTTTATAATGTGTAAGTGACTGTATTTACATTACGTTAGACATTTAATTTTTATTAAAACATCAATGTTATTTCTATGTATATAATTATGCATATAGAGCACAGATTTTAATTTTAATTTCATGTATCTGTGTGTCATTTATGTAAACCTCCTTGTGCAACTGTTAGAAATTTGCAGAATGGTTCTTGCCAAAAGTAGCTTGATGAACATAATTATGAACATGTTTTTATAAACTTGTACAATTCTGTTCATTTTCATAACTCCCAAGGAGTTTTGATTAATCATCTAAATGCTATGAGTATTGTAGGTATTTTGATATATATTTCCATGTTGTTTTATAAAAACAATTATAAAATTAGACTTCTTACAGCAGTATGTGAATTTCATACAATTTTCAACTTTGAACGTTTCAATTGGTTACCTCCCACTAACTGAAAATATCTTCTTGCTGGAACAATTTCATCAGTAGATATGAAGAATTACCTTTCCATAAATTTGAGGCCATTCTATGTATTCCTATCATGACTTGTGGCTCAGGTCATTACTCCAGAAGACTGGTGATATTTTTCTCTTATTCGCAATAACCATATACTCACTTAAAAGTAGAAATTCTTTATTTTGTTAATCCCAAAGATACAAGGAGAAAGACCATGAACCCAAATAATCATGGGTGTCAGTTACTTTGAACCAAAATTAATTAAAGCAAGCAACTTATTTAAGCAGGATTTTGTTCGTGTACATGGGCTTCCCTCTAGGGCTGAGTTCAAGATATCAGAATTGGATATGAGAAAGACAAGGTTTGGGGTAGGAGGTTTCCAAATGAGGAATTTATTGGGCAAGGTAGATGGAGTTTACAGAAGTAGAACATGAGCATAGCAAGTTACTCATAATGGCCTCCTGAAACAGACATGATTGTAAGTTTGCAATGATTGCAGGCATGATAATAAGGTTGTCATAACAACAGGTAGTGATAACAAGGTAGTCATAACAACCTTTAGAAACAAAGTTAGGGTTGCAAGATGGCTATAAGAACATTTTGAAACAAAGATATGGTTGCCATTTCTTGGATCAGACAATTCAGTTTATATAGGTCAGACATAGCTAAATCCCTGAGAAACAGAGGTTTAATCAGAAACAGGAATGAGCATAGTTGATCTTTACTATAAAATCACTTTTAATCCTAAAATGGAGGCTGATTCTTTGGTATATTATGTAAATCACATGAAAAATTCCCAGATTTCATTTTAATTTGTACTTGAAAATTTCATGAAACTTAGTGCCATGTAGTGTTTCACAGTTTCCTTGATATTGTTTTGTTTCATGTCTACACAATTGTTCAAGTGTTGTGTTTTATAGCCTTTAGCTCCAATATATATGAGAAATGTCACAATAAAATATCACATATTGATGGATTCTATGAGATTTTGAAATATCTTTACTATATAGAATTTCTTTAAAAACATAGAATATGTTCCTGTTTTGTATTTTAAACTGTGTATCCCTTTATCATCCCACTCCTTTATCATATACACTAAAATAACTTTATCAAGACTTTCTCCCAATACCTATTTAGTACTAGAATACAAATTGATCTTGTATGCCAAGATTCTACAATTGTTCTCATGGTTGTTACTTCAAATTGATTTTAGAATGACTGGTTAGTTTCTAAAACTAAAGGTACATTGCTTTTGCAACTGTGGCCATCAGAATCTCTAGACACTTCTCACTACTCATTATTCTTTCCCCTTTTCTCAATAGACAACACAAAGTTTATCTGTATATAGACCACCTAGCTTTGCTATTTACGGTGGCTATGTTATTTGTGCCAAAGAGAGACAAGAAATTGTGGTATTTGTAATCCTTTCCTTAAAATCTATCACTTTTCCTACTTCCCTTTCTGATTAATAATTAAGAGGTGTAAATTTTTACTTCATCTAAGAAAGCATATGGTAAGATTTTTTTCTATCATTTCAACCCTAAATTTAAGAATTAGAAATTAATTCTGGAACATGGGATACTTAAAATTCTAGCTTAGAAAGTAATGGTTTAAAAACACAAAAAGATATAGATAGCATTGCAATCCTGAAATATGGTTATTCATTTTATGACAAGGGAAATCATTTGGAAGAACACTTGCACATAGTCCATGCTGCAATTATGGGAGTACTGGTTGGTAATTTGTCTAATTCTTGAGAATAGTGCCACACTGAACTGCTTTCATTATTTTTCAGCAAGCCAGGCTTTGAGAAAAAAAAAAGTAGTTTTTAAGCAAAGATTGAAAAGAAAACAAGCTTGGATTAGGAAGCATATGACTGGCAATGGCTTGGAATATAAACTGATTATCTAGTAAACAAGGCCTAAACAATTGGAAATCCCCAGTCCTTCTTTGTGGCAACAACAGGAGATGCTATTACTGTACAGAAGTAGTCTGGAAGCCAAGATTCAATTAAAGGTGCTACCTCCCCCCAGAAATACCTGATCACAGTCACAACAAGGGATTCTCTGTTACAGGGCAGAAGAGGAGCTAGAATCCAAACTCAGAAGTTATCTAGAAGACTTGAATCAACAAGTGAGGAACTAAATCTAAAGAAAATGGATGGTTAGTTTGCTTATAATAGGTATCAATTAGACCATTCAATACTAAATTTGGTGGGAAATGTATTGACAATAAATGGCAAACTTAACCAAAGAAACTAATGGTTGTTTCTTGCAAAAATAACTTTCAAATTTGTTCATGTCCACTAGATGAGGGACCACAAGGCATCATGGGGGAAGAGAACCTGCAAAAGGTTAGGTTGAAGACATGAAAAATTTTGACAGGTGCAGTTACATCTAGCTAAAGGAACTAGGTGTAGCAAGACAGGTTCAACCATAGAACTCACCTTCTCTGATAAGGAGTCCTATGCCAACTATCATATGTTTCTGTGATGGATAGCTGAATATTTGTGAGTCCCCTTTCCAGATAAGTTTTACTTGGATTTATTAAAATTTCTTAATCTGGTCTTAATTTTCCATACATGCTGATTAGTTTGCTACAAATAGTCTTTATTACCAGAATTTCTTAAGGAAGAAAACACCAATCAGTTCATTCAAAGTGACCACATGCAAAATCTCAAAGTCACATAAGAAACAGAACACAGTTCTTCCATCATTCCACAGCATTACTTTATTTACTAAAGGATACTTTCTGAATACAAGTGGAGTTTTCATGAGCTAAAGACACCCAGAACTTAACTTCTCAATCTATTAAAAGTTTGAAAAATAAGAGTACAATGTTGTTTAAATCTACTAATTTTAAGTTCATTTGTTACCATGCATGTACATATTTCTATGCTGTCAGAAATAGTTATAAACTCAAGGCCTAGCCTCCCCCATAGCCAGCTGAGGAGATGTGACTAAGTTCTTGCCAAGGTGATAGATACAAATTCTTGGGGATTTTAAAAATCTCTTGTTCTTGAAAGAATCATCCAGAGTGAGGTAACCTAGACTCAGAAGGACAAACGTGGCATATACTCACTCTTCAATGGATATCAGACACAAAGCAAAGGATAACCTGACTGCATTCCACAACTCCAGAGAAGCTAGGCAAAAAGGAAGACCCTAAGAGGGACACACTTGGAGGGCCCCAGGAAGGGAAAATAGTTAAGATCTAGGTAAGCTGGGGCTTGAGGGGTAGTTAGAAAGGAAGGAATGGGGGATGGGAACAGGAGGAACTGAGATGATCAAGTGGAAGGAGGGACAGAGAGGGAGAGCAATGAAAGAGGTATCTTGGTAGAGGGAACCATTAGAGGGTTAGGGAGAAAACTGGCGCTAAGGAAATCCCCAGGAATCCACAAGGATGACACCAGCTAAGATGCATAGCAATAATGGAGAGGGTGCCTGAATTTACCTTCCCTGATAATCAGATTAGTGACTAACTAATTCAGTACTACATTCAGTAAGTGATGGAAGCAGGTGTAGTGATCCACAACCAAGCATTGGGCTGAGCTCCTACATTTCAGTTGAAGAGAGGGAAGGAGGGATCACAGGAGCAAGTGTGGTCAAGATCATTATTGAGAAAATGATACAGACAGCTGCCCTCAAGCCGGTGGGAGCTCCCTGTCAGCTGGAGAACATGCATAGAACCAAACTAGATTCTATGAATGTGGGTGACAGTTATGTGGATAGATCTATCTGGGGAGACCCTGGCAGCTCCAAAGAGACCAGGACTTACCCTGGGTGCATGAAATGGCTTTTTGGAACACATTGTCTAGGATGGGATATCCAGGGGCTTGGTCCTACCTCAACTTACTATGCCAGACTTTGTTGATTCCCTAAGGGAAGCCTTCCCCTCTTTGAGGAGTAGATGGAGAGAGGAGGGAGGAAGAAGGTGAGAGAGGGAGAACTGGAATTGGTATGTAAAAATGAAAAAAAAAAATTAAAAATAAATGAACAAATAAACAAAACAAACAAATAAATAAAATAAAAATCTCTTGTTCTTGCATCTAGTTTTTGTTTTTTGGGTTCTTAGGAAATAATAAAAGCTATACCAAATCAGGAAGCCATATGATATTGGTGAAATTATTATGGCCACTCCAAGTAGTTAAAAGGGAGGTTTATTTAGTGGTATAACTTACAAATGAATGGATAGTTAGGTTGCAAATTCTGGGAAAGGTATGCCGCAGTCCAGTGGTATTCTCTGGAGAACTCTGCTCAGTCTACCTCCAGCTTTCAGGGTCCTGAAACCAAGAGAGCCCCAGCATCCAGAACTCCAGTCATCAACATCCTCTCTCAGCCCTGCCTTGTAGGCGTGACCATTACCAAAGCCTCAGTGGGGGTTGGAACTTCCAGGTCAAAGCTGAAATGGCTACCCACTACACTATGATATCCATTCAAAAACCATATTGACATCCCCAGATCTCTTATCTCTAGACTGTTAAGGAAAAAGAAGCTTGTTTCATACTCCAGTCATTATCATTACATATCACATTATTGAATTTGTAGCACCATGGCCCATACTGAAATAAGTGAAACATTATTGCAATAGACACATACATGTCTCTTCCACAAAAACAAGTTTTTGATACACATTTGATAAGAACATGTGTAAACTTTCATTCATTCTCATTATCTCTTCCTTATCCAAAATGATTTTTACAGCTCTCATTTTTAATTAAAAATAGATAGTTTTCGTATAATGTATTATAGTTTGATATCCCCCTACTCCTCCCAGGACTCCCCACTGTCTCACCCAACCAAATTCACACATTTTCTCTCTCTTATTAGAGTACAATCAGACATCTAAAATAATAGTAATAAGAACAAACCAGAATTAGACAAAACAAAGAAAAAGAGCCAAATAAAAATCTCAAGGAACAGATAAATCTGTAGAGACACACAAGCTTGTATAATCAGAAATTCCATAAATATGCAAAACCAAAAACCTATATCATATGTGCTAAAGACCAGTAACATTAAGAGAAAAAAAAAAAAAAAAACTCTGACAAAGCATTATGAGAATAAGAACTCCAAAAATTCCATTGGGTTCATTTTGTGTTGGTCATCTACTTCTGGTCATGGAGTCTGGCCTTAAGAGTGGTTCCATTTGTGTATCAAAAACTTGTTTTAATGGAAGTGAAATATTAATTGCAATAATGTTTCACTTATTTCAGTATATGCCATGGTGTTACAAATTCAATTTGCCTGCGAAATCATTCTGAGTGAGGTAACCTATAACCAGAAAGACAAACATGGTATGTACTCACTCATAAGTAGATATTAGGATTAAAGTACAGGATAACTAGCCCTCAATCTGTGATACAGCTAGTAAAAACCTTCAGCAACATAGCAGGATACAAGATCAACTCAAAAAACCATCTTGGTATTTCATTTAGAGTTTCAAATGCACTTACATCAATTCAGAAAATTCATCACTCTGATCTTTCACATTCTGCCTCAAGTGCCATTTTTTGTAGGCACTGTTTATATTTTGAATCTCAATTTTGTTGTGTTTAGCTCAAACTTAGGGCAATCTAGTAAAGGAAATTACTTTTATAAAAATAAATTAAAATGCCAAAATACTTGAATAAGAAAAACTACCAGTTTTTAGAAGGTTTTAATAAGTAAGACATGTCTTAAAACAACAACAAGAAAGACAGCAACAAAACAATTATGTGCATATTATTAACATTTCTAGAAAGATTGGGAGTTTATTTCCCACTTGTTATATCCTCGGAGTCTGGCACTGTGCTATCTCAGCTTGCTCACACAGAGTATTGTTCAAACATATGACAGGTAAACTAAGACTTACACTGAGCTCCACAATCTCCCTAATAGGCAGAAGGCTAATGCGTTAGTCATACATTTTATGGAATGAATTATAAAGCAGGGAACTCCTCAAGGTTAGAGACTGCACAGTAGTCACAAAGCTCTTAAGGGAGAAAGTTTAAAGCTGGTGAGTGTTGCCTTTAATTCACCCTCACACTTGACTGTGAATGCCTCATGCTCTTTGGATGTTTTTTTTTTATGCTAGACACTGTCCCTGCCAGTGTTTATAAATCATGAAAGTTACACTGAAGCTGTTATATTTGGGGCTATTGTTAAGATACAATATTTTCCTTGGACTTCTGATGCAGCTCACAGCAGTACCCTCTGTCGATCACAAACCATAAGATATTTCTGATGAAATGTAAATTCCTGTACAAGAAAAATATAAGAGACACCAATGTAAAGAACACATGAAAAAATAAAAAAAGAAAACTTACCTACACAAAATCACAGTATCCCTCACTATTGCTCTTAAGTAATTTTAAAATAAAAATTCAGAATTTTCTTGATTTTAATTTAATTGTAAAGTTGGGATAGAATTAATATTTTTTTCTGCAATATATTTCTAATCATCAGAATCACAGTGTCAGGAAACAAACTAAATTTGTGATTCAGAAGGGCAAAAACAAGCCTTGTAGTGAGGAATTTCTGTGGTCATTATGGATTCCTTGTGATCATGTGCAAAAGAAATTCAGTACATTATCTTACTGCAATCATGTGATGTTACTTCAATCACGATCCGGTGACTATAAGAACAGTTCTTGAGAAGTAATTTTGCAGAAGCCTTAGAAGTAAGGCTTAACAAGACTAGAATGGGTTACTAATCCCTCTGTAGAGTGTGTTTCTCATGCTCTTGGCCTACTTTAGATAGCTTCTCACTGTGGAGCCCAGAAGTTTTAATCAAATCTTCTAAGACAATGGAAAGGAGTCCTGAATAAATACACCATCTGTTTTCATATTTTTTTTTAAAAAAAATATTTACTCTAAGTATATTGGAGTGAAGTTTACTTCTCTATATTTGTTTTCATTGGAATGTTTTCTTTACACATGTAAAGGTGTCTTCCTATTGCATTATTGTTGCTTATTACTCTTCAAAGAAGCCATGCTTCTAAGCACTGTAATAGAGGAGTCTATCATGATCTCCGTGTCCCACACCTGCAGAATCCCTCTTCTCTTCAGCTGGATTCCTGGAGCTCAGCCCATGGGAGACCTTAATTTGAGCGATGTGGGAACGTGGGGTGGTTTGGGAGAGAGGGCTGGTGGGTGGGAGGAGGGAGGAGGTTGGATCTGTGGGTGCTATGTGGAGTGAGTAGAAAATTTCTTAATAAAGAAAAAATAGAGGCGTCTAGAATAGATCCTGTAGCTGGAGAGCTTCTCTCCAGGTGCCACCAAGCCCCCGCGGTCCCATAACCCACGTATAAAATAATCATACGGACACTTATATTATTTAAACTGCTTGACCATTAGCTCAGGCATACCATTGCCTAGCTCTTACTCTTGTATTTAGCCCATTTCTATTAATCTATACTTTGCCACGTGGCTCGTGGCTTACCAGTATCTTATATCTTGTCATTGCCACGGCTGGCAATCTATCCCCTCAGCCTTCCTGTCCCAGCCTTCTCCTCTTCCTTGTCTCGCCTTCCTTATCCTTCCTTCCTAGCTGCTGTCCAATCAGTACTTTATTTATTTTAAACAATCAGAACAACACATTTGACATACAGAACATCCCACAGGCAGATCCTTTCAAGTTTGTTGAGTGGAACTGTTTTTGTTTGTTTGTTTGTTTGTTTGTTTGTTTGTTTGTTTTTGGTTTTTTTGTTTTTATTTTTTTAACCTGATTCCACACTGCATAAAATGGTCTTACTCTCTTTTGACACTGGGAGGTAAACAAAAAAGTGTTACC
Organism: Onychomys torridus; assembly: GCF_903995425.1. Classification (NCBI taxonomy): domain Eukaryota; kingdom Metazoa; phylum Chordata; class Mammalia; order Rodentia; family Cricetidae; genus Onychomys; species Onychomys torridus. Next base: position 69,480,659 of record NC_050451.1, on the reverse strand, counting down.
TGAATTAGCCACCTGAGGAACAATGTCCTTACATGTCTCCCTCATAATTTTCTTGCATCCCAGATAATATGAGCCACTGAACTTACCGCTCCCTACTCTGTTAGCTACCTCTGACAACTGTTGTGCTAATATTAATGCAGAAAAGTACCACATTCTCCTGACTTTCTGCAGCCCATTGGATCAAACAGTAACTTTCCCACAGGCTTTCCCTGTAGGCTTCAACCTGGAGGTAGGATTTAAGGAGCTACATGCCTTAACCCACTGATACACAGTGATTTTTTTCACTGTATTGAGTCCCCTTCCTCAAGCATGGCATTGAAAAATAGCACTCACAGCTCGTACTGAGGATGCTTTGCTGTATCAGCCCCAGAAAGCTGTCTTTAGGCACTTTCATTATTTAAAGTCCTGATAAGTTGGCTCAGCAAGGACTCACAGTATTTTCTTGTTAAGCAGCCTTGTAGCGTGCTGTCGAGCAATTTGGCAGTTACCTTCTCTCAGACTCATTAGTTTTTCCTCTAGGTCACTCATTTGCAGATTTGAGTTTCTCAGGGTGAAAAATAGCTTCCACATTATGCTTGAAAAAGGCCAATGTCTCTTTGAACTGATGCTTCAAAGGGTCTGAGCAAATAGGTATCATAGCATATGCTCAATCCATGCTCAGTGTAGATCTCCAAAACAAAAATCTAATATGACTAAATGGCCGTTGCTTCATTAAAACAAAGTTTGCTTTGGTTGGACTGTTAAGGGTTCTGTAAAAGCAGAGCAGGGAAAGGGAGAGATTTATCAATTGCTTCAGTTTATCTAGGACTTAAAGTTCTTTCAAATGGCCTTTCAAGGCTAAAATGCAGGTAGTCCTGTGCAGCATGAATTGCGTATCCTATTTTTCATCTTTCCTTGGAGTTAGTTTGCCTTTTTATCCATTCCTGCTAGTGCATTTATAGGAAAAGTTAGCAAGTAAACTGATGCAAGTAAAATAAAATATTTTCCTTCTACTAGTCATATTATTTAATCAACTTTGTTATTCCCAACCATTTCAAATTCTATATAATCTCCAAAAGCAAAATACCGAAAGAGTTGGAGAGGAAGGCCGTTTATTTGCTAAAGGAAATTGGTGCTCTACTTGAGTTCAAACCTCTGCACCCATACACTCTTGGACATACCTGTAACCTCAGTCTGTGGAAGCTAGAGACACAAGTATTACTGAGGCTTGCTGGCTGCCACTTTAGAAAACGTCCTAGGATCAATGTTCATAGAGAGATCTTGTTCAAAGGGGTAAGGTAGAGAATAATAAAGACATCTGACACTTTTGCTGGTCACCATAAATAAGTGTGTGCATTTATGCACAAACTCAACATACCCACACAAATCTATGCATGCACCAAATACACATAGACCACACACAAACACAAATTACAAATAGAATTGTTTCTAAGCATGAAAATGACAGTGTTTTGATATGACTTTGAAATAACTTTCAGTCTCAAATTTTTTAAAGATTATTCCCTGGCTTGTCATTCTATTTCTGTTTTATGTAGGACCATTAGGTGATGGGGCCTGCAGCATCAACATAGGTTAGTAAAGATTATACCTATCCCTGGTTTCAGCCATGTTCTTTCATGCATCTCTTACCACCATGTGAGTAACTGCAGTCATATGCTCCCACCAGCACAGTCCAAGCCATAAATTTCTCCTCCTAAAAGATGTTTCTGTCAGGTACACTGCCAAGGCAACATAAAAGTAGTTCATACAAGATATGTTAGTCGACAGTACATTCTAACCATTCCATACACTAGTGTATACATATGTACTGCAATACAGACTTGACTTACCAAATGCTAGTTATCTCCATTAATTATGTCAACTTCTAAACTCATGGTAGAAGACATAAGGGCTTGTTTGAATATTACTTGAAGCAAAAAATAAAGTAATACATAAATAAACTGGATCTTTTATTGGCTATACTTTTTGGCAATATAAAGTAAACATTTAACTCACCCCATTGCTAGTGCCTCGAGGTATACTTGTACATCGTAAATAAAAGAATATTCTACAGGTGAAGCTTAGGTAATAAAAAAGAAGGCAACATCTGTGTCAAAGGAATCACTAAGAAAGTTAAATCTGCATTGTTTGACCTGAAAACTATCACAGCTTGTTTGAATTACACTGCCACCTGTCACAACTGTGCTTGTGATTCTCCTAAAACAGTAGGAGTTTGTCACATAAATGGGATGTGCAGGATTTAAATTATTGCAGACAATGAGGCCACCACCAATGAATGTGAGTTTTTAAAACAGAAATGACAGGGCTTGTGTCTTCGCAACTCAAGTAATATTCCCTGTGGGTAAGTGCCCAGACTCCCACATTGTGACGCAGGATTAAAACAACATCATCATCATTGCTCTTAGTGCAAGGTGACCAGTATGAACTAGCAAGATGGAATTCATAAACACTCACTTTGCATAAACCATCGGTTTACTAATATTACACAAGATTATTGAGTCAATTGTCAGAGTGGGTCTAATAGGTGACCAACTGGAAGTACAATAGAAGGGATTGTATTGTTAAATTGTAAGAATTTTTGTTGTTGAAACCTTATTCATTCCCTCAATCTTAAAAATACTTGCTTTTTAAAGTCAATTCATGTTAGGGCTCCCAGCGGATCTCTTCCTCCTGGACCCTTCACTACTACATCTTTCCATGTGGATTCCTCACTCCTATCTCTCCCTACTGAACACGTTGCTCTCCTGCAGTCCTCAGCCCAGTTTCTCCACCTGGATGGCTAACTCTGCACTGAATTACACATTGAATTTCCTGACTTGGTCTATTCTCAGAAATGCTCATTTATTTAATTATGCCCAAAGCCATTTTTTTTTTCTGTGTTTTACAAATGAGTCCAGTTTCGTCTGTTGAAGTTACACCCCTTCCAATATTTTCTTAACTTTTCATTACATTTATTTCAGCATCTCTTATTTTAAAATAATTATTTTTAGTTGATAATATTGGTAAATCCAAGAAATTACGCGTAATATTATACATATAACCTGTATATGTAGATACATTCTGAAATCGCATATAAATTCATCACACACAAAAATAACTGTTTATATTTATGTCCCATCCTCTCAGCATATGTGTGGCTTCTTCTTTATTCTCTTGAACAGGCACTACCCAGGCTGACTGCAGACCTACTGTCAACACTCAATTTCAGCCATCTGTGTTTTGAGATGCCTTTCGGCTTACATAAATTGCAACTAAAGGAGCCTGGCCATCAAAGAACTCAGCTCACTTTTTTTTTTTTTCACAGATGAACAGACTGAGGATGAGAACTATATTCCTTTAATCTAGATATATGTCTTGTATCACTTAAACTTCATGTGAATTAAAAGAAAAATGGCTTCAGTTGCATAGATTACTAAAATTTGCACCTGGGCTGAGCTCTGTGTCATCCTCAGTAAGGTGGAGAAAAGCACTGTCGATTTAATGGGCAATTGTAGAGCATGAAGTGGGCTGAAAGTGGGGAGAATTTCTCTCTGTGTGAGGGGGTGTTTTTTTCTCATTCAACTATTAAGACTCAGTAGGCAAACCTAGATGTGATCATTAATACTGGTGAATCATTACCCTTCATGATTGATTTCTGCCTAGCATACTTAGAGCCTGTTTCAAAATTTTGAGGTTATTTCTAACAGACGTCAAAAAAATCATCACCTACAACCCATGCTTCATTAACATAATCTCAATATGGAAAATGGATTGGACAATGAGCAATGGGTTATATCTATTAATATACATCATGCACAATAGAAGAAAAACACAATGAGTGATATGAGGATCAAACATGTTGACATCACATTCCTGATTTCAAAGAATTTAGAATAAGAAGCCAAATGAGCCATCTTTCTTGCCTCCAAATTCCACTGTAGAGAATATGTGATCCTAAAGTGTACTGGACATAGAATTCAATTTCTTGTAAGTTATCTTTTCTTGTTTGAAGGGATGTGAACTGAAACATTAAAAAGAAAAATCAGATGTATTTTGCCATTGTGAAAAAAATGATGTATTCATGAAAGGCATATGCCACATATTTTCAAAGAGCTACAATATGTTATGGAATACTATGGAATTTTTCTTGAAAGGCCCTAAAAGCACAGAGAAGAAATTATGTGAAAAAGCAGAAAAAAATAACAGAAGACCATTGCTTATCCAAACACCAAAATATATAGTAGGTAATGCAAGATATTAATTACTTGATATTTGCTTCTTTGGGACTTGTATGAATTAGGAAGGATGTCAGGTAGACTTTACACTGTGCATTTTTTGAATTTTGAACTGTGTGAAATACCAATTTATTAAAATATAATTGAAAGTTAGAGTGAAAGATACTTTATTATTAAACTCAAGCATCATGTTCTGATCTAGCTCTTTTCCATTCCTCTTCTTCATTTCCTGGTATCTCAGTGGCATTTGCTTTTCAAGCTTTCTATAACAGTCTTCTATAATGGTTCCTTCTAAGAAAATGTCACATTTCATCACATTGATTCTCCAGAGGCTGTATATAATTCAAGAATTAAAGGTGGATCAGCAATTCATTTCACATTTCTGATATTTATTTATACTGGTTAGCCAGATATTTTATCAGCTTCTTCCTCTATAAGGATCCAGATTCTGCATAGACCTTGAACTTTATTTATTTATTTATTTATTTATTTATTTATTTATTTATTTATTTATTTATTACATTTTAAATGGACCGACTTCTACAACTTAGAGTACGTGTCCTTGAGGGTAGAGAAAAATAACATTTTGGGAACATAAAGGATAAGGAAGTAAACAAAATGATTATAATGGAGTAAAATGACTCATTCTTTTACTGGTAGGACAGATTGGAAATCTTGCTGTGTGTTTTCTAATCAGTTAACCCAAAGAATAAAGTGACATCTATATCAGTGTATTCAATCATTTCTGGATTATAGATAATTATTTTAAACTTTTTTTAGATCAATGTGCTGTAAAGAATAGTAAAAAAAAAAGTAAGAAGATATTTATATCCTATGGAATCTGGGATATGAGAAAATTTCCATTTTTTTTATTCTCACACCCACAAAGCATATTTGAAATTGAGTATTTCAATGGGAACATATAAATGATATACATCTACAACCCTACAAACTAAGAATGTATCCTAGCATTGCCACTATATCTTTTAGTGATAAAAATTCATATATGTTACTTTGGAAAGTTAATTTTTCACATCAGAAAAAAATATTGCCCAAGACACACTACTCAAACTTTGAAAAAAAAATTATTATTATTATGTGTTTTAATTTTATACATCAGCCATGGGTTCCCCTGTCCTCCTCCCTCCCTCCCCCAACCCCACCTTCCCTCCATCCCCTCCCCTCCATTCCCATGTCCTCCAGGACTAAGACACCCCTGGGGATTCATTTAAACCTGGTGGACTCACTACAGGCAGGTCCAGTCCCCTCCTTCCAGGCTGAGCATGTGTCCCTCTGTAAGCCCAAGGTTCCAAACAGCCAGCTTATGCATTAAGGACAGGTCCTGGTCCCACAGCCAGGGTGCCTCCCAAACAGTTCAACCTATTCAATTGTCTCACTTATCCAGAGGGCCGGATCTAGCCGGGGGCTCCACAGCCTTTGGTTCATAATTCATGTGCTTCCATTCGTTTGGCTATTTGTCTCTGTGCTTTTTGCAATCTTAGATTCAACAATTCACGCTCTTGTAGTCCCTCCTCTTTCTTGACAGTTGGACACCTGGAGCTCCACCTGGGGCTTGGCTGAGGATCTCTGCATCCACTTCCATCAATTATTGGATGAGAGTTCCAAGACGACTGTCCTCAAACTGAAAAATTTTTAGACATTTCTTCATATGATGAAACCATGTGTGAGGTCAGTAGAATTAATAGAAATAAGTCACAAAACACTTACTAAGTAGATATGTGTTAGTTATTTTTCATTTACATAATCCCCACAGAAGTCTAATGAATTGTTCTTATTTTTGTTATTCTTCTACTTTAAAACTTTTTCAATTAAAACAGAAAAAAAAAACCTAAAATGCAATTGTAATGTGAGTGTGTGTGTATGTATGTGTGTGAGGGGAATTGGGAATTTTACTTGTTATTTGGCCTATCACTGATAAGGATTCTTGTAGGCAGAATTTTCTGTCCCACCTGTCAGTTCCCAAATAACCACACAGGGACTTCTTAATAATTATGAAAGCTCAACCAATAGCTTAGGCTTGTTCTTAACTAGCTCTTATAATTTAAATTATTTTAATCTGCCTTCTACCATGTGGCTTTTACCTGTATCCCATTTTGTATGTCTGAATTATTCCAATGGCTTCTCTGCCTTTCTTCTTACCAGCATTCTCTCTATCCAAAAAAAATCCTGTCTAGCTTTTAGCCATTCAGCTGTTTATCATACCAGTCTGAGTGACTAATCTTCACAATATACAAAAAGATAATTTCACAACATTTGCATCTTTTTGTGTGAATAAAAAGTTTTAATCTAACATAATAAAACTATAAACAATAAGAAAAACTATCAAGTAAAAATTACACTTACAATGCCTAGTCCATTTGTATTTGGCATATTTGGAGAAAATATTTATTCTATCTTGATAAGTCCAAAATTCTGTAATTAATTTACCTACTATCTTAACTAAGGAAAACTATACCTAGTCTTCAACATCATCAAAGACCTGAGAGGCATATAATATTACCTGAGTAAACAGAAAGTGTAGAACAAAAAACTTCCAAAACTATAGAAATGATAGAAACAGAGACAGTCACCCAAGGGTCCACTGTAACATTGGGGCATCTATTTTCAGCCTACAAGCCTAGAATATCTGTGGAGCCAGACTTTTGAAGGACTGTTCCACCTTGTCATGTCAAAGCTCAGCAGCCACTTTCATTTATGTCCTTGCTTGCTCAACTTGGACAGCACATTGTCAGCATTTGTGGCAAGGGCAGTTTCCTGTCTAAATAGCTAGCTTTTGCCACAATGAAAGTAAATTCCATGTGACAGTTCTTTGATGCCCATCATTCCTTTTTTTGAGTAAACTGGTGCTGCCAGGAGCATATGTGTCTCACTGAAATGAAAAGTCTTATGTTATTGAAACATTTTAAATGCTATATATTCTGTAGGTCTTTGAAGTATGTGAAGACTGTTTATCTATTTAAAATATATCTGTTTAATCTTGATAACATACCTAATATGATTACTAGTTGGATTATTATAGATGACTAACTACTAACCTAGATTTCTTAATTATACATTACATTTTTAAATGATCTACATAATCACAAAACTCCAAACAAGAGTAGAAACATGTTTAGTATAATAAAAAATAACTTTAAATTTGTATCAAAATGCCAAAGTCCATACCAATATAAAATGTTTGAGGTTAATTGTTGTCTTTTTTATATTTAATGCATCTATTTTTAATACTTTTTTCTTTATTATTATGTGTTTTAAATTTTATACATCAGCCATGGGTTCCCCTGTCCTCCCCCTCCCTCCCCCCCCCCCACCTTGCCCCCAGCCCCTCCCCTCCATTCCCATCTCCTCCAGGATCAAGGCACCCCTGGGGATTCATTTAAACCTGGTAGATTCAGTACAGGCAGGTACTGTCACCTCCTTCCAGACTGAGCAAAGTGTCCCTGTGTAAGCCCAAGGTTCCAAACAGCCAGCTTATGCACTAAGGACAGATCCTGGTCCCACAGACTGGGTGTCTCCTAAGCAGATCAAGCTATTCAATTGTCTCACTTATCCAGAGGGCCGGATCCAGCCGGGGTCTCCACAGCCTTTGGTTCATAATTCATGTGCTTCCATTCATTTGGCTATTTGTCCCTGTGCTTTTTGCAATCTTGGATTCAACAATACATGCTCTTGCAGACCCTCCTCTTTCTCGACAGTTGGACACCTGGAGCTCCACTTGGGGCATGGCTGAGGATCTCTGCATCTACTTCCATCAGTTATTGGACGAAAGTTCCAGCATGACAGCTAGGGTGTTTATCCATCTGATCACCAGACTAGGTCATATCAGGCTTTCTCTCAACCATTGCCAGCAGTCTACAGAGGATGTATCATTGTGGATTTCTGGGGACCTCTCCAGCACTCTGCCTATTCCTGTTCTCATGTGGTAATCATTTATCATGGTCTGTTATTCCTCATTCTCCCTTTCTGTTCTTGATCCAGCTGGGATCTCCTGCTCCCCTAAGCTTTCTTTCCCTCAAATCTTGCCCTTCATTACTCTCACTGTCGTCCAGGTTGTTCATGTAGATCTCATCCATTTCTCTGTCATTGGGTAATCCTTGGGTCTTTCCTAGGGTCCCCTTTTCTAGGTAGCCTCCTGGAGTTGTGTAGCAGTCTAGTCATCTTTGTTTTACATCTAGTATCCTCCTATGAGTGAGGACATACCATGTTTGTCCTTCTGAGTCTGGGTTACCTCACTCAGGATGATTTTTTTCTAGATCCATCCATTTGCCTGCAAACCTCATGATGTCATTGTTTTTCTCTGCTGAGTAGTACTCCATTGTGTATATGTACCATATTTTCTTTATCCATTCTTCAGTTGAAGGCTATCTAGGTTATTTCAAGGTTCTGGCTATTACAAACAATGCTGATATGAACATAGCTGAGCAAATGCCCTTGTGGTATGATTGAGCATTCCTTGGGTATATGCCCAAGAGTGGTATAGCTGGGTCTTGGGAGAGGAGGATTCCCAATTTTCTAAGGAAGCACCATATTGATTTCCAAAGTGGCTGTACAAGCTTGCATTCCCACCAGCAGTGGAGGAGAGTTCCCTTTGCTCCACATCCTCTCCAGCATAAGCTGTCTTTTTATCCTATATTCCTATATCCTCCCACCTAAATGATGACAAAGATCCACAACCCACAGAATGACCAACACCTACTTACCCCACTTATTGATAATGTGGTAATTCTGTTCTCTAGATTGTTTGCTGTTGTCCATGGTTCATAGAAACTTTAGGGGACCCTGAAAAAATTAGAAGAATGGTCTAGTCCTAGCTAGAATAGTATGTGAAGTTGAACCTTCTCAGCCAGGAGCCTTGATAATATTCTAGGTGTAAAATCTGAGGAAACTGTAACAGAAGCACTATGAGTGCTGGATCATGTAGTCCATCTGCTTTTATTTGTGTCTGTCCTCTTGCTCTGAAAATACATAAACTTTCAAGGGTAACATATGTATCTATATTAACACTGTATGGACAATGCATTATACACAAGCCAGCCAAAGATGATTAAAATATATCTTACCTGTCTTGTAGTTTTTATGGATTTATTTCTATGTCTGTAACCAGGATTTTCAGGAGGTCCCCCCTGATCAAAATTTATCCTCTTTATCCCTGAATGAATCCACAGCCTTTTTTCCCTCTGTGGAAACAAAAGAATAATCACTTCTCCAACACAATGTCATTTTTTATTTCCATTTTAAAGTTAAGACATTTTTCAAATATATAGGTCCATGAGAGACAAGCTCTATACCCCACAGTCCTGGTCAAGAGCTGTGTTTTTTAATCAGGAACTATATTCAATCCCACAGCTCTAGAATGCTAGTGCCCATGGTCTTACTAAGTTTGATGTTTCTAGTTTGTTACCAGCCTCAAGTACTCACTGGATGCTGAGAGTCTTAAAGAAGCCTTGCACCACCTTTGTTTTTAAACTTCCTCAGTCCCTATGTGGAAATTCAGGTTCTGGATTGGAATGCCATTTGTGGGTGGATTTTTTGTCCTGCCTGCCAGCTCCCAAATAACTACATGGAGACTTCTTATTAATTATGAAAACTTGGCCAACAGCTTAGGCTTTTTCTCAACTAGCTCTTATAACTTAAAATAACCCATATTTTTTAAGATTTATTCATTTATTTAGTTACTTATTTAGTTAGTTATTATTATTTATACAGTGTTCTGCCTGCATGTATGCCTCCATGCCAGAAAATAGGCACCAGATCTCATTATAGATGGTTGTGAGCCACCATGTGGTTGCTGGGAATTGAACTCAGGACCTCTGGAAGAGTAGCCTGTCCTCTTAACTTCTGAGCCATCTCTCCAGCCCTGTAACCCATATTTTTATTAATCTACATTCGACCACATAGCTCTTACCTATCCCATTTTGAGTGACTGAATCATTCCATATCTTTCTGGCTTCTCTGCCACAAACATCCTGCTTATCTATTGGCCTTTTAGCTTTTTTATTAAACCAATCCAAATGACAATTTTTCACATTATACAAAAAGATTATTCCACAGCAGATTCCCCCTGCCCTCATTTAGTTAACTACAGGAATTGAGAACAAGGTCCTGTCTTATATAATTGACAAGGTGTAGCTGCTTTGCTGGTTAAGCAATTTTCAGAATAGGCAAAGAACGTGTGCTTGAGAGGTCTTAAAAAGTATGTCTGGTGGGTAGTGATGGAGTCAAGGCTTTCCCTTTCAGCTTTACCCCAAAATGTAAATATTACCACAAATTCACAGAAACTTTGCTTCAGAGAAAGATGAATATGAACTCCTCACTAGGTAGGAAACACTTGAGCTTTGACTGAAAGAGTAATATTAAAACAGTACATGCTCCAAAATAAAGGCCATAGGAAAAAAATGGGGGTTAATAAAAATTGTGTCCAGTAAGTTTCTATTGAATTAATTCAGACACTACATAGTATGGTACTGTTGGAATATAATTTCCTCTGTAGTAACACAGATATGGAAATAACCTGGGAAATAACAGAAGTTCCTGAGGGCTGTGTGAGGTTCCTACTACCTATTCTAAATAGAAGTAATATCAACAGTGGGAGTTGTGGTTGGATCTCAAAGAGGAAATGCTGGCGTTCATAGTCATCAGTTAAAAACTTACTCTTCATCACTGAAAACTGACACGTTAAAATCAAATTGTAGTGGCAGAAGACAAGGGAGGAAGGTCATCTAGGGAACTGCCACCACTAATGCAGAACAGAAAATAAGTGAAGGTTGTCACAGTAATAGGGAAGGGTATGACATAGCTACCACAGCAGAGTTGGTGGAACTCAAAAGTTCAAACCTTCAGGAACATAACTACCCACACTAAATAATGCTCTGACCCATTCCTTCTCAGATGGGGAAAGGTTTTCAGTTATCCCCTTGCAGAGATTTTGAATGAGAATGGCCCTCATATGCTTATATATCTGAATGCTTGGTCCCTAGTTAGGGGAACAATCTGGGAATAAGGAGCTATGGACTCCTTTGAGGGGGTATGGGCTTATTTGAGGAAATGTGTCACTGGGGGTGGTGGGCTTTGAGGTTTCAAGTGCCTAAGCCAGACCCAGTCTCTCCATCTCTGCCTGCTGGATGTAGATCATAATATAAATCTCTCAGCTACTGTTTTAGATCCATATGTGCTACATTGCTCCCCACCATGATGATAATGGACGGACTGACCTCTGAGACTGTAAGCAAGCTCCCAGTCAATTCTTTCTCTTGTAAGAGCTGCCTTGGCCATGGTGTCTTTTCACAGCAACAGAACAGTGCCTAAGACCTCCCTTGACAGAATGTGCTCCCTCATCCCGCAAATCTATACTTTGCCACATAACTTGTGGCTTACCAGTGCCTTTACATGTTGCTTCTCCTAGCGGTGGCTGGCAGTGTCTCTCTCCCCCAGGCTTCCACTTCCCAGAATTCTCCTCCTCCTTGTCCCGCCTACCCTATCCTTCCTGCCTGGCAACTGGCCAATCATCACTTTATTTTACCCAATCAGAGTAACACATTTGACATACAGAACATTCCACAGCAATAGGTTATCATTTCTTTGTCCTTTTTAATGACTGAATTGATATCCATATTCATTCCCATTTAAATAAAGAGTAAATTTTTCTGAGTTGAGTGTTTTCAACACTTAAGAAAGTCAGCTTCTTTTGTTCCTTTTGTTCCAAGGCATAGATTTCAAAGGTGAATTTTTTACCTAAAGTTTTTTGAAAGGAAAAAAAAATCTTTAAAGATCAAATCAAACCTTCATTTAGATCTTCGGGGAGCTATGGTGAAGCATCCCCATAGTGGTAGAGCATATCCTTGGACTCTGTTGGACATTTTTTCCTTTTCCTCATTTGCTCCCTTGATGTTATTTGTCTATCTGTGAATGGATCATTATTCCCCACCCTCTGTGGCCCCTCAGTGTTAATGTTCTGTGTTTATCAGACTTATTTTCCCTTGGTTATTTTCTTATGGTAATCATCAGGCAAGAGGGTAATAGCCACTTTTCATTTAATTACAATTTTCTTTATCATGCAAATTTCAAGGTTAATAATGACACAAGCTGATAAGAAAAGTCTCTTTAGAGTGTCAGCATTTTTACTACATAATGATATATTGTTTATACTAAATCATTCTATTTTATAGACAGGTTTGAAATACTTAGAAAGATTTGAATTATCTTCTCTTCTTAAAAAAATTCTTCAGGAACAAGCTTTATTCCCCAAGAGGTAAATTGCAGCAGAGTTTTGATCAAAATAGTCACAGTCTAACATACAGAAATTTTCCACAGTGAATTGAGAGTTTTAATGGTTATATAGTTTTTTGTTCTTCATATGCTTCTGAAAACAGCATTTATGTTGTTCAGATATCAACTACAATCAATTAAAAACTGTAAAACTCAAATTTCTCCATTGGCCACTCATTGTAGATATTAAAATCATAGCTCTCTAGAAAAAAACTGTTTGTAGTAAGCCTTTTATTTAAAAAAAAAAAACCCTACCTTTGTGTATTTGAATTCAAATGTAGTCATTTATATCAAGTTATAGATTGTTCAATGAGCTTTCTACTTCTTTACTTCGAGATCAAGTACTTTAAGAACACATGAGAGAGGAGAGATGAACGTAATAATTCAGGTGTAAAAGGATAGGGCATCTGCAGTTTGTCTACATGTCATACTTCTGTTGCAAAGAGCATGCTCATCCATGGAGGGCTTCCTGATGTAGAAAAATATAAACATTGCACACAGGTACCATGCAATGTTGTATAAAGTACACTATGTTACCTTTATATTTCTGGCATAAGAAATTAACAGTGACTTAACTGTTAAAAATAGATCTTACATTTTTGTGAAAGTCCAAGAGAGCCTCACTGCAATCAAAGTAAGGTATCAGTATGATTATAATCCTCTCTACAGACTCCAGAAAGAATGTCTTTCTTAAGCATAGGGACAAATAGCCAAATGAATGGAAGCACATGAATTATGAACCAAAGGTTGTGGAGTCCCCAGCTGGATTAGGCCCTCTGGATAAGTGAGCCAATTGAATAGTTTGAACTGTTTGGAAGGCATCTAGGCTGTGGGACCAGGACCTGTTCTTAGTGCATGAGCTGGCTGATTGGAACCTTGGGCTTACACAGGGACACTTTGTTCAGCCTGGAAGGAGGGGACTGGACTTGCCTGTACTGAATCCACCAGGTTGAAATGAATCCCCAGGGGAGTCTTGGCTCTGGAGGAGATGGGAATGGAGGGGAGGGGCTGAGGAGAGGGTAGGGGTGGGGGCGGGAGGGGGGAGGACAGGGGAGCCCATGACTGATGTGTAAAATTAAAACACAAATATAATAAATAACAAAAAAAGAATGTCTTTCTTTGCCATTTGCAAATTCAGGGGTATGTGTGCATCTCTTGGCTTCCTTCCTCCATGGTCATAGTCATCAATAGCGAATAAACCTTTCTCATGCAGCATTATTTTGGCTATTTTCACAATCTTTTGCTTTTAAAGATTCTGAAATTATTGAGTCTATTTAAATAATCCAGAATGCTCTCCCTAACATCAGCTTATTTAAAACCTGGGCCTCTTGCTGTGTAGCTTATTCTATTAGCAGATAACAGGCATTAAAACGTGACCATTTTTTAGGGAGTCATTTTCTTCCAAATACATATATCTTTTGCAAATGGTAAATGAATCTCATCATCAATTTTTTAACTGCACAAAATCTACATGAAAAACTTAATTTGATTCTCAGGGTACAAAGCATACTCAAGATATGTGTTCCAGAATTAATAGAAATACACAGATTTGTGAGATAGTGACAGCAAAGAAGTGTAATGTTTTAAATTACATTTATTTGCGTATGCATGCAAATGTATGCTAGAGCACTTGTGTGGAGGCTAGGGTGAACTGTGTTTGAGTCAGTCCGTCCCTCTTTGCATTATGTGGGACTTTGGGATCAAACTCAGGTCATCAGTCTGGACAATAAGCACCTTAATCATGGACCACCTTTTCTTTCAAGACAAATAATATTTATAATAATATTTATACCTATTAAATTCATTATTTTTTTTATTTTAACAAGTAAATATGAAGTAATGATATATTTAAATCCACCTTTAATAGTGGTTAAATCAAATCAAGATATAAAATGCTCAAAAGTTATCATTTCATTTAAAAAATCACTTACTTACACAGAAATACATATTCTTGTTTGTAGTATCTCATTTTTCATTCCATATGCCAAATGGAATGAATACCATAGAACCCACATTAACACCACTTTCTGCTTATTTCTTTAGAATTTTCTATGCTACTCTGAAGACTATAAATAGCAAAGGTGATTAAAAAAAAAAACCTAGAGAAAGAAAAATCATAGCTGAGTTACAAGATATTCTATTCCATTTGAACTCCTCTAACAAAATTCCACAGATTGAGTAAGATTGACAACTGACACTTTTTCAAGGTTCTAAAGGCTGGAAAGGTCAAAGTCAAGGCTCCAGGGGCATTAGTGACTGGTGAGGTTTGATCAGTCCATCTGAGAGCTTCTGCACATATGGACATCTGTTCTAATATGACAGGAAGGAAAAGGGGCAGGTGTGGGTTCCCATCAACTGAACAAGTTTTTCAGAAGTCTTCACCTGTATTTATTCACTCCCAAGGCCTACACCTCTTAATATCTGTGCACTGGGAGATAGTTTCAAGATGAATGTTGGAAGGGGACACCACCACTCAAGCCAAATCATGTGGAAGCAAAGATGCTGAGAAGAACTGTAATCATTTGGGGGAAAAGAACCAAGGGTTAACAGTGTTTAGTCTCCCATCCAGGACTTTATGCTTATCATCCTATGTGCTGAGAGTGGTTATGAGATGGAGATTCAGAACTATTCTTTAATTTTAAGCATTTTTAATGTAATAGGAGCCAGTTTCTTTGATGAGAATAGCTGCAGCTATTTAGGCAGCAAGGAGGTAATCCCTTTTGTTTAAAATAATGGATAGTTGAAATGGTATTTTCATTGATTTGTTTATATTGCAGTATTATTGTTCTCTGGGGCTGGTACTAGTTACATCATAAATCTAAGGAGCACTAGACAACATCATTCTGGATAATATAGAACTAGAAAACAGAAAACATGCTATAATGCTACTGTTTTATTACTATCCTGAATGGTGAATGGTTTTCTTGAGACATGTTTGGGTTGATGGCCACTAGATTCAAAATTAAAAGCTCTAAGTTCTTTCTTTCAAAGTGTGGCCCACTTACTTACTCAGAAGTTGGTGGCATTAAATTTCACAGATCTTCCATAATTCAGCACTTTCATTTGCCAGGCATCAGAAACCCAATCCAGTGTTGTCTCTAAAAATATAATGAAACATTGCATTAAATTTTTTTCTTCTTGATTTATTCACATGGGTAAATTTAGTTATTTCCTCTAATTTACATGTTTGTTCTTGTCAAGCTTTAAAGTATGTCCCTATAAATCCTATTAGATTTTTTCCTCTTACTGAAAATAGTTTTTTCTTTCCTCACATTATATATATTGATTACAGTTTCCCCTCCTTCTGTTCCTCCCCATTTCCCCACATCTCTTGTACTCAAATTCACCCCTTTCTGTCTCTTATTAGAAAACAAATAGGCTTTTAAGGGATAATGATAAAACAAATGAAATGAGATGAAACGAAGTGCAAAACACCTTCATAGGATAAATCTACCAGAGGGATAAGACCCAAGAAAAGGTTCATGAAACAGCTAGAGAAGGGGAGAACCACTCATTCACACAATCAGGAATCTTATAAAAACACTAAAATGGGATCCATAATATATACACAAAGGACTTGTAGGGGGAAAAGAGAGAGAAAAACCCTATATAAGTAAAATAAAAGAAATAAAAAATAAAATAAATGCCCTGACATATTATGAAATAAGGAACTTCCATTAATACCATAGAGTTTGCTTTCTGTTGGCCATCTGCAGATTCATATGTTGCCCACAAGAGTAGTCTGTTTTACTAGTGAGATTTCCTTGGAGAAAACTACATTTTCATTAACAAGTGGTTATTAATTGGACATAGCTTCCAGATTAGGAATGGGGGCATATGTCTACTTCTTTCAGATCTAGGGCCTCATCTAGTACACACTTGTGCAGGCCCTGTGCATGCTGCCTCAGTCTCTGTACGTCATGGGATTATTTCCATAAATCGAACATTAAAGCAATGTATATATAGTACTAATTAATATGATTACTAAACCAAAATTTTTAATGTAAAGATGAATTGAACAGCAAATGTTGCATTGTGAAGATTTTTCTTAATTAACTATTCTATTATCTGATTAAAAAATGTGTGTGGATGTGTGACTACAACATACTGAGAAGCATAATGTTTCACTTTGTTTCCTGGTGCAATGACAAATATCCTGACAGACCACATATGAGAGAAAGGAATACTTTTAGGTAACCATTTTAGGTGACAATGTATCGTTCTGGAGAAGCCAGGGTGACAGGAATTTGAAGCAGCTTCATGGACAGTCAAAGGCAGAGGATGAATGTATGCACACAGTGCATGACTTGCTCTCTCCTGTTCATTAAGTCCAGGACCTGGCCCATGAAATGGTGCCTACTCACATTCAAAGTAGGATTTCCTACTTCAATTAAGGCAATCAATTCAGATAATTTCTCACTGACATGATTCTACATTGTGTCAAGTTGAGAATTATAACTCTCAAACAGTAAAAACAGAAAAAAAAAATGGATCTTGTCTTTCATATAATATCTGAGAATCTGATAGTCATGATGAGCTAGTGCAGTCTACTATATGCATAGAATATTATCTTAAATCAATACATTAAATGAAGTGATTATAATTTTTAATATCATAGTTGATTTACTTTAGTTTTTTATGAACGTATAATTACAATGTTGGAAAAATGTTTCACTAGTTTTGTGAAAAACATTTTTCAAATTCTACTCCCAGTGTGTAATTGGTTATTTACATCCTAGCAAATTAAAAAAAAAAAAACTCTTTTGAAATAGTAAATACGCTACAATAGAATTTCATTGTCCTTAAGGACATATAAAATCTAATAGACATGGCTTCACATTTAGGATTTTTATTTATTACATATATTTGTCTGAGGGAATATTTTAGTACGCAAGCAGAAGATCTTGGTTCAAAAGAGTTCATGAAATACTCTGAAGGTTAGTAGTTAATGTTTATTTGTTATTAGGCTCAAGTTCCTATTGCCTGGTGGATCAAACATCCTGCTGAAACCTGAACAGCCTTACCAGATTTTTGTTAGTGCCCACAGGGAAATCACCTTCTAACCAGACCCCAGCTTCCCAAATTAATTCACCTACCTGTAGTAGGCAGATAATAATGTAAAGTGCTTAGAAGCTTTCAAATAAAGATATTCGCCATGCAGAACATGAAATAAACAATCAATCTTTGAAAAATATATTGACACTACCATATGGTAAAGATAAATAGTTGCTTTAGTCTTTTCAAAGAATAGTCATCAAATGGTTCCTTCAAAATTAGGAAGTGATTTGGTGTCTCTATCATTGAACAGACTTTCAAACCAAAATGTTTGCCTTTTTTCCTTCCATTAAATTTATTTTATCAGAATTTATTAAAATAAAATTTATGTGTTTGATAATTTTCTAGAAGATGTTATTTCAAAACCAATTATAATACTCCCAAGAATTTTAAAGTTTCAACGCAAATAAGACTGAAAATCTTGCTTAGCACATTTTTCTCTTTGAATATATATTGAAGGAGTCAACCTTTATGGCCTAATTTGATTTTTCCATGCTGTTACAGACAGAGTCACAGTCTCAAAGGAATTTCATCATGTTGAATTAGCTCAAACCAAAGTATATTAACTGTTAGGCATTCCAGAAGTCATACTTCAAATAAAACACAGCATTTTCAATAAAAGATATGACTTCCCTTCCTAGTATGTTCACAGAGACAAATCATAGGCTTTTGGCGTTATACCTTAAGGTCTTAAAGTCAAAAGCTCTATTCTCATTTGGTGTTAGGTTTCAAAATGAAAGAAGAGGATTTGAGTTCTCAATGACAACTGTCATGTGGTACAAAAGAGCCTTGCAAATCCAGAGATAGGCATCTATACCTGTCTTATAAAATAACCCAATTTGTGTCAACCATAATAACCCAGACTGTAGCTTGAGGCCCATGAGCACTGTGACAAAGATTTCCATTCATACCTTTATACCCACAAAATACCCACATTATGGTGAACAGTGGGTAGAATTTCTTTTTATGTCTGTGATATTAAAATAGTAGGCAATGCTGTTTGCAAGACAAAGAAGTATCAAAGGAACAGATATTCCATAATGAAGCCAAGGGAGGGAGACCAGGTAGATACAGGAGAGGTAACAGCCTGACATTTACTATTTTTATTTCTTATTTTGTATGGCAGCTTGTAATGAAATAGAGAATTGATTTTTCTAATGTCTGCAATTAAGAACCAATCATTACCGTTCTTTCCCAAATAATACAAGACCCACAAAAGGTTTCTTAATTACTTCAAATCTTTGCTTTTATGTACCTATTATGTTTTAGTGATGAGACTGTCATAAAGTGTTGTGAGGGCTAAGATTGTATATATATATATACAATTTGGCTCTATGTGACAGTGTGCTTTATTGATATTTACATGAGTGAAAGTCCATCCTGGTCATTTCACTTTTAAGAAGAGTATTCTGTCTTTCTGCTGAAATCTATGATAGATATATGCTGAGAATTTTGATGTCTTAGGGCTTATTTTATTCACCTTGAATCATAGTTATTGCTCAATAGCTTCATGGTAGAGTTACTATGGAAAGTCATTCTTCCTAGCTATTTATTGCACCCTTTAGTCCTGATCTCTCCACTGTAATTTACCTTCTGTCTTTCTACAGTTAATTTTAGTAGATTAAGGTTTCACCACACTATAGGAAACATGTGGGTTTTACTCTTTTGACCTGGCATATTTCTTTTATTTTTGTTTTTTGAGACAGGGTTTCTCCTTGCAGTTTTGGTGCCTGTCCTATATCTCACTCTGTAGACTAGCCTGGCCTCAAACTCACAGAGATCCACCTGGTTCTGCTTCCCAAGTGCTGGGATCAAGGGCATGTGCCTCCATAGCCTGGCTTGACCCTGGTTTTGAACTCATCTCTTCCTTAGCTCCTGGACTTCTTTGCAATTGTTTTGTCAAATACAGTAGTTCATCATCATCTTCTCCTCCTCTTCCTTCTCTAGTTGTTTGTGTTTGTCTGAAAGTTTTGGGCAATCTATTCTGTATTCTTTTCTCTTTTGTTTCATGTTTCAGTACCAGCTCCTGGAAGGAAGGTGGATTAACCATATGGGGAAATTTGCCCCACAGATACTTCAAGGGCTAGATGAAACTATGTTCTAGAAGCTAAGATTAAATAAATATTCAGACAAGAAGTAGATATGAAGTACATCTCATTTCACAGAATTGACACATCTGTCTCTGTATAATACTTACCTTTTGTAGTTTGTTTTATTTTCTTTTAAATGATGGTTGAACATAGGATTTTACACATGTTAGGCAAGGGCTCTAGCCTTAGCCTTTGTTTTAAGATAACAGTATATCCATATTCAAAGTCAGTTGTGTAGTGACTCTCTAAAATAAAATGGAGTCAATGAAAGGCCGGGTGCTTTAGTCCAAATCTGTAAATCTAAGCTAGTGCGCTCTCTCTCTCTCTCTCTCTCTCTCTCTCTCTCTCTCTCTCTCTCTCTCTCTCTCTCTCTCTCAGAGGGGTGGTGGAGGAAGATAGAGATGACAAAGGCAGGCAGAGAAAGACAGAGATACAGAAAGACAGAAGGAGAAAAATAATGATTGGGACCTGGGTCTGGAATATTCCACAAAGGAACATATATTGAAGGCATGATTTCTAGGTGATGGCATAACGATACAGGAGGGATGAAAGTCCAGGAGGTGGGGCATAGTTAGAGGGAATAAGTCCAATGGTTCATGAAGAAGATGTTGAGACCAGTCCCCTTTGTTCTCTCTTTTCATTTCCTCACAACCATGATTGGAATAGTCTTCCCTACCAAACACTTCTGCACAGATCCAAAGGAAGCAGGAAACCTGCCCTAGAGAAACTCAAGGAGGCCAGGAGTCAAAAGAAATCTTTCCACCTTTTGTTTATCTTGCTTTTGATCATAGTCATGGAAATCTGTCTAACACATAGTTGTTGACTAAGAAGGACACTCTCAAAAATTAAAGTTCTTTAAAATTCCCCCAAGAATCTCTACAAAGAGAATGTTTAGAGACAAATGATAAAAATCATTTCAGAAAATAAAGTACTAAGGAAGCACACAGATTTAACAAGCTATAGAATTTTAAACTTAGTATACTTGTGAAACTAAAGTTTAAGATTTTATCACAAAGATAATCTAAAAATGTAGTGCTTTAAATTCCAAAGTAGTCTACACTAGCTAAACAATTCTGCCATATGTTGACTTAGATTCTCAGGCTCTGAGCTTACTCATGGTTGACAATGATTACTGTTACCTGTCACAGTCTGGTTCCATGAAACACTTGCCTACTCTACCACACACTAGGAGCTGAAATTTCCTCCAGAAATAAAATTGTACGTGGTCTTGGTCTGTGGTTGATATAGTGTGCACTCCAATAAACTTATCTGGGGGTCAGAGAACAGAACAGCCACAATATTAAGCATGGGTTTAGGCAAGGAAAGCATACATCTTTAATCCTAGCATTCTAGAGACAGAGATATGAATCTCTGTGAGTTCAAAGCCATACTAGAAACAGCCAGGCATGGTGCCACCCACCTTTAACCCCAAGAGGTGATAGCAGGAAGCAGAAAGATATATAAGACATGAGGACCAGGAACTAGAGGCTGGTTAAGCTTTTAGGCTTTTAGCAGCAGTTCAGCTGAGATCCATTTGGATGAGGACACAGAGGCTTCCAGCTGAGGAATTGGCAAGGTGAGGTAGCTGTTCTGTCTCTCTGATCTTTCAGCATTCACCTCAATACCTGGCTCCAGGTTTGTTTTTTATTAATAAGACCTTTTAAGATTCCTGCTACATTGGTCCTCCCAGCTTGCTACCTTGCTAGCTATGGAACTCTATTAAATGCTAATACTTTATACTGCCTTTACTGAGCTTAGGCCTATTTCTATCATTGTAGTGGTGGGTATCGATCCTCTGGCTCTATAAGATAATAATGTGTTTGGAAAGTAATCCCCTGAACCAGATTTACAGCAAGGGAATTCCTTCACCTAGGTTAGGAGTCTTTAAAGAGGGCTTTTGAGACAGGTACTAAACTTGTCTTTGTGCCTAATATTAACTCATAGGTAGTCACATCTTCTAGGCTTAAAGACTCCAAGGATTTCTGTTCTTTTTCTTCCAATTTCTACTTATAACTCCTCAAATTGTAATGAATATATTGATGTTATATAATATTTGGTAAGAATAGTATGGTATGATGACCACACACTAAAAAATCTAGTTCTTTCTAAATCTTTCCCTTTAGGACTGTGCTCAGACATTCCCTATACCATCTATGTACTCTGTTCTGCCTTCCAAATGACTAGAGGCCACAATGAGTTGTGAATTATTTGTATAGCAGAACAAGAATTGCTGGCTCTCCAAGTGCAATATTTCTTTCTTTTTATCTATCATTTGCTCTTTATATTACTGCAACATATTTTAGATATCATGGATCCCTTTTTTAAAAGTCCATTTTTTTCTGTGGTAATAGTGGATGTACAATAATAAAAAGATGTTAATACATGAAGTGGATGGCAAAAAAGTATATTTATTTCTCTTGTGACATGTGAGTACTTCAGTTTGCAGATCCCTGTAGTCCACATGGTAACTCAGAGTCAAGGTCTTATAAACATTTTCCTACCATTTGCTAAGGCATTGGCACCTACATATTCAACCTTAAACTGGGTAATAACTACTGGTTAGCTTGTAGATGGTTGGAAGGACAGAATCTAAAATATATTTAACTCTTTATTGCTCCTATGAACTGAAACATACTCAGCTCTATGGCTACATCCAAATGATAGGGAAACTGATATCCAGCCCATAACTTAATAGTTATGCTCCGACTTAGAGTTATACTCTGTCAATGAAAGATAAAAATGGAGAATGGACAGCAGAGAACAATTCTTTCTCTCTGTCTTTCTCTCTCTCCATATATATATGTGTGTGTGTGTGTGTGTGTGTGTGTGTGTGTGTGTGTATGTATGAAAGAAGCTATGTAGCCTATAGTATTAGGCTGAATAGCACAAAATCAGAAACCAAGAAAGTGGAAAAGACCAAGGAATAACATGTGATATGAGAAAAACACCAAGTTTTTTATCTGCAAGTTCTTTGCTATAAAGTTGTAGTTAAAAATTAAGTACGGGGCTTGGTATATTAACTTCAGGTATTTAAATATGAGGAGAAGCTGGAGTGGTGGGAGGAGGGAAGAGGGGGATCTGTGATTGGTATGTAAAATAAATAAAAAATATCTTAGTAAAAAAGAATTAAAAAATTAAATTTTCAAAAAAATTCAGTAAGCAAAAATAATGGTAAATCTTATGCAATGTCAAGTGTTACAGGTCATTGCTTTAAATGTGTTGCATGTCTTAACCCTGTATATACATGGTAGATCAGAAATGGCTAGAGAGATTAGTGAACTAAAATTACATAGTAGTATATAGAGACTTGATAAGATAGAGAATAGTAAAAATAGGATATATGGAAAGCAATTCAAAGGGGGAACATTTTTCTAAGAGGGATTCTGAGAAAAAGATTCTGAAAAGAATAGAAGAAGATAATATTTTGAAAATATAATTGCCTGGATTTATTAAAGGCATGACCAAACAACATAATGTGAGTGTTTTATGTGTGTATGAGTTCAAATGTCTCTATAACTCAGAAATGACATTAAAATACCTGTAGTTGGAGAGCTTCTCTCCAGGTGCCACCAAGCCCCCATGGTCCCACAACCCACATAATAATCATACAGACACTTATATTATTTAAACTGCTTGGCCATTAGCTCAGGCCTACCATTGTCTAGCTCTTACTCTTATATTAGCCCATTTCTGTTAGTCTATACTTTGCCACGTGTCTCCTGGCTTACCAGTACCTTACATCTTGTCATGGCCACAGCTGGCAGAATCCCCCTCAGCCTTCCTCTTCCCAGCCTTCTCCTCTTCCTTATCTTGCCTACCTTATCCTTCCTGCCTGGCTACTGGCCAATCAGTACTTTATTTATTTTAACCAATCAAAGCAACACATTTGACATACAGAACATCCCACAGCACTTCCCCTTTTCTTTTTTTTTAAAGCAAGGTTTTAACTTTTATATAGTAAAATTTCATAAAATAAAACAATTATCAAGCAAGAATTACAGATACAATATTAAAGAAGGTATCCTATCTATCTTATATTTGTGAGTCTAAGGTTTTATATCTAACTTATCTTTTATCATAACTGAGGAAATTATAACTAACTAGTCTTCCACCACATCAAGACCTCAGAAGGATATAATATTACCTAAGAACCAGGAGAAGGATGCAAGCAACTTTTGGGAGTCTTGTAGGGTAGACAGAGATAGCTGGCAGCCTGGACAGTCACCCAATGTTCCTTTGTAAAGTTGGGGCATTTGTCTTTAGCCCACAGGGCTAGAGTCTCTTGGTCACTTCTCTGAGTGTCCTGTAGAATGTCTGGCAATTTCCTCTGAGAAGCAGGAACCTGAAGGACAATTTTGTCAAGCAAAGTTTAGTGATCACCTTTCTATGGGTCCTGCATGTCCAGTCAATCAAGCAGTCCAGGCAAGGACAGTTTCTTGCCCAATGGCTATTTTTGCCAAGGTGAAGATAAGATATGAAGTGTCTTTAATGCCCATCCTCCTCTCTGAAGTAAATTGGTGTTGCCAGGAGCAGACATGTCTCATTGTCCAGAATGTCTAAATTTTAAAAATATTTTAAGTGCCATATTCTGTAGGTCTTTGAAGTATTTGAAGATTACCTATCTATCTGAAATATCTCTGTGTAAACCTAGAAGACTTAACTAACATGGCTATGAGTATGATTATCATTGATGACTAATTATTAATCTATTTTTAATTATCCATTACAATTTACCTGAGCTATACAAACATAATACCTTAAACAAGAGTAGAAATATACACAGTATAACAAAATTAACTTTAAGTTTGTATCAATAGACTAAAATCTATACCGATGTAAAACATTTTAAACAAGTTTTTGCTCTTTAGAAGTAAGTTCCTTAATCTACCCTTTCATACTATTATATCTATATCAAATACCCATCCTTCGTATGTGTTCATGTATTATTTACTTACTACTTGTAAGCACTCTGCTTGCTTCTTTCCTGAAGGTATCCATTCCTACTTTTTTAATGGAATGTCTTCATCTCATATAATGTCTTGAATAAGTTTATTGATCTTCAGATTAATTTTTCTATGTAGGATAATTGCTATTAACATCTGTTTTATGGCACCTACTTTTCTCTTTTCTCAGTGCTGTTCTTTTCCAACTTAAACCCATTCTTTATTAGATATTTCTAATTACCAATGTCCATGAGCCTTATTTCATGGAGAGTTTTATAAAGTCCCATTAACTTTATATAAATGTTGCAAATAAATTTCAAAGTCCTCCATGGATTATATTTTATAATTCTAATATATCTCAAATGAACAAAAATAAAAAATACTAAGTCTCCAGGGAAAATAACTCCAATGCTACTTAAGTCTAATTTTAATGTGAAAACACCTGGATTTTTAATGGTTCAAGACTAACTGCCATGTGAGAATAGTTAACTTCTCAACTTGTATTGCCACTTAGAAGAAGTGATATTAAAACTCAGGAACTGGCAGGCTTAACACGGATATATGAAGAAATTACATCCCTTGACGGTAACAATCACCTTTCAATAAAACCTATTTTAATTCTATTTTCTCTCCCTGCCCCCATGCTCCACTTTCCTGGCTTCCCTTCAAACTCTCACCCCTTCTGAGGGAGTGTTCCCATATCTGAAGTTCACTCTTCTCTTCTGTTTTCTTTCTTGCCAATTTCAACTACATTTAGTATATCAACTGTCACTTTCCTTTCATGCAAATTATTGCCAAATATACATCTCTAGTCATAATTTCATAACTGAGATCTTAGTGTGCCTTTCAACTTTTTAAAAAAAGAATTTCATATATTTAATCCAATTAACATAAAACTCATTGTGTCAAAAACAAAGAAAAAGCACACTAGTTCTTTCCCTCTGAAATATACAGCATTGCTCAATGTTTTGCCTTTCCATTAAGGACCATATTTTTCTTCTGTTTGTTAGTTATGATATCATCCAGTCATTTATCCAAAATATATAAAATACTGTAAAAATAAAGAACAGACCATGACATGGTTAGTGGTCAGCTTTTAGGTGCTATTATGGAATGTCTAAAACAATTAACTTATTAAGAAAAAGAGTTACTATCTCTTACAGCTGTGAGGAGCATTATAACTCAAGCAAACTGATTGCTGTGAGCCCCTAGTGAACATGCCAGATGGCAATGAGGCAGCGTATAGAACAGAGCAAAGTGTTCAAAGCACAGTTGGAAGTCAGAACAGGGTCCACAATCCCCTTAGAGAGCTCATCACCAAGAACTACCACAAAAGCACCTCTTCTTAGATATCCACTGCATCACCTAATAGCACCTCCAGGGCAGCAAGCACTCAACACAGTGACTTCTGATAAACATTCAAGACTCAAATCTACATTGACTTTACATTCACATTTCTTCAACTATAGCTTACATAATTACAGATCTTGAGTGTGTGACTCTGTTGGTGCTTAGCTAGGCAGTGTGCTGTGATGGAAACTATGGAGTGAACTGAGAGCTTCTTCAGGGAAACTTTGCTACAGAAACTCTTTCAGTTAGTGGGGAGAACTCCATAATAGGTGCTTGCAATAGAAGAAAGTAAGCATGGGTTGCAATGTAAGAAATACTATTTTACTCTGTGCTGTGAAAGAAGACCAGGGTCAGTAGAGACAAAGAATACTTCAAAATACACTTGTAAGTTTGACATAGTCTAAGACATGGAAGTCTCAAGGGTACCATTTGGATTTAGTCCTAAGTGCCAAAGGAAACCTGCCTAGCAGAGGACAATTTGTAAGTTACCATCACCTAGAGCGTGGTAATTAATGAAATGGTCTAATGAGAGATTTTAGATATAGAAGTGCTTTTAGGATAGAGGCCCAGTGTCAAAATGTAGACTCATCTAGTAAACAGTTGAAAAGCTGAGGCACATTTCAATGGAAGAGGATGATGAGAGAATTGCACTAAAGAAAATAGTACAATAAAGCTGAGGATATTTTTCTTCAGAGTGTTAGACTGAGAGGGATTCAACATACCTGTCAATACGTTTCCAGCAAAGACTGAACAAGCTTTTATCTGAATTCAGCCTTTAATAAGTACTAACATGGGAATCTTCATAAAATAATTTCTTTACTGTTTTCATAATTCAGGCAGTTAGAATAATTTAATCTTTCCATAAAACTCAGCCGTGGAGTTGGCCAGATGGATCAGAAGGTAAACTGACTTGCTGCAATCCTGAAACCATAAGTCAAATTCCCAGAACCCTCTTAAAGCTGGAGGAGAGAATGGATTCCACAAAGTTGGTTCCTGACCTATAAATGTGTGCAATAGCATGTACATGCATCCCACATACACACATAACAAATACACACCACATGCAAACACACACACACACACACACACACACACACACACACACACACATTAGAAAATTACCACCACCAAAAGACATTAGGTTCATTAGCACTTACTAGATACTGCTGCTACAACTGCAGGTTATTGCGGTGTTTCTCAATGTCTTGATGGGAGAAACAGGATACATCTACATGTGTCTGTGTGTGGTGGTTGATTGTTTGTATGTATCTGCATTTCAGTTTGTTATTTCCTGTGAATGCTAAACTATATAGCATAACTTACATCTCTCTTCGTGGTTGGTCCTTAAGTTATTATGGCCTTTATTGAAAACAAAATTGAAAAAAAGCTAAATTCATTTCATTTCATATGTACAAAGCTTTGTGTTACTTGTGTCAAAAAGAAGATAAAGTTAAATCAAGCAATCTTGTTAGTAAAAATCCCTTCCAAAATAACAGAGATAAACCAGTACGTAGTGGCATATTAGTAGAATCATAGCAAACTATATAATTACAGACTGGATGAAAGTTCTACTCCTATTCTTAAAAAAACAATATTGCCAGGCATGGTGGCACATGCCTTTAATCCCATCTCTTAAGAGACAGGAGCAGGCAAAACTTTGTGAGTTGGAGGCCAGCCTGGTCTATAAAGAGAGTTCCAGGACAGCCAGGCCTACACAAAGAAACCCTGTCTTGAAAAATATATAAATATATATCCTTTGTGTTCTTCCCTAGAAATTCTGATAGAGTTATAAAAACTATATTCAAAACAAAGAGATAACAAAGACTGTGGAGGAATAAACTGTTATGATGGACACCAGAGTTAAAACACTCCAAGGCTTTGGGCCAGAGGTGTATTTTTATGGAGCCTAATGAGGAGGATAAGCTGGTTGCTGAGGGTCATACTTCGAGTGGTTCTTTATTTTGATTGATCGATTAAGTCATTTATTTATTTGGCCTACTCTTGTTACCCTTACTATAATGAATCTTACTTTAAATAGATGCAGGCCCATTTGTGCATAGGTATATGATGGGAAATAAGGGTTTATCCCAAGAAATTCACCCAAAGGACAGGGTTTGCATTACTCTTCACTGTAGTAGACTACTTTAAGGTGTGTTACTTTTGTTAATGTTGCATTTGTTTAACTCTGTGAACCTGTGTTACTGTGTCTGTGTAAAACACCTGATGGTCTAATAAAGAACTGGCCAATAGCAAGGCAGGAGAAAGGAGAGGCTGAACTGGCAGGCAGAGAGAATATATATATATATAGAGAGAGAAATCTGGGAAGAGTTAGCTAGCAAAAAGAGATGGAGGACTGAAGAGAGCTAGGAGAGAGAGAAGGTGGAGGGCTCCAGGGGCCAGTCACCCAGCTACACAGCCAACCATGAAGTAAGAGCAAGATTTATAGAAGTAAGAGAACGGGAAAAGCCTAGAGGCAAAAGGTCGATGGGATAAGTTAAGGAAAACTGGCAAGAAAGAAGCCAAGCTAAGGCTGGGCAGTCATAATTAAGAGTAAGCCTCAGTGAGTGATTTGTTTGGGAGCAAGGTGGCAGGCCCCCCAAAAAAGAGTAATCAAACAACCAACAACACGACATACATCTGAACCAGTTCAGGCCATATGGTCCTTCTATTCTTCAAAACTAGATGCATTGAGAATGTACTTGAATAGAAACTAAATTGCAGTGTTTCTAGGTGTAGCAAAATCGACAATATTTGTCAAAGGAGAGAGAGAATGTAACCT
Source organism: Onychomys torridus (assembly GCF_903995425.1). NCBI lineage: Eukaryota > Metazoa > Chordata > Mammalia > Rodentia > Cricetidae > Onychomys > Onychomys torridus. Next base: position 69,451,942 of record NC_050451.1, on the reverse strand, counting down.
AATGTAGGTGGAGGCTTGAGGCGGTTGTGAAGTTACCAGGGTCATTGCTTGGAAAAGGGTGCTTGTGCACAGAATATGCAGAGGTCAGAACTGGGATGTCAAGTGTATTACAGGAAAGAGGGTATGTATAACCCAAACCAAACAGGGGTTCCAGTCTAAACCCGCTCCTGTGCTTGTCTGCCTCACTGGCAGTAATTTTTTTTTTTACAGGACAATCGCTTGATTTTTTTTTTTTTTTTTTTTTTTTTTTTTTTTTTTTTACCAACCTGACAGGTTAGTTTAGTTTGATCAAAAGTCCTCCTTCCCTGATACATGAAAGTGTGGTAGGTCCTTATGGTTGCCTCCAAGTAACCTCAGGAGGTCAGGGATTTTTCAGGACTCACTTTGCTGAGTATTGTGTAACAGAATTTACAAAATCTGAATGGAACTCAGCCATTCCACTGAACTATTATGTCTTCCAATTTAATCCCAAGATAATGGTGCAATAAAGAAGAAAGAAGCTATCCTTGGTGGCAGCTATTGCTGAAATATTGGTTTTCTAATTCAGGATACCCGTCTCATGGGCCCAGAAGCTTTGCAGTACAGTTTGCTATTTCAGAAAATAATTGCCCAATATGCTAAAAGAGCAAAATCAAATTACTTAAACAATAGTCAGAATGGTACATGCAATAGTAGATTTTCTTCTCTTGTTTATCTTAATGCATGAAACTTGATGTCAGTGAGTGCTCCTGGAAAACACACACTACAGAGACAAAATCTTATTATAACACAGCATTTAAATATGAATTCAGATTGTAATTACATGGGGCTAGTTAATGCCTATTAATTTGCCTCCTAAATCTGAAGGTAAAAAATTAGTCCACAGGTAAGTGAGATCTGCTGTGTCACAAGGTCAAAATGCCTTCTTTCTCACTTATAATTCTTTTCTTTCTAGAGTGTTAAAATCATGAGTGCTGGGGATTGAATCAAGGTAGGTAAGCATTCCACAACTGCGCTGCCTCTGAAGCCCATGTAAATATCAAAGGATTTATAATCCAGACCAAAATAAGGTAAAGAACTATTTTTACAAAATGACCAAGACTTTTGTTTACCTGCTGCTGTATCAAGACAGATAGTCATAAAATAGCACAAAGTGATAACAGCTTTAAACCCATTGCTGTAAGTAATGGATTTGGATGAGAAATGAATACCCAATGTGCCAAGCTCTTCCTCCATCAGAATCTCTATGGCAACAGCTTAGACTAACAGTAGCAAGGGGCATAAATACAATATCATACATTATTTCTATGGACCTTATAAGACCAGCAGGGACTTAGAAATGAGGTTTTTTAGTATGTTTGTGTTTTCCTAACACTAACAGAAGAGTGAGAGAAAATCAGGCTTAGTTAATTTTTACCACAGCTGAATTCATGTTTGGAGATCTCGTGGTGCCATATGGCAATCTCTGCCAGCCAACAAAAGTTTAAAAGTTTGTCAAGAAAGTCTGACTAGTGGCCAATCTAATCTTAACTAAGAATGACTGTTAAGTCATGATTACTATTGGCATTAAGAATGACATTATTGCATCCATCTTGAATGGTAACCACCTTTGCTGCCTCACTGAGCACCCAGAGTCTCTGTTCCTCATGCAGATTTACAACACCCTCGAAATAAATGAGACCAGGAAATGCTCATGTTGAGATTTATTACCAGACCCCAGAATTATATAATAAAATCTACATCCTTGGTGGGACCATCTCAGCAGGGTCAAATGTCACTTTTGTCCTGAGCAATTTATCACCCTCTTTTTCCTGACTCTAATCAGCTACTCTGATATTGCAGCCATCTGAACCTCACTTATGTACAATGATTAGAGCCACCCATTTTAACTGATGGAAGCAGATGCAGAGATCCACAGCCAAACACCAGGCCAAGCTCTAGAAGTCCAGTTGGAGACAGAGAAGAGGGATTCTATGAGCAAGGAGCATCAAGATCATGATGGGGAAACCTACAGAGACAACCAAAAGAAACTAGTGGAAACTCATGAATTTTAGACCAACACCTGTGGAGCCTTCATGGGACTGGACTAGGCCCTCTACATAAGCAAGACAGTTGTAGAGCTTGACTTGCTTAAGGGGCCCCCTGGCAGTAGGATCAGGATCCATCCCTGGTGCATGAGCTGGCTTTCTGGAGCCCACTACCTTGTTATGGGATACCTCGACCAGCCTTGATGTAGGGGAAGGGGCTTGGACCTGCCTCGACTGGATGTACCAGGCTCTGCTGACTCCCCACTGGAGGCCTTACAGTCTTATAGGAGGAAATGGGGAGGTGGGGGGGGAGGCTGGAGGGGTGGGAGGAGGGAAGATAGGGATCTATGATTGGTATGTGAATAAGACAATTTCTTAATTAAAAATAAAAGCTGCCCACTTTGTACTGAGCCTGCCTCCTTTGCCTTCTGTCACAAGCATCTCTCCATGTGTAGTAACTACTTCGTTTGTGCTGGATTTGCTCAGAGTCATCATTAACTAGAGAGAACTTGACCTTTATCTGCTTTTTGCAAATGTTATACCAAAAGCTGTTAGTAAAGGGGTAGCTGATTTAATTCTTTTTTTTTTTTTTTCTTTTTTGCTGTTACAGTATCACGTAAGAGGTAACTAACAAATAGAAGTTTATAGGGCTCTTTGGTCTGGAGGCTGACTAGGTCAAGGTCAAAGGGCCACATTTTTGACAGCTTTCTTGCTACATCACATGTTAGAAAGCTTCACATGCAAGAGGGTGAATGAAGGACTCCAACTGTCCTTGCAAAATTCTGAGAGTCCTGATAATAGTACTATTACTGGAGTTCATTCATAGAACCCAGTCACCTTCAAACAATGCATTTCTCAATACTGTTGTTACACACAAAACTTTACTAGGATAAGAATGTTGGAGGGCATACATACACAGATCACATTAATGGGTCTAGCCACTGTTTGGAGAATATTTTAGGTATCAATGAGACCAAGTCACTCAAAATTCCACAATCTGATACTACAGAAATAAATGGAGGAATAGTTTGGAGAGGTTACAGCACATGTTGATTCTAACTTACTAGTTCAATACTGTGTTTAGAGTGCAGCTTAAGTTCATACTATTTGTGATACTGTTTCAGGTTTGAGCATGTTGTGCATCTTTGAGAACTATGATATCAAAACCATCAATCTTCAAGGTATCTATAAAATGTACAAACAAAAATTGTTAGTTCTACTTCATTTTCATGTGAAAGAAGTGTGTTAATTATTAAATATCTATTAACATTTTCTTGTCTTCCTATCAATCTGAAACTGATGAAATAAATTTGAAGATGCAATTGTTAGTTTTCATATCTCCTTTCTTTTTGTTTTTACTACTATGAGCATTGCATATAGTATAGAGCGTTATTTTTAACAAACACATGCATGTTTTTACATAGATATACATTGGACTATTTTAACACAGAAAAGGATACAGTGTGGCTGACACTGATTTTCCTTTCTATTCTAAAACTCACTAACAGGAATATGAACATTATTCTTATTCTATGAAAGAAGAAGTTGAGTCGCAAAGAACAATGATTGTTTTTATGATATCAGAGAGTAGAAACCAGAAAATATCTGAAGGAAATTTATAACGTAATTTATATTCAGTCATTGCTCTTTAGCTGCTAGAACACTTGAGTGAAAATTTCCCTTAAGCCCTATTTTTCTTCAAGGGGTGAAATGAAACATTCTACAATGTTGAGATGGATTTGTATTTATTTCCCAGATGGAAAGTGAGACCAGTGTCTAACAAGGATATTTAGTTTGTGAAACAAAGACAAAAAGCAAATAATTCATAATACATAGAACAAAAATAAAACTAGTAATAGATATATTTATTGTTGTAAAATTCTGAAACATAAAAATCAGAGAGCTAATTTTGGGTAAATAGACACAAGGTAAATAATGTAAAATGTATGTACAAAAATTAATTTCTAGATTTCAATGAAATGAAAAATAGATTATAGGAAATATACCCAAACTTTTAAGCTTTCAAATTTTATAAATAGATTTGAAACTTTAGATTACTTTCAACTGTACATTTTCAATAAATTTTTGTCATTTATATATCTTATAAAACAAGAGTTTTTTCAGAGACTTGGTGTTAGACACACTCTGTTGTTAGGATTTTCTCTTTTGGCTCTTTTGAGGGGGTCACCACCCAGCTCCCAAATAAACCACACACAGAGGGTTATACTTACTTATAAATGCTTGGCCTCAGCTTAGCTTGTTGCTAGCCAGCTTTTTTTTTTTTTTAACCTAAATTATCCCCATCTCCCTCTTGCCTCTGGGCTTTTCCCAATCTCTCATTTCTGAACATCTTACTCTTACTCAGTGGCTTACTGTGAAGATATATGGCTGGCCCCTGGAGTCCTATTTCTCTGCCTACTTCTCTTTTCTCCCAGATTTTTCCTTCTATATATTCTCTCTGCCTTGCCAGCCCTGCCTATCCTATCTCCTGGCTTGCTACTGGCCAATCAGTTCTTTATTAGACCATTAGGTGTGTTACACAGACTCAGTAACACAGTTTCACAGAGTTAAACAAATGCAACATAAACAAAAGTAACACATCTTAAAATAATATTCTACAACAAGACTTCCTGGTAGGCAGACAGATAGGCAGAGGAGCCATGGCTAGCTAAAGGTAGCAATTTTCCAAGATGGAGGGCCTCTTCCTCACTCTCCTGACTTGAGACAAAAGCATAGAAATTTAAACTAAGACTTTGTAGGGTTTTTTTGTCACCCACTTATCAGGCCTCCTGTTGATAGACTGGATCAAAACTTCAAGACCAGATAAGGATATGTTACAAAAATTTTATGGACTAAATAGACATCTTATATTTCTGGATTTGAGTTAGCTCACTCAGGATGAATTTTTTTCTTCTAGTTCCATCCATTTACCTACAATATCATGATTTAATAATTTTTCATGAGTGAGTAATACTCAGTTGAGTAAATATACCAATATATATCAGTATATGAATGGAGATAGATATCTATATATCTATAGGTAGTTTTTTAGTTTCAGAGTATTAAGAACAGAGCAGCAATGAACATGGTTTAGAAAAATTCTCTGTGGTAGGATAAACTGTTCTTTGGGTATATGCCCAACAGTTGTATAGCTGGGTCTTAAAGTAGATTGATTGTCACCTTCCTGAGACTTCCACATTGATTGTACAAATTTGCCTTCTCACCAGCAATGGATGAGTACTCCCTTTACACCACATTTTCAGCAGCGTGAGCTGTTATTTGTTTTATTGATTTTAGCAATTTTGACGGGTATAAGATGAACTCTCAAAGTAGTTTTGATCTGCATCCCCATGATGGCTATGGATGTCATATATTGACATATGGATGTCAAGTGTTTCTCAGCCATTAGAATTTCCTCCTTTGAGAATTTTCTGTTTATAATTATGCCACAATTTTTAATTGAGTTATTGGTTTATTAATATGTAGTTTTGTTTTCTTTTAGATCTTTACATATTTTGGATATTAGCCTTCCATCAGATGCACCATTGGTAAAAACTTTTCCTATTCTGTATACAGCCACTTTGTCCAAATAACAAACCAAGTACATCTAACTTTTAAAATAGAGGAATAAAACCAGAATCCAGAGATTCTATAAAACAAAGTCCCCACTTTCAGCTTGAAAAAAAGGAGAGGAAGGTGAATGTAAGAATATTGTACTATGTCCTCTAAAAAAATAAAAACCATCAATGGAGAAAGACTCTGTCTTGAATGTAATCTTTCATTTATCAGTTAACAATTTTAAAGGGTCTGCAATAAATACAATTAAAGAATAAAAAGAAACTTTTCAATGAAGCACTAAAATGTGATTACTTCAATGATTGTTGAATTTTGATAAAGAAATAGAAATGATAATAGACAATCTAATGTAATCTAAGGAACTGAAAAGAAAACTGACAGAAATAAAGATACATCACATGAGTTCAATGGCAATCAAACAGCATCTTTTAACCCTTGCTTTATCATTTTCTTGGCATTTCACATTTCCTTGATCAGTTGTATTTGAAAGCACTGAAATTTTATTAAAGATCTTAAGAAAATAATGTTAACTTAAAAATATAAAACGACACTAATTTATTCTCACACTGACCATAATGGTCAACTGAATTCATTTTTTAGGCCTAAGGATTTTAAGCGTCTTTTTTTTTGCCACAAGTGTTCATATATTTTGCTATTATCTTAAGATTTTCATCATCACCAGCCAATAACAGCATGATTAAAACAGTCATAAAATTGAATACCATCTGTTTAGTCACCTTGACTTGCATACTCCATAACTTTCAGCATCCTCCTTTTTGAGGCTATCACTATGGGATGGGTTCTCCCTAACCCTTCCTTGTTCACAAAAAGCACCATTATCAATGTAGTTGCACAGTGCAGACCTTGTGCAAGCTCATAGGATGATATCATACATTCATTTCTCTGTGTCCAACCAATCACTATGTCCAGGAAAATGCACTTTCTACATGGCAGTTCGACATGCCACCTTTATTCACTTCCTTTGTTCAGTCCCCCATCATTTTGCATCTGTATTAAAGTAGCAGCCTCAAAAGGAAAGTTTCACCCAGTCTGTTTCTCACAATTTAACCAGATTCATTTACTACTTATTTACTATTTCATGTGTGTGCTATATTCATATGTGTGTATATGTAACATATATGTGTGTGTGTGTGTACACTTGTTCAGGTGTGTATACCTGCATATGGAAACCAAAGGAGGAATTTTGGTGGCATGATCTATAACTTTCCTTATTAGAGAGGCTCTCTAACTGGAGCTAGGATAGCACCCAGCAATCCCTAGTGATCCCCCCGTCCCCTTAGAGCTGGAGTTACAGATGTGCATGGCTATGCACAGATTGTTACATGGCCTCTGGAGTATTTAAAACCAGATGGCCATACCTGCTCAGTAACAGCTCTTACTCAGGGAGACATCTTGCCAACCTTATTGTCACCATTTAAAAACATGAAGATTGGTTCGGTTAACATGAACCAAGCAAGTTCTTTCAACTAAGTTTTCAATTAAATCCAAAATAATAGAAATGATTTACGGCTAATCTGAGGAGTTTATATGGAGTCACCTTCATCTGTAACCACTCACCACTTGACTCTGTGACTCCATCCTGGCCCTTTCAGCCCCTTCTGCAGGAGGAAGTTCCATCTTCTCTTTGATCACAGCACCTTCCTCTAGCTGTCCTTCAGCTCTCAGGTGAGGTGTTACTTTCTCAGTGACATTTTCCCAGGCTAATCTCCTGTCGCTGCTCTGTGATCTCTTATTACCACTTGTCTTTCCTCTGGAGTGCTTTTTCAAGTGTGCTTAAATAATTAATTGAATAATTTATTGTGTAATGTCTGTTTCTCCTACTAAAATGTGCGCTTCAGGGATCTTAAGAACAACTACCACGTTTCCCTTCCTGTGTAATTTAGAGGTGCTGTTGGCTGGAGAGAAGTTGATGAGAGGTTTTACTTCAAAGTGGAGATTAGTTGGAAAGCATTTGTCCTCAAGAGCTTGAGTTCAGGGGCATCTTTCTTATGTGGAGTTTTTGTTTAAATCTAAGGGCATGGTACCTGGGTTGTGAATAGGTTTCTTGTGGATTTAATGAGACAAAGAGCATAACAGAAATTCTGTGTATGGAAGACATACATAGAATACAATTAATATTGAAGATAGAGCCTATGTTCTACAAAGTAAACATACATCAAAACTGATACTTTTGTTATATTAGGAAAAACTTACAAAAATCAACTAATCTGGGCTCCTAAGGGCTCCCAGAGCCTGAACTGCCAATCAGAGAGCCTGCATGGGTCTGACTTAGGTCCTTTGCATATATGTTACAGTTGTATAGCTTGGTCTTCTTGTGGGACTCCTAACAGTGGGAGCAGGGGCTGTCTCTGAATCTGTTACTTGCATTTGGAACACTTTCTTCCTACTAGTTGCTTCAACAAGAGAGGAGGTGCCTAGTCTTACTGCAACTTGATATACCACAGCTGGCTGATATATGTGGGAGGCCTGCCTTTGTTGAAGAGGAAGGAGGAGGGATAGATGGGGAGAGAAGAGAAAGGTTGGGGGAAGGTTGGGAGCAGAGACCGGGAGGAGAGGAGGGAAGAGAAATTGTGATCAGACTGAGAAAAATTAATTAATTAAGAAAAATAAGTGAAAAAACTGAAAATACAGTTGAAATTGGCTAAAAATTTTTCCAAAATATTCCACGCTGATTGCAGATAATTTTTTTGTTTTGTTTTGTTTTGTTTTTTTGAGACAGGGTTTCTCTGTGTAACTTTGGAGCCTGTGCCAGAACTCACTCTGTAGCCCATGCTGGCCTTGAACTCACAGAGATGTACCTGGCTCTACCTCCAGAGTGCTGGGATTAAAGGCGTGCACTGCCGCTACCACCACCCGGCACAGATAAAAATTTTTATCATCATCATCATCATCATCATCATCATCATCATCATCATTTGCTGTGGGATGTTCTGTATGTCAAATGTGTTGCTCTGATTGGCCAGTAGCCAGGCAGGAAGGATAGGGTAGGTGGGACAAGGAAGAGGAGAAGTCTGGGAAGTGAAGGCTGGGGGAGAGATGCTGCCAGCCATCACCATGACAAGCAAGATATGAGGGACTGGTAAGCCATAAGCCACGTGGCAACTTATAGACTAACAGAAATGGGTTAATTTAAGATATAAGAACTAGATAGCAAGAAGCCTGCCACGGCCATACAGTTTAAACAATGGAAGTCTCTGTATGCTTACTTGGTTGGGTCTGAGCAACTGTGGGACTGGCGGGTAAGAGAGATTTGTCCTGACTGTGGGCCAGGCAGGAAAACACTAACTACAATCATTATTTGTTATTGTTGTTTGGACAGGATATTTGATAGCTCAATGCCATCTTCCAACTATATCATATCATGTATGGGTTATTATGGTTTAATAATTAGGACATAAATGGAATAATGAATTTATGTTTTCTTTAAAAAATCTAGATTACTAAATGTATATTAACCACTAAATATGTGAATAAGAGAGACAGATTGATTCTAATCTACGTCTGCAATGTACTTAGATTTGGAACACATATATTAAACTGTCAATATCTTCTATGGAGTTCTGTTAAAATAAGGACCATAGATGAATTTCAAATGAGTCATAACATATAGAATGAAAAGATTTAAAATATACATAATTAGACTTAGGAATAATAATACAGTTTTCAAAGTCTCACGTGCATACACAAAGTATGCTTGACATTCCATTTTATACATCTCCACTAACACAAAGTTAAATATTTTAATTTCAAAATGTAAATTAAACTTTCTTATGACACACTAAAATATATGCATGCATGCATACCTGACTATACTATCCAGTTTTTATACAGTTGGACATATCTGAAAGCAATATAGGCAATATATTTTTACTTCAAACCATAAATAGAGTACTTATTGGGATAACTACAAAATTCAGATTTCAATTTCCTGTGTGATATTTAAACTCCCTGGTTAATGAAGGAATAACACCTATTAGCACAGAGCCTCGTGCTTCTAACTAATAATATTGACTGCTGCTTCAGAGTAGAGAACATAAAAACAGCTAAATTAATCACCTATACCATTTCCACCAAGAAGCAAGAAAACATGCCTACCAGACTGTCCTAGGAGTCCATGCTAGTGCTGTGAGCAGAAGCATAAATTCAGAAGTATTATGTCTTCCTCCGGGTAAAATGCCTGAGCTACTTAATTTTTATCTGGGCAATGATGCAAAACTAAGGTATTGGTCAGCCCCGATGCTTATAGAACCACTGCAGAAGAAATCTTTATTTCATATACCTGAAACTGGCTTCAGATTCTTCACTTCAGAGACCCCAGACATTCTGTGTAAATGTTGATGATAAGCTAAGCTTCGGCAGTTATTTTGGGTAAAGAAGATGAGGGTTTGGAATAGGCCAAATGACTTTAATGAATATCTAAACTTCTAGTAGGAATATGGGAGCTGACAGCAGCAAAATTACAGAATCAGAGAAGCCAGAAACATTGAAGTGTCATTGGATGACATCCTTAGGATCAAGGTTTGAAGGGATGGCATGGAATCATCTGCATATCCAATCACAGCCATCTAGCCAAATTGCCAGTGAATTTCCCTCCCATGTTAAACTTTGGAATTCCCACAGAGAGGGCTTGGAAGGCAAATGTATCCCTAGGTGAGCAGTCAGAGCACCTGATTCCTGTATAATTACATGGAATGAGAATTTGATACATGACAGTAATTACCTAGCTGAAGGTGCAATTAGCCATTTGTGACCTCATTCTGAGTGGCAACTAATTAACCCTTAATGTCAAAGATGTCAACCTTCATCAAGACACCAAAGGAAAGTACTACATGATCAGCTAATACTTGTTCCAGCCTATTAATGGCTGAATCTGTCATTAGAGAGGTGAATGTTTCATTTTTACATCATCCTGTATGTTAAGATGTGAATTATGCTCCATTTTCTTTTCTTTTAAGGCCCATCTCATCCTTTATCTCTGTGTGCATAAAATTCTTCACTAAAACAGAAATAAATTTTCATATGGATCTAGAATCATCATGTTAGTAGCATAAAATACAATCAAGGAGACACAGAGAGAACTGTAATGACATGATGGTATATTCATTTCTTGGTTTTAGAAAAGTCACCAAATTAGAAACAGCACACAACAAAACTGTAATTATTGTCATCAACATCTCTCAATTATTGGCCTAAGTGGAAATTGGATTGGTACTAGCACCTTGTTTTTACAAATGTTGAATAAATAAATTTTCTGTCTGTTTTTTTTCCCTGAAAGTATAAAATCACTATAATTTTTTCACATATGGGCTTACAGTTGGATTCTTGTATATTGTTGTTATTTACTAGCTTTAAATGCAAATATTTGGGGAGCCTTGCCTGATCTATGCACATTTTATTTTATCCAAATAAGGCACTACACTCTTTCTACAAAATCCTTAGGTTTACCAATATAATCTTAATGATAATATTAAAAATAATTAACATTGACCCATGGCCATTTGTTCTGAAATAAATACAATTATTAAATAAGAGTACCATGGCACATATTTACTTTAGAAATTGAAAATAAAGCCTAGAATTGATAAGTCATTCTTTTGGATTTATCACTGAAAAAGTGTGAAATGTGCTACTGAAATTTTGTCAGCCCCTAGAATTTCTCTTCTTTTGGCAAGGTTGTTTCAAGGATCTAAGCTTCATCTAGGTAATTTCATTTTTTATAGGGACCAAACAATTTTCTCAAGTGCTTTACAATGTTATTTTTGTGGAATAGCAGGTGCCAAGGAAAGAAAAAGTATATAACAAATGTAACAAACACACCATGGTCTTTAACTCCAATGTATGGAACTTCAGATCCCTGGTCATGTTTGCATAGAGGTTCAGAAAAGACAGATTATTATAACTCACCAAATTATCAATGTCTTTTATTATTTACAAATAACCTCAACACCTAATTTTGCATTGCATAGAAAGGCAAATATGTATTATTTCTATTTACTTTAATAAATTGCAAATCATTCAATTGTAGTTCATTTATTTACAAAGTTATTTCATGGCACTAGTATTTCACCCAACCGTAAGGAGAATCCATGAGTAGAAATCAAGGTAAGATAGAAATGCCATGAGAGATCTGCAATGCTGAACACTAGCAAGGAAGAAACACTAAGAGAGATTGGGGATTGGTCTTTTAGTTCTGTGCAAGCAGATGCTGAGACATTGAAGTACTAGATTACACAATAAGGGTAAGTTTAATTTTTGAGGGGCACACTAAATACTTTTGACAGTGTTGCATCTCCGATGATCTCTCTTGCCCATTTCCTTTTGTATTTGTATTTTATTTTTACTTTATTATATGTGATTCAGTGAGATGGTTCAGTGAGTAAAGCTGCTTGTTGCTTAAGCCTAAAGACCTGAGTTTGATTCTTGGGCTCATATAAAGGTGGAAGGAGAGAACCAACTCCTTACAAAGTTATAGTCTTACCACATACTTGTTTGGAGTATATGCACACATATATATTATACACACACACACACACACACACACACACACACACACACACACACATACAAACGCACACACACGTACACACACACACACACACACACATACAGGAATAATAAATGATATTTTAAACTTAAACCCTCTAAAACTTTCCATTCCTTTATTTGCCACTCAGGTGGCAGAAAAAAAAAGATGAATGGATATTCTGCCATCTGTGTTGTATACATATAGTAGAATATTATCCAACATTAAGGAAGAAATTATGGAAGAATATGAATAAAGCATGAAGCTATTGTGCTTAGGTAATAAGCTTGTCCACAATTATAATGCTATGTGAGTCTGCTTATATGAGGTATTGACAAGTGCCCAATTCACAAAGCAGGAAGAATCTTGCCTGGCACTGTTTAGCATGAATGTGTAAGCACGTGCATGTGTGTGTGAGTGTGTATGTGTCTGTGTATGTGTGTTGCAGAAATTAGCAGTTACTAATCAATAGCTATATATTTTCAGTGAAGTTAAAGATTTGCTACACAATAGTATACATACACTCCATAATACTGGAGTGTCTGCTTAATTTTGTCATGATCCAGGCTAAGTCTTCTTACCACAGGATATACAGTTGTCATTTTTAAAGCTTTCAGTGTAGGCAACGAAAGAGTGGGCATCGGAGTTTAAAAAGAAAACTCCTGCACCTTGACTGAAAGCAAATATAAACCATCAGTTGACAATAAAATACAACTTTGATGACAGCAATAGATGTCCTTCCAAGGGGTTAGAGCTATGTTTCTGCCTCCTATTTGTTCAGATTGGAATGGAAAACTACAGATCACAGTCGGGAAGCTTAGCAACCACAGTGGTGATGGTTTCAGCTATATACAATGTCTGTTTTTGTTTCCATATCCACATTTCCAAGGTCAGGACAATGTGGACTGCTGCCCAGGCACTCATTCCCCCAGCTGTTTTTGTGGTGAAGGGCATCTCTGGCCTCTCTGACCACCACTTAATGGGGTGTGGCTGGTCTTTATATTCCAAATTATAGTTGTTGACTGAACCCCTCCTGTTTTCACATATCAGCGTGTTGGCTGTGGGAGAATTCACACATCAAGCATGTATCCAAGTGGCTGATTTGGCTTTCTAATTGAATTACACAGGAAAAAAATGTGTAAAATCTGTCCACAGTAACACATTTCATACGTGTGAATACAAGTCGTTATTCATTCAACAAGGTTTTCAATATTGGTATATTAGATCTGGGAGCTTCCTATAATTGTTTGCTCGTAAATATTTTAACAAATAGCTTATAACATCTGGCTCTAAATTCCACAATATAAGCTGGGACTTATTATTATAGCTGGAAATATTACTGGAAAAGATAAAACTGTGTAACTAATGAGAAATTATGAATTATTTTTAAGCATTATGATTAAGTAACTTAGTAAGTTTGGTGGATATTATGAGTTCATGTGTGAATTTTGCATGATTCTCATTTTCCAAATATTTATCAAATTTTATTTTCTAATTTAACAATCTCTCCTTTTGAAAATATATGTTACACTTCTTTGTGTACTGAACGTTCAAATTCCAGAAATATAGTCTATACCATCATAGATCATATTGCATTAAGCAGAAGTGGGGATTTTAAATCAAGATATTTAAAGCTATTTTATTTGTAAGCATTTGCTTTAGTTTTAAAATTGCAATTAGGAGGACACATGTCACCTCAAAGATTGAAGTATAGGGCTTTGTCATATTGTTTTCTGTTTCTTACAGGGGATAACATGGAATTTTGCTCTTGTCTTTACTTAACAGGTAAAATGTAAGAACCATAAAACTATGGAGGTGGAAAAAAATCATAGAGATGTTCATAGGCATTGTTATCCAGGACTTTCTCTCTCTCTCTCTCTCTAGCTCTAGCTCTATTTCTCTCTCTCTCTCTCTCTCTCTCCATATATATATATATATATATATATATATATATATATATATATATATATATATATATCCATAGTGAAAGCTTTAAGGAAGATATGGTCTTGAGAATAGCTTTGAGAATTATTCAAGTGGGAACAATATAATTGACCAGTTTGGGGAACTCTATTGCATGCATAGTAATATTTTGAGACAAAATATCCATGCTAGAAAACTAAACATTAAACATAGAAACATATATATGACAAAAATTCCACACTAATATACATACTGTGTTGGTTTGAAGGAGAACTTGCCACCCCCAATAGATTGATATATTTGAATGCTTGGTTCCTAGTTGGTGGAACTGTTTGAGGAGGATTAAGAGTCATGGCTTTGTGGCAGGAAGTATGTATAGGTTTTGGGCTTTGATGTCTCAAAGGTGCCAGTCTCTCTCTCCTCTCTGTCTCTGCCTCTGTCTCTCTCTCCTCTGTCTCTCTGCCTCTGTCTCTTTCTCTGTTTCACTCTCTGTGTCTCTCTGTCTCTCTCTGAGTGTGTGTGTGCGCACGCACATTTGTCATGCCTGTAGTTCAGATGTAAGCTTTAAGATACTGCTCAGAACCATGCCTGCCTACTTTATGCCATGATCCCTGTAATTATGTTCATGTACACACCCTCTGGAACTGTAAGAAAGGCCCCAATTAAAGACTGTCTTCTATATATTGCCTTAATCATGGTATCTCTTCACAGCAATAGAAAAACAACAGTGATACATACCAAAGAAAATGTAGGTGTATCCTCAAACAAAAACTACACACAGATGACATACATGTAACTACATTTTTTAAATACTAGAGATTGAACTCAGGGCTTTGTGCAGCCTACTTGATTGTGTTGCTGAACTGTACACAGCTTTTCATTAACATCATTCACAACATGTCCCAAATAAAGAAACTTGACAGAAGAAGCATCAATAAACTTTAAAATGCAGAGTAATCTTGAAAAGTCAGCTGAATAAAGAACACAGGCCTGGTGATTCTTTCTATACAAAAGGTCCAGAATTGACATATCTATATTAATAAATATATAACTAAATGGGTGATCATGGTTTGGGAGAACAAATTTCATTACGAATGAATTACACCTCTAGAAAGAATTTAAATGAATGAATACATCAGGAAAAATTACAATAACAATGCTGAATAAAATGCTTGCTCACTCATTGAAACAATGCCTATCTTCCAATAAAGAAGGATTCAGTATGGACTATTCTAATAATAGGAAACTAAAAGCCATGAACAAATGTTCATTAAATCTTTTACTGAATTTCACTTACTATATAAACAGCAATAATATAGCATGATAAAAAGAAATTCACCAGCCAGCTGGTGGTGCACACCTTTAATCCCAGCACCCGGGGGGCAGAGACAGGTGGATCTCTGTGAGTTCGAGGTCAGCCTGGTCTACAGAGTGAGTTCTAGGAATGGCTCAAAGCTACACAGAGAAACCCTGTCTCAGAAAAAAAATTCACCAGAGCTGAATTTACTATTAGTTTTACTCTGAATAAATATTCATAGATGTTATTCCATTAGAGTGGGAGCAAATATGTTACCCCTCTCTTTCTCACCTATGCATCCCTCCTGCAAACTCCTTTACTAAGTAGGTGATTTCCTGCTTCATAGCAAAGGCCCATTCTACCTTCTTCATTCACTCAGTCCCCAACAACAATTTAATTTCTCTTTCCTACTCTTATACTGCTCAGGTTGAGAATCTCCATTTAATGCCCACAAACCTCCTCCCTGTATTTTCTTCTCTGGCACACAGCATCATCAGAAGCCATACAAAGTGAGATTTCAGGACTCTTATAATGTATTCAAGAAGCTGACTTTGTGATAATTATATTTAGGAACTGCTTTGGTCTTCATGCCCAAATATTTATCTCAAACATGCATCATCATCCAGAGTTTAATATCACAGAATTAGCTATGATTAGCTCAACACATCTTTGATTGTTTTCTTACACAAATATGTGGTGACCTCATCACCAAGCTCCATGAAGGCAATCATATGGCTACAGTTTTTAATCATGGTATTTCCTTAGTCATTAGTAGCTTAAATTTGGGGTGATAAATAAAGTGGAGAATTTTTGTTACATGAGATGATTCTGCTATTTACAGACTAAGCATTTCATGAGATAGCTGTTTAACCATGATGAAGAGATATAATGTAGAATTATTCCATTCTTTTAATGCTCCAATGTCTACTGCACACTTGCTAAACATCATCTTCTACCAATGCAATTTGAAAACTAATGCATCTGAAAGGATAAAGAAATTTAAGGTATTTCTTTTGTATAGAGTAACTTGTATAGAATAAAAGAAATGCTCTTTGAACACAACAGAACTGATCCACATATGAACTCCCAGAGACTGTAGCATTATGCACCAGGACAGCACAATTCCAACCCAGACAGGACCACAGAACTAGGGAAGGATGTGGACACAAGCACCCATCCCCTACCCAGAAGCTCTCTCCAATCAATGACTGCTTGCAAAAGAAATTTTATTTTTCTCTAGCAGAGTCTCAGTTAGTACATTTACCACACTTAAGGTTATGCCCTATGCCCAGCAGTAAATGGTCAACACAAAATTAATTCAATGGTAATTTTGTAGATTTTTTTTTGTCTTGGATTGTTTTGTGGGGGGCCTTTTTTAAAGCTTACTGGAGTTTTGATTGTAAATTATGGTTTCTGATTTTTGTGGTTGCTTTGTGTGTGCCTATGCGTGTATGTGTTTCTTGTGTTTTTTTTTTTTCTTTTTCTTTTATTTTATTCCTCATTTGTTTTCTTAAGTAAGAGAGAAAGAAGGCCTGGAGTTGGATGGTGGGAAGTTAGGGAGTATTTCAGAGAATATAAGGAAGCGTGGTCAGAATAATAATAAACTGTGGTCAGAATATATTGCATGAAGAAACTATAGAAAAAAGAAAATAGAGGTTACTGTAATATATATATGTATATTATATGTATATTATATATGAGATACTGTATCTATAAGGAATTTTTTGGTTTTTTGTTTTTCAAGACAGGGTTTCTCTGTGTAGCTTTGCACCTTTCCTGGAACTCACTTGGTAGACCAGACTGGCCTCAAACTCACAGAGATCTGCCTGGCTCTGCCTCCCAAGTGCTGGGATTAAAGGCCTGCACCACCAACATCCGGCTCTATAAAGAATATTAAAGATGCAGATGTTACAGAGAAAATAAAATACAGGCAGATACAGATATCAGTACATATATTGAATTATTAGCATCAATATCTTGCAATATTTATACATACCAGATATTAATAAATACATAGACAGCATTTCAACTTAAATAAAGGCCTTGTAAATGACCTTTAAGGTTTGGTATGGCTGACTGAGACTTTATTGTTATTTAAAATTAGAAATATAATGTTTTATTATAGCTAATTGAAGTCAAAATTAATTAACTATATTTTATGAAGGTGAGTTTGTGCAATGTAATTTACATAGTTTAAACTCAATCATCAAAGTTTTGTATTAAATTTTGAGTAGTAATATTTATCAGTTCCAGGATAATTTTTGGAATTCTGTAATACATGAAAGAATTCTCACTGAGTATTTAAAAAACATAACGAAGTTGCCATACACTTATTTTAAAACTTAGACTTTCAAAATAATAAACATGTCCAACAACAATCTTCTTAAGATTTCAGGGAAAAACTGAAGCAACCAGAACTTTATTATTATTATTTTTTTTTATTTTTATTTTTATTTTTATTATTATTGGTTTTTTGAACCAGGGTTTCTCTGTATAGCTTTGTGCCTTTCCTGGAACTCATTTTGTAGACCAGGCTGGCCACAAACTCACAGAGATCCGCCTGGCTCTGCCTCCCATGTGCTGGGATTAAAGGTGTGAGCCACCGCCCAGCCAGAACTTTTAGCAAAAGAGATTTGGGTGATGTCCCCCCTGTTATAGAATGCACTACACCTTTGGGATAGTCAACACCATATGGCAATTAGGATCACTGATGCTGAGACCACCTGGAGTGACCCTGGCACTGTTAGAAATGGTAGTGGGACAATTTCTTTACGTGTAAAATGTCATAAACTCTCCTTTGGCAGGAGCTATTTTTTCCTTGTTCCTTTTTAAAATTGAGACCTGTGAGCTATAACAGAACACATGAATTGTCCTTTAAAATTAAATTCCTAATCTTAATAGCCAGGTGCTATGCAGGGAAATTCAGATCCACAGATTGTAAGAAGTATGTGAGTATGGTTTCTACATCTCCTGTGAAATGCAGGTGGCTTGCATGTTTTTCAATTACCAACCATTGTGCACCTTCAGCAAACACTGGAGCAGCTTTCCTTGGATACTGAGGTAGAAATTGGCAGCTGAGTGTAATGGAGCCTATGTATGTCTGGGACCTGGATGGTTAACACAGAGTAGGGATCATATCCTTGCCTGAACTACCAAACACAAGGAAAATAATTATGTGTGTTTTCTAAGGTATTATAATTCTGTTCTCTTTCTTTTAGTCCTTTAGTATATGTTTGTACCCTGAAAAAGTACTCCTTCATTTGATGTGAGTAAATGTCCTACTGTGTGCAAAGCATCACAAGCAATGATTGACAAGTAATGAATCATCTGAAAGAGTTTGATATTACTTCTACAACTATTGTTAGCAATTTTCAAAACTCCATGCAACCAGAAAAATCACAGTAGGCAAAAATACTTAAAATAATTTATCATTAAAAAAGAATCTTAACACCTGTAATTAAGTACTTAACACTGTACTCACATAATATTGACCCAGATATATTTTACTTTTCAAAATATCACAAAAATACAAGGAAAAAAAAAGTGAGATAATAAAAACCTACAT
This sequence comes from Onychomys torridus, assembly GCF_903995425.1. Lineage (NCBI taxonomy): Eukaryota > Metazoa > Chordata > Mammalia > Rodentia > Cricetidae > Onychomys > Onychomys torridus. The sequence continues at coordinate 69,433,031 of NC_050451.1, read as the reverse complement.
TATATTTAATGTGTTCTATTTATTTTTCTAATGAATGAAGAAATTTAGAGAAAATTAAATTAAAAAATGAGATGATTCCTTGTTCTCTCTTTCTGTTCCTGATCCAGCTGGGATCTCCTGCTCCCCCAAGCCTCCCTTCCCTCAAACCTTGCCCTTCATTTCTCCCACTCTCCTCCAGGTTGTTCATGTAGATCTCATCCATTTCCTGTCATTGGATGATCCCTGTGTCTTTCCTAGGGTCCTGTTTTCTAGGTAGCCTCCCTGGAGTTGTGTAGCAATCTAGTCATCTTTGTTTTACATCTAGTATTCTCCTATGAGTTAGTACATACCATGTTTGTCCTTCTGAGTCTTCGTTACCTCACTCAGGATGATTTTTTTCTAGATCCATCCATTTGCCTACAAACCTCATGATGTCATGGTTTCTCTCTGCTGAGTAATACTCCATTGTGTATATGTACCATATTTTCTTTATCCATTCTTCAGTTGAAGGGCATCTAGGTTGTTTCCAGGTTCTGGCTATTACAAACAATGCTGATATGAACATAGCTGAGCAAATACCCTTGTGGTATGATTGAGCAGTCCTTGGGTATATGCCCAAGAGTGGTATAGCTGGGTCTTGGGGGAGATGGATTCCCAATTTTCTTAGGAAGCACCATATTGATTTCCAAAGTGGCTGTACAAGCTTGCATTCCCACCAGCAGTAGAGGAGAGTTCTCCTTGCTCTACATCCTCTCCAGCATAAACTGTCTTCTGTGTTTTTGATCTTAGCCATTCTGACAGGTGTAAATCTCAGAGTCATTTTGATTTGCATTTCCCAGATAATTAGGTATGTTGAGCAATTCCTTAAATGTCTTTCAGCCATTTGAACTTCCTCTGTTGAGAATTCTCTGTTTAGTTCTATATCCCATTTCTTAATTGGACTGTTGGGCATTTTGATGTCTAATTTCTTGAGTTCTTTATACATTCTGGATATCAGCCCTCTGTCAGATGTGGGGTTGTTGAAGAACTTTTCCCATTCTGTAGGCTGTCGCTTTGTTTTGTTGACCATGTCCTTTGCTCTACAAAAGCTTCTCAGTCTCAAGGACCACATGAGAACAGGAGTGGGCAGAGTCCCCTGAGGTCCACAGTGATGCATCCTCTGTAGACTGCTGGCAGTGGTTGAGAGAAAGCCTGATCTGACCTAGTCTGGTGATCAGATGGCCAAACACCCTGATGGTCGGGCTGGAACTCTCATCAAGAGACTGATGGAAGTGGATGCAGAGATCCTCAGCCAAGCCCCAGGTGGAGCTCCATGTGTCCAGTTGTCAAGAAGGAGGAGGGACTGTGGGAGCATGAATTGTTGAGCCCAGGATTGGAAAAAGCACGGGGATGAAAGGCCAGATGAATGGAAGCACATGAATTGTGAACCAAAGGCTGTGGAGCCCCCAGCTGGATCCGGCTCTCTGGATAAATGAGACAGTTGAGTGGCTTGACTGTTTGGGAGACATTCAGGCTATTTGACCTGGACCTGTCCTTAGTGCATGAGCTGGCTGTTTGGAACCTGGGGCTTACACAGGGACACTTTGCTCAGCCTGGAAGGAGGGGACTGGACCTACTTATACTGAATTCACCAAGTTTAAATGAATCCCCAGGGGAGTCTTGGCCCTGGAGGAGATGGAAATGGAGGTGAGGGGAGGGGAGGAAGGTGAGGGTGAGGGCAGGAGGGGGGAGGACAGGGGACCCATGGCTGATGTGTAAAATTAAAACACAAATATAATTTTAAAAAAGAAAAAAAAATGAGATGATTAATAGTGTAGTTTTGGGAGTTGGCTTTGCGTTTCTGTCCCAAAATTCAATGCCCAGAAAACTATTAGAATTTTGTGATTTTAAGATCTTTACCAGTAAGAAGTTTTCAATTCTTCACCCAAAGTGCAACAGCCACACTTTTTCTGGGGCCAAGTGGTACCAAACACTGCTCTAAACCAAACCTGATGATCACTACACCTTAGCCACAGTGACTGGTACTGTAACAAAAGTCAGTAAACACATGACATCTCTGGCCACTGCAAATATTTATTTAGAGAGAGTGGTATCTTCATGAAATCTGTTATTGTATCTATGTGTGCCTGAAACTGCTGTGTATTTCTCCCCAAGTGGTGAAGGAAATAAGAGGCTATTGTTGTTGCTTGAAGAGACCACAAAGAGCCTGTGGAAAGATGAAATTTATTGAAAAAAATGTCTAGAGAATTCAAGATGAAGGCTCTTATAAATCCAAGGGCCAAGGGGAACCCATAGATTTTTCAGTCTTACATAAGCCACCTTTAAACTATTAACTATTTTGATCTGGTCCTCATTATTACAAGGTGAAATCACAAGGGTCTTTGCTATCATATTACATTTTTGTGTAAATGGAATAGTGTGGGAAATACATAGATTTGTATTCTATAACAGAAGACCAGGAGTACTGACATTTACTTTTAGAATACTGTTCAAAGTATTTTCATGTTTTTATATATAATTAACCTGTGCTATGTCTCCTTTTAAAATTAGTATCTTTGTTTCCTAAAAGTCAATAATTATGTTGGATGGCTTCTAGATGGCTGTGAACACAGGAATGGCTCACTTGAACAATATTTTTAAAATTTATACTTTATAGATAAAATACTTGCATATTATAAATCAAGCTAAATCTTACTATATTTAGCCTATTTTAGCTGTTTTTGGCACTTAGGAAATCTTCTGCCTGAATGTGAAAGGTTTGAAAATGTCTGGTTATGAACTTTGCCTCTGAAATCATTCAAAAAGAATTCAAACTGGGTAAGCAAAGCACATAACACAATTAAATGGCTTCCATAAAATGGTGAATTCAAGATGAAGAGCAGAGGGGTACTGGGAGAAAGGAAGGTTAGCTTTAATTAAAATGGAGCCTTGGGAGCTAAAATGTAGCTATTCCTGAAAAGCCAAATCCATAGGGTGAGATTTCAATGAGGTCTAATCACAACCTTTGACTGAAGAGCACACTAGGAGAAGACTTGAGTAGACAGGGCCTCCGGCCAACAGATGCCTCTCACACACAAAGAATGTCACATCATGTGCTCTCTAATCCAGGTATCTCTTAAATAGTCACAGTGGAAAAAAAAAAATGCATGAGCTGATTTTGCTTTTGTTAACCGTTTCTCCTTTGATGAACTGGCTGGCCGTTTGGCCACCAAAGACTTCTATGTAAAATGTAGCACTGCTTACAGATAGGATTGCTGTTAAATTTAAAACAACTCTGGTTACAGATAAGAATCACCCTCAATAACCTTTCCCTGTAGGTCACAGAACTAGCAAATACAAATTTGCTTAATGAGTTAAAATTTGCATGTCATCTTAATAGATACTATGAAAGTGAAAAACACAGAAAAATGTCATTAATAAAAGCAAGAGACACATTACAAAAGAATACCATGGTAGTTGACATAAAGACATTTGCAAGAACAGTAACAAGAAGTTTTAACACATTCAGTTTGACTCCTTCCACCCCCAACCAACCCACAAGCATTCAGATATAACACCATGGGTTCTGAGCTCTGAATACACTTCTGTGCCTTCCATATTCTGCTTCTGCAGTGAAACCTCTTTTAGTCTCAGTGTATTCATGGTATAAATAGATATCTTTATCTCTTAGACTTGCTATGAGGATTAGGGAAAATGTGAGTAAAATGTTTTCAGTCTACAGAAAAAGTAACTTAATGTCTATGAAAATCATTCAGTGAATAGACATGAAATTCATTATTGGTGTGGTGATTAATGAGAACTGCTGAAGAGGGTGTAGTCTAAATACTGTAGTTTCACATAGCACTTCTTTCCTTAGTTATGTAGCATATAACAGTAAGGGCTGAGGTTGGTGTTGTAGAAGTATACTCATCACAGCTCTACAATATCCACCTCCTGTTTTACCAGCAAACTTGGGCATCAATATGGAATACAATCAGAGAAGACAAACCACATTGATAATCATTGTAAGGGTAATTTGGGGTGAAGACAGTTCTTTTCCACTGTGGAATTCAACACCTTCCACACATACGTCTGCACACACTAAGGAAAGTTACATCTCTGTGGATTTTTTATGGTTCTTGAAATGGCAGTCCTTTCAGCCTCCACATCCTATGTACAACTCCTCTCCTGTAGAAAATACTTAGCTTGCCCTTCCCCAAAGAGGCAAACCTAAGACCGATGCGTGTAAAAGCTGAGAGACTCTGGATGACTCCAAATCTTTCCCCGGTGGATCTGCTCATTGTCCCTCATAGACCAACTACTAAAAAGTACAGTTATTGAGTTCTTCCAGTGTTCAACATACATAACACAAAGTGTGCACCATAGAGTTTTTAACATTACCATTTAAAAAGGAAAAAGGAACACATGATTATTGGCAGTAGGACCCTTAGACTCCTGAGGCATTCAAGGTAAAGACCCCATACTGGCAACTAGAAAGATTACTTGACTAGATCCTGCTTTATTTCATTAGATTTTTCTTCCTCATTCTCTTTAAATTGTTATCATAACAGCTAATTTGAGATTGCCTGAGATTTGGGCATGAAACACATCTTTATCTTCAACTATACACACAGACACACAAGCACACACATATACACACATAAACACAGACACAGACACAGACACACACACACAATTTCCTTACTGCTCACTATAGAACCGCTAATCCAAAGCAATTAATGTTTTCACATTCTTAAAGGTTCTGAATCATAATTTAAGTTCTCAGTGAAATTCCAATAGTTAAGGCTTACCAAGTTCAAATTTCTATGGATTCCCAGACATCAGTGTCTTGCACATTGAAAATTTCTTTCTCATTCAACAGTTCAGGGAAGCACCAAGTGCAACACATCTATTTTTGCAATTAGAGACACTGAACTCTTCTGAAATGAGCAATAGTCTGAGACCTTAGTGATAAGCAGCTCAAAGTCCAACTATTTTGGCCTCAAAGAACAAGTGAAGTTTCCCTTATATTTATGACAAGAAGTAGGTTTACAACTTGGAGCAAGGTACCCAGGAATTTGTTGGGAGGGTAGATTGTAGACCATCCCAAAGAAACTGGGTTCAGCCAGCCCTGTGGTTCTGGCCTCTATCTGAGCTATTCTTTTAATGTAAAACTGGTATGATTTCAAAAAGATTAACATCTCAAAGGGGCAGTAAAATAATTCATAATTATAGATCACCAAAGTAAACACCACATTAAAAGTCAGGTCACGGGCTTAAAGCCAAAAAGAGGTCTGTCTAAAGTTTAATCAAATTAAGGAGATAGGCCTCAGTCAAGAATCATCTAGGGAAAACGTTTAATGATCATTTGATCAATTTTAATAAGAGGTGTTCAAGGTCACCTTGCAAGGTCAACAGAAAAGACAAAAAGCATGGGAAGCTCACCTTAGCAGTCTGTTTCCATCAATCACTCTCTTGCCCATCCTATTTAATGTACATATTTAATTCAAATGAATATCTTCTCAGCCCTAACTGTAGCTGAGGCTGGACAATTTAGCCATTTCCATAAAAAGTGAAAGAGGTTGTGATAGTTCACTTTCTAATCCATTATAAGAAAGATAACAAAACAGGTAGGTTCAGACATCAACTATAAACTAAGAAAGATTTGGGAGGAATTTGTGGAGGGGAAATGCATGATTAAAACTTATTGTATGATTTTCTTTTCAAAGAGGCAGGTTCTTAGAAGAATCTAAAGTCTAGAAAAGACCCAATATTCTTAAAGTTTTATGAATGGGAACATGAGTATAAATTCAAAAGTTTAATATTTTCTTATTCACAGCATAAATATTTGTATCATCACATTTTATTGCTTTTTTAAAATAAGCATTATGAAATTATTTTTGCTAAAAATGAGGTACCTGGCATCCTTCAAATTATACATGCTAACATTCAACTGTCTAAACATAAAGCATTTTAAATTTGGAAAACAAAAAGAATGAAAGGAATTGACTAACAATATTTTTAAACTATAAATTACTATTTTTTTCAGTTAGATAGAATCTAATATCTCTACTTGATACATTTGCAAATGATGTCTAGTTAATGTGTTTCCAAACAAGGGCTGGGAAAGGAAAAGGAGAACAGATATTCTAATAAGAGTGTATGATAGCACTGGTAGTGAGTGATTACTCTAACTTTACAGCTGATTAAATGAAACTAAAACTTCAATTCAATACACAGCTACTAAAAAGTCACTATACATTTTACATTGAGAATTTTTACATATATGGTAAGTTTTAATTTCCAAAATAATTTTTCAGTCAGGAATTATTATACCTACTTTATGGATGTAACATCTTAAAGGAATCCTCCAGATCTGTTATTGTTTCTCTCACAGGCCCATGTCTGTTCTGTAATGCCCTCAGTAACTCCAGATTCCATTCCATGGGCCCAGAGTCAGGCAGTTTGTTTAGTAGTTAACAAGGATTTGCAAATCTCATGACATTGCCAACAGTTTCTTTCTAGCACATTTTGTCAAAACAATGACAAACATCCCAGTGAAGAAGAAATTTAATTAGGCTGCTTTCCTGCAAGGGGCCAAACATCAGGCCATTTTAAACTAGCTGGATGACTAAATGCTTTTTTATATTTTCTTAAAATATGAAAACGGAGTTTACAGTGATATATATATATAATGTATACATAAAATTATAACAAGAAAAATATAGCCCAAATGAACAGAGTTGTGAGCATAATATTCTAGATGAGAGCAATGAAACAGATCATGTAACTAAGCAACCTATTAATATCAGCCAGAATATTTACTATGTAAAAACTCACATGTACCTACTAAAGAAAATTATAATTAGTAACAAACTACAAATTCTAACTCTGACATCCTTTGTATATAATATAATTTGTATCAGCAACAAATGAAGACCCCTTTTTAAGGACTGAGGCACAAGGACAGAGAGAAATAAACAGGGGAAATAACCAGCCATCAGAAAGTAATCCTGCCTTGTTCTCTCAAGGATTGTTTTCTCATTTTACTTTAATGACTACTTAATCAAGATGTATTAATTTATCCCTGAAATGGTACAAAAAGTCAAGATTAAAATTAAAGCAATTTTAGAGCAACTGGAGAATATTTTAAGGGTAGGAAATCTTAATAAATATGATTGATGGAATGACAGACTCTGCAGTGGTTGAGGTAGAGCCGGGTATGAGAACAATTTAAACAAAATATGCACTTAGGGCTTTCAAAGAACAAACCACGCACACATGCTGAACTGTATAATAGTCACCACTGTGTTTATGAGGCTGCTCACCATGACTCCAGGGAGCACTAAGTTTTCCCAAGGAATGCAATGGAACTCTCAAGTTATTCTTAAGATAAAGCTAATGTTAATAAATACATATGTCAAAATAATATGAAATCATAAAACAAAGAAACCATTAGTAGTAGAGTACACATTTTACTACTTGGCACAGAGCTGAATATGTCACAGCTGTCAGCCTAAATAATTATTGATGAAGATAATACTGAAATGTGTAAAACCTCTTGGGTACATCTATCTCAAACCAAAAATGTTATATTCCATTTCATTTAATATTTATAGAAAAGGTGTATTGTCTATTTAAAAATAATTTTTACTATGTTTGTGATGTATTTTAATATAAAACAGCTCTTTTTTAAAATTCAGGAAACACAGGCACTCAGAGTACTAAAATACTCTGAGTAAAAGGTCTAATGAACATCACAGTTGGGCAGAGTGAACCAGCAGGAAATACCTGACAGGAGCCTTGGGCACTGATCCTGCACATATGGCCTGAAATTCTTAATGTATACTTACAGATAATAACTATGTAAACTACATAAATATATCTAAAATATCTATGTGTGTGTAGACATACATAATTTCATATGTTTTATCTCAAAATATATTTGGTGACAAAACCTCATCTTAAATTGTTTATAGCTATCTGTAGTCCATTAAATGTGAATACTACTTTACCAGTGTGTTGAATTGTAGGTGCAACCAGAATATATTGGAGGTATTTTATATCATGAAGCAAACACTGTTGACTCTGAAAGCTGAGTCATTCTCATCTACTGAACACACTGACAGACAACGTCTGTGGCAAAACCTCTTGAGGCTGTCTTTTCTCTGTGTGTTTGTTATTGGGGACACTATGATCATCGATATCCAGTCTTCTGTTCCCAGTGTCTCCATCACAGTATGATGGTGCTATTCAATGTCAGGGGAGTGCTTTAGTTCAAATCAAACAGTGCCTGCAACACTGTGTATCTCCATCATGTGATAACCACCACTTCCTGAATGCAAAACCCATGGAACCAGAAATACTACTTTTCCTCCACATATAAACTTTTCCCTTATTCCACCAAACTGCATTTCTTGAAATCCTGAGCTGTTTGGGATAAACTGGCACTGCAATCTGACAGAAAACTGAAGCTTACCCCCATGTCTTGAGAGTATGTGGAGAAGACGTGTTTTACCAAGTGATTTGGGAGCAGAGAAACAAATTCTTAGAGGCTTTGATACAAGATGAGTTGTGCAAAAACATGGGAAGGAAAGGCAAAAGACAGTGAAGAAAACCACCTCCTTTCTCAAAAATTCATGAGATACCACCAGTCTTATGAAGAGTGAAGGAAGAACAGGGCAGTTCTGGTTTTCTAAGGATGGCCCTTGGAAACCCCTCATTCCTGGGCAAATGGAATGGCCAGACTTATTAAATAGTGAAACTGATGGAATGAGAGCCACAGATTAGTACTTCGTAGACAACAGCCAGACAAATATTTATGCTTTACTTCCGTGATGAAATATAAGAGCAGTGTCAATATCTATTTGAAAACACCACAGTTGGGAACCCGAAAGGATGCTGTATACACACACAAAAAAGGAAAGAAGTCTAATAGGAAAATGTTCAGCTGGCTATAGACCAAACCTGAGGCGATGAAAGATATGAATTACCTTCAGGAAAAAAAGAGAACACCTAAAATGTAAGTAAAGAAATACATTACCAGTCACAGCTCAGCCACATCCCTGCACTCCTTGTCAAAAATGAAGGGTTTTTAGATGACCAGAATTGCTGTTCAGTAGCTACTCTGTATTGAATACATGGCTTGGCATAGTTTCAGTTTTGCTAAGAAGAACGATTTCTGAAACAAAGAAGAGATCAGAACAGTATTTATAAATATGAGGCAGTCAAAATTAGGAAATAAGCCAAACATTCCATGACCTGAGAACTGAGTCAGTAGGTAGAAATTCTCCTGTGTAGGAGAGGCTTCCATGTTCAATGGCACAGCTCATGATAAACCTCCACAGATTTTTGGAAATGCAGATGTCAGATATCACTTATTTTTTTGTTGGCATTATCTCAGAAATTTCATACAGCCAATATCATTAGGAAAAATATATAAAGAAAAGATTATTATCAAACACTACATTTATTTTGGTAGGGGCTGTCATGAAAGGGGAGAGATGAAGGGTTTAAGAATCTACTCAGAGAAAACACTTCATTCTACATCTCTTCCTTTGCTAGAGGAAAATTCTGCTTTTCCATAAAATTCAGTTGAAATAATTCTCTAATTACATGTTTCAGAATGATTTTCAGGAATATATTTGTAATAATCTTCATGTAAAAACTATACAAAAAGTAAGTAAACAAGCAAAACAAATGTTAAAAACCCAAGGAGATCTAGGAAGCAAGTTGAGTTACATGATTACTGGTTAACACAGCTAATGAGAAACACTGGAGCCAAATTACTAAGGACATTTTAGCAAGCTAAGGTATATGGATTTTCTCATCTGAAATGGGAAATCAAGTAAGGATTTAAAGCGAGCAAGACCATAATGATCACCTGAGTTAGAGCAGTAGTAGGGCAAAGCTAAAAGGAAATGATTAATTTGGAAGACATTAGAAAAATAGTGGAATCAATAGAGAGAAGGCTGGTGTCCATGTGCAAAGGGAGCAGTGACTTTTCTAGATAACAACGAGAAAGTATAGACTTGCTTTTTAAAACAATATACATCATTGGGTTTAATTTTCCTAGTAGGTCTTAAAATTGCTAGTATCTATGGGGACTTCATTTGGGAATACATTTTTTTTTTTTTTTACACAACCACAAAGGATAATGATTTTTCAAAGGAACTATTGATGAATCATAGATGTCTCAGAATATTGTGAAAAACAGAGGTTCCCATGTCTCTATTATCAGATATAATTTAGAGAGTTTGTGCAGCTATAGAAATTTGCATTAAAACAAAACAAAATAGCAAAATCTCCTGATGATTCTGTTATTCAGCCAGGTATGCAAAACACAATAAAAATGCCTCTGCCTTTGGCAAAACATCACAAAATTTTAGAGAAACTCTTATTACATAAACATACTATGTGACGAAAATAACCACAAAGCTGTGGGTATAAGTAAAGTTTCAAGATAAGAACATAATTATGAGTGAAAATAAATAGATTTTTCTAACACAGAGTTCTAATTTAATTTTAGCTTAAATTACTTTTTAAATTTTTAATTTGGAAGAAAATCTATTATTCTATCTATTTCTTTTGTCTTAAATACTTGCTCAGTAAATGGGCTCAGATATTTTATTCAAGATTCTGTAAAATTGCTGGAGGTGATCTGCCTCTTCTATCTTTCTTTCCTTGCTGCTCTATAAAGGTACCAGTTTATTAAACTGTCGCTTTGTTATAAACTATTACTTGACATTTATTAAGCACAAGCAATGAATTAGGTGTGGACAAACTATGTTAATTTCTCTGCAGGCATCTTATTCTTCTTTCTTTTCTTGTGTGTGTTCCAATCTCTAGGTCTTCATCCCTTAAGTGGCAATTGCCCTAGTCTTTCTGTTTCTGTTTATGACTTCAGGCTTTATATTATATTTGTCACAAAAAAGTTTCCAATTAAAATGTATGAAAGTAGAGTAAAACAATTTTTTCATTTCTGGTGCATGAGAGAAACAAAGAGCAATTGGGAGAGGCTTGAGGACTAAACTGTATTCATTAATCACTCTGGAGTTATTCCCAATGCTGTTATTTGTTGGGATAAATCAATATGATAGTTATCCAAGAATGAAGAGAAAAAAGATGAGTTCAAAAGGAAAAGTTAACTTATAAAGCATGAAGACATGCATAATAGGCTTGTGTGATCCAGTAGTGTGTCCACTGAGGTAGCCAACTTTACCAAGATCATTTGCTCTGCAAATGAACTGCATTCTCCCATGCTATGGATATTGCTCTGCAGAGCATACACGCTGTGAATGTGTTGCTCTGATTGGTTAATAAATAAGGTGCTGATTGGCCAGTAGCCAGGAAGGAAGTATAGGTGGGACAAAGAGAGAATTCTGGAATCAGGAAGGCTGAGTCAGGAGACACTGCCAGCTGCCACCATAAGTAAATTATAAAGATACCAGTAAGCCACAAGCCATGTGGATATATATATATATATATATATATATATATATATATATATGGATTAATTTAAGATGTAAGATCTAGCTAGCAAGAAGCCTGAGTCATGAGGCCATACAGTTTTAATTAACATAAGTCTCTGTGTGTTTACTTGAGTCTGAGTGGCTGCAGGACTGGTAGGTGAGAGAAATTTGTCCTGACTGCAGGCCAGGCAGGACATGGGAAAACTTCAACTGTACTCCTAGGCATTATCAGCAGTGCTAGCAGCTAATGCACAGGAGTTGATGAAGAGAGAACCTGAAAAGCTCCCAGTGTTCAGCAGAAACTCTTGCAATATTGTGACATGACAAGTTAAATGCATGAAAGTGGAAAATGACCCATACTCACCTCAGAGCTATTTCAAGCTTTCTGAGTATACATCCAAAACTACATTTATTGATCCCCATTTCAAAGACAGAAGAAACTGGTTTTTAGGAACTCTTTAAAATGTCTGAAGTAACTGTAAACAACATCTTCTCAACACAATTTCTTTTTGAATAGAGTTCCTAAAATGGACCAGGAGGTCTTTTCCCCTCTGACATTATGGACAGGCAGATAGCTACTGCATTACATAGTTGCCACTGGCCATTAATTTTCCCAACTAGGATGACCAAGTGGCTGGCCCATTCTGAAGGCCAGGCCACCATAAAATCTAAATTAATGTTCCTTATGACTTTCCTATTATCTTCGGGTCTGTAAGTTAACCCACACCAGAGTATTCCAGATGAGTGAACAAAGTAAAAACCATGGCCATTCTCAGACATGCTAAAGGCTGTTTTTTGGTTTTTGTTTTTGGTTTTTTTTGTTTTTTTTCTCTCACTGTGTGTGTGTGTGTGTGTGTGTGTGTGTATGTGTGTGTGTGTAAAGGTTGAGTATCCAGAATTGAAATAAGGGAAGAGAATAGTATAAGGTCACTTGTTAGACTAGAGGGCAAGGTCCCACATCCCATGGAGAATTAAGGGCCCAAGTTGAAGTTGATATGACAATTTTATGGTGGTATGGCAGCAGCAGGAGATGAGAGAGAACATGGGAAAAATCAAGAAGAGGGAGGGAAGAATAGGGGACATTGGGCAAGGAGAGCTTTCCCTTCAGTGCTGCGCATCCTATGAACTGTCAGCAGCACTGGCACATGTGAGCACTCTAAGATCATGCTTGCCCATGTTATCTGCCAGTATAATAACAATAAATATGATCTTTAAATGAACACTTCTTAGTAATTCTACATACACAGAACTGCTCAGTGGCAGTACAGAGTTCCTGTACACCTTGAGCCTAACTTGCATTTTGGATGGAAACAACTCACATATGTCTGTCAAAATTAAGACACTAATGGCGATACATTAATATCAAACAACTGCAGACCATTCAGATATCATTAGTATTCCTTGAATAACTTTTGTCATTTCACATTCAATCTTTAACAGCACATAGTGATAAACATTTTACTATTGAATTACAGAATCACTTATGAATTTAAAATCACATGTCTAAAGAATGGGAAAACATATCCTCTAACTTCAAAGACATTGTGATATAATAGACAAAAGTTAGCATGTTTAGGGGGATGCTTTGACTATTGAGAGTGGATACTGCTCTTGCAAGAGGCTCTGAGTTCGGTTCCCATTACCCATGTCAGGCATCTTGTAACTCTAGCTCCAGGACTCCTACACTTACATATATCCCACACACACAGTTCAAAAGGAAACACATCATTTTAAAATGAAATAAAGAGCAAAAGGTGATCATTTTATAATGTATAATCAATGAGATTGTGGGAGCGGACAGATTGTACTATGAGAGCAAATTCATAGAACCTACCTAAGGCGCTAACAATTGCCTGAAGTCTTCAGAGTGTACAGTTAAAGCTAGGAGACAAGTGACTAAAGTCAGAGAAGCCGCACCAGTCAATGGAAAAGAATTTTAGATAAAGAAGATTAAAAGAAAGCTCACTAAACTCTGTTCACATAGTTTCAAAATCTGACCTGGTTCAATGTCTCAGGAAATATTGAGTGTTTTATCTTCTAACTATAAAACTCTTTTCTCCTTAAGCATAGTGGAACTGGTAGTTGCTTACTTAGTCATAGACATTCTCTTGTCTAATGCCAAAAAGTCAATAATGTGATTATAGAATCCGCTGGTATTTAATATGTTTGTGTACTCATTTTGTTTTTGTTGTTGTTGTTGGTTTTGTTTTTTAGAGACAGGGTTTTTCTGTGTAGCTTTGCGCCTTTCCTGGAACTCACTTGGTAGACCAGGCTGGCCTCAAACTCACAAAGATCCACCTGGCTCTGCCTCCTGAGTGCTAGGTATTAAAGGCGAGCGCCGCCACCAACTGGCCATGTTTGTATACTCTTAAAATGTTTAATTTCATCATCACCATTTTAAAGAGTAATTGTAGAAACCTTGTGGACAAAAAATCAACTGTATGTTGGCAAGTGACTAATTCAGTTCTATATATTAGTGATCCTTCACGAACACTGTTTGAGTGGCTAGTTCTCCCTCTTTCTCATGCATATTTGCATGTAGTTGAGAAGAAAGAGAAAGTGTGGGAAGAGAGAGTGAGAACAAAGAAGCAAGAGAGAGCTTTATATTCTATTTTTCTTTGCTTTTTATTTATTTTTTAAAATCTACCATATCTAATGACTCAAAAGACTAAATGTGAGTTCCTGGAAATATAATTGAATTTGTTAAATAGAACCATGGAATCTTTACTTTAATAAGGCAGCAGACTAACAACACCTTAATTTCTTTCACCTTTCCATTAATAAGTCAATGAAGCTACCCATGTAAAGCTTATAAAGGCCAAATTGATACTAGAATGATGTTGTAGTTAAAAAACACTCATAAAAATGGGCATGTGTACTTCAATAATCTCAAAAAACACCTCTTGCATGCATCGACTGGTCTATAATAACAGACAATAATATTGCTCATTCCTTTCCCCCTTTGTCTTCATATACCCAAACTGTTTATCTATTTGAAGAAATAAACTATCAATAACTATAACATGTAATGATTTACTCTAATTATTAGCTGAGAATCTACTCACTGGATTAAAAAATGTTTGTGAAAGATTGAGTGTCTGTATCTGAGATAAAGAATGTTTTATTAGAGAACCAACAATAGCCAGAGTGTCAACATCACTGAGCAGATTTCCTAACTTGAGAAACACAAAGCAGAGAAGTCTAGACACAAAGCCAATGGATGGAATCACTAAGAGAGCAAAAGTATAAACCTACAGAACAAAAATTTTATAATGTGTATGTTTCCCCTGCCCTGTGGCTAGAGATGTTCTGTTTATCGCACTTGACCTGAAGAACCATCTGCACCCTTGATTCAAAAGAATACTTCATATCTATCAAGGCTAATTATTATCTAAATAGTCTTTCAAAGATGATTTCAGGGCAAAAATATCAATGCATAAATCACAAGAAATTCGAATACATAAGACCCATGGAGAATTGCCATCCTACAATAATCTTTGCCTGCTGTTTCTCTTAATTATCAAATGCAGAAACTCAGTAGCCCTTCTGGAAAGGCCATATACCTACAATCAATAGAATGAAATGTGTCCTGTTGGAAGTGTATGTGTAAGATGTATGGGGGAAATAGTCTAAAAGTACCCATAGATTGCAATTTTGTATATTTCACAGAGAAGACAAAGTCAACCTTTGGAAAGCAGCAGTATTAGGTTGTTTCTATTCAAAATTTGGTTAAAAAAATTGTTGTTTGTAATAGTTTTCAAAAACATATCTTAAAATTTTGTATTTTAGAAAGACATATCCTGACCTGCTTAAAGAAAAAAAATAAAAGG
The DNA here is from genome assembly GCF_903995425.1 of Onychomys torridus. Lineage (NCBI taxonomy): Eukaryota > Metazoa > Chordata > Mammalia > Rodentia > Cricetidae > Onychomys > Onychomys torridus. The sequence goes on along the minus strand of NC_050451.1, from coordinate 69,417,772 downwards.
GAGTGGGTATAAATACATAAGTTTCTCTCCACTTTTGCCCCTGACCCTGAAGCCTAGAAAATATAACAGGAGTCATATTCAAGAAATAGCTCAGCTATCATTACCCTAGTGCTGTGATCTGAGAGGCAAGGCTTTATGAGACTCACAAACTAAGTGGTAGAATCTGGTTGTTCCCTAAACCCAAGATCTACTTATAATTGACCCATATTGTTTATCAGTATTATTTCATATAAATGCAGTGAAAACATCACAAGCTTCCATCATTGTAAACTTTCAAGGATAGAATGGACTAGCACATGTTTAGAACCACTTCTATCAAGATGCATGAGCTGGCCATCTCCCAGGATACAGATATGATCCCAGTACATCATTCCCACGACCCTGACTTCATTCAACTCCTCCTTCACTGCATGCCCAGTAAATTCTATATTAGTTTTCTGAAATTAGAGATAATAAGCAATTTTTTTTTAGTCTAAGAACTCAATAACCCAGATAGTTTTGTTCCTGGAAAGCAAATATAAAATATGTTTGCAGCCGGGTGGTGGTGGCGCACACCTTTAATCCCAGCACTAGGGAGGCCGAGCCAGGCAGATCTCTGTGAGTTCCAGGCTAGCCTGGTCTACAAAGTTAGTTCCAGGAAGACACAAAGATATACAGAGAAACCCTGTCTCAAAAAAACAAAAGCAACAACAACAACAAAAAAACATGTTTGCAAAAGGTAGTATAGTATTTGTGATATGTGTTATTCTTTAAAAGAACAACCTTCTGTCACTAAAAGAGAAACAAGGTGTTTCAATTTAAACGTAAGTGCTGTTTTCTCAGTAATTTTAAAATCATATTTCTTAATTTACCTCAAACTGTTTAAGGTAACTTTTAATCATACAGAAAATTATAGTCAATAAAAATATACTTTCACCCTGCTTGAACAAATATCCACAGAGTCAAAGTTGCTTCAGCTATATGCCAAGCTGCTTGCTTACAGTCTAAACTAAATTAAAAATAGAAGTGCCCTGTGAACTAGCTAAACTACTTCTGAATATATGACTAGGGAATCTATGTCAGCACACCACAGGGATACTTACTCACCCATACGTACTGAAGCACCATTCCAAAGAGTTTGTTTGCTTCATCCTATTCTTTTATGTTTGTTTTTGTTCTATATTACTTTATTTCTAGTAGAAAACAGAACAAAAAAAAGGGTGGGTATTTGGGTGAGTGGGGAGTCAGAGAATATCTGGGACGGGAAACCACAAGGAGAATTTGCTTTGTGAAAAAACACATTTTCTAAAAACAAAGGAAAGCCCAATTGTTTAGACCACCTAGACGTCTGCACGGACACATCCACTGTAGACTGCTGGCAATGGTCAAGAGAAAGCCTGATCTGACCTAGTCTGGTGATCAGATGGCCAAACACCCTGATGGTCGTGTTGGAACTCTCATCCAATAACTGATGGAAGTGGATGCAGAGATCCTTGGTTAGGCCCCAGGTGGAGCTCCAGGTATCCAACTGTGGAGAAAGAGGAGGGACTGTAAGAGTGTGAATTGTTGAGACCAAGATTGGAAAAAGCACAGGGACAAATAGCCAAACTAATGGAAACACATGAATTATGAACCAAAAGCTGTGGATCAGGCCCTCTGGATAAGTGAGACAACTGAATAGCTTGACCTGTTTGGAAGACAACCAGGCAGTGGGACCAGGACCTGTCATTGGTGCATGAGCTGGCTGTTTGGAGCCTGGGGCATATGCGGGACACTTTGCCCAGCCTGGAAGGAGGGGACTGGATCTGCCTGTACTGAATCTACCAAGTTGAGCTAAATCCCCAGGGGAGTCTCTGCTCTGGAGGAGATGGAAATGGAGGGGAGGGCCTGGGGGGGGAGGCAGGGCCAGGGGCGGGAAGGGGGAGGACAGGGGAGCCATGGCTGATATAAAAAATTAAAACACAAATATAATTTTTTTTAAAAAAGAAAGAAACTGTCAACTTGATATGCCATGTTTTGTTGACACTCATGGGATACACACTGTTTCCTAAGCAAAAATGGAGGAGGAGTGGATTGGGGGTGGTTGGGGCAGAGGGCAGGATGGGGCAAAGGGACTGGAAGGGGAAATGAAACAGTGGCTAGGATGTAAAATCAATCCATCAATCCATCTATTTATAGGAAAAAGAAAAAAAAAGCAATTGTCAATGTAAAAGTATCTAAAATAATCTGGAAGACAGGTGACAGCTAGCATGTCTAGGGGAGATTATGTTGATTAGATTAGTTGAGATGGGAAAACCCATTCTAAAAGTGGGCAGCCTGTTCCATTGGGTCTCAGAGTAGACTAAATAAAAGAGAAAATGGAAGTGAAACACAAGAGTTCTTCAACATTTCCTTTTTGGCTCTAGATGCAATGTGATCAGCTATCCCATACTCCTGCTATTGGGTCTTACCTACTACCATGATGGACTATAACCTCAAGTTGTTTGCCAAAATAAATCTTTTCTCCCTCAGGTTGTTTTTATAAGGGTGTTTAATCACAGCAATGATAGAACTAGGAAAATGTTAAACAACAAACAAAAAAGTGTTGTATACACAATGGGCTTTTCTTTAGACATAAGAAATGCAAAGAATGAACACAAATTAAAACTAGAAAAAAGTTTCATGATTATTTTCTTCATTTGTAATTTCTCTATTATATTTTGCTACCAAATAGTGTTTATTTTTCATTCTGACAAATATATTTCAGGAAAAACAGCAAAACACAAGAAAAGGTGTAATGATTGTTTGATATTTCTCTAGGGTACATACAGTGCAGGTAGCTGAAGTATCTATTCATTGTATGTGAGTTAAAATATATTTTCTCCATTGATCACATATTCTTGCAAAGCTAAGGTCAAACAGTATCTAGATAATGACTTGCACATTATAAATTTCACAATAAGTGCCAAGAGTCTATGTAATGGTCAGCTTACAGTACAGAATAATGAGGCATTTTTGCCTTTGTTTGAGAATAGCTTGAGCAAGAAGCTACTTAGGAAATGAAAGAAGTACGAAGAACACTGTACATTGGGTCCTGAGAGTTATAGTCTTTCATGTTCTGTACTGTGAACATAAAAGGTATAGAGTCTGCCTAAGCTAAACTGCTCACTGCAGGAAAAATGGGATTAAGTAAATGTATGGGAAGTCCAAGGAGCTAGATACTAAGAAAATATATTTATTCTTAGGAAAGATAAACTTTAAGACTAAAGAGAAAGAGTTAAGAAAGAGAGAAAGATGTAACTTAAAATATTGATAAGTTTCTGGGACTATGGTTCAGTGGGGAAGCACATGCCAAGCATATGGCAAGCAAGTCTTGGGTTCAATTATAGCACTGGGAAAGAATTACATATATATATATATATATATATATATATATATATATATATATATATATGTATATATATGTATATAGGTATATATATAATATATTGATGAGAGATAGTTACATACATGCATACATACATATATACATATATGATATAGATAAATTATAGAAGATAGATAGAATGATAGATAGATAGATAGATAGATAGATAGATAGATAATAGATAGATAGGTAGGTAGGTAGATGATAGATCTGTAAATATAAGTGCTGAACAGAATATAAAATTTATATTGAATTTTAGAAACATTTTATGTATAGTCTAGCAAGATGGCTTGGTGAGGAAAGGCCTTACTTCTGAACCTGAGGACCCACATTAGTTCTGAAAGATTCAAGGGGAAGTAAAAAGGAGCCCAACACTGCAAGATGTCCTCTGACCTCCATTTGTATGCCATTGTATATATGCACTCATGGGCACACATAGAGAAGGAAAATAAGTAAATGTAATTTAATTTAAAACTTCGTGTGTGTGTGTGTGTGTGTGTGTGTGTGTGTGTGTGTGTGCACACGCGCATGTGAATGGAAGGGTGGGTGGATGGATGGATGGATCCATGGATGGATCAACAGATGGATGGACAGATGAATGGATGAATAAGAAAAGGGCTAGATATAAATGGAACTTAGCCATAAGCTCATGTAGCATTTACTAGGCAAAAACACTGATGTAAAAACTGCAAAATGATCTCTATTTATGTTATTCTGTATGTACTATTAAGCACCTTCTAAACTAAATATATATATATATATATATATATATATATATATATATATATATATGTTATCCATTTATTTCACTGCATTAAACTGTACAAAGTGTATCATTTATTTAACAGTTATGTGTTTCATGATAACAGAACATTTGAGTAAAATATTATAACCTCAAAGGTCACATCCACCCAGAGTACTAACACTTATATGGGAAATCGACAGAAAGTCATAAATATGTAAAGTGCAAATATTGCATAAATTCTTGAGAATATCTTCCAAGTCTACAGCCAGAGCAAAAACTGCTGTATCCAGAACATAATAACAAAGGTGTTACATGTACAAGGCTGAAGTTGATAGTGTAAGAGGACTAAAGGATTACAAATAAGTCTTTAATGTTGAAACTACAGCATACCATATAGACTCATGTTATTTATTAAAACACTTATTTCATAACATGAAACTATCACTTAATTAAAAAAATCATCCACTCAACAAATAATGGTTTAAAAAGGTGTCAGCAACATGAGATTAATAAATTATTATATCACAAGTTCATCCTGTCCATGAAGACAATAAATGGAGCTGAGATTCAAATATTACAGTGAAAATATTTCTATAAAAGCTAATATTGTCCAATAATGAGATCCCAGGTATTTGAAGTTCCCATAGCAGGCAGAAGAAAGGTAATTTACAACAAGCCTAATAAGAACCCATAAAGATAAGGATGTGAAAGATGCCACATGGCAGTAAACAAACATGGTGGGGAATGCACTGTTCAATGTAATTTAGACTCTCTTCACAAATGTAAATGAAAGTTCAAAGCAATATGCATATATATCCCATGCTAGAATCAGTTTACAGCTCACAGTAATGTGTGGACTGAGTTTTGATTCAATAAGGAGGGAAAGTCAAAGAGTCTAGGTAAAATGGTACAGTGTTGGATGGTATTGTAGAGGGAGTGGACCTGGTCAAGTTGGAAGAGGGTGGTAAATATGGGCAAAATGCAGTGTATAAAATTCTCAAGAAATTAATAAAAACATGTAGATGTAACCGTCTTGTTAAATAAGAAACACAGAGCCAGTTGCAGGGTTAAAAACCAAGAGGTCAGAGCAATAGCTGAGAGCCTAACCCTTCACTGCTTCTGCTGTATTTCCTCTCCGCAAGAGAGCTACTTCTGTGTGTGTTTTCTTTTTATAGACATTCTGTTCTGTTTTCTCATTGGTTGTAAACCCAGCCACATGACCTCCTCGTCACTGCCTGTCTGTACAGACATTCAGGTCTTCTATGGTTGGTATTGAGATTAAAGGCGTGTGTCACCATTCTGGCTGTGTCTTGAACACACAGAGATCTGCCTAGCACTGCCTCCCAGAAGCTGGGATTAAAGGCATGCACCACCACCACCACCACCACCACCACCCAGCTTCTGCTCTGGCTTGCTCTGACCCACCCCAAGGCAACTTTATTAGCATACAAATACAATCACATTTCAATACAAATAAAATATCACTATATTTCCCCTTTTCTATTTTAATAAAAAGAAAAAAGGAAAAAAAGTTATAACTAATATAAGAAAAACTATATACAAAATTACAATAACTATATATACCATATATACAAACAATAAATACCTAAATAATGTCTAGTCCATTTGCATTTGACAAATTCATAGAAAATAATTCCATTATCTATCCTATTTTGGTAAGTCCAAAATGTACCTGATTCACTTTCTATCCTAACTTATATTATTAGCGAAACTGTTTTATAACGTCTTTCAAATTTATACACTTACAGCTCTTAGTGAGTTTTTCTGAAATCCTTAACAAAGATAATTATACCTATAACTAACTGATCTTCAACTCCCTCAGAGACCCAAGAAGGAAATAATACACCTAATAAAAAATAAAAACAGGAACTGCATGCAAGCAGCTTTCAAAAAAAAAAAAAAAATTGAGTTGACAGAAACAGCCAGCTGCCTGGACAGTCACCTGAGGTTTCTCCACAGTGTTGGGGCATCATCTTCAGCCTATAGGCTTAGCATATCTGACAGACTCATTTGTGAACTAGGATTTATACAAGGTCAACAGTTTGACCTCACATTTGGTGAGAGCAGTCGATGTACCAGAAACACCTGAATTCCATAGTGTCATGTCATGATTCAGGATTTTAAATTCTGGAAATTTTTGATATACATATATATTTTTTTAATTCAGCTGTCCATTTTTCTTGTCTGTGTATATGTGGCTTCATCTTGGCATCCTGTTCTTCTCCACATCCCTCTATTAAATGCCAGAGGTATGAGCTTAGTTATTCTTCAAGAATAACTGTTTCATCTGCTGTTCCATTGCATATCAGAAGCTATCCACCCACTCCCTGTTCAGCTGCCTTCGAAGAAAAGGGCACGAGTACCTTTTCCAGATTGCAAAGGCCACTCATTTCAGGGATGGTGCCATTTTGTCCTGGCTTCAGAAGATGCCTTTTGTTAAATCCACAACCACACTTGTTTTGGCAAGAATCAGTAGTCCTTTCTTTCGTGTCCTGTCTGTCCTGTTTGTCAGCAGTTGATTCGAGGATACTTTGTTGTCCAGTGGCTAACTTTTGCCACAATGAAAGTTAACTCCATATGCAGTTTCTTCAATGCCCATATTAATGGCGCCCAACTTGTTGGCAAGTGTTTCCACCTAAAACCTGACAAAAAAGATTCTAAAACGGAGCTAAAAACAGTTTCCTAGTTGTCTCTCTCATTAGCGGCAGCCTGCCAGTTTGAGCTACTATGGCGGGTTCCTGGTGTGTGTGTCTAACCTGCAGTGTGGTGGGAATGAGGAGTCTACAAGCTGCAATTTTGCTGTGTGGTGGATTTAGTCTATGCTAGTTAAAAAAACAAAACAGAACAAAACAAAAACAAACAAACAAACAATTAAACAAAACAAAACAGGCTTCTGGGCTATGTGCTGCTTTGATAGAACTGCTTCTGATAGTTGATGGCACAAATGGCTCCAGACCCAGAGCTGGTGGTAAACTGTACCACTGCCATGTTGGGAAGCTGAGGTGGGCAGAGCCAGCAGCCACAGCAGCGTTTCAGTCTTACAAAGATGGATATTACACAGAGAATCTGGTTTGTGTTGTCTTTGGGATTTTTAACTGCAGAAACAAATTTGATCATAAAAGCTGTCGAGTTAAACAAATATGTAAATTTTAAAGGTAGCTTGACTTCAAAATTTGGATATAAGGATATGTTGCTTTGGAAAAGAGTCTCTGCTTTTGTTTCCATAGAAAGCCAGAGGCTATGGATTTATTCCAGATTAAGATACATCAGGTTTGATCAACCAAGACCACCTAAAAGGTCTCCAATGACACCATGGCCCAGATGATCCAACATCCAGAATGGTTTCAAGGCAACTGGCTCAGAGGTTTACCCTCACAGACTACTCCATAATCCTAAAATTTTCTTTCTGTCCCCATAAGATACAGCGCCCCCCTCCAGCAGGAAGTAGTAAGAAAAACTACGCCCAATTTCCCAAAATTATCAAGCTGGCTTTGGAGATGGAATTGGCTCACTCCTTCTCTAAACCCAAACATATTGCTAAAAGAAAAGGTTAAGAGAGTTTTGTGTCCCAAACATAGTGGGACATTAAAAAAAAAAAAAAACAATATTTTTATTTAAAACAGGTTGATTATAAATGTGATCTCTTTCTAAAGAAAAAAAAAGGGCATATGGTATAGATATAGGATGAAAGGGTAGGTTAATGAACTATTAGAGAACAACAACTTGTTCAAAATGTTTTACATTGGTATAGATTTTAGTCTATTGATACAAACTTAAAGTTAATTTTGTTATACTGTGTGTACATTTCTACTCTTGTTTAAGGTATTATGTTTGTATAGCTCATTTTAAATTGTAATGGATAATTAAAATAGATTAATAATTAGTCATCTATGATAATCATACTCATAGCCATGTTAGTTAAGTCTTCTAGGTATACATAGAGATATTCAAAGACCTACAGAATATGGCATTTAAAATATTTTTAAAATTTAGACTTTCTGGACAGTGAGACATGTCTGCTCCTGGCAGCACCAATTTACTTCAGAGAGGAGGATGGACATTGAAGACACTTCATATGGAGTTTATCTTCACCTTGACAAAAATAGCCATTTGGGCAAGAAACTGTTCTTGCCTGGACTTCTTGATCAACTGGACATGAGGGACTCATAGAAAGATGACCACTGAACTTTCCTTGACAAAATGGTCCTTCAGGTTCCTGCCTCCCAGAGGAAAATGCCAGATATTCTACAGGACACTGAAAAAAGTGACCAAGAGACTCTAGCCCTATGGGCTAAAGACAAATGTCTCAACTTTACAAAGGAACATTAGGTGACTGTCCAGGCTGCCAGCTGTCTCTGTCAACCCTACAAGACTCCTGAAAGTTGCTTGCATCCTTTTCCCATTTCTCAGGTATTATTATATCCTTCTGAGGTCTTTGATGTGGTTGAAGACTAGATAGTTTTAATTTTCTCAGTTATGATAAAAGATAAGTGAGATACAAAAGCTTAGAATCAAAAATATTAGATAGGAGATCTTCTTTAATATTGTAACTGTAATTCTTGCTTGAAAATTGTTTTGTTATATGTAATTTTACTATGTAAATGTTAAAACCTTCCTTTAAAAAAAAAAAGAAAAGGTGAAGTGCTGTGGATATCGTTCTGTATAAATAAAATGCTGTTTGGCCAATGGCCAGGCAGGAAGTATAGGTGGGACAAGAGAGAAGAGAATTCTGGGAAGTGGAAGGCTGGGGCAGGAGAGACACTGCCAGCTGCTGCCATGAGAAGCAACATGTAAAGACACTGGTAAGCCACAAGCCATTTGGCAAAGTATAGACTAACATAAATGGGTTAATTTAAGATAGAAGAAGTAGATAACAAGAAGCCTGCCACAGCCATACAGTTTGTAAGCAATATAAGTTTCTGTGTGTTTACTTGGTTGGTTCTGAGTGTCTATGGGCCTGGCGGGTGAGAGAGATTTGTCCTTACTGTGGGCCAGCCAGAGAATCTCTAGCTACAAAAACACCATTTAAAAGAAACTAGATAAAGTCTTTGCAAAATTGATTCAGGCACAATTTGTACTAGTAATAAAACAAATGTAATAATTAAAAGTCACCAATCTCTACCCTGACTAGTGTCTAAAGGGCTGAGTGTACCAGTACTGCCTCAATGAACAGGATCAGCAGAAAGGCAAGCTCCCCTAACTAACTCCCAAATCAATAAGCCAATAAGGGACTTAGAGATCTTCTTCCTGCCCTTCCAGTAACTCTACATGTTACTGTACTGTCCTGCTGTAGTCCCTACAGCAGTCCATGTATTTACTTCAACAGGCTTGGAGAACTATCTGAGAGACCACAGGCAATCTAACTAACATTCATACTTGTTACCATTCTCAAACTGAACATCTGGAAAATCTTGGATAGCCCTGCCAGTCACTGGAACCAAAACACTTTCTTTGGTTAAATGTTAGAATACCAGAACATCTACAGTTCTATCTTCTGAACACCTGGGCATTCTTTGATGTCTTTCTATTCATACTCAGTACCAAATGACCCTCCAAAAAGCATCCCAGTGGTGCTTATGAGTAACCATTCACTACATTCACATCATCTTTAACACTGAGCAACTTGATGAAGGATACCTCTACAAAGTCTCCCAGAAGAAATGTTTTTGGTATATGGAGACATTCTTCATTAAGTGTGGTCATTATATGTGAAATTCCATGATCAAACAAAAACTAGGAACACATAACTTCTGATGTCCCTTTCAATTTACTGTTTCTATGATAAGCTATCTGTCTTGTAGAACAATAAAAATTTTACCCTTGGGCACACTTGGAAATACATCTACATATATCACTGCCATAATTTTACAGGGAGTAGCAACTGCACAAGCTGTGACCAACTCAACATGCCAAGGGATTTAATGTGATATATGACCAGATTCATTGGACTGGACTACTTTATTGCATTCCCCAGTACCAACATGGCTGGTTGTCAAGAGCTTACACTGTGTTAAAGCTACTTTAAGCATAAAATCAGGAAGAAAAAAAATATAGTAAAATCTTTATTTAACCCAGTTTCCCTATTTCTTCATAGTCTGCCTGTATACTCCAGTGTACTTTATCATAAAAGCTTTACTCATGTTACCTTAATTTGATTACACCATAACCATTCTTTTAACTTGGCTTTAAAAAATATCATTGCTATTTGCAAGGCTATTCTTTTCACTTGTAACACAATGGTTTTATTTTCCTGTTTTATTTGTTCAGAAACACCACATATTATGAATATCTCTTATAATAAATTACAAGGTATTCCCACTCTTAGTATCCTTGAGCTAAAGATTCTACTGATATGGACTTCATGTTTCTAAATAACATAGTTATTAGAATATTTCTTGTCTCTTTTTTTTTCTTTAAGAAGTATCTGTTAACTGGAAATCATGGATTATGCCCTTTTTCTAACTCTTCTTCCTCAGATACAGATTGCTCTGTTTTAATTACTAATGGAGTTATGTTTGTGTTTGGAACGTCAGTATGAATGCATGTGGTTGCTGTGTTCTTATGATACTTTGCTTTTCTTAGTGTATGAATTTTCTCTTTATTACACAGACTGATTTTCTCTACCACAGACTCCAAGAAATATGTGTATATATTGTTTCAATATATACGTTAATGGCATCACATGCTTTAGAGATTGATTTCTACAACTCCCGTTTCAGTGTTCTGTACTCTATATTTTATGCAACTCTGATGCTTCAGAAACTTCTCCTTTCCTGCATTCTACAGTGAAAACAAGCTTGCTTCCCAAAGCCCCACTTACCTCCAACCTACCAATAAGTTACCTTTACTTCTAGCATCCAAATTTTATTGCTGTCAAATTCGCTCTCTTTTCTGTTATCTGTTTTATATCAATATCATATATATTGCTATATATCAGTGTATATACACACAGAGAGAAAGAGAGATACTTCCTATAAAGTGGAAATCTCAGGGTCTTTTTATGCATTTAATTTTAATTAGTCAACTTCAACCAGTACAGAGTTCCCCTATCTCACATAATATGGCCATATCTATGTTGAGACTTGGACTGGACATCTTTCAACAATACCAACATAACTGCAGCAAAGTTCACCTTATTATTTATTCATTTTCAAGAATGTGTTACTTATGCAAGCAACATAAAATAATTTGCTTTAGTTTCCATAATAATTATGGGTCCAATTTAGAAAAATAAATGGAAAAAAATCATACAATGAAACAATTGTTTGTTTTGATTTTATCTTATTTTATTTTTATTATTATTTCAGTTTCATATTTTTGCTAATGAGAGACAGAAAGAGCATGAACTTGGGTGATTTGAGGAGGTACAGAAGATCTGGAAGGAGTTCAGGGTGAAGAAATATATTCTGGGTGTTTTGTTTTGTTTGTTTGTTTTTTCAAGACAGGGTTTCTCAGTGTAGCTTTGGAGCTGGTCCTGGAACTCGCTTTGTAGACCAGGCTGGTCTGGAATTCACAGAGATCCATCTACCTCTGCCTTTTGAGTGCTGAGGTTAAATGCATACACCACCCCTGCCTGACTCAACAGAATATATTCTATAAAAATATATTTTCAACAAAAACTAAAATGTTGCAATGCAAAAAATAATTTTAATAAAGATAGTTTACAGCAAGCCTACAGGCAACATCAAATTAAATGGAGAGAAATTCAAAGCAATTCCCATAAAGCAAGAGTGAGACCATGTTCTCTACTCTCTCCATACCTATTCAATGTTGTACTTGAACTCTTAGATAGAGCAATACAAAAACCGTAGGAGATCAAGGGAATACAAATTGGAAAGGAAGAAGTCAAAGTATCTTTGTTTGCAGATGATATGATAATATACACAAGTGGATCCCAAAAATTCGACCAGGGAATGTCTGCATTTGATAAACAATTTCAGTAAAGCAGTGTGATACAAAATTAACTCACAAAAATCAGTAGCCCTCCTATATACAAATGACTAAAGGACCAAGCAAGAAATTAGGGAAACAGTACCTTTCACCAAAGCCTCAGATAATTTAAAATATCTTGAGGTAAGTCAGCCAAGCAAAAGAAATAATTGAATAATTAAAAAAAATCTTTAAGACATTCAAGAAATAATTTGAAGAAGATATAAGAAGATTGCACAGGGACAAATTGCCAAACTAATGGAAACACATGAATTATGAACCAAAAGCTGTGGAGCCCCCAACTGGATCAGGTCCTCTGGATAAGTGAGACAACTGAATAGCTTGAACTGTTTGGGAGGCACCCAGGCTGTGGGACCAGGACCTGTCCTTAGTGCATGAGCTAGCTGTTTGGAATCTTGGGCTTACACAGGGACACTTTGCTCAGCCTGGAAGGAGGGGACTGGACCTGCCTGTACTGAATCTACCAGGTTGAGCTGAATCCCCAGGGGAGTCTTGGCCCTGGAGAAGATGGAAATAGAGGGGAGGACCTGGGGGGAAGGCAAGGCCGGGGTCAGGAGGGGGGAGGACAGGGAAACCCATGGCTGATATGTAAAATTAAAACACAAATATAATTTTAAAAAAAGAAGATGCTCCTGAATTTGTAAGATTAATATAGTATAAATGGCCATTTTACCAAAAGCAATCTACAGATTACTAAAATCCCCATCAAAATTTTAACACAATTTTTCACAGATTATGCTAGGACACTCTTTAGCTTTATATGGAAACACATTCACACACACACACACACACACACACACACACACACAGGCACAGGCACAGGCACAGGCACATGCACATGTACTCATACACGAAGTGAATTAGATATGGTGATAAATTTTATACACCTATAAAGCTTACCTGAGATCAGAGGACAGAGCCAGTCATTAAATTAGACATAGAGGTGTATGACAGTAGTAGTGACACACTACTTTATTTCTATCACTCAGGAAGCAGAGATTTGTCTAGATCTCTGTGAGTTCAAGGCCCCACTGGGCTACATGAGAGAAATAGAACCAGGTAGTGGTGACACATGCCTTTAATCCCAGGAAATAATATGTCAGGACACAGAAAGGTATATAAGGCATGAAGAAACAGAAACTCACTCTCTTGAGGTTGAGGATTTCATAGAGATAAGCTAGTGATTGCCTGTTCTCTGATCTTTCAGCTTTCACACCAATATCTGGCTCTGAGGTTTTTTTTTTTTTTTTTTTTTTTTTTTTTTTTTTTAGGCCTTTTAAAGTTTGCATTAAAATTAGGTAATAGAATTTTAGATAACAAATGATTTGCTGGAGATATCACTATAATTTCAAGTTATACTACAAATCTATAGTAATACAAACAGCATGGTATTAGAACAAAAACAGACACGTTGATCAATAGAGTCAATTTGAAAACCCAGACATAAATTCACATACCTATGGACTCCTGATCTTTTATTTTAAAAAAATAGCAAGAAATGCACACTGGAAAAAACAGCATCTCTAACTAATGGTACAGGTTAAACCTGATGGCTGAATGTAGAAGAATCTGAACTGCACAAAGAATCACCCTGCATAAAACTTAACTCAAAATGGATCAAAGACTTCAACACAAATCCAGATGTATTGAACCTTATAGAAGAGACAGTGGAAATAGTCTTGAACACATCAGCACAGCAAATGACCTTCTGAGCAGAACAATGTTAGCAGAGGCACTAAGTTGTACAAACTGAAATGCTTCCGTATGCCAAAGGACACTTGTCATTCAATCAAAATGGCAGCCTATAGAATGGGAAGAGATTTTTATCAACTACACATCCGATAGAGGGATAATGTTCAAAATACAAAGAACTCAGAAAAAAAAAGGCTAGGTGACAAAAACAAATAATCCTATTTAAAAACAGGGTACAGATATAAACAGAAAATTCTCAAAAGATGAAACTCAGATATACCAGAAAGATTTAAAGAAATGTTCAACATCCTTAGTCATCAGAGAGTTGCAAAACAAAACTATTTTGAGATTTCTCTTACACCCATCAAATGGCTAAGATCAATAAAACAAATAAGAGGTCATGTTGTCAATAACAAGGAGCAAGGGGGCAGGAGACACTCGTCCATTGCTGATGGGAGTGCAAACTAGTACAGTCACAATGGAAACATTCTTAGAGTTCTTCAGGAAGATAGAAATGTACCTACCTCAAGATCCAGTTATACCCCTCATGGGCATATACCCAAAGATCTCGTCTTCCATCCACTGAGACACTTGCTCAAGATGTCCTTTAACGTAAGATTTGATGAAAAAAAAAATGTGGTACATTTACACTATGGAGTATTATTCAGTTGTTAATCATCCTGACTAAGGTAACCCAGGAAGACTCCAAACAATACAGGCTGTTGTGAAAAATATAGTTTGTTCTCCACAAGCTGGCAAAACAAAGCCCTGTTGTTGAAGACAACACCCCCATAACACATTGAACATGGAGAAGTCAAGCTGGTGTTTACACTCCTAAGTTCTAGCATCTTTGATACAGGAAGATACTCAGAATGCTACCAAAAGAGTACCATAAACACAAACACAGCCACAAACCCTTTGATCTTTAATGGTTTCCTGTCTGTAAGATATACTAATGCAATGGCAGCACAGCATTTGTGGAAGTAATTAAGGCCCCCTCCACAACATGGAATCCATTCTTGACACTGTTTGATGACAATAGCCCAGGGACCTAGGGTAAAATCAAATACTACTGTTATTACTGTTGTAAAAAAATAAATGACACTCTGTTGTACTCATCGATCAGTACCTTGATTAGCCATAATCAGAGAAGTTTCCTTCTACTGTAGCAGATAAGAACAAATACAGATACCCATACCAAGATAACATACAGAGAGTAAGAAACCTTGAAACACTTAGCTCTAAATGGGAAGTCTCCATCAAATGTCTCCTCTCATGCTTAGGAGCCCTGGGGAAGAGGAGGCAGAATGAGTACAAGAGCCACAGGGGATGTAGATGCAAAGAAATCATAGCCTTTGAAATCAACAGCATTGATGTACTTATGAACTCACAGAGACTGAGGCAGGGCCTGCAGGAGTCTGTACCCATTGAGGTCTAGTACTGAAAGAAGTGGAAACATGTTTCCATTCATAATCCTGGAGGAATCTCCAATAGGGAACCACTTGCAAATAAAATTTTAGTTCCCCCTAATGGATACTCACTGGAGAACAAACTACTCTTAAGAGTGGCTGAATAAGCTGTAGCCCTTAGGAGAGCAGGCCCTACACCTCACCTGGAAAACACAGTAGAGCCAACCCTGTTGGTGAAGGTGTGAGTGAGCCAGCTCTGAAGTTGTGAGCATGGGAGAGCTATCCCCATTACTCATCTGTCTTGTGGTGGCATGAGCAGAGAGAAGTACCTTCCTCCCACCCATCAATGCCTGGGGCAGGTGGGAGGACTCCTTCTGAAGTCATAAGAGTGGAAGAGCTGTTCCTGCCCCCACCACTAGCTGTAACACCCAAAAGAGTGTACATCCCTTACCTGGGCAGCACAGTAGAGCCAAACCTGTTGTTAGAGGTGTGAGAGAACTCACCCTGAAGAAGTGAAAGTGGGAGAACTTGTCCTGCCCCACTGCAAGGGATGAACTAGCCATGGAAATGCTGGAGAACTCACCCTGGTGGTGAAAACAGGAGAGATCTGGCAGGCTGGAAAATGCTGCAACTACCCAGGCCCAAAACCAGGGTTATGCATTGGCCCACCCCAGCACCCACTCCTTCTGTGATCTGCTGGAGCAGGAGGAGTGGGGGTGGGGTCAGTCCTGTGGAACCAGCTTACAGGATCTCCATGACACAGGGCAGAAACAGGATGTCCAGGGGGAATCCTAGTGAAGGCCTAGGGGCAATGGTGTAGCAGAGACCAGAGGCCTTGAAGGAGAGCATTCTTCACAATGAATGAATGCCTGCATGTAAAAATGTTTGGACAAAGGGTTTATCGCATGATTGACTGTGTCACACTGCAGCTTCCATGATGAGATTTTCCCCTTCTACCCCTCCCCCCTTTTTTCCTTTTTTTCTCTTAAAGTTTATTTTGTTTTATTCTGGGGGGGGGGGGTAAAGTAAACTCCCAATTACATGCTTTCTTTAATAAGAGTTGCCCTGGTCATGACCTCTCTTCACAGAAATAGAAGCGTAACTAATATGGTAGGCAAAGTATTTGACTTGCAAGCAAGCACAAGGACCTGAGTTTGATGACTGATATATCAAAAGATTTGTTCAGCCAATGATTATATTTAATATTACTATTAACAGTGCACATGTTAATGTTTTATATTAAATAACTTATGTGAGAACTACATTGTCAGTTTTGTCTTGTTATTTTATTAAACTTAAGAGGCAGTTAGAGTAGTTGAAGTGGTTGTAAAACTATTAGCTGTACAATCTGAAGCGAACTATGCAGCTGTCCATCTCACTTTCTAATTGGGACTGGTAACTTCTCTTTCCAGGGCTGTCAAGTGTAAGAAGTTAGTCTTCCGTGAGCAGCATTTACCAGACATGTAGAAAGCACAGCTGTTCCCTGAACTCCTGGCAAACAAATAGGAGTTCTGAAAGGGAGGTGTGGTTTTCTACTTACAGAAGGAGCTGGAATTCACAGAGTACACACCATCCTGATGCTCACTCTTCCCAGAGAAAGATGCCGGAAATGTTCTAAAAGCATAAGAAAAGTAGAATAAGAAATGTCTTTGAGAGAGAATCACATTCTCCCGATCATCCTAAAAAAAAAATGAGGACTGTGGGGAGAATGGGATTTAAGGTTTGAGAGACTCCAAGTCTATTTCAAAAGATATTATGAATGATACATATCCATAGAGAGTATTATTCAAATATTATCTGGAAGCCCCTTTTTATAAGACCTGAGATATGGAAACACAAAAAATTTCTATATATAGACAAGTGGATAAAGTAAGACAGTACGGAAATATAAGGGAATATTATTTGACTATAGAAAAGAAAAAAAAATCTGTCAATATGTGAAAATATGGATGAAGTTTAAGGAAATTAAGGTAAATAGAACAAGCCAGGAGAGGAAGACATTATCACATGATTCCATTTTAACAAGAAATATGAAACAGTCAAATTCACAGAATCACACACATTCACATAGTAATACAAAGTTTTTCAGAGCTGGAAGGAAAAGTAACAGGAAGTCATTATGGAGTATTATTTTAAGATATGTTACATTTGTTTATGCTGTGGAACATACATTTAATGAAGCAGAGGCGTGTTGCATTCTTTGATGTTGCGTTTGTGTAAATCTGAGAAGCTAAGTCTCTTTGCCTGTCTAAAACACCTGATCAGTCTAATAAAGAGCTGAACAGCCAATAGCAAGGCAGGAAAAAGGATAGGTGGGGCTGGCAGGCAAAGCGAATAAATAGGAGGAAAAATCTGGTAAGAGAGATCTAGGTGTGAAAGAAGGAGGAGTACTCCATTGGCCAGCCACCCAGCTACACAGAAAACCATGGAGTAAGAAGTAAAGAAAGGTATATAAGATAAGAATAAAAGTCCAGAGGCAAAAGATAGACAGGATAATATAAGTTAAGAAATACTGCCTAAAAATAAGCCACACTAGGGTCAGGCATTCATAAGTAATAAGCCTCCATGTGCATACTTATTTGGGAGCTAGATAGCAGGCCCCCTAAAAGCCCAAAAGAACCAAAGACTGAAAAAAAAAAAAAAAACAGTTTTATGGTATTCCAATGTGAGGCTCTCAAGTATCCCCAGGGCCTGAGAAAGCTTAAAAAAATACATGGCTCCTTTAACAGTTTTTAAACAGTTTTTACCTTATAGCAAGCCCTTGAACAGTCAGTATGTTTAGTTGCAAGGGAGAGAGAGAGACAGAGAGAGAGAGAGGGAGAGAGAGAGAGAGAGAGAGAGAGAGAGAGAGAAACAAAAAAGGTAAGTATAAAACACCTGCCACAGTGCAAGCACTGGCATTCCATAGCTGGAGGGTTGAATGTAATTCCTAGTCAAACACATGTCTGACCAGGCAAAGAGCTCTAGGCTTGGCTATCAGAAAATAAGAAGCTGGCAGAGCCAACCAAGAAAGCCTTGTGGAGGAACCAGTGTGCTTAGCAGTTTAAAGTTTGCTCACAGGGTCAAAAATATTGAAAGATCCACAGTAAAAGAGGGTTAGATGGAAGAAACCTCTGTACAGTATCCAGCATGTTTTATAGTGTGCTTAGGCTTAAGAAAGAAAGAGGGTATGGGCAACCATAGAAAAAAAGAAATACTTTAAAAATAATAAGGTGGAGCCTTAAAAGAGAGTAAAAGTAATATAAAAGAAAAGTCACATAATGATGGAAAATACACAGTGAGTCTAGATCCTGTATAGTATTGTGTTGATTTTGAATTATTTGAATGTCCAAAAACAAATGACAGCTTCTGACAGACATGGGATTGTGAACATGATTGCAAAATTGCACCATCATAGATACATTAAGGCTATATTAACTTTAAAAATGAAGTAAAAAATGTATTCATCAAATGGAAGTCAAAAATCCTTTGGAAAAGAGGTTTTGCTTTGTTTCCACAGAAAACAAGAGACTATGGGTTTATTCCAGGTTAATATGGTCCAGTTCTGATCAAGGGAGTCCTCCTGAAACTTGACAGGTGATATCTATTAACAACAGTTATAAATAGTCTTTCCAGGACTTCCCCATTATCCCAAATTTTCTAAGGGACTTTTAAAGATGGCCTTGCTCAAAGTAAACAGGAAGCAGTCTAGAGAACATGATGTCCACATTCTCAAGTGTTGAGGTGGGGGAGGCTGTTGGTTATTTGGTAGGTCATGGATGTGTGTTATAATTTAGGGGAATATAGGATAAAAAGGCAACTATTAATCTCTGGTATTTTGGTATATTGATGCAAACTTGAAGTTAATTTTATTACACTGTATGTATGTTTCTATTCTTGTTTGTGGTATTGAGCATATGCAGCTCATTTAAAAATGCAACTTATAAATAAGGAATAAGGTTAGTAGTTAATCTACAATAATCAAATTTGTAATCACATTAGGTATGTTTTCAACTTTAAATGGGTATAGTTTAGCCAGGCAATTTTTCAAACATTTCAAAGACCTACATAATATGGCATTTAAAATGTTTAATAACCTAAGATTTTTTTCATGACAATGAGACTCATCTGCTCCTGGCAGCACCAGTTTACTTCATAAAAGGATGATGGACATCAAAGAAACCCCACATGGAGTTTGCTTTCACTGTGGTAAGGCTTGTTATTTGGGGAAGAAACTGCTTTGCCATGACTGCTGAGAGTATGTTGTATAAAATAGACATGCAGAACACACAGGACAGTGACTGTTAAACTTTGACAAAGCAAAGAAGGACAAAATTCCTGCTTCACAGAAGAGTCTGCCAGACATTCTGCAGGACAGACAGGAAAGTGACTGCTGAACTTTACCAATACAAGGAAGGACAGTCCTTTAAATTTCCTACATCACTGAAAAGTCTACCAGATACTCTAGGTCTACAGGTTGAAGATGAATGCCCAAATGTTGCAGAGAAACTTTTGGTGGCTGCCCAGGCTGCCAAATGTCTCTGTTGTTAGGTAATAATTCATCCTTATGTGGTCTTTGATGGAATTAAAGACTAAATAGTTAAGAGTTATAGTTTTTCTTAGTTATCATAGAAAGTAAATTAAGTATAAAACTTCAGAATTATTACGATAAAATATATAGTGGAGTATTTTCTCTGAACTTACTAAATACAAATGGACTGTATATTTTGAATGTAATCCTTACTTCATAATTGATCTTATTCCCTATTGTTTTACTTTGTAAAAGTTAAAACTGTTCATTTTTATTTAGACAAAAAGGGGGAAATATTGTGGAACATTGTTTTAAGATGTATTATGATGGGTGATGGTGCCCTGTATGCTGTGAATGTATTGCTCTGATTGATTGATAAATAAAATGCTGATTGGCCAGTAGCAAGGCAGGAAATATAGGCAGGATAAGCAGACAAAGAGAATTCTGGGAAAAGGAAGGCTGAGTCAGGAGAAGGTAGCCTGCTGTCCAGGGAGCAGCATGTAATGACACACAGGTAAAGCCATGGAACATGTGGTGACATACAGATTAATGGAAATGGGCTGAGTTTAAGTGTAAGAGATAGTTAGTAGAAAGCCAAGCAGTTTTAATTAATATAAGTCTCTGTGTGTTTACTTGGGTCTGAGCAGCTGTTGACCAGATAGGACACAGGAAAATGTTTAGCTACATACAGTGTTACATTTGTTTATGCTGCAGAACATTTGTTTTAGTAATTCAAAGATGCATTGCATTCTTTTATGTTGCATTTGTTTAACTCTGTGAAGCTGTGCTACTGTGCCTGTTTAAAATTCCTGATTCATGTAATAAAGAGCTAAGCAGCCAATAGTGAGGCAGGAGAAAGGATATGGAGGGCTGGCAGACAGAGAGTATATATAAGAGGAGAAATCTGGGAGAAGGAGATCAAGGAGTGAGAAAAGAAGGGGCCAGTCACCTAACCACACAGCCAAGCACAGAAGAGGGAAAGAAAAGATACACAGAAATAGAAAAAGGTAAAAGACCAGAGGCAACAGTAGACAAAATAACTTAAGCTAAGAAGCTGGCTAGAAAGAATCTAAGTGAAGGGCATGCATTTATAAGTAAGAATAAGTCTCCGTGCAGGTATTAATTTGAGAGCTGGGTGGCAGGGCCCTCAAAGAGCAAAGAGCCAGAAGAGTAAAGAGTAAAAGGAAAAAAAAAAAGAAAAGAAAGAGGGAAAGGGACCAACAACAGGAAGTTCTCATCCAAGAGCATGAGGTTTCACTTACAGAAGTGAACATTTTCTGGTGATGCCGCACAGTATTGTCACTATGTGGTAGGACTGTGTTTTATACTAAGATTTGTGGAAAAGAAAACTCATCATGTTAAGTGTTCTTACAAAAGTACAGTAAAATTAATATCAAGATAAATACTTAAGGGTTTCTAAAATTAAAATACTATTTTACTGTACCTAGAAGTCCCTAAATATATATCACATTGCTTTGAGTCCATGCATGATCTACTCCTGTCATCTCCACAAATTCATTGTTTTTGTTTATCTTTGAAAATGCATATTGTTGCCACGTAGGACTTTCCTGTTTCTGAAGTCTGTTGTTATGCTAACTCTTAACAAAATTTTACACAGGCTGTTCCCTCAAACTGGAATATCTCTTCTACAATACTACCTAGTATTGTATCAACTTGATACAAGCTAAAGTCATTTGAGTGTACAGAACCACAACAGAGAAAATATAATGACCCAATAGAATGACCTGTTGGCAAGACTGTGGTGCACTTCTTAGATTAATGATTGATGTAGGAGGCCCCAGTTCACTATGGGCAGTACATCAAGAGGTGTGGTCCTGGGTGCTATAAGAATGCAGGCTAAGCAAGCCAAGTGGAGCAAGCCAGTAAACAGCAACCCTTACATTTATCTGCACTCTATGTCCATAATAGTTTAATTAATGATCTGCCTTTTCTGCCAACCTATAATTATAATGAATTGACTAAAGGATCCATCTGACAGATTCCTGCTTTGTACATCTACTCAGGAGCACATTGTTTAATATTGTGTCCCACCACTGAGCACATCTCAGTGGACATTTGCAATTAAATGGCTGATTACTTACTGAAACTGCCTTGTTCAAGGCTTGATGCTGTTTAGGCTCAAAACAGAATATTCATATTTAGAGACAACAAGTATGGTGAGCTGGGAATAACTTAGTAGAACAAAATCTTGCCCATTCTTTTTCAGTCTATTCTGCACAGTCTCCTGGGAAATTAGCCTGTCGTAATCTAGGTTTGTATCCCCACCCCCACCTTTCACTTTCTGTCTTGATTTACAGAAATCAAAAGAAAATGTCTTGTGATTAGACAAGTCAAGATGTTCTTCTAGCTGAGAGTATTTTGATCCATTCTTTAAGATGCTTGAAATAAAGAGGAATAAGTATAGAATAATACATTTTTTTGCAGAAATGAGACTGAGGAGAACTCTGTAACACTGCCTCAAAGTTCCAAGGATCTCTTCTATAACAAAAGCCCACCTGTCCAGTGACCCTCTTTCCTGAATGCCAATTTGACTGCACAGTGTAAGATCATTCCTCACTGGTGCTGAAGAGAGAGGTCATCCCCACTCAGCTCTCACACATAAGCAATTGTCACATTCTACATTCTTGTCAACAAGCAGATGGACCTCCTAGGTTTATTTTAGACATCATTTAAAAAGATGGACTTAGAGAAACTTTAAAAGTCAATACTTAATCATCAGAGAACTTGTCAAAATGAGCCCAGTATTTTCATCTGACAAGCTAAATATGAACCCCAGAACTGTCACTGTAAAACAAAGTTGATTCTTTAATTTCCAGCACACTCCAAGAAAATCTTACCATTGATGTCTAAATTCCTTACTTAGAAATTAGTATATTATTAAAAATACAAGACAGGGTCAATTTTCTGTTGATTTATATAATTAAGTTACCTTCTCTCATTTGATTAAAGAGAATTTTATGTTCATTTCTAGGGAATATCTTTGAGAAAGGAAAAGACTTTTGGCCTTACCATAAAACATAATATCTGTCTGCCTGACTATTATTTACCATCTACATTTTCTTTTCTTTCTCTCTATGTCTCTTTGTCTCTAACTCTCTGCTTCTCTGTCTTAGTCTCTGTCTCTCTCTTTCTCTCTCTCTCTCTCTCTCTCTCTCTCTCTCTCTCTCTCTCTCTCTCTCTCTCTCTTTCTGTCTTTCTTGCTTCCATGAGCTTTAAGCTGTCAAATCTTAGCAAAAACAAATTCCTTCTGCTTCTCTCTCTCTTCACTTGTTCTCCTGTGTGCTCTAGAATACTTGTCAATCAACAGCTTCAGTCGGTCTTAATACACTCTGAAAGCATGCTTGGCACTTCCTGAGAGAGTGCTTCCCTGTCTGCCACCAAGGAAAAGGAATAAACATTAGTAAAAGTCAAACCACATGAGGCTTACATGGTTCATTTAGACAAAAGCAGAAACTATTTTCTAGATTGTATTGAAATCTCTTGGGTCCATAAAGCTGGGCCAAAACCTTCTTTTTCAATGCTCTGCTAGTATCTGCAGGTAATGGACAATTTGCTTTGGGAATTTGGCATTTGGATGTTACCTAAACTCTGATAATGCAGAAATATAAATGAATTTTAAAAGGTTAAACACATTCATTTTAGTAATTAAAGAATAGATTGCTCTGGGGTTTTTTTGGTTTTGTTTGTTTGTTTGTTTGTTTGTTTGTTGTTGTTGGCTTATTTGGTTTTTTTGCTTGTCAGCCAGCATTTATGGAGAACAGGCAATATAAAAGATAATGAGACTGACACCTTTACTGCCTAGAGAACAAACAAAATTAAATAGATTATTTGCTTAAAACAGACTACTTGGCGTCCCAGATGTGCACCTCTTGGAGACAATAGGATGAGACGGTACATTGACAGGGAATAGTTGTTATCTTTGCATTATTTGGTAGAAGATTTTATTTTTATGTCAAAATTGGACTAACCACCTTTAACTAGTCTATAGAAAAGACAAAGGTAAAGCAGAACTATTAAGAATGTTGAAGATTCAACATAAAAGCTTTTGAAATACATATTTCTGGTGAAACAGAGGGTCAAGACTGTGCCTTGCTAGCACATGGAGAATAATAGGCCCTGAGTTATATTTTTTAAAGAAAAAAAATGAGAGAGAGGAAACATATTCTGAATTTTGAAATTGTTTATTTATCTAGAACTCACACAGATCTTATAAAAATATTTTTGAAAACAATTTAAAAATGTTTTATGTGTTTTAATGTCTGATGCGATCAAAGTTTTTTATTTTAAAAAAAATATGGTATTATTTCAAGGCAATAAATAATTTTTTAAATTATTTGAAATCATAAATGTTCAATGTTACTCAATTAATGCAAAGAAATTGTAAAAACCTTGCCAGCTACAATAATGCCTGGCCTGGCAAGACATGCCTCTAGCCCATGCTTACTTCCATAATAGGTTTCAATGTAAATAGTAGTGACAAAAAAAGATTAGCACAAGAACTAACGGCTGACAGACATGCATAGAATATTTAGAAAGGAAGGATAGGAGAGCCGATGAGAAACACAGTCCTTCTCTCTATAGACATCCATGCATTCTGAATTTACTGTTAAAATGATTCATCATTATTTAAAACTGGTCTTTTTTGTCCTTTCACATTTTCATGACTTGGGCACTTTCTGCAAGATAAAGTGAGGAAGTTTTGATGAAAAGTCAGGCACAGCACCTTAAAGGTGCTTTTGGATGGAGGCTCATTTGAACAGGCAGGGAGCAAGTGAGTGACATTCTGCATGAGGGCTTTGAAAGTCAAGGCTTTCACGTGCCGCCATTTGTTAGAAACCATATTATAATAACTGACAGTCACACCCAGCAGATGCACCATAGAAATGTTGTGCCAATTTCTTTCCTTAAGAAACATTAAATATTGTGAATCTTAATATGAACTATTTGGCAGCAGAAAGCTGGGCTGCTGTCCCTTGTTGACAAGGTAAGAACTCAGCATCAACACACATTTGAAAACTCATAGAGGTTACAAGTGATGAGAAACATATCAAAGAGTCACAAACCAAATCATGTGAAAACTGGACAGAGTGAAACATTTAAAAACACATGGGTTCTTTTCAATGTGTAAGAACAGCTATGTGAGGCACATACCTTGAAATCAGAATTTATCTTTTACAAAAATCTACTTGAGAATGAAAACGTTGGTCTTTTTTAAACAAAGAATTAGATATCTAAAGAACACACTTAAATATTTCAATCCACTGTTTTATAAGAAATATTTACTTAGTATGCAAGCACAGGAGGGTTGTAGCCAAAAACGATATTTAATTTCTCCCTTACTTCACTATGCTGGAAAGGAAGAAACCACAAAGTGAATTTGGGGCAAACAATTTAGGCATCCTCTCTGCCATCACATTATTACTTCACTTATTTCTAAAGCCCACTCACTCTATACTGATAATTTCTGTGACTTTGAAAGAGAAGATTTTGAATAAAAGCTTTTCAAGAGTAACTGAGTACCAATCTTCCTGCAGAAGGCAGATGTGTGAGCACAGGTATAACAGAAGACAGGGGGAGGGGCTTTACTGTTAACACACACTGCTGTTCTCCTCCATGCCCAGCTGTTCTCCTCCACGCCCAGCTGTTCTCCTCCACGCCCAGCTGCTCTGAGGAGGGTGCCCCAAACAGCAGTAGGCACTGGGAAGGTTCAGTTAGAAAGCTATTGAATGCAGGATGGGATGCAGTGCTTTGCTCAGAAGTGGTGTGACTGGCTGCTCCAGCGTTAATCACTGGTTCTTCATTTTTAAGGATACAGAGTCATAGAGAGACAAGGTGGGTGCTACAACACAGATTTTGCCTTCTACATCTTCTCCACCTAAATGGGTTCTCAGTCCCACCGTGGGGCTCATGTGTGTAGAATATAAAGTTCTGACTTAATATCATTTCCCATTTGCAGGTACCAATGCATGGATGAGCATCTGCAAGGTCAGTTCATTTTTATTTCATAAAACCACACAAATGCACAAAGACAGAGAGAATTCAGAGGCCCTTGTGGAGCAGTAATTTAAATTGATCCCAGTGATATTGGGAGGAAGGAGTCTGCTAAGGATGACAGCTAGCCTCTCATCTAATTGCAAAAGCCTTTCTGAATGTCTCATTGTGGTTTTCACCTAATGGCTTATTGAAGCCATTATACTCAGGATAAGAATCCTGAGATACGGGCCTCTGGAAGGTAAGCCTAGAAGGCATGTCTCCTATTGATTTGCTGATGAATTAATTAATCCAAAGAGCTTGTGTTCTTTACTAAAGATGTATGCATCCAGGCTTAAGGGCTAGGCATTTAAAAACAGGTTAGTAATAAAATTCATCCATTTTACTCCCCTGCAAACCTCACTTATAGAGACAAAAACCTAAGCTCTTTGCCACAAGAAGAGGTAGAGGTGATTCTGAGAACTTCGTTTAGCAGTGTTGCTGCTCCTGCATTGCATTTGCATTTACCTTCTTGATTAGGGAATTACCTTACAATACCCCTAATTAATGCTAATTTATGCCCATCTAGTGACCATAAAAATGTGTCACCAAATATAATTGCATGGGGAGGATAGATAGATGAAAGTACTAAAAAATTAGTGTGTCATTTCCTAAAGAGACCTTTAGGAACAATAAAGACCATCTGCCTGTCAATCTTCATCTCAGGAGACAGCACTACACCTTAAAAATGAAATGATAAATAAAGCTTCCCACCATAGTGCTGAGGGTAAATGTTGTCCTTCTTCGTTATTCGTGTCAAACCAGGGTAGGAGGGACTTTGCAAGAGACAGCTTGCACAAGTGCTGACTTCTCGTTTTAGAATTAAGTTTTCCTGGTAGCAGAGCACTTTTATAGAACAAAGGTGACATCTATTATCCACTTAGGTCTCAAGAGTATATTTTTCATAGGTTGTTAATTAAATAGTTCAGAAGGCAGATTCTGAAATATATCAGGTGAGTTCTTTATTTATGTATGCCCCAGATTCCCAATATTCATGTACTTAAGTGAGAATTCCACGTCAGTAGTTTTTTGCAGACTGCAGCAATGCTATTTCTGGATGTCACCTAAACTTTCCTTTATATTTAACATCCTTGCCTTCACTAGCAACTGACTTCAATATATAACAAGGCACACCTGCTGTTCGAAGCTTTAAGACAATTCGGGAGGGAATAGGAAAGTCTTTGATTCCTTGGAGTCTGGTAAGGAGCCTGGCACCTGGTAAGGGCTCAATAAATATTTGCTGAGTGAATAAATAAATGGGCCAGTACAGTCGCAGTACTGAGTACCATTAATTCCTGGCAATGTGAAAGTTCCTTTTCTTCCAGTTTCCTTTAACGGAGGGGAAAAGTAACCAATGGAAATTTCAATTAATAATAATTATGTCCAAGAATCTGATACAATGTCCAATTATGTCACAATTCAGTTTTATGAAATTGCTAAAATGTTTTTTAGAATACTTACTCTGAAAAGTTATTATTCTTGGAATAATTCCTAGTAATTCAGGAATCCCTTGGGTAACAGCTGTGCAGAGAAAGCCAGCAGGTTTTAGACCCATAGCCCACAGCCCATTTTGCCTAGACAAAACTTTCTAAATTACCTTCTCCTGCTCCTATTTCACCAAAATCACTAATTGCAGAGATAAAACTCAGAATGTCAGACTGAGGATCTTCTCCCAGCCTATATCCCACAACTCTTCTCCCAAGTGAGGAAATCCAGTACTGGAAA
The DNA here is from genome assembly GCF_903995425.1 of Onychomys torridus. Classification (NCBI taxonomy): domain Eukaryota; kingdom Metazoa; phylum Chordata; class Mammalia; order Rodentia; family Cricetidae; genus Onychomys; species Onychomys torridus. Next base: position 69,390,284 of record NC_050451.1, on the reverse strand, counting down.
ACCTGGAGTCCCTACCTCATGGGAACTAGGCTTGAAAGCCAGAGTTGTCGTTTCAACACACAGAAAATCACAGTGCTGCTGCATGCTGGTACCTGTGAAGTCTGGTTACAATCTCATCACAGACTGCCTAGGAAGAAACTTCCATGGATGTGGAATCAGCCATCGAGTCCAGGAAAGGGAAGGTGGTACCAGGGCAGCAAGGGCACTAGACCTCTTTGTGGGGAAGATTTGCAAAGAACAATGAAGAATGGATAACACAATCTCTTAAAATAAAGTACCATGGAGCCAGAGAGGTGACTCAGTGGGGGAAGTACTTGCTGAACAAACATGAGGACTGAGTTCACCTCCCCACCTTCCACATGAAAGCTGGGCAAAGAAACAAACAAATCCTTGTAACTCCAGAAATGGAGGGGATAGGCAGATCTTCGGATCTCACTTTTCAGAGTCTAGCAAAATGGTGTGCTCCAGGTGCAGTGAGAGGCAATTCAAAAAAGAAAAAAGAAAGAAAGAAAAATATGCAGGAGAGGATAGAGACTACTGGAAGTCAACCTCTGGCCTTTACCAGTTGCACTGGCCAAATTGCACTCATCCATACACACATGCACATACATGCATGCACCACACTTAAGAGCATACATACCAAAGAGATAATGTGCAAATAATATGTATGCACACACTTGAATAAAATTTCTACCTAAATTCTGCCTACCTGTATACAAATGTGTGACTATATTTTTACGTGTGTGTCTATGTGAATGTGTGTGTATGTGTGTTTCTATGTTATATTTCAGTACTTCAATTTTCTGAAAATATGAATGTTTTAAGTGACATAATAAGAGAAATGACCATGTATTTCACCTCATACTTGCCTTATATCACTCCCCTCAGAAACACTGAATTATGTAGAATCAATCACGTTTGTGTTTATGTGTATATTATATGTTAAACTGTACTAATTCAGAAAAACTTTTATGGAAGCCCTCAAACTGTCATTATTAATCTATTTCTCATAATGCCATTCCCACTAATACCTTTGCTAACGTAGGGATGCTTGTAAAAGGCTAGGACAAAAAACGTTATTTTCTCCAAATGTCTCTGAACCAATGTCTCTTATTTGAGCTCTTTGACACCTGGGCATTTATAAAATGTGCTCTTTTTTCTAACCATTAAATGTTTGAAACAGACTAGCACCACCAAGTCTGTATAGAAATAAGATTAGAACTATTTTCTCCTTCTCCAGACTTGAATTAATAAAATGGCACAATTGACCACAGGGATTTTCAGGCCACTTAGCCCATTGTACTGAATCCCTGCAGTTCCACGGCAGCATCAAAGAGATGGCAGAGGCAGAAAATGAATAAGGTGAAACAAAACATGACCAAAGGGATCTCAAAAATAGAAGAGGAAAAGAAAACAAAAGAAAGATTTTCTTTCTGCTTTTAACCAAATTCCCTTGGGCTGAGTCTTCAATGCTTTCCAAGGTCTTAGGAAGGAAGCAAGGTTATGTTATTGGCATGAGGAATGCTATCCTGCAGATTTCATTACAGCGGAAGGAATAAAGAAGCCCAGATTCTCCATTTTCTATCCAGCTCAGGGTCACCTCTGTCTGTGATGTTCTGTATGCTTCAATTGAATGCTATAAACATATGGCGTCCCAAACTATTTTTGCTTGTTAAGACCACAAATACAGCCTGGGACATTAAACTAACTCATAACGTAATTGAGTTAGTGAACTACTTAGAGCACATTTTACTAGTTGGCCTCTTCCTCAGAAAATAAAATATTTTCCCTATACCTATGAAACATTGTTTACTTGTGCTCCATATGCTGATTTTCATCTTTCTTATCTGACCTAAGGTCAGACAATATACTGTTTCTCATAAAAACGAAACAATTCTTCCTTATATATGCAGGGTATAATTAAAATGCATCAAGATATGTGGCGGTGAACTTTAAAACACTCAGGCACTGACTGCCAAGTACCAAATCTAATCTACTCATGAAGAGAGTGACAACTGGGATTTCACAGTTGCGAGCACACAGAGATGGTGCCAAGATGCATGTGAGAATATGTGTAAGAAAGGAATGATGGGGACTGAGCCTCTGAGCTGAGGCATCCAAATAATTTTCGATTTCTGGACCAGAAATCATATTCATGCCAATATCTTTTTATGGCTTGAAGGGTGTTAGTTATGCACTTAGTGCCTAATGATGGCATTGGTGACCACAAAGAGTCATTAGAAACATTTTAACTAAATAATTTCACAAAATGATCTGAGAAGCAGTAGAGATATTTTACATATGGTTATAAATACTCTGAAAATTACTTTGGGGCTTCTGAAATTAAAATTGCAATGAAAAGAAAGACCACTAATTGTGTAATATTGGAGAAATTTCAACGGTAGAGAAGAACGCTTATAAAAAAGAAAGGAAAGGCTGTTTAAATGAGTATAAAATAGACTGAAGTATAAACATAGGCTGTTTCACCTCATGGGGGTCTTCATATTTTTGAAGCAAAGATGGATGAAGCAATAGGAAGACACAGCTCCGATTATCTCACCTGACCAGAATGCTGACAGCAGAAAGAAACAATGGGAAGAATCAATTAAAGATAGGCTACAACAAGCCAGACTATTGAAAATAATACAGCACAGCCAAATACCAGGAAATAACTCAGAACAAGGGAGAAGGAAGTATATACAGCATGCTCTTCTGTATTTCCTTACAGATCAGTCTACTGATAAAGTCTAATTAACTCATCCAACTCCGATGCCCCTTAGAGCCCACCTCTCTCTCAAACACACACAACAAAAACAACAACAACCAAGAAAGAATTAATTACCATCTTACATTTCAAGTTACAGCTGGGAGAAGCAGAACATGTTTTACCTCTAACAACTAAAATGAAAAGAAAGCAATAGGTGGTAAAAAGTATTCAAATGCGAAGATCATAGACAGTTCTCTAAACAGTTTCATAGATGTGAGAAACTTCATTTTGAATTAGCATAATAATTCCAAATCTTGATTATGCACAATGTAAACTTTGAGTTTGTTCACAAGTGTTATTTTAGTATTACTATTCTAACATGTGCTTTGTGTCTGAAAGAAAAGACTCACTGGTAAACTTTGGTAACAGGTAACATTAAGTTTGAAGGGAGCATGGCACATTTTTACATTTCTTGTCAAACCTTTTGGCAACTTAATGTATATAAGAAAAATAACTGATGGAAGTGATGCAGAGATCCTCAGCCAGGCCCCAGGTGGAGCTCCAGGTGTCCAACTGGAGGGTCTGCAAGAGTGTGAATTGTTGAATCCAAGATTGCAAAAAGCACAGGGACAAATAGCCAAACGAATGGAAGCACATGAATTATGAATCAAAGGCTGTGGAGCCCCCAGCTAGATCAGGCCCTCTGGATAAGAGAGACCATTGAATAGCTTGATCTGCTTGGGAGGCATCCAGTCTGTGGGACCAGGATCTGTCCTTAGTGCATGAGCTGGCTGTTTGGAACCTTGGGCTTACACAGGGACACTTTGCTCAGTCTGGAAGGAGGTGATAGGACTTGTCTGTACTGAATCCACCAGGTTTAAATGAATCCCCAGGGGGTACCTTGATCCTGGAGGACATGGGAATGGAGGGGAGGGGCTGGGGGGAAGGTGGGGGAGGGAGGGGGAGGACAGGGAACCCATGGCTGATGTATAAAATTTAAAACACATATTAAGAAAGAAAAAGAAAGAAAAAAAAAGAAAAAAGAAAACAAAACATCACCTCTCTGATGATAGTACTATCAAACAACAGCCAGAGGAGGCTTTTTATTCTCTATTCTAACTCTAAATTTTCCCCGGAAGAGTTTAATACAATAACGTTTCAAAGATTTGTCCTACTAGGAGTCAAGCTGGTAAAGCAGAAAAGTGAACACGTAAACGTTGGCTTAGGAAGAATAGCTGATACTGCTGTGAATAAAGCATTACAGTTTTTCATTTTTACTGACCAGGTACTACCACCAAAGGATGTATAACAATAAAGATATTATTGGGGTTGTCAAGAACCTCAAACTGGGTAAAGGATTAAGACCACAAATCATTATGTATGAGAGGAAGAAAGATAAAAGTTAAAACGTAGCCGACTCTTGTAGATATAGAATGTATATAAAAAGACAAAATTGATCTTAACAAGTAGAGCTTCTCACAAGGAAAGAATAAGCTCAAGAGAAATATAGACTGTAGAATGCATGATAAATTATCTAAAGTCCACATGGCAAAAAAAAAAAAAATCATTGTAACATGTAAGGACAAGGCAGATGGAATATAGACTGGAAACTCTTACAGTAAACTTGATTATACTGAAGGATCTCATGACAAAAATAACCTTTGTTTTCTTCATACTTCCCTGGCTTCTTGTTCTGTATTGGATTATTTTTCTGATGTCCATGAAGTTATTTCACAAATCCATTACTTAAGACTAATCTATAATCACATAATTTACTTCATCCTTCATACAAATTGACTGAAGCCTAATGACCTCCAAATTCATTTCAAGTGTCAGAAACCCTGTCCAAAATACCAGATATCTAAAAGCTGATACTTCTCAAATATTCTTGTAAGTGCCTATAAGCCAATATCTTGTTACTTTTTTCTTTTCTAGTTCTAATAAATGATACTATCAATTTCCTGGTTATTCTTTGTTGACTAGAAATAAATCATTGATTAGTAACAAAATAAATATTTGGGAAGAGGAACATTTATTAAGAAAATGTATCCATCAGATTGTCTATAGGCAAAATTGAGGGAGGTACATTCATTAATTAGTAATTGATGTCATCTGTCCCCATCCATAGGAAGATATGACATCTCTGGGCAGTTGGTCCTGCGTTCTATAAGAAAGCAGTCTATGTATATACATATGCATGTATAGGTATATAACAACCACTAATGTACTTGAAAGAGAGCAAGGAGTCGTATATATGATGGTTTGGAGAGAGAGAGGGAGGGGCAGGGGAGAATATTAAAATTATATTAAATCTTAAAAAAAAGAAGGAAAGAATGACAAAGATAAACAGAACAAAAGGAAATGTAAAGCAGTTTGAGCAAGCCATGGACAGCTGACCAGTAGGCAGTAATCCCCTATAGCCTCTGCTTTAATTCCTGCATCCACGTTCCTACTTTGAGTTCCTGCCCTGACTTCCATTAATGATGGAATGTTACCTGAGAGTTATAAGTTAAAACAAACCCTTTCTTCCACAAGTTACTTTTGGTCACAGTGCTTCATCACAACAATAGAAACACTACATATTTATTAAACATACTCTTTGTACAATGACAGAAATCAGTTTATATTTGTTCCCATTTATTAACCATAAGAAATCATCTGTACATTGAAACTTCTCTTCTCTGAGAGGTGGTGAAACTTGGAATTGTTTAACCTAAGATGAGGTGGTCTCTAATCTGCACAGTTGTCTGTGAGGAGGGCTGGAAAAAGGCACAGAAAAAGGAATAACAATATGGACCCAGCCAAACAGATATCTTCACAGGAAGCAGAACTTTTCATGTGAAGAGTGCTGAGTAATATCATAAGCAGCATCAGGAGTCAGGCTGTGAAACAATAGTTGAGACTTATTATAGCAATCCATTGAAGTCAGATAAAGTAGTTGTTACAACCGACTACATGTCCCTTAGTGTAGCAAAAAGCAAGCTATTTGATAGGAATTGAAACAGAGTGTGATATCTTTGTTTTCAATGAAAGTATATGGATACTAGAATGTTTGTATCTCATAAATATAAGTTTGAGAAGGGACAAATTGGAGGAATGGATGCTAATTAAGAGACAAGAAATCTTGAGGACCAGAACTAATGTGGAAATCAAAACATCCCCAAAATGCAGAAGAACAATTTTGGACACAAAATCTCCAATACATTCAAGATATAAATACAAGACCAAAACCAAAGATAACCCTAATCAACTAAGACCATTATTCTGAGACGACACCAAACTTTTAATAATACTGTGGAATAATGATGGGGGATTTGTGTGTGACTGTGTTTTTCAGAAGATGAAGGTCAAACTAGTAAGGAATATTGACCATGAAGGAAAGATGTTAGTCAAACATAGCAGTCTTTATGATTTTTAGTATGAAATACTACACACAAAAATGTTACTACTAATGGTATATAAAGTGATTCTTACTTACTACTTTGCTAAAAATGTATAGTTTGCTTTTCACAAAATTTGCTGTATACTTACAAGCAAATATATTAGAATAAATTAAATGGTAATCCCTCTTACCAAAAAGCCAACTCTCCAGCCCTGAGTAAATGCCTGATACAGGTGGTCTCCAGAGGAGCTGGATCCATCTGCAGCTGGAGTTACAGGCTGCTGTGAGCAGCCTGACGTGGGTGCAGTGAACTGCACTCCTGTCCTCTGGAAGAGCAGCATGTGCTCTTAACCTGAGTCATCCTGCCAGCTGGATGGATTGATTTTTGAGATAAGATCTTATTGTGGAAACGAGACTGAACTCAAAGTTTCCATCCTCCTGCTTCAGCACCCCAGTGCTGCTGTGGCTTTTGCTCTATGTAAATAAAGTTCTGATTGGCCAGTGGCCAGGCAGGAAGTATAGGCGGGACAAGAGAGAAGAGAATTCTGGGAAGTAGAAGGTTGGAGAGAGACACCACCTACTGCCACAATGAAAAGCAACCTGTAAAGACACTGGTAAGCCACAAGCCATGTGGCAAAGTATAGACTAACAGAAATGGGCTAAATATAAGAGTAAGAGCTAGACAATGGTAGGCCTGAGCTAATGGCCAAGCAGTTTAAATAATATAAGTGTCTGTATGAATAATTTATACGTGGGTTGTGGGATCGCAGGGGCTTGGTGGAACCTGGAGAGAAGCTCTCCATCTACAGATTCCTATCAATATTATCTCTAGGATATATCTTTACATCTTCCTGATGGATTACTACATTACAATAAATTAAATGCAGCTTCGTAATGTAGATAACACTACTAATCGTTAAGTTTTGCAGCTTAATTTATTATCATCATTAATCATTAATGGATATTTCCTGAAATTAATGCTAGAATTGATTTTAGGTTCACTAAAATTTCACTAAAATATATGTGGGAATTATTAGTAATATTTTCTATAATTATGATAAAATTAATTCTACTGCATTTTTTTCTCATTCCAAACACACCAAGGAATGGTTTACTCTGGTTGCTGGCTGGATTCAAGTGTTATAAATTGTACTTAATTTTAAATAAGATACACTATTGTTGTGCACTTTATATGGTTGTGATGATACAATACATTTTAACTGAGTTGGTCAGTCAACATTAAGCCATTTCTGAAACTGACTGTTGCCTGATGTTCTCAAAATCTACTTAAATAAAAGCAGTATTTTCACATCTACTCTCTATTCTTTGACAAGAATATTCTTTGTACAGGCACAGCATGCTTTGTCTGATCTCAAGATTCTGAATATTTATTCTTTTCTGATTCATTCGTCATATTTTCAGTGTTAATATTGAGGTAGCCCAACTAAATCACACAATCCTATAACCTATTATGCATTCAAAACTTATCTATTATTACATATCTTATTTCTTATAAAACAGTCTGATTTTTGGAACATATTTCAGGAAATTAATGAGAGAAACAGAAAATTAGAAAGCAGTAAAGATAGGGCATTGCTTTGACCTAATAATGATGTTCATTAAAAATGTGATAAGGATACAATAATTATAGTTTTTCTTTGAATTTATATCTATTATTAGTTGAAGATAATACCACATAATTTTTTGGGTGAACTCTTGCCCTGTGGAGTAAGTCATGTTTTAGACAGAATGGTGGATGCTTAGCATAGTGACTACATTTTAAATTTGTGCTTTATGTACCTTTCTTGATTAACTTGATTAATTGAAATGTTATTATTCACCACTGCAAAATGATGCTTGTACTCAAAGTTTATTGATAATTATGCTAAAAACATTTTTGGCGATGGGAGAAACTGACTGGACTTGTTAAGTTTAGTCAATATGGTTGAAGTCTGTCAGAACTCTTGTATATTCATAAGACATCCAACTTGTGCTGATTTTGTTTTATTCCCTATTCAATTATTTGATATACTGTTTTCCATCTGGTATAGATTCATAAATGTGATCCTTCATTTGTAAAATGAAATAACATGTTTTTTCTCTGTTACATGGTAATTACTAAGCTGTGGAATGTAGAAGAAAGAAGGTGGAGAAGGATGACCTGGATGAAGAGAAGAGGTACGGAGTAGAGCAAAGAATAAAGAAGATAAATGGAAAAGAGATACAAAAGGATTAGAAAAAAGAGGAGATATGTCAATATTGAAAGGGAGACATGGTATTCCAAATAAGGAAAACTAAGGATTTAAAGTTGGTAAATAGCCGGGTGGTGGTGGCACACGCCTGTAATCCCAGCACTTGGAAGGCAGAGCCAGGTGGATCTCTGTGAGTTTGAGGCCAGCCTGGGCTACCAAGTGAGTTCCAGGAAAGACGCAAAGCTACACAGAGAAACCCTGTCTCAAAAAACAAAAACAAAAACAAACAAACAAACAAAAAATAAAGTTGGTAAATAGATGGAATGAATTCATAAAATATTCAGAGAATCTAGACATATAGTTCAGTGAAAGATAATAAATGAAATTATAGATTTCTGACTTAAAAGACTCGAAAGATGATGAATGGGTTGATACAAGGTGGAATATTGAAGAGAAGTAAATGATGGTAGCCTTCACATTATACAAAGTGTTCAGTGAGAACACCACAGGTTTGTTCATGCTTTCTAGTTTTGTGGCAACTACCAGAAAGTTATATTAACAAATGCACTGCTATATTTGAACCTGTTTTAGCTTTATCAGTCCCCTAAGTATTGCTACCTCCTGATGTTAGTGCCCTCTGTAATCTCCTTCCATATTTGATCAGTTCTGGACTGCAAAAAATGATCATATGCCACTTCAGGCAGAAGATAATGAAGCTCACTTGAGTTTCCCCCTTTGCTATGCACTCCAGAAGAAACTGTAGCTGTATTTTAGGGGCACTCAGGAAGCCCCTATAAGAGGTTTTATCAATTTTTATTTTTTATTTTAGAAGTAACCTAAATGTGATTCCAACTCTTGTCACAGAAATATTGAGCAGCTACCTAAAGATCACGTACACTACTTAAGACTTCTTTTTTCAATGTGATGTCTGGAATATTAGTTTTAGTGAATCAACAAAAATATATCAGGATATATCAACAAAATATATCAGGATGCTAACCACCATGAATGAGCTGATTGAAGTTCTCAATAACTTAAGACACTTACATTTTAAGGAAGATGTGCAATTTATACATATAAATATTCAAAAATTAAAGCATGAGCATTTAGAATGAACAAGCTTTGGGAGAATTCCCAAGACAGATAGGCACACACACACACACACACACACACACACACACACACACACACACACACCACAATAATACAGCTCACTAAAACTAAATGAATACAATTTTAAAATTCAGTGCATAACCAATATCTCTAATAAGTATGCACAAAGTTTGAATTGTAGTAAATTGTTTCGGTAAATACTGACTAATAAATATTTCAAAACACAGTAAACACAGAAGGTTAAATACAAAAACCCACCAAAGGTTAAAACTAGAGCAAGCCAAAACCAAGACAGAGTTTTAGAAGTGATACTGAGTTGAACTGAGAAAGATAATATAGAAAACATATCTTTTTTTCTTCCATAAAAAAATAGAGAAGAGACATATAGAACAGAATTGACATGTCTGTAAATGATTCCAGGCAAATCTATGTGGGCACTGACAACTTCAAATTATACAAAGTTCACCGAACAAAATCTTACTGAGCCATTACTGTGTGCTAGGTACTGCTTGGATCAATATTTTAGTGAAGTGAGACTTTACTCACACACATCATGCATGTCTTTTTCCCTTCCCTTATTGCCCTATCTTTACATTAAACTAGATGCTTAGATAGTGACTGTTATCTACAAGGTGATGTTTCTCAAATGGCTGCTATCTCCATGGTATACAGAATAGTGCTCCTATAATACAAATCAGATTCCATGTTCTACTGATAGTTTCTCTGTGGGGAATTAAACAGTACTGTAGAGCATGGAAGATGAATTAACTTCGATCTAATATTGTTATATTAAACACACAACACCATGAGTGTTTTACTATTTTAAGTCATCTGCAACCATTGTTCTCTCACTTTCTCTCCCTTCTGTGAATTTGTTCAACCATTTTCCTGCCACAGGATAAAGCACCACACTCAACTTGGTCCTTACAGAGAGACATTTCTCATCTTTTTTATATTTATTATTATCATCTGCTTCACAAAATACAGAGACCACACCACCTGACTTTTTATACTGTCTTGATCCTAAAGATGAGTTCTTTCCAATGGCATCTCCTGGATGTATTAAGTACACTTAAGGGTATGTCCCATGCCCAACAACAGCAAATGGCCAATGATATTTTTTGTGTACTTTTTATCTCACGTTACCTTGCTGAGGCCTTTTAAATTTTTATTTATTTATTTTTGGTTTTTGGGGACTGGGTTTCTTTGTGTAGCCTTGGCTGTCCTAGAACTAGTTCTGTAGACTAGGCTGGCCTTGAACTCTCAGAAACTCCAACTGTTCTTTGTCTACTGAGTGCTGCAATTAAAGGTGAGTGCCACCGCTTCCCATTGTTTGGGCCATTTTTTTTTCTTACTGGCAGTTTGCTTATATATATGGCTTCTGATTTTTTTTTATGGATTCTCTCTCTCTTCTCTCTCTCTCTCTCTCTCTCTCTCTCTCTCTCTCTCTCTCTCTCTCTCTCTTCTCCCCCACCCATGTGTATATTTTCCTGTTTGTTTCCTAAAGAGAGAAAGAAATAAATGTCATGGAGTTGGGTGATCAGTGAGGTGGGGAAGAACTGGAAAAAGTTAGTGGAGGAAAAAGTATGATTCAAAAATATTACATGAAATATTTTAAGAAAAAAAGAAAAAAACATGGTCAGTGTTGGTTTTGGTGACACATGCTATAGCCTTTGGCAAGCAGAGGCTGGGAGACTGTGAATTTGAGACCAGCCTGAGTTGCAGGGAGTAAGTCAGAAGCCAGACAGAATTACAAAGGTTTTGTCTCAAGATAAAAAAAATAAAAAATAAAAAAACCAAAACCCACAAAGAAGAGCCCTCATTCACTTTCCTACATTTACTCCAAACGTGAGCCCTGGAGCCAGAGCATCTTATTCAGCTCCAAGGTCATCACAATGTAATCTTCTCAGGGGTAGTAAAAATATGCCTAAAAACCTATTGCCCAAAGGTAAAAAAAAAATAGTATATTAACTGATTTAATTAAAATTATATCAAATCATAACTGGTTTGGATTTGTTAAATAGTGTTGCATTAAAGAACGTCACAGGAAAACAAATGAATATTCGAAGTTCCAGAATAATGGTATGAAACAAGTTCTAATGACAGCCTTTGACACTAGCCTATATCATGATACTCATCTTCAAAAATTTAGCAGACACTCCTCAAGCAAAGAGCTTAGTAACAGAAGAATGACAAGCTTTGTTTCCATAATTACTTGAAGAGAATAGAATGGGCAGCCCACTAAGGTTTCTTGTAGTTAGAGTTTTCCTGCCTGGCCCAGAGTCAGGACAAATCTCTCTCACCCACCAGGCCCATAGACACTCAGACCCAACCAAGAAAGCACACAGAGACTTATATTGCTTACAAACTGTATGGCTGTGGCAGGCTTCTTGTTATCTGCTTCTTCTATCTTAAATTAACCCATTTCTGTTAGTCTATACTTTGCCACATGGCTTGTGGCTTACCAGTGTCTTTACATGTTGCTTTTCATGGCGGCAGCTGGCGGTGTCTCCCTCCAGCCTTCTACTTCCCAGAATTCTCTTCTCTCTTGTCCCGCCTATACTTCCTGCCTGGCCACTGGCCAATCAGAACTTTATTTACACAGAGCGATATCCACAGCACTTCCACTTTTCTTTTTTTTTAAGGAAGGTTTTAACTTTTACGTAGTACAATTACATATAACAAAACAATTATCAAGCAAGAATTATAGTTACAATATTAAAGAAGATATCCTATCTATCTTATATTTGTGAGTCTAAAGTTTTATTATCTAACTTATCTTGTATCATAACTGAGGAAATTATAACTATCTAGTCTTCAACCACATCAAAGACCTCAGAAGGATATAATATTACCTGAGAACCGGGAGAAGGATGTAAGCATTTTTCAGGAGTCTTGCAAGAGTAGACAGAGACAGCTGGCAGCCTGGACAGTCACCTAATGATCCTTTGTAAAGTTGGGGCATTTGTCTTCAGCCCACAGGGTTAGAGTCTCTCGGTCACTTCTCTCAGTGTCCTGTAGAATGTTTGGCAGTTTCCTCTGCAAAGCAGGAACCTGAAGGACCATTTTGTCAAGCAAAGTTCAGTAGTCACCTTTCTATAGGTCCTGCATGTCCAGTTGATCGAGCAGTCCAGGCAAGAACAGTTTCTTGCCCAAATGGCTATTTTTGCCAAGGTGAAGATAAACTTCATATGAAGTATCTTTAATGCCCATCCTCCTCTCTGAAGTAAATTGGTGCTGCCAGGAGCAGACATGTCTAACTGTCCAGAAAGTCTAAATTTAAAAGTATTTTAAATGCCATATTCTGTAGGTCTTTGAAGTATTTGAAGATTACCTATCTATCTGAAATATGTCTATGTATATCTAGAAGACTTAACTAACATGGCTACGAGTATGATTATCACAGATGATTAATTATTAATCTATTTTTAATTATCCATTACAATTTTAAATGAGCTATACAAACATAATACCTTAAACACGAGTAGAAATATATACATAGTATAACAAAATTAACTTTAAGTTTGTATCAATAGACTAAAATCTATACCAATGTAAAACATTTTAAACAAGTTGTTGCTCTTTAGAAGTAAATTCCTTAATCTATCCTTTCAGACTACTATATCTATATCATATCCCCTTTTCTTCTTTAGAAAGAGATCGCATTTATAATCAACCTGCTTTAAATAAAAATATTGGTTTTTCTCTGTCCCACACCAGAGGGCTCTTCTGATTCGGGACACAAGAATCTCTTAACCTTTTTTTTTTTAACAATATGCCTGGGTTTAGAGAAGGAGTGAGCCAATTCCATCTCTAAAGCCAGCTGGGAATTTGGGCGTAGTTTTTTTTTACTACTTCCTGCTGGAGGGGGGCGCTGTATCTCATGGGAACACAAAGAAAATTTTAGGATTATGAGTAGTCCGTGAGGGTAAACCTCTGAGCCAGTTGCCTTGAAACCATTTTGGATGTTGAATCATCTGGGCCATGGTGTCATGGGAGACCTTTTAGGTGGTCTTGGCTGATCAAACCTGATGTATCTTAATCTGGAACAAATCCACAGCCTCTGGCTTTCTGTGGAAACAAAAGCAGAGACTCTTTTTCAAAGCAACATACCCTTATATCCAAATTTTGAAGTCAAGTTACCTTTAAAATTTACATATTTGTTTAAATCAACAGCTTTTACGATCAAATCTTTTTCTGCAGTTAAAAATCTCAAAGACAACATAAACCAGATTCTCTGTGTAATATCCATCTTTGTAAGACTGAAACGCCACTGTGGCTGCTGGCTCCACCCACCTCAGCTTCCCAACATGGCAGGACAATTTACTGCCAGCTCTGGGTCTGGAGCCATGTGTACCATCAACTATCAGAAGCAGTTCGATCAAAGCAGTGCATAGCCCAGAAACTTTTTTTTTTTTTTTTAAACTAGCAAAGGCTAAATCTAACATGCAGTAGAGCAAAGTGCCGCTTGTTGATTCCTCATTCCCGCCACACTGCAGGTCAGTGCTGCTTGTAGATTCCTCATTTCCGCTGCACTGCAGGTCAGACGCACACGCCAGGAACCCGCCACAGTAACTCAAACCAGCAGGCTGCTGCTAACTTGAGAAAGACAACTAGGAAGCTGTTTTTAGCTCCGTTTTAGAATCTTTTTTCTCAGGTTTTAGGTGGAAATTCTTGCCCCACGTTGGGTGCCATTTGTAGTTGGAGTTTTCCTGCCTGGCCCAGAGTCAGGACAAATCTCTCTCACCCACCAGGCCCATAGACACTCAGACCCAACCAAGAAAGCACACAGAGACTTATATTGCTTACAAACTGTATGGCTGTGGCAGGCTTCTTGTTATCTGCTTCTTCTATCTTAAATTAACCCATTTCTGTTAGTCTATACTTTGCCACATGGGTTATGGCTTACCAGTGTCTTTACATGTTGCTTTTCATGGCGGCAGCTGGCGGTGTCTCCCTCCAGCCTTCTACTTCCCAGAATTCTCTTCTCTCTTGTCCCGCCTATACTTCCTGCTTGGCCACTGGCCAATCAGAACTTTATTTACACAGAGCGATATCCACAGCAGTTTCTTATTTGGTTGGTTTTGTCCTGACAAACTGCAAATTTATGCACACTAATTCCTTACAAATAATAGGATTCTGATTTGAAGACTCCGTTGAACTATGACTTGTCTCTACAGAGAATTTATACTTGCTAGTGAACTTATCGATTTCTTCTTATATGCCTAGCAGACACCCCATACCACCACCACCACCAAATTGGATTTTTAGGAAAAGCAACAGGCTAGATCCCATTACTGTCCTACAGCAAGACTCACTTACTTAAACAGAACCGTGTACCTCTGACAACCCCACACAAATCCGAAACGGAAGCTATGGTGATCAAGAGGCAAGCTAGAGGTACACTCTGCTTCTAGAACTAGCATAGTTCTACCGTTGAAGAGAGAGAACTCTCTACTGATTCAATTTGAATCAGTCTGTATTAAATTGAAAAAGTTCTGTCTGATTCAAAGGTGAAACATAGAGAAAAAGACAGCCCTGAGTGGGGAGAAAAATAAGGTCATAGCAAGAAAGGAGCCTGCTGCAGTTACTCAAAACTCTCCTATGCCATGAAAAAATCAAGCAAAGGGCCTCAGCAGCATTTCAGGAGACATCAGTGCTTCGGTGGCTTGGCATCTCAGTTTATCAAAACCGAGCGCTAATGAGGCCTGCTGCCTAGTCCTGAGTGGACCATTTACTTTGGCCATGCTCCAAGGCCCTGGGCTTCACCCCTAACCCAAATCAGCAGCTGTGAAGCATGTGCTGTCAGTTACAGAGGAAGGTGCGTGAGAGTTTGACGCAGGAGTGTGAATTCATCAACGTTCACTGAAAAGTCAGGTCAAGGTCCAGGTGCTATTGACGGAATATGAGTGGTTGAGAGACTCATCTCGGGATAGAAACAGTGTTACACAGATTATGATTTATCAATTGCCATGTTTCCCTCACTCTTCTGGGCTAACCACATTTTCTTTAATAATTCAACAACCAAACATGAGCAGAAGGTCAATTGTAGTTACAAGTAACTGACCTGCTTAACCTAGTTCAGAGGAGGCCTAGGGTCTCACAGACCCACAGAAAGAAAACCATCCTAATATGTAACCAACCTTTCATTACCCTCCATTGCACATTTATTTTTTGCAAATAAATTTTACAATGCCATGATTCTGCCATAAATGCAACTATAATAGTTGAATATAGGTACACTATATGGAAATTATTTTTTATTCTTATTACAAAAAGTTGTGCTTCTATTATTATTATTATTGTTGTTGTTGTTATTATTATTATTATTATTATTATTATCACTATTGATGTTTCTTTGAAGGCTTCTCTGACCTTAATGACCATTTTTCCTCAGGTCATTTACATTCCATATGGCAGACTTCAAACACAGCGGTTGAGTTGCAATTAATTTATTCTTAATTTTTAAAGTTTAACAAACAATAATTGTACAGATTTATGAGACATAATTTACGTTTACAATGAAAAATGATTAACCCATTGTATGGAACAAATCTATAATCTGATAGTCATTTTTGTGTGTGTGTGTGTGTGTGGTAAAAGATTTATTTACTTTCAATAAAATAATCTTAAATCTGTTCAGTAATAATTTAAAATATACAAAGCATTATTGTTTGTTATGATCATCACACTATATTTAAAAATTTAAAAATCATGAAACATTTCTCATGTCTAACTGAAACTTTGCTTTTACCCACATTTCTTTCTCCCAGTCTCCCTCATCCTGCCCCTGGTAGCCATGGTCCTATTCTTTACTTTTATTAGTTCATTGTTTCTAGATTTGATTTAGACAGATTGTGTACTCTTGGATTTTCTGTACCTAGTTTATTTACTCAATATATGTGCCCAAATTCACCTACATATTTTTAAATGACAATAAATGCTCCAATTATGAACACATTGCATTTTGTTGTACATGCCACATTTTCTTTATGCATTTGATGAATATTTTGTGAGTTGTAAATGATGATTCAGTCAACATTTCAGTCAATATCCACATGGATGTAGACATATATTTGGCATGCTGATGTAAATTATTTGAGATGCATACCCAGAAATGAAATCAACCACAGTGTTTTCAACAGTTATGTTAATGTCCATACTTCCAATGGGAACAGGATTTGTTTTACTGGACATGTCATCAAAGCTAGCTGTCTTTCTCTTATAGAAATGAGGTGATGCCTCTTTGTGATTTTATTGTCATTTGTCTGAGTAGTAATGATGGATAATTTTCATCTATTGGTTATCGTTTTTGCATCTCCTTTTGAAGTATCTATTTCTTGAAAGTAGAAGATTTCAGCTGACAATGATGTAAATACTGAATGAAGCCTCCCTCTACTGACACCTGGGAGTGATCAGCCACAATCCGAGCCCTGACCATCAAATTCCTCCAAGGAAAACATGCAGCAAGGACAGGAATGGAACTGATGAAAGTTGCCATTATTGGGTCTTGTAATTATGATGAGTTTGAAACTAACTAAATGTTAAATCATGAGCATAAATAGAAAATGACTATAAATTATGGGATGGTCTAGGATCAACAAAAGCAATAATGAAGGATGGAGAAAGTTATGATCAGCAACTAATTTTTCAGTGAGTTAAAAAATGTTTTAATAAAACATTGATGGACATGTTTTGATATTAAAAGAATTACAGTGTGAGAATATACAAAAGATAAACACATTAAAGTCTTATGTGAAGAATTTGCTTCATGATTAATTAGTCATCAACCTGCTTGATTATTACAGTAGCAAATTCTTGACAAAAAAGCGCATAAGTCAAAAAAGTGTTATCATTAAGTAAATTATAATATGCAGGCATTTGTTTGTATATGACAAACTCTTTTAGGGAATAATGTACAGGCCCAACAGAAATCCAGATTTTTCTGTCATTAAATGTAGACAAAAGTTTGTGCAATGAAAGATAAGAAATAATCCAATAAGTTGGACAGTATAACTACCCAGGTAATTAATCTCAATTGATTGATAATTTATATGAACAAGTGTTAGAGAAAATATCCAACAAAATTAAGAACATTCAGAATACTCAGTAATGGAAAAGGAAAATGAATGCTCAATAGAAGAACAATAGGAGCAGACATGGGGTAGGCGATAGAGGAAGGTAATTAGAATAACTAATTTTAAAAAATGGGAAATTCCCAGAAAGTATGTTTGACATTAGGCATATGACAATAAAAAAAATAAATACTGACTGACTATGGGAAGGGTAATATGTAAGGGTATAATGTCACTTTATCTACTTATATCTTTAATGGAAACTTTTACTTATTTTTAGAATATATGTTCATAAAAATGGAAGACAAGTTCATTATGTTTTCTGTGAACAGGGGCTGGGGAGATGTCTTACCTTGCAAGAATGAGGTTGAGTTCAGATCCCCAGTACCTAAATAAATCACAATGTGGTAGGTACTAGTATGTATCTGTAACCCTTGGATAGAGTAGGGGTTTGAGAAGTAGGGAGTGGAGATAGCAGGAACCAGTAGGGTCCCTGATCAGTGACCTTTGAATCCAGAGAGACACCTTGTTTTGAAAATAAAAGATGAGGAGTGATAAAAGAAGATTCCCTCTCTCTGGCCTCCCCACCCACTTGTATACATGTGCACATGCACCTACTCATAACTAGCAGAAATGTGCACACACCCATGCACCACATAGAAATTAAATGAATACTTTTTAAAAAATTAACATTAAAAATGAGTTCTGTGAACAATCTGTAAAGGTGAACTCTAAACAAGGGTTAGCATCTAATCCACAGTAAACCAAGTTTTCAAAACAATGCAAGCAATAATTTTCAGGATTTATCTCCTTCACTCAAGCATAAGCTAAAAGAATGATTTGGGTGGATATTTTCACCCTGTTATTTTATCTCTTCACACAAAGATACACTGTGTTCACATTCTTTAGAGGAATTCTGTGCAGACAAAATTGTGGGCAACATTTTTCTGGTTGCTCTCAGGGTCTCTAAGATCACTGTCATCCCCTCTTGACAGGCTGATGTCGATGCCTAACTTCCCCACTCTGTCTTCTTAACACAGAAACGTTGCTCTATATGAAGCTTTTTTACAAGGAGACTCAGGATATCAGAGTTTATGAGACATCATTGCTGCCGTTTGTAAGATCCCTTTAGAAGCAGAGCTGAAAGTATTTTGGAAGAACAAGTGTTTTGAATCAGGGCCAGATCCTATGAGCACCAAGCATCCCTTTATTGAGTCTGGAGGGAAGGATTAAAGCCAGATGGGTGCTGCTAAAAGCAGGTGTGCAAGAGGAGGTGCCTGTTCAGCATTTTAGAATAAAAAGTTATTGGCCTAGGGGCGACGCAGCAACATTTTTAGAACAGCAGAGCCACAGTAAAGTAACACTGATCTACACTAAGTTCATCCTATGTGGCTTCTCTGCGAACCAAGGGGAAAGTGACCTACCCCCTTTGTTTGATCCCATACTTTGCAGTTCTCCTGCTACCACTGTCCTTTCCCACTACATTAAAACGCAAATCACTCTCCTTCGATTTGTGTAAAGATGAGACTGGGGTAGAAGTGCCACATAGCTGACAGGTCATACTTTAAATTAAGTTTCCCAAATAAGAATTTAATCTAGTTTCAATAAAAGAGTTATTAACTACTTTTAATTAGGAAAAGCAAGGCTGAATGAGGGACACTTTCCTCAGCCTCCCAATGCAAAGAGCTAATCACTAGTCTGTGATTGCAGGGGCTTGTCTTCCGATGCTGTTACACAGAAGACAAAAAAATAAATCGCAGTGAGAGGAAGGGCCTGCAGTGGATTTGTCTGGGCATATTCCATAGGCTTCCTTTTGACTTGACTTACAGAGGCTTTACCATGTTATCAATAAATGGGAAGGCTCTTTCTAAATTGATCAAAACCTTTAACGTTCAAGAAATTAAATCAAGCAAGACCTTCTAGTACTAACTACATGCCTAAATATTAGCAAACTAGAAATGCTGTGACCTCTTACTTTTACTTTTTGTTTGATATGAAATAATGATGTGGCCTTCTCAGATAACAGTGGACTTGATCTTAAGGCTGTCTGTCTGAGGACCAACGACTTTTCTTTCATTCACTGTATCTTGTCCCAAAGCCCAGTAAGCTTGTAACCAATGAGATCCAGAAATGAGTGAGAATATATACCAGTAATTTACACTTGGGTGATTATCATCTACTTTTCATGCAACTTCAGGACTTTCAGATTAAGTGGAGAGTGAACTTATGACAAAGTAAAACAGCTAACATAGTTCATGAAAGAACTTGCAGACTAAGAAGGAACTCAATAAAGCCACCATGATGGCTACTTAAATTGAAGGAGAGAGAGAAGCCTGGACATCCGTGTTTTAACACTTTTGTCATGGAGGTGGCACAAACTTAAGCAAGAGATGGAGTGGCAAGGCCTATTCATTTAAAAAAATGTATTATGCTTTTTGTTGAAACTTTCATATGCTTATAAAATGAAATGTGACCACATCAATCCCCATTTTCCTCCTCCAACTCCCCCATGTATCTCCCAAACAATCCCTCCCTCCCCATTTTTCCTACTACTCCCCTTCTTCAAGGGAAGATAAATTTCAAAACAAATCAAAGTTTCAGATATGATGTGTTTATTTCCTATGTTTCTACATACATAAGGGCATTGCAGTAATACCTGTAACAGAGGGAAATGAAAACTGACATTTTTCTTTGCTCAAGGACTTCATAGCCATGACTTTTCTCTTTTAGGTTTAATCCTCAGAGCACAGAAATAATAATGAAAGTAGGCAAACTGGATTAAATCAAAATAATAAGCTTCCGCACCCCCATAGAGAACAGCAGAAAGAAAAGAAAGACTGTAGGATTGAAAGCAAGTGTTTTAATCCACATGTATGTTCAAGATAATAGGCAATGTTATTGAGGAATAACCATAAGTCTGTATAGGAAGGCAATGAGGAGCCTAATCAAACTGGTGCAAAATTCACAAGTAGACCCTGGTCACTTTCCAGACATACCTAGGAGCTTTACATTCCTCTCTTCATCTTCTGACTCAGTATTTTCCTCTACAAGGTACTAGGTGCCATCTACTAAGATGCACAAGCCCCGAAACACACTAAGGAAAACAGTGAGGTGTTAAAGACTAATTTCAAAGCCCATAAGGGAAATTGTTAGTTTTAAAAAAACAGTTTTTTGAAGTTGTTAGTGTTACTTTAATTTGACTGCCTTGGTAATTCATTGTTTCTGCCTAAATGACAGGTAATTCATCTTTTGCCCCTCCCCTACTTGGTCATTCTTAATGATAACTTGATCCCTTTCATTCATGCCAGCCTTAAAGTGGCCATCTTTGTTGGCTTTTAGTACACAACTGAAAAGAAACTTAGAGTCCTCAGAAGATTCATGCTCATGTCCCTTGAGTCCTCAATGAGGTGGAGGCACACACTTAAATACAAGAAAAGCTTGGGGAGGTAACAGAACGTTGGTCCACAGAAATGATTGGCAGGACAGAGTCACTTCAGACCATGTCATTATTTTGTAGGTCATGAATGCAAATAATTTAACCATAATTTAACAATTTGAAATTTAAGAAAACAATGTAAAGTAAGAGTAAAAAAAGCATATTTGAATCCTGAGCAATTAAATGAGGACTTTTATAGAGACTTAATTATTAATTAATTTAACAGGGAATATAAGATCATGACGATGAACAACTGACTAATTCTTTAAATAAGATTTGTGCTTTTAAAAGTACAATTTTGGTTTAAAAATATGGAAAACTATCTAGAAACTCTAACTTAGTAATATAATTGCAACAATAATACAATTCTATAATAACAATCAAGGTATAAATATAAATTAGAAGAAATAAAAAATTGAGATATGTGGAAAATTTGAAATCATTTGCCATGAAAGAATAGCTACCCCCTCAAATACTTGAAGACAACCACTTATATAAAAACAATGAATATTCATGCTTCAGATCAATAGACGAAATGAAGGAAAAGAAAAGGAAGCGACAGAAAGCATAAAGCCACAAAGCAAACTTCATGCCACAAAGCATATCCATTTTCCTAATAGCCCTAAATTAACTTTAAAAGCCACAACTAGAAACACAGATTCTCAGAGTATGCTTAAAAAAATAAATAAGTACAGATCCAACCCTAAAACCCCCTGCTCTACAAAATGCATACCTCAAATAAATTGACAAATAAGCTTCATTTGCAAAACATATGAGGCGCTTGAGTGCTTATCATAGTGAAATTGGCAATGGTAAACTCCTTCACTCAATCTTAATAAATCTATAGAACCATGTGAAATAAGAAAAGCCATTTCTACATGAAAGGATATTATTTTTAGACTAGAACTGATATGTCAAATTGTTACAAATACTTCAAAAGGAGATTAAAGCATGATTGCTCTTACTTTTACATAAGTGTATATATTTCTATAGATTTATTTGAGTAGTGGGACTATGGATAATTTAAGATTATTTTCAATATTCTGCTCATACATACATTTACAGCATGGCTTATTTTAACAATAATGAAAGCACAAACTGAATGCTGTTATTTCATGAAGTGAGAAGGTGCCTGGCCAAAGTCTCCATATTACATGGTTGTATTTCTCTTCTGATGACAATTACTTCAAAAAGAGCACACATTAAGATTTTATTTAGAAGTTTATGGGTTCTGGTCTCATTTCCTTTCTTTTACATTACTGTTATACTTAGCCACTAAAAGTGAAGGAAATTGAATAAAGGCAAATTTGAAATATGCAATAGCACACACAAAACAGTTTAAGAGGAACCTTAGAAATTGCTTTTCATAAATATAAGATGGAACACCTAATTGTCTCCTGCCTCTTACTGTGCGGTCTGTACTATTAAAGCCAATTGCTCCTTATACTCTTGATAAAACAGAAATGTCGCGTTCTCTTCTCCAAACACCAATCTAATAAAAACTTTCTAACCATAGAATTCTTTATACCTTTACATTTCATCTTCATAAACCATATTAACACTTACTGCATAAAAGAAATAACAACAAAACAAAATACTAAATCTTCATCAGGCTCCACTCTGGAAAATTCCTGACCTTGTATTACTCAAAGCACACAGGTGGTGAAGAGAAAAGACAATTGAAAATCTTCCTTCTGCCTAAGACAATGCTGGGAATTAACAAGGTCATTTTTGTAAATGCTCAGATTTACATGAAACATGCATTATACAGTAATATTCTAGGAAAGTTGATATTTATATGCCCGCCATGTATCATGAAATTTTGACCCATCACCAACATTTGCATGAATTAGGATTTCCATTTTCTATTTCCAGTTTTGGATCCCATATACAGAAGTAATTGTTATCCTTAACACCACCTCTTGGCACTTGGCAGCTCTGCCTATGTTGTCCTTTTTCTATTTTATTGTTCCCTAATGTTACTCTACTTTCTCCTTCTTTATTGAAAAAAAAATGACCCAAATGTATCTGAGCAATTACCTCCAATATGGCACTATTTTTTTATTGTTGTCTGTCTTAATTCAACCTGTTTGTATTAAACATTGTATTTCTAAGCTCCAAAGTACTCTGATAAATTTTGGCTTATATTTATATGACACATTGTGTATTAAAATATAAAATTAAAAATGTCTACATAAGCATGCACATAACCATAGGCAAATATCCAGGTATCCAGAAGAGAAAATGCCTAGTCACAAGGAATAGAATATATCTTTCATTTTATTAGCTAGAAGCCAGAACATCAAGAAGCATGGAGATATGCATAATAATGAAGAAAACTGTTGAGTTTCTTTCTCTATATCATTGAACATCAATCCAAAGTCTCTTAATTTTAACTTGCACGATTCTAGTGAGTATAATCCTTTCAATTTGCATTTCTATGATAATTAATTACTTGTTCATGTCTTCACACATTTACCAGGTTCTGTGCATCCATCCAGTGAATTTGGTCCTTTTTGTTATTTCTAAAACTTACTGGAATTCTAATTATATATATATATATTTTTTACTCAGGGTTCCTTATAAATGCTGGATATTTGTCTGATTTATATACTGCAAACAACGTATCATTTATATGAAAAGTTATTCAAGCAAACCTTTTTAATTAGAATGTAGTAAAGTTTATCATTTAAAAATCTAGCCTATGTGTTCCAAGTCTTGCAAAGATGAATGTTTCAATCTGATTTTATAAAGATATTCTGCATATTTTTTGTGTGTGAACTTTATTTTTACATAAGCTCATTTAATCCACCTGGTACAGAAAAATGAGAATTAAGCTTTCTCCATTCTTCATGCACTGGCATGACACACCAAGGACCAAACAAACTCTCTCTCTTCCTTTCAGTTTTGCAGTGTCTCCTTGCATAATTATAGCTTTACATTCAGGTCTGTGCTCTTCAATACTACTGGTTCATCTGTTACTCTATCAGCACAAAACACTCACTTTTCTTGTAACAGCCCTAAAGCTTGCCTTACCTTCAGGTCTAGTTAGATATGTTTTTGCTCTCTTTGTTCTTTTAAAAATATGTCTAATAATAACTAAGGAAGAAAAGAAAGACCATGAATTTGAAAGAGAGTAAGGAGCAATACGAGGAAAGGAAAGAAGAAATTATAATTTTAAAATAAAGGAAATAATATACAAAATTTAATGTTATATGTAGAGAAAAAAGTATGTACAGGATCACTGTGGAACTTTAGAAAGCCCAAGATTTTAGAATTATTTTGTGATATTCCTCTTTAAAACCAGCTGGTAAACTTCTGTCCAAACTCCGGTTATGAGTTTATTTTAAAATCAGCAGCAGACAAAAAAGTGGTTTTTTGTGGTTCCATTCACCCCTATTGTTAGAAAGCCTTCGGTTATATTTGCCATCACCAATGGCTGTTTATGCAAACTTAGAAATATTGCTCCCATTGTATTTTCTAGTTGAAATATATCATTCTTAGTCAATAAACCTGCTGAAATATATTGTTCATTGTAATAGTTGCTGGACCTCTTAGATTTTCCTGTGTAGATTGTATCACCTGAAAAATGCTAGACTGATTTGCCTCTAAGCATCAAAATCATGTTTTCTTCTGGCCTTAATTCCAGTTCCATGTTAATCATAATGTGGCAGACACTAAAGTCTTATTTCTCAACTTAAATTGGAAGTTATAGTCTCTCCGTTAATTATTTTAGTTGTAGGATTTGGTTATGTAGTCTTTTTTTTTAAATATTTTTTCTTTATTATTATGTGTTTTAAATTTTATACATCAGCCATGGGTTCCCCTGTCCTCCCCCCTCCCGCCCCCACCCCTGCCTTCCCCCCAGCCCCTTCCCTCCATTCCCATGTCCTCCAGGATCAAGGCACCCCTGGGGATTCATTTAAACCTGGTAGATTCAGTACAGGCAGGTCCTGTCACCTCCTTCCAGACTGAGCAAAGTGTCCCTGTGTAAGCCCAAGGTTTCAAACAGCCAGCTCATGCACTAAGGACAGATCCTGGTCCCTCAGACTGGATGCCTCAGAGACAGATCAAGTTATTCAATGGTCTCTCTTGTCCAGAGGGCCTGATCCAGCTGGGGGCTCCACAGCCTTTGGTTCATAATTCATGTGCTTCCATTCATTTGGCTATTTGTCCCTGTGCCTTTTGCATGAGACCAGGAATAGGCAGAGTGCTCGAGATGTCCCCAGAAATCCACAATGATATATCCTCTGTAGACTGCTGGCAATGGTCGAGAGAAAGCCTGATCTGACCTAGTCTGGTGATCAGATGGCCAAACACCCTAACAGTCGTCTTGGAACTCTCATCCAATAACTGATGGAAGTGGACACAGAGATCCTCAGCCAGGCCCCAGGTGGAGCTCCAGGTGTCCAACTGTCGAGAAAGAGGAGGGTCTGCAAGAGCGTGAATGGTTATGTAGTCTTTAATAAGCTCAGAAACCTCTCCTATATTTCTAAAGTATGAAGTAAATTTGAAAGTGAATTTCTTCTGCTTTCATAGAGACAAGTATGTGATGTGATCTTCCCTTCAGACCATTAGTATAATGAATTACCATTTTTTCTAATATTAAGCCAATCTTCCATGCATCATAGTATCTACTTGAAGAAGGCATTAATTAACTAAATGGATTTAATTAGCCAACATTATATTTAGTACATTTTATGAGTACATTTGTGATGAAATAAGCTTACTCTGTTGTTGTCTTTGTATAGTTATGCATGACGTTCATAACGGACTAACAAAGTTTGCCTTGTATACAATAACACCTTATACTTTCAATTCACATAGCAAGATAATTAATAATGTTGAGTACATTAGGATATAACATTTGCATTGTATGTTGTTCTTAGTTAATGAACTGTCTAAATGTGCTACATATTTACAAAGCAGGTTGGTTTGTTTTCTTGACAAAAAGAAATGTAATTCATATATATTCTCTGTCTCTTTCTGTCTCTCTCTCACATACACACATACAAATACAACACATATTTAAATATTTAAAAAATATTCCTAGCTTTTGGCTTTGTTTTTAATTTTTGATTGTGTATAATTTAAAAGTACAATGTATTTAAGTAAGATATAATGAATTTTTTGTATATTTTATCATGCTTGTTTGCTATGTTAATGGAATTTTTTTTGAAAGTTATGTGCTTGTGTATGTCAACCTGTGGTCAGTAATCATTCTATATAATGTTTTGATCATTCATAATGGAAGAAAAAGTTCCATTTCTGTACATAGCCAAGCCAAAACTTCCAGTATATGTAGGAAAGACAATATTGCTTATATTTGAGTGATTTACCATCATTGTCCAACGTTACTTTGTTAGATTGTGTGAATTTATTTCTCAATTCACTGTTCTATGACATTAAACTGGGTGTTAGCTATTCTGACCTCATTACTATGGGTTCACAAAACTTCTGAAGTCAAGAAATAATGCATTTTTGTGTTTCAGCTTGTCTTGGCATAATAGGTCATTTGAATTTGTTTTAAAATTTGTAATAATTTGTCAATTTTAACCAATGTTTGATTTGTGTGAGTATGTGTACATGTTTCTGTGTGTCTCTCTTTCTCAGTATAACTGTGTGTGTGTGTGTGTGTGTGTGTGTGTGTAACTGTTTGGAGTCTAGCAGTCAGATTAGAGAGTCACTGCAATTTATTGTATTTATTCGTTCATTATTGCAATTTTCTAAGAATTCAGAGGAAAAAACTTTTGTGAATTTTACATGTCCTTATATATTATATAGATGCTGAAATGTCATTATTTTTAATTTTGTTTTTGTTACATATACTAATTAAATTAATTTTTAATAGTCATATCAGTTCTGTAGCATATATATATATATATATATATATATATATATATATATATATATTGTTGTGCAGTCTCTGTATGATAGTAAAGTGTAGAGCATATCTGAAGTCCTGGCTGGAGTAATCTGTGAGGCTAGATCACCTTAGCTAGCCACTTTGAAGTTGTTCTGGAGGCAGATTTTTTAGGAAACTGCAGCAGAGGCATTTTCAGAGGCTGGATCATCTGGGCTACTCTTGTCTTCATTGGAGTCTGGTCCTTTTTGTCGGAAAACATACAAGCCATTTTTTCTTTATTAAGAAATTTTTTATTCATTTTACATACCAACCACAGATCCCCCTGTCATCCTTTCCCCTGTGCCCTCCTCAGCCTCACCCCAACCCATGTCCCATCCCCTTCTCCAAAAAGGTAAGGCTTCCTATGTGATACATTCAGTTGAGGCAAATCCAAGCCCCCTTCCCCTGCATCAAGGCTGTATAAGGTGCCCCACAATAGGTAATGGACTCCAAAATTCCAGCTCATGCACCAGGGATAGATCCTAATCTCACTGCCAGGGTTCCCTTAAACAGACCAAGCCACACAACTGTCTCACTTATGCAGGGGACCTAGTCCAGTCTCATAGAGACTCCACAAATATTGGTCTAAAGTTCATGAGTTCCCACTAGCTCAGTTCAGTTGTCTGTATATTTCCCCATCATGATCTTCATGCCCCTAGGTCATAGAATCCCTCTTCCCTCTTATGACTGGACTCCTGGAGCTCAGCTTGGTGCTTGGCTGTGGATCTCTGCATCTGCTTCCATCAGTTACTGCATGAAGGCTCTATGATGACAGGGTATTCACAAAATCTGATTATTGGTGTAGGCCAGCTCAGGCACCCTCTCCACTATTACTAGTAGTCTAAGTTGGGTTCATCCTTGTGGGTTCTTGAGGACTTCCTTAGCACCAGGTTTCTCCCTATCTCCATGATGCCTCCTTCTATCAAGATATCTCTTTCATTGCTCTCCCACTCCATCTTGTTCCAGCTCAATCATCCCATTCCCTTATCATCTCTTCCCCTATCCCCTATTGCTCCCCCCCCTGCCCACATTTACTGAGAAGATCTCATCTATTTCCCCTTCCCCAGGCTTTATTCATAATAGCTAGGACCTGGAAACTACCTAGATGTCCCTCAACCAAAGAAAAGATAAAGAAAATGTGGCACTAATACACAATGGAGTACTACTTAGCAGTGAAAAATAAAGTCATCATGAAATTTGCAGGCAAATTGGTGGTATTAGAAAATATCATCCTGAGTGAGGTAACCCAGACTCAGAAAGACAAACATGGTATGTACTCACTCATAAGTTGATACTAGAGGTAAAGAAAAGGATAACCAGACTACAGACTTGTAAAGGAAGCATACATATCTGCATTAACACAAATATGGAAGGTGCAATATGCACAAGTCAGCTAAAGATGATTTTTAGTTCTTTTTTGTTGTTGTTTTGTTTTTTGGTTTTTGAGACATGGTTTCTCTGTAGCTTTGGAGCCTGTCCTGAACTAGCTCTGTAGACCAGGCTAGCCTCAAACTCACAGAGATCCACCTGCCTCTGCCTCCTGAGTGCTGGGATTACAGGCATGCGCCACCACCACCACCCGGCTTTTTTTTTTTTTTTTTTTCCCAGAGCTGAGGACGGAACCCAGGGCCTTGTACTTGCTAGGCAAGCGCTCTACCACTGAGCTAAATCCCCAACCCATTCTATGTTTAAGGAAGTAAAAAGGATCTGTAAAATCTATAAGTCCATTTGGGCTGCATAATCAAACTGTAATATAAATCTCCATCGATGCCATATAAAAGGATGGCGTGTAATAATAAGTCATGAGGATTCTGTAGCCAAGATTTATCATGTCTCATCCAGTCTCAGAGCTTATCTCATGTCAAAGGGTTATCATATACATAACATGTCATATATATATATATATATATATATATATATATATATATATATTTGTTTTTGTTTTTATCCTTTATGTCTGTAGCCAGGATTTTCAAGAGGTTTCTCCTGGTCAAATCTGATCTTTACTAATTTTGAAGAAATGCATAGCTTTTTGTTTCCACTGGAAACATAAGCATAACATCTCCCACAATGCAACACATTTCCTGACTTCCATTTTGAAGTTAAGATAGCCTCAAAATATATAGGCTAGTTTAATTTATCATTTTTTTCTACAACCCAATGACTCTCAGCAGCATGTTGCCTTTGCTCATCAGCATTCAAAAAGTTAAATCAACAAAGCAACATAAAGTATTCAGATGCCCTGTATATTCCCCATCTTTATGCCTTATTCTCTTTCTCTTACTTTACTCTTTCTTTAAAGTCCTCAGTATTTTTGAACTCTTTTCTTCTATGACTGTCTACATGTATTTTCTTTCTTGACTTCATTCTCTAAGCGTATTGTCAAGCATTGTAAGTTTAGATCTGACTTTTTGCAGGCCTGCAGCCACAAATGACTATGCTTAGCACATGGCACTAGTGGCTTGCTCCACCATCCTCAAGAAGCTTCAGCAGGCTACACCACTAATTCTGGGCTGAAGTCACTCAGCCTTTCCATGAAAGCCAAGCTTCATGCTCCACAAGCCTACCTGCCCCAACTCTGGGAAGTTGCTGAGCCAGCTTCCCAGAGTCCCCACAAGTGAAAGCTGACTGATGTGAGTGCTTGCAGAGATGCCCAGGAGGTGATTACTGTGGCACCAGATGGTGTGACTTTTCTATCACTGTGGTCATACTACACATGAAGTGCCAAAGGTTGTTGCTGGATGCTTCTTTTGAGCCTTCAATTCCCCCAAATAATAACACAGTGGCTTATTAATTTATGAAATCTTAGTCTTTAGCTTAGGCTTGTTCCCAACTAGTTCTGATAACTTATATTAATCTGCTTCTATTAATCTATGTTCTGCCACAAAGCTGTTTACCTCTCATCCATTTTGTATTTCCGAATTGCTGTTTCTCTCTGGTGTCTCTTGCTTGTGTAGATGCAACACAAGTCCCTCCCTCTTCCCAGAAGTCCTGCTTATTTTCTCCAGCCAAGCTATTGGTCATTCAGCTTTTTATTAAACCAATCAAGTACCTTAGACAGGTGAGGCAAAACATGAACATATCTTCACACAGTGTGAACAAATATCCCACAAGACATTACCATTTCAAAACATAGGGGAGGAAGCACAGTGAAGAAATACTGGACCAAAGCATGACCAAACCAGCTGGGCAAATTCAAAACTCTGCATCTCTATGTCTGATGCCAAAACACTCTTCACATCTCCAACTCCATTCTGATTGTTGACTACACCAAACTTCTTTTTCTTGAGCTGGTTCTACTCCCAACAAGCAGCTCTCCCTGGCAGGTATCCCACAATTTTGGCATCTCAAACATCTTGGGATCTCCAAGCCAATCCAAGCTGCAACTTCACAGATTCATGAAATGACTTCTCTAGGCCTCCATTATGGGATACCCCTGACACATGCCTGGCCTCAGTAGCTTTTCTTAGGCACAGAGGCAAATGCCATAATCCATGTCTTCTATCCTAAACGCTAAAGCCAAAAACACACAGCTGAAGCTGCCAAGTTCTGCTGCTTGCTGGGACTGGAACATGGTCATCAATTACATCTTCACCAGCTTTCTGATTTTGATTGTTACATTTACTCCCTGAGCTTGGCCATCCTGGAATTTTCTCTGTAGATCAGGCTAGTCTCAAACTCAGAGATCCACCAGCCTCCACCTTCCATGTGCTTAGATACAAAGCATGCACAACCATACCTGGCTCTAAGGTTTTCTTTATTTCCTTTTTACAGGTTGGAACCAGCTTGGTGGCATCTTGCCCTGAGGTCACTTCTCACTTTACTAGATTTCTAAATAATTTATCTCCTTGAATACAAGATATAGCTCTATTCTAATTCCTGGTATTCTTTTTTTCCTCAAAATTTACATTATGTAATTTACCCTGCTCAGCTTGCTCCTTTTCATAAATAATCATTAGAGTTACCACTAACAACCACACGACGGAGTCTATACTAGGCTGTCTTGAGATTTCCTGTGCCAATGGAATTAATTCAAAACTCATCACGTTAGTCTCAGAAAGACCTTTTGTACAAGGGCAAAAGTAATCCACTTTCTTCATTAAAATATAACTAGAACAATCTCTAGACAACATACTAAAATCCTTCTCCTCAGAAAACTATTGAGTGAGTCTTCCCAAGTTCAAATAACTCTTGGCATCACTATCTTCCATATACCTACTAGTATGACCAATTAAGCAGGGCTTAAAGCATCCCACTGCTTTTCTAACCCAAAGTCTGAAAGTCCATTTTTCTCCAAACAAAAACTTGGTCAGGCCTAGCACAGCAATACCTTACTTCTTGTACCAAGTTCCGTCAGAGTTAGGGTTTCTATTGCTGTGAAGAGACACCATGATCACGACAACTCTTATAAGGAAAACATTAATTGAGATGGTGGCTTATAGTTCAGAGGTTCAGTCCATTATCATCATGGCAAGAAGCATGACAGCTTGCAGGCAACAGGAAGTCGACTGAGACACTGAGGAAGTATAATGAACATAGGAAACCTCAAAGCCTGCCCCAGCAGTACCACACTCCCTTTAACAAGGCCATACCCATTCCAACAAAGCTCATCTTCCTAATAGTGCCACTCCCTGGGAGCTTATGAGTACCAATTGCATTCAAACTACCACATAGTTCCTCCCTCAACTCTTCCCATCTTCTCAGACCTACTGCTTCTTTCTTTTGCTACAAGTGGAATGTATGCACCTATATGCATGCATGCATATGTGTTTCCCTCATCAAGGCCAATTTATGCCACCCAAATATATTTGGATTTGTGGCCTTCTGTTTGAGAATTGCCGCTTCCCCTCCCCCCAGAAGGTAATAACATCCGGGCAGGTAGTCTTCAGTGAGCAAAGTTCACTTTGGAGTCTCAAAGAACTGCCTAATTTACTGAAACTGTTTAAAGCACTGATAATATCTTTCTAATATTACATCCTAATTCTGTGTAGATTCTAAGCTTTCCAATATTACATCTTAATTTATATAGGTTCTAAGCTGCTTTACCTCTTTCCTGACTGATATTGTTATTTAGGCATTCATTCTCATACTATCACTTATTACATTCATCTGTAAAATTTTTACTGACTCAGTAAATTTACAGGTCTTATAAACCTCTTCATCTTTTTAATGAACTAAACAATTTATTTTTTCCATTTCATTGTTTTCTGATGCTTAGTATCATATTTACTTGGTTCTTTAATTTCTAGATTTAGATACAAGACTAAATAGTAGCTGTTTCCACATGTATATTATCCCACAACTTCCCCTTTAAGCTTTCAATGGTGCCTAGAAATTTTGTTATACTGTTTCATTAGCTATCAATTTTTAAAAAGTCTCATTTTTAAAACTTTCTTATTTAATACACTATTTATGACATTTTTTTCAGATAAGTGAGACAGAGAGAGAGAGAGAGAGAGAGAGAGAGAAAGAGAGAGAGAATACGTGTGGTGTGTGTGTGTGTGTGTGTGTGTGTGTGTGTGTGTGTCTGTGTGTGTGTGTGTCTGTATGTATGTCTGTGTTGATGGACACTTCTAATTTGCTATTGCTTTGTGGGCAGAGAACATATTATGTAAGTGTAATGGTCATTTTCAGTATTCAGCTTAAATGGATTGAGTTTGTCTCTTCAGAGATGTTTAACTGGGGAGGAAGGACCCATCCTGATTGTGATAGGGTCTATCCTGTATGCTGGGGTGCCAGACTGAAGAAAAAAGAAAAAAAGAGACAGCCTGGTGAGCACAGGCCTTTCTCTGTTTCCTGGTCATTAAGCAAGTACCAAACACTTCTACTTCACGCCTTCCTTGCCAGCACAGACTGCATGTCTCCTTAATAAATAAATGATTTTGCCTTATGTTCTTTCTTTGTGAGATCTTTGTATGAGAAAAGTAAACAAGAATTTACTGTTTTTTGTACTCACTGAGATTTGCCTGATGGAACAACGTTATTGCATATCTTGTCGAGTGTTTCATGTGATTTGAAGCTACTGTGGAGTACAAAGCCATTGGCGCACTGAGTACAGTGGCTGGATGTCATTCTTTCTAAATGTCTGCTAAGATGTTTTTAAATTGGTCTGTCAAATACTGAGCTGGATACAGTGAAATCTCAGAAGATGATTTTCCATTTGTCTCTTTCTCTGAGACTCATCAGTTTCGCCTCATCTATTTGAAGTGCTCTTAGAAATGAAGATATGTAAAAGATATCAGTTTCTTCACTTCATATCATATAGTATCTTCACTACAGTTCTATTCTTGCTGCAGCCTGTGTATTAAATTTGCATATGTGTACTTCCAATCCCCTCATTATTGTCCCATCATGTTTTTATAAAAGTTTGGAAAACACCTGTTTTTATTAAAATGTCCATGCTGCAAGTTATATATTTATTGTTATGATTATTTTATAACTACCATTTTCTACTTTTAATCACCATTTTAAAGAATATATAATTATTTCCTATTTTGTTGAGTCTACATAGTCATTCATTAGGAATATAGAAAATTTATTGAAGGCATGCATAAAAGTTACTTGAAATCTTAATAAAAATACATTTCTGTGAGTCTCTATTTAAATGTTTCCTAGATACAAATTTTTGTGCTTTATAACTTAAAAAATTATTTATTAGCATGTATATGTATGTTGGAATGCATGTGTCTGCTATAAAGCCGACTGAGCTTAAAGACAGTGTCAAATCTCATGAAGTTAACATTCTAGGCACTTGTGATTCACCAAATGTGAGTGCAGGGAACTGAATTTGGATCTTTGATAAGAGTGTTCTTTATTGCTTAGCTTTTTCTCCTCCGCTGCCTTACAACTTTTGATTGATTGACAATTGACAATGAAAATAACATGATATATTAATTAAATTCCATTGCGTCTTGAGGATATAAAAGAATATTGTAGTACTGTAGAGATGGTTCAGGCCATAAGAGTTCCTGCTTAAGATTTCTAGGACTCTATTGGGTGGTTCACAGCTGTCTGTAACTACAGCTCTGAACATTCAATTTCTTCTTTTGGCCTCTGCATGTGCACCTGAACTCCCATACAACTAGCCCCACACAGTCACATATACATGTACACACAATTTAAAATAAAAACTATAGTCAATAGATAGTAAACCAAAATTGTTCACTCTGCCTCTGTGTATAGCTGTGGAAACATCTAATATCTAACATCCTTTGATCTCCACTATAGCTGTCTTAATATAAGCTCCACTTTGGTTCCCATATGCCTAAAATATCTGGCAATCAGCTATGGAAAGGGGCAGAATTATGACCCCTATTCCAACCTGATTATATCTAACAATTACTTCCCCATCTCCAAAGTTCTACTTTGACATTTTCAGCTATCAGACTCCTCCTTCATCCTCCTTCGTTGTATGCTATAGCAAATATAAGAAAAGCAAGAAACCATATGTGTTTCTGGGCAACTTGACCTTTGAATAATCAAGTGTTTCCTCTTTCCTCCCTGCTTTTCCTTTTTTAAAATGTAGCTCCTATATAATGTCCCCACTAAAATATTTGAAAAGCGACAACTTATGACTTTCCTTGTTAGGCTCCTATGAATGTTTCATAAAAATAGTCATCAGGCTGTAATATGGAACTTGGGATAATCTAGGACTATGTTTATGGGCTGTGGACCTCATATTAGGCTCCACAATGATCCATCTCTTACTCCCCTGAAGGTAAGAGTTATTTTCTATGATGGTAATGGTAATTCTACTGTATCGTGAATCTTAAAAGGTCTTATTAATAAAATCAAACCTGGAGCCAGGTATTGGGGTTAAAGCTGGAAGATCAGAGAGGTGGAACAAGCCACAACCACCTCATCTCACCAATTCCTCAGCTGATTCTGTTTCCTCATACTTAGAAGCCTCTGAATCCTCATTCGAATAGATCTCAGTTAAACGGCTGCTCAAAAGCCTAAAAGCTTAACCAGGCTCTAGTTCCTGGTTTTCATGCCTTATATACCTTTCTGCTTCCTGCCATCACTTCCTGGAATTAAAGGCATGTGTCACTATGCCTGGCTGTTTCCAGTGTGGCTTTGAACTCACAAAGATCCTGATGGATCTTTGCCTCCAGAATGCTAGGAATAAACGTGTGTGTGCCACCATTTTCTGGCCTCTATGTCTATCTAGCGGCTGTTCTGTTTCTGACCCCACATAAGTTTATAAAGGTGCACAATATATTGGGGGATACAATATCTCTACAGTCTGCAGCTTTTATGAAAACTGCTTTCATAAGGGTGAGCCCTAGAACTTGAATCATTACTTCCACACTGTGTTCATTGTCATACCCTTCCATTGCAGATGTTGGAAGTTAAACTCTCCTTTGTCTTTGTATGTTTGGGGACAGTTTCCAATTTTCAAATACATTTCAATCCAACTTTTAATCTATCCTCTCTGATTTCTAGTGATGATTACCCTGTGCTGCTAAGATAAACCCTTCCCTAGTTAGATTTTTGTACATTATATGTTTTCCATAATGCTGCAGCAGCCAAAGCCTTGAAATCTTGAATCTGTGAAGTATCATACAGTGTTTAATGCTACTCTTATAATTTGGAAATAGCAAAGATCCAAAAGAAAGCACGTTACTCCCAATGTCACTTTGGAAAATGGACCTGAATTGAAAAACCGACTTAGCTTGGCCTACCCTTCCACTGAAGTGATCTTTTACTATTTTTTTGTTTGTTTTAGAATGAGGACTGCTTTTGGGGATAGAAAGCATATCTGAGATGTCATGACAAGATTGCCTTTTTTTCAAATATTGACATCCCTGTAAGAACACTTAATTTTTCCAACAAAAAGTAAACATTTTACAATAAAGATATGTGATGTGTCAAAAATTCAGAGACAGAAGTTGACCAATGACATTCCTAAAGAGCGTGCCTGTGACTGTTGTCATCTATATTTGTTCCTAGCCTGGTATCATGATGATGAAGAAGAAGAAATGGCCCACCCAGGTAAGGCAGTATGAATTGCAGGAGGTGTATGTGCTTTGGCATATTACAGATATCATCACTTAGATTCCAGATCAAAGACAATTCTTAACAGTTTCCACTACCATTTCTCAGTTACTCCTGTGTTTTATTTGTCTGTTGGTTATTCCTTTACTAACATTTAGTTGTTTAAGTTAAAGAGTTTATATTCACAGTAAAAAGGGAAAGGAGTAAAGAACAACTCACCAACAGTAAGCACTCAGTGTGAAGGTAGCAGTGGGCAACCAGATCAGGTGACCACAATCCTCATCCCAGCATGCAGAAGGTTGAGGCACAAAGACTTTCAGTACCAGGTCATCTCAGGCCACACAGATTTTGATTTGAGGAAGGGGAAGGTTATTAATGGGTGCAGCTAAAGTCAGGAACCAAAGCCCGTGTGCCTGTTTAATCTCTGCCTCTCTCAGATGTTCTATGATATTTTGTGAATTTCCTCCGTTTCCTTCTTTACTGCTCAGATACATAATCATTAAGATGCTAATGAGAAAATTTTGGGCCATATCCTATGTGGCATATATTCTTCTGGAATTATCCTTGAAATTAATCACATAGGAGGTATAGAAGTTTATTCTAATGCTCTGCAGGCAGAAGCCCTGTGTCTGACCAGAGAAATGAACTAATGTCTGTCTGCTTTCACAGAAAACCATAGCATACAAGTGAGCAAGTACTGCTAATTGGGTGACAGATTTAGAGATAAAAACTGTCTTAAAACATTAGTTAGGTATTTTCTCGTTGAGATCACTACTGTTTACAAATACTTTCTCAGTTATTTTTAAGTTAGAGAGCGTGATTTACATTCCAATTTAATTGTAAATGTTTCAAAAAATGTAGAGTAGTGTTACTTTATTGCCTTCAGTATACTTGCCTGCTTCTTTCTTTATACTTACATATAATATGCTCTATCTATTATGTAAGCATTTGTAAAACAAAGGAATATTATAAAAATGTGAGAAGCCATTACCATGTACTTACTATGCAAGACTGTACAATGCCCAGAGCCCTGAAGGGAAGGGAATTCACCATGCAGAGCATTTTTTTTCCTACTGCTGATACATTTCTCAAATCACAATCATTTCCATGGTAACAGACTGTGATATCTAAGAGACAGTCACTGTCTTCTAAGACAAGAAGAAAAATAATTTGTCTCTGAATGCAAAAGCTGCTTAGTCAATCACAAATATTGTCAATAATTAGCAATAACAGCAAGGGAAATTCAATTATAGGCAAAGAAATTTGCTTTTTATTTAAATGTTCTCTATTTGCTACATCCCAGCCTGAAAATCCCTCTTTAATCAGGAAAAGCATGTATAACTTCATCACCTCCATTGAGGGTTGTAGTAATGTATGAAGCTGCAGTCTGTCTAAGTGTTTAGAGGCTTATCATATAACTGCGGCTGTAGGTACATTGAAATGACAGATATGGATGGTAATTTAGATAATTAAATGTATTCGAGCTTTATTTCAATTTTCTTCAGATGTAAAATTTGTGTCTGCCAGCTTAATGGATTTAAATGTATGCTATGTAAATTTAAATACAATCATATGCATTCTACAGTCATTATCAAAACAGGTTGGGCTATCTCCATTTCATTTTCAAATGCTTTTTAACCTTCTGGAAAAATCCAACAAATGTTTTACTAGAAAAGAGCTGAGAGAACTCATCTCATTTTGGTTCCTGTCAGTTGGGTTTAATTTTTGCAGTAGGTACCATTTTAGTGAAAACAGTAGATAGTAGAAATGCAAAGAATTTATGAGCAGGAACCATGGCATCTGGAGGAAGAACTCAAGATGTTCACCCTTCAGTAAACTCATTAAAGTGATGAGAATAAAATAATTCAATTTGGGAAACCTGGGAAAATTTGCCTTAAGGTCAAAGTTTATCAGCTGGTAAGAACTCTTCATTATATACTGTTATGCCTCTATTCTCAAAACAACTCATATTCCTGAAAATGGCTATTCTGCCCACTGACTTGTTACTTGGCTCAGAAGTATTGGATGTGCAAATTAGATCACTAACAGAGCTGAGATTGCAAACTATTGGAAAAAGAGATTCTATAAGCAACTTTCTTCTCTGAAGTGTAAACTCCAATATTTTCACTCCATACACTTCAGGACAACATACTTCCAGCTGATTTAATATATGAATATTAGTCATTGGTCCATGGCCACAACACAGGCAATTTTCAGAGGTGTGAACTATAAGCATTAAGGCATTTTACATATTTACCTTTGTTATTGTATTTGTTTCAACAAATATAATGATTGTTTTCAAGAGTAGAAAAAATATTACTGAAAAATTACTTCTGTAGTTTTCAGTGCCTTGTATACAATACAAAGATATGTGATGACTAACAGCTGCCTGCAGATGGCTCGCTACTCCCACTGGGAGAAGTGAAATTCAGTTCCTCTCTCCTTGGAACTGGGCTTGAGTTTGTGACTTGCTTAAAGAATGGCAGATAGAACATATGTGAAGCTCTAAAATTTATGAAGCTTGACCATAAATAATATTGTATCTTTTACCTATGCCTCTTGACAAACTAACGTCACCTGTTGTCCTTTACTATTAAGCTTTATAGGTTTAATAGATGTGCACTGCGCTTCCTTTCCAGCCCGTACTACTGATTAACAGTGTATTTAATTTCTTTTCTCCTGCACTCTAAAGTCATAACCAGAAAAAGTTCGAAACCTTATTTTACTGGACAAATGAAAGGGTTTAGAACACACATAAAGATCTCCTAATACATCTTGCAATGTCATCTAAAAGACAGAGAGGGAGACCTTGGAAAACACAATTCTAAATGGGATGTTTCCACCAAATTCCTCCCCTCCAAGCTCAAGAAATCCTGTGGAAGAGGAGGCAAAGAAAGGGCCAGAGGGGATGGAGAACATTAGGAGAACAAGGCCCTCTGAATCTACTGAGCAAGGCTCATGTGAACTCAGGAGGCTGAAGCAGCAGGCACAGGGCCAACACAGATCAACACCAGGTCCTCTGCATGTCTTATAGCTTTCAGTATGTTTTTACAGAACTCTTGGGTATATGATTGGGTCTCTTGATTCTTGTGCCTTCTGTTGGCGATCTTTTGGTCTTTTGGTTTGGCTTGACCAGCTCTGATATAGTGGTTTTTGTTTTATATTATTATATTGTATTTTGTTATGTTTTGTTGTTATCTCACAGAAGCCTGTTCTTTTCTAACAAGAGGCAAAATGGTGTTGATTGAGCAGGGAATGGAATTTGGGAGGAATTGAGAGGAGTACAGGAAGAGAAAACTCTAATTAGGATATGGTGTACGAAAGAATATATTTTCAATAAAATGGGGAAAATAAAAAATAGAGAAAATGCACTTATGTTTTTAAGGTTAAATTTTGTTTAATTAGAAATTTGAAGTAATAAACATTATAGTATACTGATGAGCTCTGTCCTTTGAGATAAAACATGCTTATAAAATATCAAAATGTGTTAGATTTCCAATAAAAATCAAGGTAGACAATAGTTTGAAATTATAAAATGAAAATCAAACAAGAACAAAATGTAAAACTGTGTGAATTTCAGATGATGGTAGATGTGAAAGTGCCTTAGCTACTGGAGCAATGCAGGACACACAATTTTGCATATGCATTTGCTAACTCAATGACTTAGAGGACTAAGGTGTTCTAGACAGAAGGAAAATATTTTTAACACACCACGGTAAAAAAAAAAAAAAAAATGATGAGATGTTTAAGTGAAGCTAAACTATAATCAAAGGAACTGAAAAATACAATAGATAGATAGATAGATAGATAGATAGATAGATAGATAGATAGATAACATAAGCAGAAAAACAGCTCTTAAAAGAAGAGGTATGAATTCTAAATAAAGCAGGGACAACTTGTTTTTACATGGAAAAACAAATGACCTGAACCTAGGCACAAAAATACAAATAATCATTCTGATTGCATAACAGAGTAATGTTGTAGTTCTGCACATGGATGAGGATCTCAGACAGTCAGAGAGTAGATAACAAAAAGAAAAAATAAAAAGAAATTGAAGTCAAAGTGATAGGCATTCAATCTTATTTTGTCTAATTATCATATGCAAGACTTTAATCAAACTTGAAAACCTTCATGCAACTCAATATTAATTACTACCTCCAAATAAAGTCAATATTTTTAATTAGTATTATTAATTTTATTAGACTTTATATTAATTCTTACTTATTAAATTAATTTAGAATTAATATGTACCTGAGATGGATAGGTGCCTAATAGAACGTTAACTCCCTTTCCTTTCTTTTAAGGAGCAGAAACTACCTCCAAACATGAATTACTCTAATGGCAATGTAAACAGTTTTTAATCCTGATGAAATTAAATAAAAAGTGTGTCTAGCTTTTCAAATCACATTCCATTAGGTTTTTTTTTTTTTTTTTTTCTGCTTGTTCATGTGTAAAAGGAAACTAAAAACAATAGCTTCTATCTGGTATGCATTTTTATCTTTAGACTTAATAAGGGTATGAGTGATGTTTTCCTTCTTTAAGAAATATGTATGACTTTGGGAAACAATAGAAAACATCCTACATAATTCTATCTTCCTGTCTATGGAGAAATAAATCAAAACATTCATTTTTAGGAAAGGGTACTTAATTAAATACGAGAAATGAGAAACAAGATTTTGATATAGAATAAGCGATTGTGCCTTTACAGAGATCAACAGGTGGAATTAAAACAAAAGTAAAAACAAACATTTCTCATGAATTCTAATGATTATAAACAAATGAATATGACATTAGAAACTGAAATATTAGATATATGATTGATTATAATTTTTATGAAACACAAATGGAGAATTGATTTCTAAAATCAAGACTTATTTCATTATTACTCAATTTTGAGAGTCAGTCTAGAAACTGGGCACTGTTGTGATCTTACTTCTTAAAGCAACAAACTATATTGCTCAAATGCAAACTGAAGTGTCCAAAGTTATATTGCTAGTGGACAATCTAGATACAAATGAATATGAAATTTTCAAGTTGGGAAGTGAAAACATCCCATACATTTTTCTCTGTTTGATGACATGGCATAGTATGTAGAAATGACAGACTGTTCCATATTGGCCACAATTACTTTTAATGCAATTCACCAACACTGAAGATGACATCTGTCACTTGTCTCCTTAGAATCAAACCACTGTCTCTAATTAGTGTGTTTGTGTATTACACAACTACTGTTTCAGCTCTGTAGTAGTTAGATGAAAAGCAGTTAATTAATTATAGACTGGATGAGGGATATACATATGGTAAGAATCTAAGTAATTAGAATAAAGAACCTATTTTCTGGTAGGTCCTCAGAAAGATTCTCTCTTCCCCTAAAAGGGACTGGTCCAGTATTATTTCTGTTTGACAGGTATACATTTGACATCGGAAAAGCTGAGAACCCTGTAATTACTCTGTCTGTGAAGCTGAGTGCCTCATAGTCCCAACCTGATGCTGAAGACCTGGAGGTTTCCTGCAGTGTCACTGGTCCTCAGTCAACACTGGAAGGCTGAAGCAGTTGGATCTAATGTCAATAAAGGAATGTGGCAGTAGCAGAAACAGGGCAAATGAACTTGCCAGGCAGAAAGAAGGCAAGCAAACAAATAGTTTCCTTCCTCTATCTCTCTTTAATTTGTGCTACCACCACAAGGTGCTAACCACATTAAGGGCAGGTACTCCCATTTCCCATACTGTGACCAAGAAAATCACTTACAAAGGTGCTCAATGGTTTACTTTTCAGTTGATAGCAGACACAGCCAACTTGATAAATAAAATTAACTATCAAATGCTATAGAAAAATGTCTTTGGGAACTGGCATGGTCCACATGAACTCACTGAAGCTATGGTTATCCTTAAAAGGTCCACACATATTTAAGCCTGTAGACATTTCATTGAGGAAAAATGAGTCCTTGCACTCCCTGAGGGACAATTAACTATTAATGTTGGCTGTGGTGTATTGTGGTCCCCAAAATATTGTGTGTTCCCTGAAATAAACTTATCTGGGGTCAGAGAGCAGGATGGCCAATATTAAATATGAGGATAGGCAGTGGTAGCACACGCCTTTAATCCTAGCATTCCAGAGACAGAAATACCTCTGGATCTCTGAGTTCAAGGCCACATTAGAAACAGCCAGGCTTGGTGACACAGGCCTTTAATCCCAGAAATCCAGCCTTTACTCCCAGGGAATGCCGACAGAAAGTAGGAAGATATATAAGGGGTGAAGACCAGAAACTGGAAGCATTTGACTGATTCAGCATTTGGCTGGTTAAGCATTCAGGCTTTGGAGCAGCACAGTTCAGCTGAGATTCATTTGGATGAGGACTCAGAAGCTTGCAGTCTGAGATAACAAGACCAGCTGAGGAACTGGCAAGGTGAGGAAACTGTGGCTTGTTCTGTGTCTCTGATCTTCCAGCATTCATCCCAATAACTGGCCTCAGGTTTGTTCTTATTAATAAGACCTGTTAAGATTTCTGCTACAGTTGGCTAGGAAGGAGGTGTGACTTTCTGCAGTGGTGTAGGCACTGATAAAATGCCAAGGTCAGTAATTATCTATCTCCCATGTTCATAAATAAAAGCCTAATTAAATTCAGTAATTGAGTCCACACACACACACACACACACACACACACAGACACACACACACACAGACACACACACAGGGACTCATGTTGGGAAGATAAAAAGGTTTCAAAAGGGT
This sequence comes from Onychomys torridus, assembly GCF_903995425.1. Lineage (NCBI taxonomy): Eukaryota > Metazoa > Chordata > Mammalia > Rodentia > Cricetidae > Onychomys > Onychomys torridus. The sequence continues at coordinate 69,347,744 of NC_050451.1, read as the reverse complement.
ACATGGGGGTTTGAGAGAGGTTGAAAGGGAGATTAAAAACAACACACACTTTGTTGTATATGCATTTATGAAACTGTCAAAAAATTTTAAAGAATTTTGAAACATTGCCAAGAGTTATCTATAGAACAGAAGAACCCATGTCAAGTAGCACCCTCAGGGGCCCACTAACATGGACATCCTTCTACCAACCATGTCAACGATCCTGATGTTTACTGATGCATGTACTGCTGCGGTACCTAAAGTAAGTCACACAGTAAGAACCATTTCCTTTTTTTCCCCTTTGTCTTCTATTTTAAAGATGTATAAAGTGAGGAAATGAAGGCTGATTAATTTTAGGAAAAGCTTATGTGTACATTTAGAGAAGAGATACTTCATCTTCTTAGACTAGATAATTATTTTATTATTTTGTCCCAAGAGACAGCTCTTTGACTAAAGCTGAAACAAGTCAAAATTGAAAGGGAAGCAAATTTTTGATCATGTGGTAAATTAAACCAATTCTGAAGCCATCTTGCTTAGTTTGAGTACTACTGCACACACACACACACACACACACACACACACACACACACACACACACACAGAGAGAGAGAGAGAGAGAGAGAGAGAGAGAGAGAGAGAGAAATTGGCATATGTATTTTATTGATAAAATTGCTTGAGTTATTATGTGTCAGACCATTTAACTGAAAACCTCTGCTGTCTGAAAGATAATTCTGTGGTGAGGTGAACATTCCATGTACACAAAAACTAGCAGCCAGAGCCACACATAGTGGTAAATATTAACAATTGGTCTGTAGCTGAATATTTAAATAATCCCCATGCTATACAAAACAGATATACAGTACATTACAAAAAAAAACCAAACAAACAAACAAACAAACAAACAAACATGACCATGCAGTCCACCTTAGGTTGTTAGTCACCTCAGGCAATAAAGATGTCTGGGAAAACCGCAATTCTCAGATAACTCCACAAATAAGGATACATGGAATATTCTTGAATTCTGGGGTGCAAAAGCTAGGATGACAGGGTTGGGGGTTTAGCTCAGTGGTAGAGTGCTTGTTTACCAAGTGCAAGGCCCTGGGCTCGATCCTCAGCTCCACCAAAAAAAAAAAGCTTGGATGACTGTACAATTGAGTAAATACTAATATTCTAAATAGTGTCGTGACTGGCATTTCCCTGAACACTGAATAAAGCAACTTAATTTGGAAAAATCTGTAAGAGAGCTTGGTTGATCTTACATTGACTAACAAAAACAGTAGAAGATGGGTTGAAAGAATTTGGATCAAGTGCCCACCACACCCATACTGATTGTGGTATCTACCTATAATTTCATTGATGGGTCTCACAGACATTAAAAACAATGGATATTACTGTCTTACACTTCGAATTTGCTTTCTCCCATGTAAGATATGCCCTGCTGGAGTACACAGTGGACCAAAGCCCTTAAGGCCATGCCAGTGCTATGACACTGGGGAAGCCCTGGAGACAGTGGAGACATTTCCCTGCCATCTTCCCACGTAGCCTCAAACTCCTGTGCCTTTTCTGTTAGTGTTGTCTGTCTCTGCTCAGGAAACAATCCTAAAAATCTTAGGTCTTTGCTATGTCTCACTCATACTATTTTACTGAAACTGATGTCTTCTGTAAATTCAAGAACTGAATCTTTCTTTTCCTCAAAATTCCAAAAGCATTGCCCCAACTAAAACATCAGCTGCTACCAAAATCTACAAACACCACGTTATCTGTGTGACCTTGGTGTGCACTTATGTTTAGTCACATACTTTTTGTGACAAAATGATTATCAGTTGTGGAGTAGAGAAGTGTTTTAAAAACATTTAACTTACTGAAGTCTCCAAGATCTATTTCAAAGGCTAAAGCATGAGAGGGTGAGTCCTGCTTTGTGCTTTCAGTTATTTGCAAAGGACCTCAAATTAAAGTATCTTACCTGCAATTCTGAATGGTAACCTCAGTAATAAGGAAATTAGATGGGTTGTAGGTAGTGAGGGGCATCCCAAAAGACATTTCATGATGTAAACTGGGAGGCTCAGTGATTTTATTAAATAAATGCTAAAACAAAAATTTAAACTGAGTAGCCCACAAGCTTTCCACAGCAGGGCATGTGGTGTTTTCCTGTCTATAGCATAACTTAACACACACACAAACCAAATATCGGCAGTTCAACTTAAGGAGTGGCAGCGTTTCTGAATTAAACTAAGCCCTCTCTTTCTTTGTAGAAACCACATGGCATAAACTTGGAATAAAATGTGCCACAGACTGAGTTTATAATCTACCACATCTTTGGTGCCTTAGCTAATGAGTACTGTGTAATCCTTTACAAAATGGTTCAAAGAAAGCAATACTAATATTGCTGCTGAGAAAAGTATTTTAATTTGCCCAGAAAATTGTTGGAGCATTTAGAGAGATGATGAGCAAATATTTAGGCTGGGAAGAGATCTGCCAAGGTAAAGGTCTTGTACTGAAAAGGGCATCAAAATTTCTGTCCAGAATGCAGTGCCTTGCCAAATGACAGGATCAAAAGGGAAGGGTTATGTAAAACATAGCAAAAGGTTTATGATTAGTTCTCAGAGGATGCAGGAAAGACTGAGAGAGAAGAAAATGCATGCCCTAGCATCCGAATGTAAATAAAAATTTAAAAATCTGGGCTTACTCCATAATACCCACTTTACGAAATATAAATATATAACATGAATGAATAATTTAATAGAGTGAGACAAGAGAGGATAGAAGCTGCCTGGAGAGGTAAATTCCAAGATTCAGCTAAGTGTTCTTTCCAGACTATTCTCTTTGGAAGTATTTTCTGCCAAAAAATATGCTCCCAGGCTCACCTCAGGAGAGGCATTGACATGCTGAAAGCTTTTACCTAAACCAATAAATGAAATTCCCTGATTAGCTCCAAGCCCTGCAGACTTGGTAACTTTCCCTATTAATTAACAAAGAGAGAAGGAAAAGGAAGTAGAAGGCAAAGCAGAGAAGTGTAAACCCAGGAGTGTTGCCATGAAACCCTCAGATTACAATATTCAAAGAAAAAAAAATGATTTAGAGCCAATTTTCTTGTATGCTTTGTTGAGACTCATAGAATTTTGTTTTAAAGAATATATTATTGCTGATCAATGACCTGTATAATATATGTGATATGTATGTGCGTGCGTGCGTGTGTGTGTGTGTGTGTGTGTGTGTGTGTGTGTGTGTGTGTGTGTGTGTGTGTGTGTGTGTGTGTGTGTGTGTGTGTGTGTGTGTGTGTGTGTGTGGGCTTGCTTATGAATATGTTTCCAGTACAATCTTTTACACATATACATTCATAATACTGATAAGTATTAATATTTATGACACATTTGTAAATTCTATTTAGGGAAATGTTAGAGTTTTACTTCGAAAATTGTGATGCAGAGACTTCTAGGAGATTACAAACATATTTCCTTATATAAATCATTCAGATACACATGTGCTGGTAAGATGAAAAGAGACCAAAACAACCTCCCTTTCTGCTCAGAAATTAATGTGATATCTGGATTTTAAAGATACAGAGGGATAGGTGGCATTGAAATGCTTATTAACTGAACCAGAAATCTCAGACCCAGGTAATTTTCCCTCTATAAACAACTGATCTATTTGGATAGGAAAATGTCACATCGAAGCACAAAAACACCTGGAGTGGGGATAGAGGGAAGATTGGCTGCAGGGATTTTACATGAATTTCAAAGAAACAAATCAGCCCTTGGCAAGAGCCACAGTGGAGAGTATAATATAAATATGCTGAGGTGATACTCTAGAGTGGAGATGTTGAAACCAACACTATCTGAATCTAATCTGTTTTCAGTATCAACCATGTTTGTTTTCTGTTTCTCTCTGTAGAATTAAAACAGCAAATCTGACCTACTCTAATTACACACATACACACACACATACACACACACAAACACACACACACACACACACAATCACACAAGCACAAACAAACATACATACCTTCTGGGAAGGTTTACAAATAGTATTTCATAAGAATTACCGAACTAATTCTCCTAGGGATCAGAAATTAAACTACACCTTCTGATTCTCATATAAATCTATGCATCTATCAAAATTTATATAATAATTAGGAATGATATCTAGGTAAATATTTACTGAATATAACACCTAAGTAGAGGGGTAAAATAAATATATAAAATTAGTTGGCTATCATTAGGATGAAGCAAAGTTACTTTCTTCATAAAGGAGCAAAATGACCTAAATCCACACGTGTTTAATATAAAACAAAAGATAAATGTGAGAATTTAAGACAAAAGTTTTGGTTGTCCCAGTAAAGAGAATTGGAAAATCTGAGTGATTACCAGAGTGGCCCCTGCAGCAATGAAATTAGAGGTGTTGAATTCTCAATACAAGGTAACAAATATACTGCAACAAGTGTCTTCCATTTAACAACCCATTCTTCTATTTGTTACATACTTACTGAGCAAGTTATACTTGAGAAATAGTAGACGTGTTAGGGCTCAAAATCTAAAGTGAAATTTCTCCCTTCACATAATCACATAATCTAGGGGAGAAGAAGGACTTTAAACTAAGGATAAACAGTTATCTGGTTACATCTATGAGAAATACTGGAGATGTTGATACATATTTGAATTTGTATAACTACAGTTGAAAGGAAGGTAGATTAGGACTGTGGTGATATTATGTTCTCCAATATATTGTACACCTTAATGAACTTATCTGGGGTCAGAGAACAGAACAGCTACTAGACAGACATAGAGGCCAGAAAATGGTGGCACACACACCTATAATCCTAGCATTCAGGAGGCACAGATCTGTCTGGATCGCTGTGAGTTCAAAACCATACTGGAAACAGCCAGGCATGGTGACACATGCCTTTAGTCCCAGGAAGTGAATGCAAGAAGCAGAAAGTTACATAAGGAGTGAGGACCAGGAACTAGGCTGGTTAAGCTTTTAGACTTTTGAGCAGCAGTTCAGCTGAGATCCCTTTGGACATAGAAGCTTCCAGTTTGAGGAAACAGGATCAGCTGAGAAGTTAGCAAGGTGAGGTTACCTGTGGCCTGTTCTGTTTCTCTGATGTTTCAGCATTCACCCCAATATCTGGCTCCTGTGTTTTTTATTAATAAGACCTTCTAATAACTCATGCTACTTAGGACAAATAGTATCTGTTCACACATAACAAATTTCCTTTCATGTAAATATCCAGCTAATTCCATATTTATCTGAAATTCGACTTTTAGAAGTTTTAAGATTTTACAGGATAGCATTTGGATACTTTGTTTTAAATGATCTGCACTAATTCTAGTTGTAGGAGTTGATAAAGATAGCCCAGTAGGATGAAATGTCAACAGCTGTCTTAAATGAAATAAGACACGCTAATCAAGCAGGTATGTGTGTGTTAATAGCAATGAAATTAAAGATGGTGTTAAAAACCTATAAAAAGAGAACAGTCATTTTGGATTTTTAATGGAAATTACATAATCAAGTGAGTGGTGACACAATTTTCTGACTTTCTCGAAATAGGTATTCACAAAGAGCTTTAGAGGGGTCTCATAAATTAGTGGCAATTTTTTAACAGATAATCGTTATGATCATCTTCAGCCACTTCTCAAATGTATAACTGCATGAAATGCCTGGCTGAATGCAGTGTAAAGCAAAATTAAGACTGCTGCACCTGTTCCATCTAACATGCATTATAATTTGCAGATATTGCTAGTGTGTTCCACATATCCTATGAATCAGCACGTAGAATTTGTCTTTAAGACCTAAGACATTACATCTTTGAATCACAGGACTAATAACCATGCACCTCCCTTTTAACCATTCCTATAAGGCCATCAAAAAGTCTCTGAAGAGGCCATAATGTGAAACAAAAGCTTAAAACTACATTATGCATAACAGCTGGTGTTGGGACTTACTTCTCAGAATTTTTCTTACTAAGCAAACATGTGTTTGGCTTCAAGGCTAAAGGTATTTCCATTTGTAAATGCTAAACAACAAGCAGCCACTTTTTTAGAACACTACCTTTTGGCTCCCATGATATGTTCAAATAAATCTCTGTTTACTGATGGCTAACAAAGACCTATTAAGGATTTCTCCAATATAAGCATCCTGCCAAAGTCAGATATCACCAAAAATCAGTGTGGTTTTTGGTGTTACCACCAACTTTAACTAATACTAGGTTTCAGACATTTGTAATATAAATTAAAGTGTTTTAGAAATACTTAAATTTGATTGACATTATGAAAAAAAATTAGCTGTATTAAAACAAAACTACCTAAATACTTAGCTTACAATTTACAAAAAAAAAAAAAAAAGTGTTAACAATCTATTGTATTCTTTTATTTGGGGTTGAGTTTTATTTACACAATATTCATATTTTTAAGCCTTAGCCCCTGTTGTGTAATAGAGACCATGATTTATAAAGGTAACTGAGATGAGCATCACAATGATGAAGGTTTAAGGGTCAAAAGAGGTGTGTGCACCGAGAAAAATCTGGTCAGGATAAAACCTAGGGTTTCTATTGTCAAAGCAGGACAAGTGAGATGAGCAAAAACAAACCATGTCAGCACCTTGGTCTTGGATTTCTAATTCTCCAGAACTGTGAAAATGCACATTTCTGCTGTTCTAGTGACTTATTATGTATTTTGTTATAGTCCCCTAATAAATGAATTAATTCCCCAAATGATAAACATTACTATGTGCTATGTTTAGTGTCATTATTCTAATTGACACATGCAAAAAAAAAAAAAAATGATGGTGAGCTAAATATTCCAACTCACAGAGTCAGTTAATGCCAACAGTAGTGTTCTTTGCAGTTTGGATCAAATGTTATGCATATCTGGAATCCTAGCATCCAGGAAGCTATAACAGATGGTTGCTGCAAATTTCAACACAGTCTGGACCACATTATGAGTTCAAAGCATGCCTGTGATACAAAGCAAAATCCAGGTAGAAACAAAAACGAAAAAGAAAATAGTGTATGTGGAGGTATGGCAGTGAGCATATCTGCTTTTCAAGAAATGAACCAAAGCCATGTGGTGATGGCACATGCCTTTAATCTCAGCAATCAAGAGGCAGAAGCAAGCACATCCCTGTGAGTTTTGGGTCAGCCTGGTCTACAAAGTGAGTTCCAGGAAAGCCAAGGCTACACAGAGAAACCCTGTCTAGAAAAAACAAAACAAACAAACAAAACAACAACAACAACAACAAATCATAAATGAACCAAATAAACACAAAACATATTAGTTCTATCACAAAGCACCCTATAACTAACTAATTTATCCGTAAGTTAATGTTAGTTTTGTAATTCAATAACTAAAGAATGCTAATTCTTGTAAACAAGCCTAATTTATATGATGTTCTTTAAAATAAGATGAGAAATACAAATAAAAGAAGACAAGACTAGAAAATCAAGGATTTCTATATAGTATCTTATTTTATAGAGTACTTTATAGGGATATATTTATATCTGTTTCTTGTATTTATTATTCTGTTTTTAAATTTCTTAGCTCTACAATAAATATACATAAGTTATATTTTTCAAGGGATTTTTAAAATCTGAAGCAGTAAATATTTAGGAGGCCCTACACCGAGCTATGGTTGTATATGTACATACACATCTCTTTATAAACCAATTACATAAGCTATTAGGAGGCTATTCTTACTGTTGTAAGAGAATGAAGAAGACACTGTCATTCTTTTTAAAAGATTTTTATTGCATGCATATATACATAAATATTGATGAATGTAACCTTTTCAGTCTACATATTTAAAGAAAGCAGGGATTGGTATATAGGCAGGTTTGGAGTGAGGAAATGGAAGGGAAAATGTTATTAAATTATAATTTCAAATAAATCAAAATTTTTATTAATTCATTAATTTAAAAAATTGTGTATATATGTTTGTCTGCTTATCTCTAGGTACTATACACCACATACAGGCAGTGCCTGCCTAGGTCTGTGTGAAGAGGGTATTTGATTCCCTGGAACTGATGTGGTTGCTGGGAGCTGAACCATGCCCTCTGAAAGTGCTCTTACACACTGAGCCATCTCTCTAGCTCTGTGAAATTATAATATACACTGATTGCAGATATTATTGCAGCAATTAAACACCAAGGCTATCTAAATGCATGTTTTATTTATTTTCTGAGTCCTTTTCTGTTCGCAATTACTTTTATCTAATAATGCATGGATTTGTTATTATTGTAAGTAATACTAGAATGTTGACAAAAAGCTTAACCTTGATGTTTTCAGTCTATGTGAGCATATTCAGATCGTGGGAGCTAGATGTTCCAAGTGGTAGGAAAAACAGACGTCAACATGAACTCTTTAACATTCCACTTGACACTTTCTTTTTTTTTCTGACATAAATGAATCTTTATTACTATGAGAGTGAATAATGCAACCATTTTAAAACATTTTAGTCTGATTATGCATATAATGGTCAGCCTTGACAAAAGTAATTTGGATTGTCTATTACTTTACATAAAATTAAGTACATTGCTTAAAGCATTTGCAGTGTAGATAAACTATTTCTTTTGGTTGGTCCCAATAGCTAGCTATCAGAGGTTGTTTTACAACTTAGGTTCTATACACAAAATAGGAAGACACACTAATTTTTCTACGCCTACACACAGTATAAATAAGGAGGACAAATGCTTTCCATTAACACCTCACTAGATGGGGGATACTTACCTCTAAAGAGAAATAAAGACAGAAAGCTATGGATTGTTTATCTCAACACCTCCACTCTTCTGGAGTCTCTCAAAGGACTTGCAACGAGAAAATTACATCTTTGTGATTTGAGCCTCACACCACTTCTCTTTGGGTGAAGGGATGCAGACTGTTGCCTATGTGCACACTCGATTCTTTAAAACAAAGCTCAGCATGCTAGACTACATGACTGAATAATTCCATAATAATCATCTACACATAAATCTGGGTACATTTTTATAGCTAAGGAAATAAACTAGTAACTAAAATCAATTTCCTATTTTTCCTTGGCTCCCACTTAGACTCTCTTCTGCAGTTCCTTTGCAAATGAGTGTGTCCTGATGATTTGAGTTGAATTCTAATAATTATATGGCCACAGAATTGAATTTTCATCAGTGGAATATACTGTTGCCTGAAGGTCTGGGTCACATAATTCTCCTATGTCCACTAAGCATGATAACCCCTTCCCAGTGTCCATGGAAATAATTTTAGAAACAGGCATAGAAAGCATTGTTCAACAAGCCACAGCTTCCACCAGTCAGCAATCCCCAAATAATATATTACTAAAATAAACAAGAAATGAACTATTTTATGTATTTCATTGTCATCTTTATGAACTATTTGAGTCAATATTTACTTTGGGGGTTGTTTTCATTGTGTTCATTTAAGCAGCATTTGTAGGAACTTCTGAAACTACATAAAAATGTCTCTTTAAGCTGGGCAGTGGTGGCACACACCTTTAATCCCAGCACTCGGGAGGCAGAGCCAGGTGATCTCTGTGAGGTGAAGGCCAGCCTGGGCTACCAAGTGAGTCCCAGGAAAGGCGCAAAGCTACACAGAAAAACCCTGTCTCAAAAAAACAAAAACAAACACAAACAAACAAACAAAAAGTCTATTTAATGGCCACAGAGTAAATGATTTTAGCTATCTCTTTTTTATGAAATTGTCATTAATAAATATGTAACTGATAGATCCACAAACTGAGCAAAATCCTATGGAAAATATACATAAACACCCTACATGAAATCTAGAGCCATAATCTCCAAATGGTTTTGTCTGTTTCCACTGATTTTATAAAGGAATAATATAGTAACACTGATTCTGATTATCTTAGCTAATATCTTAGGAGCTAGCATGCAATGACAGGGCTCATACACTTATATTTTTCAAAAACACACTTTATAAACTTGAATTTGGAAGTGTTTGGTCAAAGGAAAACTCTGAAAATAAAAATTTGTTATATTTTGTAATGTAACAATTAGTTCATACTAGGAATACGGGAATTGGGAGAACTACCACTTCCTTGTCAGTTCCTTGTTATCATTTCTATCTGAAGCCACTTGCTTATTTTGTTAGGTGACTTCACTGCATAAAATTGTGTAATCCATAAATCCACTCAAATGATTATATCTGAACTCTAGTGGGTAGCAAAACAATGAGATAAAAGTGAATGAGTAAGTGTGATAATGTCAATCATTCTTCATTTTAAAAAAAAATCCACTTCCCACAGGATCCTTATGCTACTATGTGACAGGTGACTGTCTTACCTAGGAAGCTTTGAATACGGCAGAGGTTATCAATATATTCATAGTCAAGCTTAATTTGCTTCACAGATTTTAGAGACAAAAGGATTTGAATAGCTTAGTATTCTCTTACTGTGAACATTTGGATGACCCATCCTCCACCAGTCTAGAGTCCTAGTTTCTTTAGCTATTTGGCACCTGAGCAAACTAACAAAAATAAAAACAAAAGGAGGTGTCAGCTTAATTCCTTTTCAGTTCTGTGTTGTCAACCATGCAACTTTCCGTCTCAGAAATGGTTCTTATACCTACTTCAATTCTCTGTTCCCAAATCTCCAGCCCCATTACTCCCTTCTCTTTCTCTACCTGATTTCTAAAACAGTCCAGGGCAACAGCTAAGCATAGATGTCAAACCCTCCACATCAAAATGACCTGGAGTCCCATTCTGACGTCTGTCTGAAACCACTCCATTCCTTCCTAACTTTATCTTTCAGAGAGATATATAATCACAACAAATATATCTCAGAACTTTGGTGTTTTTAGAGTCAGGCTGAGTGCAGTGAGCAGGGCTTTGTATGTAGTAATAATATAAGGAAAAGGCCTTGAATTTTGTAGGGAAGGAGGGAGTGGACATGTGGACCTGGGAGGGTTTGAGGGTAAAGGTGTTAGAGGGAGAAAAAGGAAGGACTGTGGTGGTACTGGGTTCCCCAAAATATTGTGTGACCCTAATAAACTTATCTGGGGTCAGAGACAGAACAGCCACAATATTAAACATGAGAATAAGCAGTGGTAGCACACGCCTTTAATCCCAGCATTCCAGAGGCAGAAATCCATCTGTTCAAGGATACAGCCAAGCATGGTGACTCACGCCTTTAATCCCAGGGAGTGGTGGTAGAAAGCAGAAAGGTGTATAAGGCGTGAGGACCAGAAACTAGAAGCATTTAGCTGGTTAAGCTTTTAGGCTTCTAGCAGCAGTTCAGCTGAGACCTATTCAGATGGGGACTCAGAGGCTTCCAGTCTGAAGAAGCAGGATCAGCTGAGGAACTGGCGAGATGAGGTGGCTATGGCTTGTTCTGCTTCTCTGATCTTCCAGCGTTCACCCCAATAACTGGCCTCAGGTTTGATTTTATTGATAAGACCATTTAAGATTCCTGCTACAAAGAATGGATGATGCAATTATTTTAATTCAGATAAAATATTAAGAGGGAAAGGAAGAAACCTAAGTACTTTATCACCAGAGAGTCTCAACTTGACAGTCACTTTCTTTCAATACACAGCAAGAAGATGGTCAGTTGGCAGCATTTTACAGATCAGCACTAAGGATATATGTTATTCTTTGTCCCAGAGAATGTCCACCTTAACTATAAGGGATCATGAAGAATGTATTTAATCTAGGAATTCAAAAACAAAGAAGAAGCTTTTGGAAAACAATAACATTCAGCAGACAGCTGAAATGTCTCTTTTTCCTTTCCAGGCCTGTAATTAATTGCATTCTCAAAACAACAGGAGACAATTTCCTTTAAAGATAAGTGAGTTTCACACTGTTGCTGCAAACTCCACAATAATGTCCCATTTTATTTGTCGTAAAGACAAAGTCTTTACCATGCCCTGCTGCCTCACTATATCATTGTCCTCATCTCCAGCTGTCTCACTTAATCTGTTCTATCCACAAAGGCTGCTTAAATGACCTCACATAGGACTGGCAAAACAAACTAGCCTTATGGTATTTGTACTAGCTTGTTCACTCTGTCTTAAATTCCAATTTTTGTTTAAAAATGAACATGACTAAATAGATATTTCCTTTAGTTTGTTGTTCTCATATCACCATTCCACACACTTGGGAGACAACACATACATAAATCAAGCTGTAGCTGGCTAGTATTCATGGTGTAGGAAAGTACTACTCAGGCTAGTGGGGTTCAAAGGGTATTGCCAGGCTTACCCAGTTGTGGATTCAGACTCGTGTAATGAATCTGCCATGCAAGTCAGTTCTGCTGACACAATAATTGAACAGTTTGGGGATGACAATGGTGGTGGTAGCAAACCCCTTTCTGATTGGAACTGAGGGCCATTCCACAAGAAGAAATATATACCTGGTACCATAAACCTAGGCAAGAATCTATGACTGGGAGTCCAAGGCCCTAGAGCAGAAGTTCTTAGTGCTATTAAACTGAACAAGTATGTAGGAAAACTGCCTTCTAACTCTTTATATGTTTATCTTAGATAATGAGCACTTCTGACTACCTTGGCCACAGAAGATTCTTTCTGCAGTGGGCAAGGGCTAATACAGAGACTTAAAGCTGGCCAAACTGTTGTGAGTAAATGACTGTTAAGTGCTCAGCCATCAGTGTGACATGTATATATATATATCACTTGCTTCAAGACTCATGGGGTATCATAGAAAGGAAACAGAAAGATTAAAGGACTTGATGGTAGAAAGGTGCTCTGTGAAATACTGTTGTCTGGATATGCCAATGTGATATAATCATGAACACACAACAGAGAAGCTAGCAGCTATGGCTCTCTGCACAACACCCCTGCTATCATGTGAGTGCACACGCGCACACAAACACACACAATGAATGTTAGAAAGGAACTATTTGGAAAAAAGAAAAAATGGAAGAAAAGAGATAAGATGTGTAATGGGTGAATATATGAACTTATTCTAAAATAAATAAAAAATTAAAACTCATGCATGTTATTTCTTCAAAACTCTTTGTAAATACTACATTATAATACTTGCAAGCATAGAGAGAACAAGCATGCAAATGTAGTTTATATCGACCAGAATGTATATATCTGTATATCTAGTAAATACATGTACTTAACTGAGTCTTACAAGCAGGCAGTCATTTGTGCATTTGTCTTCCTTAACCCTGTCATATGCTAAAGATATCCAGACTTTGGAGTCAGTAGGTATTATTTCCTTTTTAGTAAGTTGGTTCTACTCGTTCTAATTGCACATCTGCAAACTATCTTCATAGATCTGGCATATTGTTTCAACAATGCTGTTCTTACATTTGCAATGAAGGAGTATGAGCAGAAGCAATAAGGAGTTTAGATCATTTTTAACAAAGCTCACCCGTGACTCTTTGTCTCCTTTGTACCACTGGATGAGAAACAATGGACGTGGATCACAGAGCCTTGTTATATTTCATAGCTCACATGCCCTTTGGAAGGTGATTTAAGAAAATAAGTATCTTAATTTGTTTTATAGTCTCTTTATTGTAGCAGATGAACTGTTAGCAGAAATATCATGAAGCTCATGTACAAGGTAACAGAATGGAATTTATATAAAGTCCATGTACTCATGTTGTTTCTCACCAACAACCAACTCAAAGACATCTGCACATGGTACTTCCTTTATCACAAATGGCTCACTTTAAGGTAGAAAAGATAATTTTACTTAAAATACTTTCCTTGTTATACTTTCAAACAACATAGGAAACTACATACTGGTATGTTTTATGAGAACACAGAAAAATTTATATTTTTTATGATTGTTCATCTTTATTTTAGAACAATTTGATGTGAATTATTTTCCTTTGTATGGGGTAGGTAGGCATGATTAAATTTGTCTTGTTCTAGAAATGCACAGCTTCATTTATTTCCTGAACTCTGCCTATAATGATTTGCATTCTATTGTTCCTGCAGTTAGCTGACACTTACCCTAATATAATCATGTCCCTCTAGTTTTGTTCTATTTCTCTTCTTACCTCCTCTTAATTACCCCTTTTGTACCTCTAGTCTATGGTCTCTGTGTCTCTAATACATAAAGGTACCAGTTTCACAACCCCCAAGGCTTGTCAAGTTAAAGATTAATGAGCAGAGCATACCCAGAGGCTTTGGAAAGGTTAAGCATAATTACAAATGGGTATTTTATGCAATGCTGGAGATGTGCAAGCTGTTTTTAAAAAAGGACAAGGAAAAAAGTAATGAAACTTAGAGGATCCATGTCAACTATTGTATCTCAGGGAAAAAGTTATCCTTTAAAGGGGAAATTAACATGCTAAGAGAAAAATGATGCTAAATTCTCTTTGGTTTTATTCACAATTAGAACAAATAATAAGCATTAGGTACAATCAGAACTCATATTGCCTTGACCTTTAATTTCTTTTCTTTTCTTTTTATTAAGAGGTTTGCTATTCATTTTACATATCAACCACAGATTCCCCTGTCCTCCCTCCTCCCACCCCCCAGCCTTCCCCCCAACCCACCCCCCATTCCTACCTCCTCCAAGGCAAGGTCTCCCATGGGGAGTCAGCAGAGCCTGGTACATTCAGTTGAGGGAGGTCCAAGCCCCTCCTCCCTGCACCAAGGCTGGGCAAACTGTCTCAGCATAGGCCCTAGGTTCCAACAACTGTCTCACTTATCCAGAGGGCCAAGTCCAGTTTATTGGATTACAGGTCATGTGTTTCCAAGAGTTTGGCTAATTGTCTCTGTAATTTTTCCAATTGTGGTCTCGATAACTATTGCTCCTATGATACCTCTTCTCTCTCATCCATTGGGCTCCTGGAGCTCTGCCTGTGGTTTGGCCATGGATCTCTGCATCTGCTTCCATCAGTTACCGGATGAGGGCTCTATCATGACAGTTAGGGTGCTCAGCCACCCAATCACTAGAGTAGATCAGCTCAGGCACCCTCTCAACCATTGCCAGTAGTCTATAGCAGAGACCTCTTTAGCACTCTGATTCTTCCTATTCCCATAGTGTCTTCATTTATTGTGGTGTCTCTTTCCTTGTTCTCCCATTCCATTCCTGATCCAGCTAGGACCTCCTGCTCCCCTAAGCTCTCTTCCCCCCAACCCTTGCCCTCCATTACCCCCCTGTAACCCCCCAGTTTGCTCATGTAGATCTCATCCATTTCTCTGTCCCTGGGCAATCCCTGTGTCTTTCCTAGGGTCCTCTTTACTAACTAGCCTCCCTGGAGCTGTGAGTTGCAGTCTGGTTATCCTTTGCTTTACAACTAGTATCCACTTATGGGTGAGTACATACCATGTTTGTGTTTCTGAGTCTGGGTTACCTCACTTAGGATGATATTTTCTAGTTCTGTCCGTTTGCCTGCAAACCTCATGCTGTCTTTATTTTTGTCTGCTGAGTAGTACTCCATTGTGTATATATACCACATTTTATTTATCCATTCTTCAGTTGAAGGGCATCTAGGTTGTTTCCAGGTTCTGGCTACTACAAATAATGCTGCTATGAACATAGTTGAGCATGTGTCCTTGTGGTATGATTGAGCATTCCTTGAGTATATGCCCAAGAGTGGTGTAGCTGGGTCTTGAGGAAGATGACTGATTCCCAATTTTCTGACAAAGTGCCATACTGACTTCCAAAGTGGCTGTACCACTTTGCATTCCTACCAACAGTGTAGGAATGTTCCCTTTGCTCCACATCCTCTCCCACATAAGCTGTCTTCAGTGGCTTTTGATCTTAGCCATTCTGACAGGTGTAAGATGGCATCTCAGAAAAAAAGTAATGAAACTTAGGGGATCCATGTCAACTATTGTATCTCAGGGAAAAAGTCATCCTTTAAAGGGGAAATTAACATGCTAAGAGAAAAATGTTGCTAAATCCTCTTTTGTTTTATTCATAGTTAGAATATACACATTAGCAAATAATAAGCATTAGGTATAATCATTACCCATATTGCCTTGACTTTTATTTAATTTTTATCTATCTATCTATCTATCTATCTATCTATCTATCTATCTATTTTGGTTTTTTGAGACAGCATTTACATGTGTAGTTTTGGTGCTTGTCCTGGATCTTGCTCTGTCCTTGAACTCACAGAGCCACCTGGCTCTGCCTTCCAAGTACTGGGATTAAAGGCATGTACCACCACTACCCAACCTTTAATTTTACTTGAATTTCTTCATTATTAAAAGTGCTTTGTATACTTAAAGTATATATATATATATATATATATATATATGGTTAGAAATGAACACAGCAGCTAAACATAACTGTAGAAAAGTAGACCACATGCAAGGAAGACCACATGTAAAGGTTGCCTTTCCAGTAAAACGTAACATGAAGCTTCTGTAGATGTTCAGTTACACAGTTGCTGTAAAATATAAGTTGAACATCTGGCCATCTAAGCACCATGGGGCTGGCATTAGGATTATAGTAATTAAAAGAAATTCATCCAGTGTTTTTCTAATTATAAAGTGTTAAAATGTTAATGTATAAAAGTAAAAAAGTTGTTGACGTAATTGGAGGTGCTTTTTCTCAAAATGTTTCAGAATTAGAGAATATGCTTGAATTAACTTTTCTCAAAATTAAAAAAAAATATTGCTAAATGATGTATTGAGTTGTTCTTTTTTTTTTAAGAAAAAGATTAGTAATGCAGAGAGTTAATATTTTTCTTACAATGTACTGTTCATTGTCAGGCATAATTTCTCTCTTGTTGAGAAAGCCTAAGTCAAATTGGAGAACGGCTTACTCCTGCAAAAGTGTGGGAGCTATTACAGCACCCCTAGTTTTATTATACCATGATGGTCATTGTTGTGGCTCATAGAATTCATAGCTAATTAGGACTCTTGGTTTCTTCCCTCCTTTAAAAAAATGCTTTGTTCCTTCTGTACCATGAAAGATAGTCTGCAGAAAGGAAGTTTTCAGATCCGAACAAGCTCGGAACCTCTGAATCCTGCATCCAAATTATATGGTCTCTTCAGTCATAGGAAGTGACATTCAGTTCTGGTAGGCAATTAAGAACAACAGCAATAGCCTATATTTTTGGAACCTCTAGGAAAACTATGAGCAATAACTGAAAATGGAGCTTTTCTAGCCCGATATTAGTTTTTTTGTTACATAGGATCTTTAGGAGAGCATTATCAACACAAAGAGAAAATTCGCATATGTACTATATTGTATGTACAGACTTTGGAAACTTAGTCAACTACCTGGGGGTAAATGAAGTCATAGATCTTGGAAGAGAACTTACAACTGCCCTTTACTAAACCAGTGTATTCCAACTACATTCCAAATATATATCTTTATACCCACAGGCATGTATAGCTCTCACCCCTCCTTGAAGAAATGTCTCCTTACAGCACAAGGAGACCATGATAAAAACCACAGCTGATTAAAATGAAGAGAACAGTGGACTGTGTTCTGTCCAGACCAACTAACACATCTACAACAAAACTCCGACACCTAGGATTCAGGGGTCATAGTGAAGGGTGGAGGGGCATAGGCGTATAACAAACAGAGGAATAGGAAGTAGAAGTGTGCTGAAATTTTTGTCTCCTAAGAATGTAGGAAAATTACATTTATGAAGTCTCCACAACATGGATATCTAAAGAAGACCTGAACGAAGATAACACTGATAGGATGAAAACGGGGATTCAATTACAGACAAAGGACCACAGGCAACTAGGAATGGTGAGAATGGGAAGAAGAGTCTTATCCCAGGAAAGAGACACCAAATGGGTTATCCAATATGAATGGTTTAGCCCTGAAATCATATAAGTACAAGTAACATGTGGGATAAGCAGGTTGTATTTATATGTTTAGAAATCAATCTATCTATCCAGACAGACAGACAGATGATAGATAGATAGATAGATAGATAGATAGATAGATAGATAGATAGATAGATAGATAGGTGTGTGTGAGTGTGAATGCAGGTGTGTGTGTGTGTGTGTGTGTGTGTGTGTGTAGCAAAAATAAAGAAATAAAGTCCATTAGTTTTAGAGATAGCTAGGATGTATAGGGAAAAATTTGGAAGGAAGAAGGAAAAGGAAGGTGGGAAATTATATAATTATATTTTAAATAAAAAAATACTTTAAAAGCCATTATTCATGCATATACTAAGAGCAGAACCTTTGCTTGTCTACATAATTACCCCATTGGCTCCATTTAGTGATTTTGCAATGGTCTTTTCTTATACATTTTTCCCATCAATGATTTCTATTAACATATATACGTGAAGTTTGTTCATCTAGTTTAAAAAAATATGCATATATGTGTGTCTGTATGTATGTGTGTATGTGCATCTCCTTATGTCTACATTTATATCTATATATGTATGTAACAAAATTTCTTGATACATTTGTTCATCTTTGTTTCTCTTGATCACTTCTAAATTCACTTCAGTTAGGTTTTCAAGTCACTTGACTATTGTTGAGGTTTCCAATGGTGTTCTTTCATCCACTGTGCAACCCCAGTAGTCCTCTTCATTAGGTTAGCATCAGCATTTGCCATATTACTCTTTCTAAATACATTTCCTTCAGTTGGTATCCAAGACAACCAAGAATAAGTGGTGTTCCACCTGCCTTTCTAGTTGTTCCTTTTTATTCTTTGAGCTATCTCTTTGTCTTCTCAAATTTTAATTCTCTTGGAATTGCTTAAAAGCATTTGAATGATTTCTTTAGAAAAAGAAAGAAAGAAAAGAAAAAATAACTCTATACCTTGGCTAATGAGTATAGCCTCATTCCTTGAAACATCACATACACAGAAATAACATAGCAAGGAAATTTACTCTTGATAAATATCCATATTCTTCCTCACATAATCCAGGCCCCTTGTACTTAAAGGGACACATGGGCCTCTACACCACTAACAGGCATCATCTAGCTCTCCTAGGCAAACTTTAAGAATTGGGATGAGACAACTGGCTCTCCATCTGACATACTGCAAAAGTCAGGGCTTTATTTTGACACAATATGGTCCTGAGGTGGAACTGACATCTAGGTCAATGCCAAGAAATAAGCTGGTGGTAGAGGTGTTTTCCATGCAGAATATACCTGTGAACTTATGCTTCAAGTGTTAAACCAGCAAAAGTTTCCTATAAAATTGCAATTAATACTTGAAGATTTACAAACCATATGGTCTGTATTCCGACTGATCATCTCTGCCATTGAAATAAGAAGCAAAATGCACAAAATGTGTGTCTATTAGCTAATATAATCTTATTTATCCTAATAGGTGTTGATGTGGATTTAGCATGTGGGTCCTTTTTTATTGCTCAATAATTTAAGCCACTGAAATATTGAGGTTCCCTTATTTCCATTGAATATATCCTGGTCTTTAACAATTTCTACACGTTTTCAAGTTCACATTTCCACTAACGACCTTCAGATTCAATAAATAAAGTTAAAGAAAATTTGAATGAGTTCTTAGATATTTCTTTTATATATTATAATTGACTTAATTTCACATATCAGCCCTGTCCTCCCTCCTCCTACCCCCTAGTACTCCCCCCTAATCCACTCCCCATTCCTACCTCCTCCAAGGCAAGGTCTCCGCTGGGGAGTCTGTTCAGCCTGGCAGACTCAGCCCAGGCAAGTCTAGTCCACTCCTCCCTACACCAAGTCTGAGCAAAGTGTCCCAGCCTAGGCCCCAGGCTCCAAAAAGCCAGCCCATGTGTCAAGGACAGGTCCCAGCTCCACTGCCCCCCAAACGGTTCAAGCTAATAAACTGTCTCACTTATCCAGAGGGCCTCACCCAGCTCCATGGGGGCTCCTCAGCCATTGGTTCACAGTTCATGTGTTTCCACTAGTTTGGTTATTTATTCCTGTGCTTTTTCCAATCATGGTCTCAACATCTCTCGCTCATACAATCTCTCCTCTCTCTTGCCAATTGGGCTCCCAGAGCTCCATCTGGGGCTTGGCCAGATCTCTGCATCTGCTTCCATCAGACACTGGATGAAAGTTCTATCATGACAGCCAGGGTGTTCAGCCATCTGATCACTAGGGCAGGTCGGCTCAGGCACTCTCTGGACCATTACCCGTAGTCTATTGTAGAGGTATCTTTGTGGATTTCTGTGGACCTCTCTAGCACTTTGCTTCTTCCTATTCCCCTGGGGTCTTCATTCATCATAGTATCTCTTTCCTTGTTCTCCCTCTCTGTTCTTGATTCAGCTGGAACCTCCTGCTCCCCTAAGCCCTTTCCCCTGACACTTGCCCTCCATTACTCCACCCTTACCCCCAATTTGCTCACGTAGATCTCATCCATTTCTCTGTCATTGGGCAATCCCTGTGTCTTTCTCAGGGTCCTCTTTCCTAGGTAGCCTCCCTGGAGTTGTGAGTTGCAGTCTGGTTGTCCTTTGCTTTACATCTAGTATCCACTTATGAGTGAGTACATACCATGAAGAAGCCTATAGGTACTTGTGTTTTCCATATCCAGGTTTCACAATGACAAATTATACACTTAATTTTTCTTTAAATTGCATTCATTTATTTATGGAACACTCATGCATACATGCATGTGTAACTGTAGGATGAGTGGCTGTCAGAGGACAACTTGCTGAAGGAAGTCTGTTCTCATTTTCCATCATGTAATTACGGGTATATACTCAGGTTATCAAGTGTAGCTGGAGATATTCTCTCCAGGTGCCACCAAGCCCCTGTGGTGCCACAATCCACATAGAAAATAGTCACTCAGACACTTATATTACTTATAAACTCTATGGCTGTGGCAGGCTTCTTGTTATCTATTGGTGGAATTATTAAGGCCACTCCACGTAGTTAAAAGGGAAGTTTATTTTGTGGGGTAACTTACAAATGAAGGGGTAGGTCGCAGAGTCTGGCAAGGTAGAGGGTAGTCCGGCGGCGGCGTTCTCTGGAGAACTCTGCTCGGTCCACCTCTCGCGTCCGGCGTCCCGGAACCAAGAGAGTGAGTTCTTCCCGATCCTTCGTCTTCTCTTCCTCCTCTGCCCCGCCTTGTGGGTGTGACCATTACCGAAGCCTCAGTGGGGGTTGGAACTTCCAGGCCAATGCTGGGATGCCTATCCACTACATCTCCCCCTTTTGTCTAAATAAGAAAGTTCTAACCTAATACAAGACTATATACAAAGAGATGGTTATCAAATATTGTCCAGGAGTAATGAGGGATAATGACCTAGATAAGTTGGAATTACAATAAGTACAAACAATATCAAGCAAAAAACACATAGTAAAATCCAGGGAAGTCTAGGGCATGGATAGGTGGCGTGTTACAAAGATCATTCCAAAAGGTGTCCTATCCTAAAGAACCTGAGTATAATACCTAATATATTCTATCTAAGATATTATATATGTATATATACTAAGTTGTAACTATAACTGCTAATCTCCAACCTCATCAAAGACCTGAGAAGGAATATAATAATATCTGAGAAATGAGAGAAGGACGCAAGCAACTTTCGGGAGTCTTGCAAGAGTAGACAGAGACAGCTAGCAGCCTGCCCGGCTAGCTCAGTCGGTAGAGCATGAGACTCTTAATCTCAGGGTCGTGGGTTCGTGCCCCACGTTGGGCGCCAGATATTGGTGGAATTATTAAGGCCACTCCACGTAGTTAAAAGGGAAGTTTATTTTGTGGGGTAACTTACAAATGAAGGGGTAGGTCGCAGAGTCTGGCAAGGTAGAGGGTAGTCCGGCGGCGGCGTTCTCTGGAGAACTCTGCTCGGTCCACCTCTCGCGTCCAGCGTCCCGGAACCAAGAGAGTGAGTTCTTCCCGATCCTTCGTCTTCTCTTCCTCCTCTGCCCCGCCTTGTGGGTGTGACCATTACCGAAGCCTCAGTGGGGGTTGGAACTTCCAGGCCAATGCTGGGATGCCTATCCACTACAGTTATCTACTTCTTTTATCTTAAATTAACGAATTCCTATTAATCTATAACTTTGCATGTGGCTCGTGGCTTATCTGTACCTTACATCTTGCTTGTCATGGCAGCAGCTGGCGGCTCTCTTCCCCTCTGCCTACTAATTCTCAGAATTCTCTTATCTGCTTGTCCCACCTAAACTTCCTACCTGGATACTGGCCAATCAGTGTTTTGTTTTTTTGTTTTGTTTTGTTTTTTAACCAATCAGAGCAACAAATTTGACATACTTGAACATCCCACAGCACTTCCCCTTTTCTTTTTTTCAAAAAGCAAGGTTTTAACTTTCATATAGTAAAATTACAGATAACAAAACAATTATCAAGCAAGATTTACAGTTACAATATTAAAGAAGATATCCTATCTATCTTATATTTGTGAGTCTAAGGTTTTATCTAACTTATCTTTTATCATAACTGAGGAAATTATAACTATCTAGCCTTCAACCACATCAAAGACCTCAGAAGGATATAATATTACCTGAGAACCGGGAGAAGGATGCAAGCAACTTTCAGGAGTGTGGCAGGGTAGACAGAGATAGTTGGCAGCCTGGACAGTCACCTAATGTTCCTTTGTAAAGTTGGGGTATCTGTCTTCAGCCCACAGGGCTAGAGTCTCTTGGTCACTTCTCTCCGTGTCCTATAGAATTTCTGGCAGTTTCCTCTGTGAAGCAGGAAGCTGAAGGACCGTTTCACCAAGCAAAGTTTAGTTGTCACTTTTGTATGACCTGCATGTCCAGTCGATACATTTTTTAAGCAAGAACAGTTTTGTCCAAATGGCTATTTTTTTCAAGAAGAAGATAAACTCCATAATGGAGTGTCTTTGATGCCCATCCTCCTCTCTGAAGTAAGTCAGTGCTGCCAGGAGCAGACATGTCTCACCGTCCAGAAAGTCTAAATTTTAAAAAAATATTTTAAATGCCATATTCTGTAGGTCTTTGAAGTATTTGAAGATTACCTATCTATCTGAAATATATCTATGTATACCTAGAAGACTTAACTAACATGGCTACGAGTATGATTATCATAGATGACATACTTGAACATCCCACAACACTCAAGGTTGGTGCAAGCATATTTACCTGTGGCTAAGAGGATCCTGAATAACAGTGAATATTAAATAATGTATTTCTATCATCAAAGACTCAGAATAATCATAATTATCAACAAAATGAGTAAATGAGTTCTTTTTAACTGAATATGACCAAAAACACCTGAAAGAAACAAAGAGGGAATAGCAGAGAAGGCTGGTACAGAAACTCAGTCCATGGTGACTGAGACTTGAGATTGCAACTTTTAACCAGGCAATAGACCAGGGAGCAGAGAGGAGCTAGAACCAGGGACTGGGCTTATAGCCTGCAAGCCATGCCCCTACTGATCTATCCTTTCAGCCAGTCAAGCCATCGCTCCAACAATTGCCCCTTCCAACAAATAATAACACCAGACAAGAGATGAGCACTCAAAGCATGAGTCTGGGAGTGGCAATTCAGATACAAAGCACAGCAAATGTCTGCCTTCCCAGGGAAATTTCAGGTTCTTTCATCATAAAACAATTGTGGGATTAAAGTGGAAAATGGCAGTAATTGAGTTTCACAGTGATGAATCTAGTCCAGAACACAGAGAACACATTCCTTCTATTCCTTTCTGGAAAATGGCTATCTAAGCTGGTTTCATAGGCCTGGCTGCTTCATCTCTCCCCATAGAATAAAACAGAATCTACTTGTTTTTTTTTTCCTTCCAGTTTTCTGTGCATGATTACTATGACAAATTCATATCAGATATAGACCTGAAAAAAAGGAGAACATTGAGGAGAAATAGCATTGAATTAGACATGGAGATGCAATATCCCTTCAAATATGTTAAACCCAAAGCAAGAGTTATCAAATCCATGCTTTTCCAATAACTAAGTTGCTAACATTTTTCTATTTATTAATAAAAATTTTAATAGAAGGCTCTAATCTGATCGATAGAGATACCCATGGTTTTAAGACATGCATCTTTAATAACTATTAAACTAGTGAGATAAGAGAAATTTCTAACCTTAAATGTTGTATTACAAGACCATTAACTCTCCTAAACATCCAGTAGTTTTGCTCATCATGCCTTTATTCAGTTTAGCCTTAATCTGATTAGTCTAGCATATATAAAAAAAGGTCCGTGATAATATCTCATAATTTCAAAACTGGTTATTGAATTAGGATACATTCGTTAAAATTTTTAAGGGCCAACAATTATTCAGAACAAATACTTTGAAACAGACGCTTTATCTGGAAGAACTAGGTTAATAAATTATACTATTTTCTTTTCATAACTATTGAAACACATGGCAGACAGAATCTCTTTATTACCCATTGTATTGGTTTGCTTATTATTTTTAGTATTGTTATTATTTAACCTGAAAAACGTTTTAAAGACTGTGAAGGGGAAATGATTTAGACACTTTTGTCTAACTTATATACAGGAAGGAACACATTTATTAAGAATTTCTGTGATGAATAATCTTTTTGTTTCTAATGAAGTCTTACAGCACACACACACACACACACACACACACAAACACAGAATTGGGAGAAAAATCAGCTAAGAAACTAATCTGTGTTTGTGTTTTTATGGACCTGGGAATTGAACACCAGGCCTTGTATATGCTAAGTAAACACTCTAAGTTATAACCTCTATCCAAGAAAACAGTGTTTCCAAAGGATTACACAGCTTTTGTCCTCAGATGAAAGAAAGAAAGAAAGAAAGAAAGAAAGAAAGAAAGAAAGAAAGAAAGAAAGAAAGAAAGAAAAGAATTTAGTATTGCCAACAATTGGAATTTTTGCTGTTTTCCTAAGAACACTTTCTTTAATAACAAGACCTTTCAACTTAATAGCCTTTGGAATTCTTACTTCATTAATTTGGAATGCATTACTATGTAAAATATCTTAACAGTTGAAAATCAATAAACAAAGAAAAATAGGAGGGATGTGTGTGAGGGAGGATGTGTACTATGGCCTTCCATGTAGTTTGAATGTACTCAGTATATTTGATAGTCACTTCAGGCTAGGGATAATAGAAAATGGTGCACATAAATATTTAAATTTGACTTATACAAGTTATTGCATATGATAGTCTCAGCAATATCAATTTCTCAAAAAAAAAAGTAAGGATCTCAGAACTTTAGGAACTTTTCAGAAATTATTTGCATCAAACTATTAGGTATAGTATGATCATAGTATTGGCATTAAAAACACAAGTGTCATTCATTTGTTCCAATATTTTAAGTTTAGTGCTTAGTTAGCAAATTTCACACCTCTCAATTTGTACAGAAATGAGAAACCTTGATTTGAACAACCAATCGCAAGGCCAAGAATCCTATGGCCACATTAAAAACCCTCTAAATCCCAGTCCACGGTAGCATTAGAAAGAATTACATTAACATAATTTATAATATGGTTCCTTGAGAACTAACATTAGACCTGCCAGTATTTACCTTTGCGTACTAGGCCATTCTTCCTTTCAAGTGGCAGAACATTACTCTAAGGTTCGGTCCTCTTTGCAGGATTCTACTCTGCATAACCACGACCTACACTGATTTGTTCACTTACTATTTTGCTATAATTTAAATTTTAGGAAGTCAAAGGTTCTTTTATTAGCACTGCTGAAGACGAGTAGATAAGATGTCTTGTTTCCTCCAGGGAAGCAAGAACTGCCATCCTTATGATTATTTGCACCACAGAGGCTTGAAGGAGCTGCAGCTTTGAGGTTTTATGGGTTTACCTATTCCCCCTTCGCACATACTGAATTCATTAGCACATAGATTTAGAGACCTGGTTAATCATTAAGCATAATGTGTGGATGCAACGTGGTCAAGTAAATTCTACTGCCAGAGGTTTCTCTTCACAGAGAACTTATTTATTAAATTGTAATAATACCTTGTCACTTTCAAATGAGAGTATCAACATACACTTTTCAAAACATCAGAACACCAGAAAGTATTTGAAAAATCCATGACCCAAATGTTATCCACACAAAATATATAAGATCTATGAGGTTAAATAAAAAGTTGAAATAAGAATAAATTCATTATCACATTCTTATTTTTTCTATTACTTTGCGACTTTACTTTATTCAATAATGTTTTAGAGTTTTACTTGTCTGTTTTGCATTTCTTTGTTCTATTCTTTGATATTTCATAAATGTGCATATTGAATTTTAGGCATTTTACACATAGCCTGTTTATCCTGGCTTATCCATTTCTGTTCTGCTGAAACTATTCTCCCTATTAAGCTCCAATCCTACTTTGATGTCCTTTTATGTCCCATTTGTTGTTTTTTTTAACCCACTGAGTTTAATTGCAGTTACTTTCTTGAACATAACCAAGGAGTTATTTACTGGAACATGTCAAATAGCTTTTGTAATACTCATGTCTATACACATTGATTAGTGTTGCTCTCAGCCTCTACCAGAGAAGTTTCCTTTGGCAGTGAGCTCTGGTTAATGCTGAGACACACAACTAATCGAAGTTTAGACAATAAGTTACTGTGGATTTTTGAGCCACAAATGGAACATTTATGTCACAAGTTCTAAGATTCAGAACACATCATGGAAGAACCTTATAGTGGTTTGAATGAAAATGGCCACCTTGGCCTCAAAGGGAGTGCTGCTGTTAGGAGGCCTGGCCTTGTTAGAGTAGGTGTGGCCTTGTTA